>NC_135233.1:774782299-775396674 GCF_051348905.1 Ranitomeya variabilis | reverse complement strand
ACATATCTATAAATATTCGCATGGCCCCACAAGCTGTGTGAAAACACAGGAAAACTCCTTTAAAATAGTATCTAGGTGGTATACCTCACAATCCCAAATACGGATCTGGAGACCAAATACTTCAGCCTTGTGTTGGAGATGTGAAAAAGGAATTGGAGACTACATACATCTATGGTGGTCATGTCCCATTATAAAACATTTTTGGTCCTCAGTGGAGTCAACCATACTGGATATCACAGGGAAAAAACTGAAATTGACGCCAGAAAAACCTCCCATGGCCTGACCTACACCATCGCTCCTCTACCCTAGCCTATAACATAATAGCGGCTGCCAAACTTCTAATTCCGACACATTGGAAATCAACAAAAGTTCCCACACATTCCCAATTGCTGTTTAAAATTGACCAACTATACAGAATGGCTGAATTAGCAGCATCAGTAAATTATACTGTCCTATCGTTTAAGGAAACATGGAGTCCATGGGTTCTCTATAGGTCTAACAAACATCTGATACTGGAAGGATTTACTTAAATAAAACTCAGATACAAGACAAGGTGCCTACTTTCCATTTGTTTCTTTTATCCCCCCCACCCCCCCTCCCCTCCTCTCTAACCTCTTCTCCTCTCTACAACTTTACTACTTATAGTCGCCATCCCTTTGGTGACCAACAACTACAGACTGATTGTAAATAATGCTTGATTCTTTAGTACATTACTTAATATTTAATTTAGTATTAGACCTTCATACAAGACAATTTATTATTGCTTGTTATTATTACGAAGCTCTAGTTCTCCTCTTATACATTTCAAGCATTGTTAATGTGCTCTGCATTCGATTCAAGCTCCTTTATATGCCTGCCGATTGTTGTTTTTCTGTCGATTTGCTATACGCATTTTACTGTTACCTGTTATTACTTTTTGATATCAATAAAAAGAACATTGAAAAGAGAGGGCCTGTATATTGCTTACTCTCCGTGCTGATGTAAGGGCTACTAAGAGTATAGTTTTTAATATAACCAGTTTGATGGATCCTTCACTTAAAGACTCAAAGGGGGGTTCTGTCAAAGCATTCAAGACCAGGTTCAAGTCCCATGGAGGGACCATGGCCACCACAACAGGTCTGGATCTAGCGCATGCCTTAATAAACCTGACCACCCAATGATTACCCATGAGGTTGTAATTATACAGAGCCCATAAGGCTGATACCTGAACTTCCAAGGTACTAATCGCCAGGCCCTGTTCCTGCCCCTTCTGTAGGAACTCCAGGATTTTTTGTAGTGACCGGCTTCCTACTAGCAAACAAGGTAGAGACCAGGTAGCACTGACTTTTCAAGTTCCAGGCTAAGTGCAGCCCAGTCACCTGAGGATGGAACACGAGCCCTTGAGCTAGAAGGTCCGGGATCCGGAAGGACCCACGGTTCTGTGACAGACATGTTCCTCAGCCAAAAGAACCAGGGCCTCTTGGACCAAAAGGGGGCTATGAGTACTACCCTTGAACTGTCCTGCCTGATCTTCCTGAGAACTGCTGGCATTAGGCCGGAGTCACACTTAGCGTAGGGAAATACGGTTCATTTTTTACAGGCGTAATACGCAGAAATGATGTCAAAAACAGTGATCCATATGTAATCCGTAGGCAGGGTGTGGCTGCGTATTTTACGCATGTCTTCCTCCTTATGTAATCCGTAATGCGTTTTTTTTTACGCAGCCTTACAAAATGGACAATTAACGGTTTTGAGGCCTGAAATTAATTTAAATCATCAGGAACCCTATTTAAGGCCTCTACAACAGGTGGCACCCTCCCATCTGGCCATTTTGTTGCTGTGCTTGTGTAGGTGTTTTGGTGGTACTTTGGCAACATGTGTGACCTCCTGCATTTCACCCCAACTCAGCGGGTGTTATTTAACTGGGTGTTGTCACGCCGCTTTGGGCAGCCATACCCCGTGATAGTGGATCTGCGAAGGAGAAGAATGTGGGTGCATTCACTTTGGAGGCAACGCCTCACTAAAGGACATTTTCACAGGCTGTATACAGCTCTGCGGGCACATCCGGACAAATTCTTTCAGTACTGTTGCATGACAATACCCACTCTTTGACATCTTATTGGAGACAGTACGTCCAGGAATAACATATCAGGATACCAGGATGCGGAAATGCATATCTGCAGAGGAGCATCTTCTCCTTACCTTACGGTATGTATTCACCATCCTCACATACTGTATGTTGATGTGTTTTTTTTTTATTTTGTATTTCCTAGCAGCTGATTTAAATTATATTACTAAATTAAACCAAAATCACATACATTTACATTAACTACATATCTGTAAGTAGCCAGTGTAGATTTTGGAAAGTAAACTGGTATCCTGCCTTTTTATATCCTCATATTACTTGTCTTTACTATGCTTTTTATTAAGCATTCTTACATTGTAAATTTTTTGTGTGTGTGTGCTTTCAGCTTCCTGTCAACTGGATTGTCTTATGCCAGAATCCATCTGGAATTTCTAACTGGGCGATCCACTATTTCTGGCATAGTGCGGGATACATGTATTCAAATATGGGAAAAACTTCACAAACTTGTGATGCTGGAGCCCAAAAGGGAGGATTGGCTGAAAATAGCCCGTGACTGTAATGACACTTGCGATTTCACTCACAGCATTGGAGCCCTGGATGGGAAACATACAGTGCCTACAGGTAGTATTCAACCCCCTGCAGATTTAGCAGGTTTACACATTTGGAATTAACTTGGCATTGTGACATTTGGACTGTAGATCAGCCTGGAAGTGTGAAATGCACTGCAGCAAAAAAGAATGTTATTTCTTTGTTTCTTTTTTTTTTTTAATTGGGAAAAGTTTTTTCAGAGGATCATTTATTATTCAACCCCTCAACCTACCAGAATTCTGTTTGGTTCCCCTAAAGTATTAAGAAGTAGTTCAGGCACAAAGAACAATGAGCTTCACATGTTTGGATTAATTATCTCTTTTTCCAGCCTTTTCTGACTATTTAAGACCCTCCCCAAACTTGTGAACAGCACTCAAACATGGTCAACATGGGAAAGACAAAGGAGCATTCCAAGGCCATCAGAGACAAGATCGTGGAGGGTCACAAGGCTGGCAAGGGGTACAAAACCCTTTCCAAGGAGTTGGGCCTACCTGTCTCCACTGTTGGGAGCATCATCCGGAAGTGGAAGGCTTATGGAACTACTGTTAGCCTTCCACGGCCTGGACAGCCTTTGAAAGTTTCCTCCCGTGCCAAGGCCAGGCTTGTCCGAAGAGTCAAGGCTAACCCAAGGACAACAAGGAAGGAGCTCCGGGAAGATCTCATGGCAGTGGGGACATTGGTTTCAGTCAATACCATAAGTAACGTACTCCACCACAATGGTCTCCGTTCCAGACGAGCCCGTAAGGTACCTTTACTTTCAAAGCGTCATGTCAAGGCTCGTCTACAGTTTGCTCATGATCACTTGGAGGACTCTGAGACTGACTGGTTCAAGGTTCTCTGGTCTGATGAGACCAAGATCGAGATCTTTGGTGCCAACCACACACGTGACGTTTGGAGACTGGATGGCACTGCATACGACCCCAAGAATACCATCCCTACAGTCAAGCATGGTGGAGGCAGCATCATGCTGTGGGGCTGTTTCTCAGCCAAGGGGCCTGGCCATCGGGTCCGCATCCATGGGAAGATGGATAGCACGGCCTACCTGGAGATTTTGGCCAAGAACCTCCGCTCCTCCATCAAGGATCTTAAGATGGGTCGTCATTTCATCTTCCAACAAGACAACGACCCAAAGAACACAGCCAAGAGAACCAAGGCCTGGTTCAAGAGGCAAAAAATCAAGGTGTTGCAGTGGCCAAGTCAGTCTCCTGACCTTAACCCAATTGAAAACTTGTGGAAGGAGCTCAAGATTAAAGTCCACATGAGACACCGAAAGAACCTAGATATCTTGGAGAAGATCTGCATGGAGGAGTGGGCCAAGATAACTCCAGAGACCTGTGCCGGCCTGATCAGGTCTTATAAAAGACGATTATTAGCTGTAATTGCAAACAAAGGTTATTCCACAAAATATTAAACCTAGGGGTTGAATAATAATTGACCCACACTTTTATGTTTAAAATTTATAAAAATTTAACTGAGCAACAAAACTTTTTGGTTTGTAAGATTTATGCATCTGTTAATAAATCCTGCTCTTGTTTGAAGTTTGAAGGCTCTAACTTATTTGCATCTTATTAAACCTGCTAAATCTGCAGGGGGTTGAATACTACTTGTAGGCACTGTATCAGGGTGAGTAAGCCACCGAACTCTGTTAGCTGTAGTTGACAGTCACTACAGGTTTATAATTGTAGATATTGGGGCCTATGCGTGAACTGGAGACTCTAGAGTCTTCAATTCATCCATTATGGGTCGGCGGCTACGTGAAAACCAGTTGGACCTCCCACCACCATGACAACTCCCAGGCTCCAATGCTGAAGCAGTGCCATATGTACTTGTGGCAGATGAGGCCTTTCAGTTGACCAGGCATGTCATGAGGCCTTATCCCTGGCGCAACCTGGACCTCCAGGGGTGGGTGTCTAATTTGAGACTTTCACGGGTGCGGAGACTGGTGGAGTGCGCCTTTGGCATTCTGTGTGCCAAATGGCAGGTCCTCCAGTCTGCCATTCAGTTGAGTGAGGCAAATGTTAATGAAGTAATAAAAGCTTGTGTTGTTTTACACAATTTCACAAGAATTCATGAGTGCTCCTCAGCTGATAGTGAAGACATGTTGGCCAATGTGGTTAGGCCTACACCACATGGCCTTCCTCAACGTCACCCCATTTCTGGAATCAAAGTGTGGGATATTTTTACAATTTTTTTTATTTCACCTCAGGGTGCTACTCCCTGGCAAGATATAAAATTATGTTACTTTACTGTGTGTTTTGATTTGACTTATTTTAGAGATGTTTAACAATTTATGAATTGTTTATGGGGTAATAATATGATTGGTCAAACAAACAGAAATTGGCTTGTTGATTAGTTTTTATAAATTATAGCATAAGCCAAATTTGGTATTTATAAGACCATATTGCCATCATATGGCTTTTGTGGCCTTTTAAACTTGGCCAAAGTAAATTAAAGAACAAAACAAACATTGCTATCACAGCAGATTAACAATTTGTGGGTGGATATCCCACAAAATGTGCAACCAGAAAAAAAAAACATTTTTAAAGATTACGAAATGTTGGTGGAGGTGATGGCGGCAGTTCGGGTTGCTGCTCTTGTGGCCTTCGTTGGGCCAATTGTCCTTCACCCTGTTGGTGTGATCTCTGTTGGGCCTGCTCCAAAATCTGGCCATGCTCAGATTGCCCAGTTGAGTACCGGCCATAAGGGTTGATACTATCGGCATCATGAGGATAGTACAAGTCACGTGAGCCATAACCCCCACCAATATGGCCATGTCGTCCAAACCCAGGTTGGGACCAGCCTCCAACACTGGGTCTAGACAAGTGGCCAAATTGGTAAGGTTGCTGGATGGATGCCATTTGGTAAGGTGTAGGCATTGGTGGGTTTTGTTGGGGAAAGGGGTGAGGTGTAGGCACACGTGGAGGTGCTTCAGATCCCTCTTGAACATGCACTTGTTGAGTTTGCATACGCATGAGGTTACATGGTGACAGCTGCCACCTCTCAATGTACTCAAACAAATCATAAGGGCTATTTTTTTTTTTTTTTGGGGGGGGGGTGGGGGGGTACATGCATTAAGAAGGATGTCAAAGCCTCCTCATCCTGAGCAGCCCTGGCCAATTAATTTAACACACCAAGTGTCCACATTCCTTCGACTTTTAATTAGCTCTCTCCTTCTGCAGCCACGGCGTGAGGTCACAGCAGGCTGTGGTGAGGGCTCCAGCAGAACAGTGGGGCTGCTGCTGTGGCCAGGATCTTCGGGCATCAATGAAGCTGATGCATCTGTAGGTGGGGCTGCAGCATCTGGCCCAGGTGGTTGTGGAATATGAGGGGCAGCCGAAGATGGATCCGGAGGGATACACATGGAAGGAGCTGTAGCTGGGCCAGCCACCTCTTCTCCTTCCCCAACAGGATCCATCAATGGCTCGGATTCGGACCCTGTTGTCTCTCTTTCAGTGAGGTTGGATTGCGTTCTGTTATGAAAATGTAAAAATTAAATTTAAAAAATCATCTATGAGCATTCAAAACATATGTGTAATGTGGTGTGAGGTTTGTACTTACGGTCTGAGATCCATACTGGGATCCAGAAAGGACAGCCGGTCAAAATACATGTATTTGTGTGTTGCCGAAGCAGATGACCCACTTCTGTCCCGCTGCTGCCTTTCTCTCCGGTACTGGTCCCGAATGCTGCGCCAACGTCTCATAACATCTTCCACTGCAATGACAGAGAAGAAAATAATGTATAAGGCCATTGTGCACAGTGGTAACCTGCCCTAGTAAGTTGCATTTCTTACTAAATATCTTCAGTAATAAAATTAAACACACAAATACCACAATACCATAAAAGGGGAACACCATAGAATGTAAGTACACCAGGACAGGGTCCTCTCACCTCTATACCAGTCTGTCATTGTAAATTTGCTTACTGTAAGCGACATCTATAAACACTGTACGTAACCCCTTTCTCAGGCCCAGCACCATGAAATAAATAGTGCAATATACATACAAAATCAGAATAAGAAAAATAATAATAGTGTCAAAATATTGTAATTACTGCAGTTTACAATATTAATTGAGAAACATGAGTACTTACTTATTTGCCTCTGGCCCTCACGTGGTCGCTGCTCATAATCTGGGAAAAGGATCCCACAGATGCTCCCCCAAGCAGCCTCTTTCCTTGCCCGGTTTGCATCACGTTGGTCCCAAATTTCGGGCCTTTCTTGAACCAGGATCATATCGACATTTATGATAGATGCCATGCTGCTTGCTCCGTGGAGGCGTATGCCAGACTTCCGGGATGTCTGTCTGGCTTTTTCAGCTAATTAGAATGTCTAAGCTTCCTGATTGAGGGCTTGGCACATTTCCTGTCACCTGGAGATGTCTGGCGTATTTTTCGCAAGTCACACTGCTGGTCCGTGTGTAATCAGTATTTTTTGCACACACATAGACTTTCATTGGGGGATTTTTTGCGCAGTACGCTGACAAACGCAGCATGCTGCGATTTTCTACGGCCGTAAAATACGGCTGCGAAATATATGCCAGATAGGAGCTGCCCCATAGAGAATCATTGGTCCGTGTGCAATGCGTAGTTTTTGCACCTCTCATATGTCCGTAAAACTCTCTGGTGTGACGCCAGCCTTAGACAGACCAGGGGAAAGGCGTAGGCCAGGGTGAAGTCCCATTTGATCAGAAAGGCGTCTACAGCCCGAGGATATTGTCTTTGGCTCAGGGAGCAGAACCTCTCCACTTTGCTGTTCTGCCGAGTAGCAAAAAGGTCGATTTCCAGCTGCCCCCACATTTCCACTAGACGCCTGAATATTGCTGTTTTGAGGGCTATTCGCCCTGAAGAAGTGGTCTGCGGATCAAAAAATCTGCTGTTATATTGTCCTTTCCCCTGATGTGAAGTGCAGATAGTGAAAGGATGTTTCTCCCCGCAAGGCTGAAAATTCGCTTGGTAACATACATTAGGGAGCAGGACCATGTACCCCCCTGATGATTTAGGTATGCAACTGTGACTTGATTGTTTGACAATATTTTTACATGATGGCATCGCAGGAACGGTAGGAGACTCTGCAATGCATTCTATACTGCCAGAAGTTCCCACATATTTGAGGCAGCCCTCTTTTCTACTGCTGACCACATTCCCTGAACCAGATTGTCATTCAGATGAGCTCCCCACCCCCTTGGACTGGCGTCTGTGGGAACTACCCTGTTGACGTGACGAAACCATGGGACCCCTCCCGATGGGACTTCATCTGCAACCACCAGCAAAGTGAATGTACAACCTCCCGAGGTGGTGTCAGTGTACCCTCCAGATACCCCTGCAAGGAACGTTGGCTTTCCAAGATGAACCCCTGCAACTCTCGAGTGGATCTGGGCCCACTTCACTGCCGGGGTACATGAGGTCAGGGAGCCCAGGAGGGACATAGCCCTTCTGAGGGACATCACTGGATCTCGTATTGATCTGGAAAGAAAATTGAGCAACTTTTCCTTCTTTTGCTCTGGTAGGCGACAATCTTGCTGACAACAGGGGAGTAAGAGTCCTAGAAAGATGTGTCCTTTGTGGATCCAACCTTGATTTTTCTAGGTTCAAACACCACCCTAAGCTTTCTAAGATGGTGGCTATGTCTCTCACTTGACTGTGGCAGTGAATGAAAGAACGGTCTACTATCGGGAAGTCGTTCAAGGTATGGTATGACCAGTCTGTTTCCCTGAGGTGGGCCGTAACCTTTGCTATTAACTTCGTGAATACACGAGGGGCCACTGTCAGGCCAAAGGGAAGGGCCTTGTGCTGGAGCTGCCTTGTGGTGCCCCCTACTGGTACCGCCACTCATTTCCAGAACGCTACGTGTATTGGCGCGTAGTAATATGCGTCCTTCAGGTCTAGGACGGCCATATAGAAACCCGGAAAGAGCAGTTGAATTGCTGATTTTATTGATTCCATCTTGAATTTTGGAATCTTCAAGAATTTGTTCAGACCCTTTAGGTTGAAAGTCGTTCTGTACGAGCCGTCCGACTTCTTTATTAGAAACGGGAAAATAGAAGCCTTCCCCTTCTCCTGCTGGTACATCCTGCAGAACATTTTTTCTAAGAGGCTCAGTACCTCTGATTAATGCTATTAGCTCCGAGTCGGACACTCGTGGGGCCGTTGCAACGAACCTGTTTGGGGGATGTCCTCCAAATTCCAGCCTCAACCCTGCCCCCACCAGGTTGAGAATCCTAGGACTGGATGATCTTTTCTCCCAGGCTGGAAGGAAGAATGAGAGCCTTCCTCCCATCTGGGGTGGAGAGTCATTTGGAGGATTTTCTACCACTTCGGGAAGAAGTACCAAACAGGAACCCCTTGCTCTTTTTTGGTTTATCCTCCCACCTCCTATGTTCTGTGGATGTTCTCTTTCAGTTGTATATTTTCCCCCCAAAAGGACTGCCTGAAAGACGAGAAGGGAGGTTTCGGGAACCCTTTCTCCTTATCGGCCGCTTTTCTAATATGTCATCCAAAGCTGAGCCGAATAAGTATGGACCTTCACAGGGGAATGAACACAGTTACCCTTTTGACTGAACGTCCCCTGGGCAATCTTTTAACCAGACTGCGCTCTGGCCCACATTAGATAATGCAGCAGATTTGCGGCTAGTCTGGCTGAGTCAGCCAATGCATCTGCCAAGAAAGCCACTGCTCCCGATTACTGGGAGCGTGGTCAGAATGGAGTCCCTGGACGAATTCCTGCCCAGCAGGTCTTCCAATGTGCTCAGCCAGACCTTGAGGGACCTCGCTGTTCGGGTTGCTGCGATGGCTGGTCCCAGCACCCCTTCCGATGACTCCCATGTTGTAGAAAGTCAACCTTTCTATCAAGAGGGGTTTGTCAACAATCCCAAGTCCCCAAAGGGGAGGGATGAACTTCTTGAGGCCTTGGATACGGCAACATCCAATTTGGGAGCTTTACTCAAAGGGGTACTTCCTTTTGAAGGAGGATGGCAGGGGGCCTTTCTTAATTGACTTCTCCCATTCTTTACTAATGAGACTCAGCAATTTCTCATTCATAGGAAAAGCTCCATGTTTCTTCTTGTCCAGGGTGCCAAACATGACATCTTGGATACATTTGGCCTTCTGGTCAGCTAGTCCCATAGTGGACCTTACAGCCTTAACTAAATTCGGCTTAACGAAATTGTCCATCTCTTCCAGAGGGAAGCAATAACCCTAGCCAGAGTCGCTTTCTGACAAGGCTGATTCTGAAGTATATCGCAGAACCCCCTCGTCCTATGCCATCGACAAAGAAGGAGACACTTCAGCCGTATCCCTTCTTGGTGTTCCTGAGAGGGACTGGGACTGTAATTAAGAGTTCTCCGCCTCAGCTCTGATGAGAGTTCTTAAGGTGGAAGATAAGTCAGGGGTCTCATTAGCCATCATGTCATTAATACATGCCTGGTATAATGTTTTGGCCCATGTGCTAGCCAAATCCTGCCAGCACATCGAAACAGAGCCTGTGCTTCGATTTCCCTTAATACTTTCTAGGGGGCTCCTACCAGAAAGGCCAGATAAAGAAATTTGTATTATTAAAATGGCATTCTCATAGCTCAGTCACCAATCAGAGGAAATTGAAGGGTACAGGAAAATGAGGCAGTACAGTCTGAAAGGTCCCCCCTTTAGGGACCGTGGAATCTTCAATCCTGGTAGAGCTGCGCCAACTTGTCCTAGAATCTTTGGACCTGCAGTCAGTTGGAGCGTCTGGAATTTCCATCCTGGTGAGGCTGGCGTCAGGGGTCTGTGCGGCTGCTCTGGCTCCCAATGCTGCTGCAGATTCTGCTGCTGAGGTGGAGAGGGCTGCTGTGCCTCCATTGCTGCAAAAGTGCCCCTGCCCGGCCGGCGATCTACCCTTAAGTACTGTGCCTGTAAGGGGATCTTCCGGTCAGCGTCTCCTGCAGCTTCTGGTACCCGCCCCCGGAAGCATTCTGGCCGAAAGGTCCTGGCCGCGCTGTGATGCCGGGACGCAGGACTGCCAGCTAACCATGCGGTGATGGCGCCGCAGATTTAAGTGCGACCGACGGTTGAGACCCCATCGCCCCCCCCTCCCAGTACCTCTAGCGCCAGCCGAATCATAGATTGTGCCCTGCCCCAACCGACCGGTCTGGGGACTCTTCTGCTGCCTACGTCATGCACGTGAAGGTTCCCCAGTCAAGCACAGGAAACCACTGATGCGGAGAGAGGAGCCGTCCTTTTTATCTTGAAGGTTTCCTGTCCTTGAAGGGCGGATCCCCTCTCACTGGTGCTGCCATGGGTGACAGGAAAAAAAACGTAATTGGAGTTTTTTTGTTACACTATTTACTGATTATAAAATTAATACACTGATTATAAAATTAATACAATGTTGGACACTTCTGAATGCAGCGATACTAAATATGTGGGGGGGTGTTTTAGTTTCATAGGGCATGATTTGATTGCATTTTTTTTTTTCTTACTTTTCACTGTATTTAATAATCTTATCCCTTTTGCTATACATAGAAGTGCTTCTTCAGCCCTGCTATCTATGCAGAAATCATCATCTCCTATGAACATCAGCCAGGAGGATTGAAATGGCAGGTGGGGGGTGTCGCCAATGGAAGCATGAAATGACATGCTCCGTGCCGGTATGTATTAAATCCCTTTTTTTTTTTTTTTACAGCGATTGACTGTGGGATTTAACAGGTTAACAGCTGCAGGTGGAGCACTATCCTACTTGCAGCTGTTAAAAGGGAACCTGTCACCCCCGAAATCAAAGGTGAGCTAAGCCCACAGGCATCAGGGGCTTATATACAGCATTCTGTAATGCTGTAGATAAGCCCCCGATGTATCCTGAAAGATGAGAAAAAGAGGTTAGATTATACTCACCCAGGGGCGGTCCCGCTGCGGTCCGATGGGTGTCGCGGTCCGGTCCAGCGCCTCCCATCTTCTTACGATGACGTCCCCTTCTTGTCTTCACGCTGCGGCTCCGGCACAAGCGTACTTTGTCTGCCCTGTTGAGGCGCTGGGCCTCTCTGACCTTTCCCGGCACCTGCGCACTGCAGTACTTTGCTCTGCCCTCAACAGGACAGATAAAGTACACCTGCGCCGGAGCCGCAGCGTGAAGACAAGAAGAGGACGTCATCGTAAGAAGATGGGAGGCCCCGGACCACGACGCCCATCGGATTGGACCGCCCACCCAGGTGAGTATAATCTAACCTCTTTTTCTCATCTTTCAGGATACATCGGGGGCTTATCTACAGCATTACAGAATGCTGTAGATAAGCCCCTGATGCCGGTGGGCTTAGCTCACCTTCGATTTTGGGGGTGACAGGTTCCTTTTAAGTTAGCTGTCATTTGCCAGGAAAGATGTGAACCTGCATCAAAGGCACAGACAAGACATGATTTAAGTGTACGCAATATTGTGAAGGGGTTAATATTAAGAAGAAATTATTTCAGCCTATTGGTTCGGCCCTCCACAACTGTCATGGTCTCTTGTGGCCCCTCTGGAAAATTGCCCACTCCTGCTGTACCCTTTTAATATATTTGGAAGAAGGAAAAACAGACAAAACTTTTGTACATTTTATTTTTTTTTTTATTTACCAACTAAATTCCAGTACTACAAGGCAGTTAAACAATGAAAGACAGCAAAAAAATTGCATTAAACATTTGTTAAAGACTGATAGAATAAATAAAAACTACAAAACAAGTAATCAAATCTGTTTTACCTCCCCCCACAAAAGTTCTTTAAAATGCACATGCCCAGAGTCAGATCCCATAAATGTCATTAAAAAAAAAAAAAAGTCCCACTGTTTAAGCCACTGTACAGACAGCGGATGCGGTGTTTGTAGTGAACTGTAAAACCCCACTGAAAAGTGTCGAAGGGACGACTGATTTATACAACAGGTACAGGGCATGTTCTTGAACACCAGCTTTAATCCATCTTAAAACAATAACAAAAAAAAGAAGCCAGATTTCAATGATACAGCAATGAGGCCACTGGTATAGTAATACAGGTAGCATAGATCCACGTCCAGGTGGCACTGACATCAGGGAGCACTCGGAAACCAGTTGCTGCATAAGAGTGGTTGCCACTGACAGAAGCTCGGAATAAGCTGTGTTCACAGGGTAGGGAAATATGGCCTTGCTGCAATTCATAACTAGGACATCTTGCAGCAATATGGGGAGAACAGCCGGGAAAGGCAAGGAACGATTCAGGAGACATCTGCAAAGAGGAGAAGAAGATTTTACCAAAATACAAATTAGACCGTTATGTCCCCACAATCCCCTCCCAAACTCATCTTCTGAATCAGCACATTGTTACATAGGCCATGCAGTGCCTCATTTCTGCATCGGTTAAGATGTTGCTGCACATTAACCGCTCACCGAGTTCTTTCACATGTCACAATTACATGGACATGTGCGCGATACTCGTGCATCAGATTTCTGCCTGCCGCCTATGTATCAGCGTATTTCCAATGTGAAAAAGGGAGGCGCTGAAGAACTGCAGCAGCAGTGTCCCTCCGCCCATGTATCACGGTATGTCCAATGTGAAAATGATAGGCACCGAAGAACTGCAGCTGCAGTGTCCCTCCGCCCATGTATCACGGTATGTCCAATGTGAAAATGATAGGCACCGAAGAACTGCAGCAGTGTCCCTCTGCCTATGTATCAGCGTATGCCCAATGTGAAAATGAGAGGCACCAAAGAACTGCAGCAGTGTCCCTCCGCCCATGTATCAGCGTATGCCCAATGTGAAAAAGGGAAGCGCTGAAGAACTGCAGCTGCAGTGTCCCTCTGCCAGCTTCGGAGAGTGGCCATATATCGCCACATGAGTGGAGAGGATGTGATAATAGTTGTCTATGTGGTGTATCACCTATTGAGAAAGGTAAAAGGTATGCACGAGTGATGAGCGAATATACTCGTTACTCGAGATTTCCCTAGCATGCTCTGGGGGTCTCCGAGTATTTTTTAGTGCTCGGAGATTTAGTTTTTCTTGCCGCAGCTGAATGATTTACATCTGTTAGCCAGCATAAGTACATGTGGGGATTCCCTAGCAATCAGGCAACCCCCACATGTACTTATGCTGGCTAAGAGATGTAAATCATTCAGCTGTGGCAAGAAAACCTAAATCTCCAAACACTAAAAAAAAAATACTCGGAGGACCCCCGAGCGTACGAAGGGAAATCTCAAGTAACGTATACGTTCATCACTAGTAAGCACCAGTTGTGAAGCTGATTCCCTTGTGTCACCTACTTCAAAAAAACACCACATTAATACAAAATTATGCCGTTCATTCTGCTGGTTCCAACACGACCTGCACCTCTATCAGGAGACCAAAGCTGCTGACTACAAAAACACATTTCAGAAAATCTTATTTTTGTGAATATAATGAATGGCCCTCATTCACATGGCCAGAGCGATGAAGGTACACAAGACCTACTTGTAAAGAGTCCCACGTTTGGAAGATTGTCCCCATGAATAAGGGATAATTGCCTGATTGCTGGGACCCCCACTAGCCAAGAGATGCAGGCAGGGCTCTAAAGAGCCCCACGTAAATGGAGTGGAGGTCAGTCATGCGCACTGCCGTACCATTCATGAATTCTTATGTGCGTACTGATCACCAGCCAAACGCTGTCCTCAGCTTTGGTCCATCAAGAATGAATGAAGCTGCAGTGCGCCTGGTC
This sequence comes from Ranitomeya variabilis, assembly GCF_051348905.1. Classification (NCBI taxonomy): domain Eukaryota; kingdom Metazoa; phylum Chordata; class Amphibia; order Anura; family Dendrobatidae; genus Ranitomeya; species Ranitomeya variabilis. The sequence goes on along the minus strand of NC_135233.1, from coordinate 775,382,363 downwards.
GACCTCCGCTCCAGCCACACAAGGCTCTTCAGAGTCTCGGATCTCAATACCAGTGGAGATTCCACAAAAGAAAAGAGAAAAAAAAAAAAAAAAGCTCTACGCCATGCACAGGGGAGAACTTTCAAACTTAAGAATACCCCTTTTAGTATTCACCTCATATCCAGTAAATGTAGTGATTAAATAAACCTTTTAGATGTAGTACGATTTGAGGTTTACAGTTGTAATATACTCACAACTAGCAGGCTGCTCTCCATATCGTCGCATGATCTGGTCATGAGTGAACTTCACGAAAGCATCATATTGTTCTAAAAGAGAAGGAGAAAGTCACCACAAGGTGAGAGTAGACCCTCCCAGATGTACAGAGTGGTGGAGGTTCACAGGACCGCTCCATAGCAGCTGTGGCCAGGTACTGCTCATAAGCCCCTTTGAGTCGAATAGGTGGTAGATCTGCAGTACCTGGCCTCGGACACCATTAAGCTGATGGAGCCACTCCGCACATCCAGCTGCTGCAGACATCGGGAATAGCTGAGAGACCAGGGTGCCGAACCCCCAGAGATCAGATACTGAGGATGTATCTTAAGGATAGGCCATGAATATAGAAGTCTCTGCCCCTCCCCCCCTTAACCACTATGCGCTTAAAGGAAACGGTCACATGAGAAAACTATAGTAATCAGCAGATATGGGGTTAATCTTCAGGTTAATAACATTCTGACCCTGTACGGTGCCCGCACTTACACCCCAACTGCCAGGAGGAAATTAGCATTACTCCTCCCGGTAGCATTCAGGTTTGTCATTGGGGTGACAGTCATGGGTTCAATCACGGCTCTAGGTATCTGCGCCCCGACTGACAGCCGGCCCTGACGCGGAGCGGCACATCATACTTCCTCTTGCAACCTGGCAGAAGCATTTTGTTTTAGAATAGAAAGGATAATCTACTCACATACCCTCCAACAGCTGCCATCATGTGGATGGAAGTGGTGGAGGGACTGCACAGAGGGCTGGTGGATCAAGGTGGCATCAAACATGGCGCTCTAATAAAAAGCTAAACATCAGCCATAGAGTGGCCAAACCATACATGTCTAAATGTAACTTCTTCCCATGTAGATCAAGGGGATGAAAGCCTGTCCTGTTGGTGTCCTTACAGATACACGTGCACAGCTGGACACAAACTCCCATAACTAGGATGAACTAAGGGCCAAAAGTTACAGAAGTGCAGGAAAAGACACAAGAAGAAATTGTCCATGTGCAGCCAAGCATTGCATCCATCCACAAACAAGCAGATGAAAAGCCGCACTCACCGCCATTCTCCTGCTTACTTGTGAATCCATCCCACGGACCCCACCAAAAGAAGAATACAACCAAGGGGTCCATTACATGCAGCTCCGTCACACAGGAGTCAGCTTAGGTCGGTGCCAGCCTGGGGGACGTGCACTGCCACTTAAACATTGCTCATCGGGTACGAGGCTGCTCATACCTGCCAGTTTTGTGGTCAAAATTTCTTCGTACTCTTCACGAACTTTATCTTCTCGTTCTTTTAAAAGACGTTCACATATCATTCCAACCTGTCTCAGGGTAAACAGTGGCTGCTCCTTCCTCAGTGGTGACGCCGTGGAGGTCCCTGCAAAGAAAAGGATCATGCTTCCATTTAGTGGCAAAGCCTCCGGTGAGATTACAGAATTAGTAAAGGGGTTGTCTACAACTAGGACAACCCCTTCTTAGAACTAAACGTTCAGCCCCAATGAAATAATAAAGCTTATATTCATGCTGGCATCACTGTTTCCGCCTTCGTACAAACTGAACATGAAGAGGAAGCCGGGGCTGCAGCTCATCCTGGACTTCCTCTTCAGTTTGTCCGAAAGCGGAGATAGTGACGCCAGCGTCGATTGGGCGCCAGTGCCCAACGTGTCATTCCACCGCATCACAGCCTCGGGACCGCGAGTGCAGACACTGCTGTAACAGAGCTGGCACAGGAGGTGAATATAAGCCTTATTTTTTTTTATCCGGGCCGAACATTTAGTTTAAAGGGGTAATCCTAGTAGTGGGCAGCCCCTTTAATTCTTGAAGCCATTGTAGCTGTGTCCACAGCATAAATCTAGAAGAGCCATTGTTAGCGGTGACAGGTTAAGATTCCCCAATAATGGTTCCTATCAGAAGTGCAAAAGAAGTGTCCCCGCCACTGAGGGGCAGGATCCGAAAACTTGGGACAATGATATTACACCAGCCGGTTTATGAAAGGGGAATAAAACAACATGTGTTGTACAATTTCCCTCCAGAGACCATCAGTACCGATCACTTGCCAACGCTGCTGGTTGGCTTATAAGAGGGTGCCGAAAAGAGTCTGCACGTTTATCCGTTACCCATAACTAAAAGGCTCCGGACCATTTACTCACCGGGGATATTTTGCCCACCAGGTAAAAAGTGATGTGGCGTGCCTTCGCTGGAGCAGGGCTCTGTCTGCTGGAGGCTGCTTTCCAAGTGTCTTCTCTTCTGCATGCGCTTATACTCTTGCTTTATGTTGTAAAGGATTTGTTCTGCAATGGAAGGAGAGACAAGCGGTAAGTAACGCCAAAAGTGCTCACCAGGCTTCACGCTGGTCTCCGTATATTCATTCATACTGCTATTAAAGGGAAGCTGTCATCAGCATCACCCGAGCTAAGGACACCAATCTAAAGGGGTTATAAACTAGGACTAACTCTGCCTCGCTTCTAGAAATGCTTTTGCAGCTTTCAAGAAATCTAGTTGATATCTTAAGCAAATGAGTGTTAAATTGTAAGTGCTGCGGTAGCCCTGCCCGCTGTCTCTGATCGATCACTCTTCTTTCAGTGATCTAAATAACTTTGCGAGATCTTGCACAAGCGCCATCATTGCCTGAGCCGAGCAGCACAGTCCGGTCCTGTTGACGTTGTGAGCGCTGGACTATTAATCTGCGCATGTGCCATCAGAGGAAAACAAGGAATTTATTTGCTGCTGTTCTAGTACTAGCCAGGTTCCAACATGAGTCTCAAGGCTTCCTTGAGGAGGGATATTCAGGTTACTGCTGCTGCCAATGATCGTCGAGAATACATTATAGACAGGGTTGTGGGGTCTGTAAGACAAACATCCAACTCCTCAATTTCCCTGACTACGACTCCACAGCATTGGTAACTACTGAGCATGTACCGTATTTTTCGGACTATAAGAAGCAATTGAAGCATTTGAAGGAAAATGGGGGGTACTACAGGTCACAGGAGCCGGCTGCTGAGGCCAACTCCTGAGCCCGCGCTAAACAGAAATAAATATTAACTTCTCTCCATGCCCATGGGAGTGGAGAGCAGTGAATATTCATTTATCTTTAATAGTGGACACACTGTTAGCCACAGCCGCCGGCTTACTAAAGTAGCAGGCACCCTTCAGGAGATCAGTGAATAGATTCATTCCCTTAAGTAGCTGGCACACTTCAGAGCCCAGCCGTGGCAGGAAGTCAGCGGCTGAGGTTACTGCGCTCGCTAGTAAAGATCAATGATGCACGGCTTTCCACGCCCATGGGATTGGAGAGCAGTGAGTATTTCAGAAGCTTTGCTCGCCTTGTAAGCAGCAAAGGATGTCACAGTCATGCGCTACTTACAAGCATAAATCAGCTGCCGCCATCAGAACAGGAGGCAGCAAGGGAAGACAAGCAGAATGGTTTATTTTTTTTATGTTTTTCTTATCAGGGCCATGCAAACCAGGCTAGGGATGAGGGGGCCCTTGCATACAAGGTTAGGGGATATTAGTACATAATTGACCACATTTTTTGCTCCAAATTTATTTTTTTCTTACTTTCTCCTCTAAAACCTAGGTTCATCTTATGTCTGGTCTGGTGCGTCCTATAGTCCAAAAAATACAGTACATGAAGTGCAGCACAGATTCATCTCCACTAAAACCCAAGATCCTTAGATCAGGAACAGACATTTATAGGGCATTTTAGAACTTTCCCAAATTATTCTGAAAACATTTACAGCACATCCTGCACTGAACTACTGTACTATAGATGTTATCAGCCGGTCTATTTTATACCGACTCCACCAAAATGGACTCCAACTCTACAACCTGGCTTTTAGCCCCAATGTACACAAAAGAGAAAAAACAGACCAGGCCTATATGTACAGGGATCACCACACCAAAACCAATAATGCAAATGTAGGACACAACTTTATTTAGAAAACAACAATACAAATAGCAAACCACATATAAATCTAAAAACGGCATGTTTTTGCCATGTGTACAAACCCACAATAGGAATAGGGTATGTAGCCCGCACAGAACTCACAATATAAGCACATATACAGTGGCTATCTCAATGTGACCAATCCTGTATAGACAGCATATCCCTGTATTGTGAGCAACCAAGTTACACAAAAAATATATATATACGTACACAGAAATATGTGCATATACATGTATAAGGCTATCTGGTGCAGGGACGCTGAGGAAAAGAATGTGGCCCAGCAATAAGCAAGGAATATAGAATATAGCCACCTGTTCACTAGTAACCATATAGTTACCAGTGATGTTAAAGTCTGAGATATTCAAGTGAAGTGTGCCGCTAGGCAGAGTCCAGATGCGGGCTACACAACAACCCAACGCGTGTCGCCACCAGCCGGTGGCTTCGTCAGGGGTGCTTATTGCTGGGCCACATTTTTTTCCTCAGCGTCCCTGCACCAGATAGCCTTATACATGTATATGCACATATTTCTGTGTACGTATATATATATTTTTTGTGTAACTTGGTTGCTCACAATACAGGGATATGCTGTCTATACAGGATTGGTCACATTGGGATAGCCACTGTATATGTGCTTATATTGTGAGTTCTGTGCGGGCTACATACCCTATTGTGGGTTTGTACACATGGCAAAAACATGCCGTTTTTAGATTTATATGTGGTTTGCTATTTGTATTGTTGTTTTCTAAATAAAGTTGTGTCCTACATTTGCATTATTGGTTTTGGTGTGGTGATCCCTGTACATATAGGCCTGGTCTGTTTTTTCTCTTTTGTGTACTATGTGTCCATTTTTCAGGTCTGAGAGTGATCCCACAGTCCGTGGTGCCCCCTCACAGTTACTTTGGCTTTTAGCCCCAATGCTTCCAAGCGTATGCTAAAATCTGTTGTAGATTGCTTTGAAAACTCAAGAGTTGCACAAAAATGTTGCGACCTTTGATGGGATGAAATCTCAGCTCAAATTCATTATGAGCTGTGGCGTTTCTTATGCCAGACCAATTACTCCAGTCCCTGACTAGAGTAAGTTTTGTGACACGTCACTTCTCAGATGCTCCTCTTAATGAGAAAAAAAAAAAAAGCGGCGAGTCTGATCCTACCACACTCTCTCATCAAGACTGGCATAATATATTTTGTGTTACATCATGTTGAGCTGTTTAGAAATAAATAGGTGGACAATGCCTTGAAATAACGAGATGGCAGGAGATAAGCTGCCGCGATTGGGCAGTTATAGCGCCAGGATTTAAAATTAAAAAAATAAAATGAGAAAGGAATGAGACGAAGTGTTGAGTCCATGTTTCCAACAGATCAGCCGCACTTATGAGGTATGTACGCCCTGGCCACAGGTTCACTATGGTGCACAAAGGCTCATGAGTGACAACTGCGATGTGACCAGAGCTTGTTATCAGAAACACCAACTTCTCAAATGGGGCAGGAAGTTACTGAAGAGACATCAGTAAAAAATTGTGCAAGGAATCTATTGTAGACAGATGTGACATTGTCGGCAGCCTGTGACTAATGGAGTACATCCCTGCTGTAATAAGGCCATACAGGGGGTAAAAAAGCTCAATATGAATGGTAGGAGGTGCACACTCATCTACATTATAAAGGGAAATCCTATACAATATTACACCATCCCACCATTCTGTCCCCATACAGTATCAGGTTTTTGGCAGCACATCGTAGCATGTCAAAAGTAGATGTGCTGCCGAAAACCTGATAATTGCATTAACTGAATAATTGCAGCCAACGAATAAGAATTTTGATTATTTGTTGAGTGAATGCTGACATATTTAAAGGGAATCGGTCACCTAATTTTGGCCCTATAAACTGCAGCCACCGCCATCAGGGCCTTATCTACAGCATTACAGAATGCTGTACATAAGCCCCGATGGGTGTCGCGGTCCTGGTCCATCTTCATACGATGACGTTCTCTTCCTTGCTTCTGTTGCGGCTCCTCTGACCTTTCCTGGTTTCTTTGCACTGCAGTACTTTGCTCTGCCCTCAACAGGGCAAAGTACGCCTGCGCCGGAGCCGCGGCAGGAAGCAAAGAAGAGGACGTCATCGTATGAAGATGGGAGGAGCCCGACCTGGACCACAGTGGGACCACCCTGGGTGAGTATAATCTAACTTGTTTTTCTTATTTTTCAATATACATCGGAGGCTTATCTACAGAATGCCGTAGATAAGCCCCTGATGGCGGTGGCCACAGGTTATAGGCCCAAAATTAGGTGATCGATTACCTTTTTAAAAGGGCTGATAGTTGGGAATGATAAAAAAAAAAAAAAAAAAAAAAGAAGATTGCGATTGCCATTCATGTCTATGGGTCCGTGGAAAACATTGGACTGCACTGAGACATCAATCGGTTCCCACTGATCAGTGATTGTAGTTTGATCAGTATAAATTGAACCAGTTTTCTTGGATGGAGAACATACAGTCACACCGGCCCTTACAAAAGCTTGTTTGCTGATTATTTACTCGTGCCATTAGGACTGCAACAGTCAGCTGATCGCCAGGCCTTGAGAAAGTGCTGGGTGGTCTTTGTGGGACAGTTTTCCAAGCACATCATTATGATAAACCCATTTCATATGTGGCCATAATACAGGTCTATGCATTACCTCAGATACTATAAGAGGTTCTCCATCCTAACTTGTGAGAAAACAAACGTGTGTGAACATCAAGAGACATTTCCCCTAGAAGTAGGATGCTGACAACGACAACACAGGCGTGTAGGGACTTATTGTGCTGCCACAAAACCACTGTACCCAAGTTCACATGAGCACTGTATTTTCCGGTCTATAAGATGCACCCCCCCCCCCCCAAGATTTTAGGAGTAAGGGAAAAAAAATTTTTGTGGGAACAAAATAGAATTAGTTCTTACCGGTAATTCGGTTTCTAGGAACCTTCCACGACAGCAGTATCGGAGGATGTCTCCCCGCCCTAATAGGGGACAGAAACAAAGAGGTTAAATACCCCTCCCCTTCCTGCAACCACCAGTGTTTTTTCTGGACACAGTAGCATGTATAGTTACCATTTAAGTGCAGGAATCATAAATTTATAAAACAGATAGGGAGGGAAATTAGTGCTGTCGTGGAAGGTTCCTAGAAACCGAATTACCGGTAAGAACTAATTCTATTTTCTCCAGTCACCTTCCACGACAGCAGTATCGGAGTGATACCAACCGCTAATTTCTTTAGGGAGGGACAACCGCCTGCAGAACACGTCTGCCGAACGTTAGATCCCTGTTGAAGTTGAGCCTGTAGTGCCTGGTGAACGTGTGTATTGACGACCAGGTGGCGGCTCTGCAAATCTGCTCTGCTGATGCGCTTCCCCTTCCTGCCCAGGAGGTTGAGACTGAGCGGGTAGAATGGGCCTTCAATGAAGCTGGAGGTGAGAGCTTCTGAGAGGAGTATGCCAAGCTAATGGCCTGCTTAATCCAATTAGCGATTGTGCTTTTGGCTGCCTTCTTGCCCTTATTACGCCCCGACCACAGGATGAACATGTTTTGGTCCAATCTCCAATCTTCCGTTTGTTGGAGGTAGAACAGGACTACCCTGCGGACATCCAGGGTGTGAAAGGCTTCCTCTTTAGGATTAGAGGGATTGGGGCAGAAAGAAGGTAATATGATGTCCTGATCTCTGTGAAAGCTTGAAGCTACCTTAGGTGTAAAGGACGGGTCTAATTTGAGAATTATACTATCCGTATTTACAGTCAGGAATGGTTCCTGAATTGATAAGGCCTGTAATTCCCCTATACGCCTGGCAGTAGTGATAGCTACCAGAAAGACCGTTTTGAGGGTTAAGATTTTTAAGCTAGATGTTGAAAGGGGTTCAAAGGGTTCCCCGGTCAGACCTTTTAGCACCAGGTTTAAGTCCCAAGGAGGGGTATGGATCTGGAGTCTTGGACGGATTCTGGTTGCCGATGATATGAAACGTTTCACCCATCGATGACATGCTAGATCCTGGTCAAAGAAAGCACCAAGAGCTGACACCTGAACCTTTAGGGTACTAGGTGACAGACCCAGCTCCAAGCCCTTTTGTAGGAATTGAAGAATCTGTGCAATATTTGGGTTAAAGGGATCCGGTCTGTTCGGGGCACACCAGGACGAAAATCTCTTCCATATCTTGCCATAAATGGCGTTTGTTATTGGTTTCCTACTTTTTTGTAGGGTCTCGATTACCTCCTGCGAGAGTCCTCTAGCTCTCAGGATCTCGGCTTCAGTAACCAGGCTGTCAACTTTAGTTTGTGTAAGTCTGGATGGATCAGGGGACCCTGTTGAAGAAGGTCGAGTCTCTGTGGAAACGGGCCTTCTAGACACATGCTTGTTAGAGCGCTGAACCAGCTCCTTCCTGGCCATAATGGGGCCACCAAAATCGTTGTGACCTGATCCGTCCGGATCTTCTGCAACGTCCTGGGTAGCAATGGTATTGGTGGAAAAGCGTATGCCAGGGTAAACTCCCAGGGGTGGGAGAACGCGTCCAGTCCTAGTGTCCCGCTTGAGGGGGTCAGGGAGAAGAAGGTGTCTGATTTCTTGTTCTGAATGCTGGCAAAAAGGTCCACATCGGGAGTTCCCCACCTCTGGACCAGGGCTAGGAATACCTCCTGGTTTAGAGACCATTCCCCTGGATGGAAGTCTCTCCGGCTGAGATAGTCCGCCTGGGAATTGTCCAATCCCCTTATATGAACTGCCGAGATTGACATCAGGTGGTTTTCTGCCCAGGAAAAAATCCTTCCAGCAGTCAGCTTCAGGTTCGAGTGTCCTGTGCCCCCTTGGTGTCGGAGATATGCCACGGTGGTCATATTGTCGGACATCACCCGGACATGGTAGCCCTGGATGATGGCAGATGCGGCTTTTAGCGCCTCTTCCACCGCTTTCAATTCCCTTAGATTTGAGGAACTGCGTCTCACATCTGGGGCCCACAACCCCTGGAAGTGGAAGCCTTCTATCACGGCACCCCAACCTCTCTGACTTGCGTCTGTTGTGAGGACTCTGAGGGGAAGCTGATCCCAGCTGACTCCCCGGTGTAGATTCTGGGGGTTCAGCCACCATAACAGAGGATCTCACATGCGAGGGAAGGGGAATCTTCCTGGTTAAGGCCATCTGATGTCCTCTTGAGTATGCCAGGATGTGTGACTGAAGTATTCTCGTATGGGCTTGCGCCCAGGAGACTGCTTGAATGCAGGATGTCAAAGAACCCAGGACTGACATAGAGTCTCTTAGAGTCGGGGCTCTTTGATCTCTGAACCTGGAGATCCTGCGAACAAGATCGGTCTGACGGTCCCCGGGTAGAAAAGACATTCTCTTCTCTGAATCCAGAAGGATTCCTAGGAATTTCTTCCGTGGCGAAGGTTGGAGGTCTGACTTCTCCAGGTTCGGGATCCACCCGAGAGATTCCAGAATGTCGAGGACTCTTGTCACATCCTGATTGAGACGTGAAGCGGATGGAGCGATGATAAGAAAATCGTCCAGGTATGGTATGACACAGATCCCCTGTTGACGGATAAAGATTACCGCTTCTGTCATGATTTTGGAGAAGACTCGTGGAGCCGACGAGACTCCGAACGGGAGGACGTTGAATTGGTAATGGCTGACCCGTTTGTTTTGGGAGATCGCGAACCTGAGGAATCTTCTGTGGTCTGGGTGTATTGGCACATGATAATATGCGTCCCTCAGGTCCAGCGTTGCCATCACCCAGTTCTGACCGATCAGCGGGATTGCTGATCTGATTGATTCCATTTTGAATCTTCGGTATTTTATTACTTGATTCAGAGGTTTCAGGTTGATAATGATGCGATGTTTCCCTGAGGGTTTTTTCACCACGAAGAGGTGGGAATAGTGACCTTCTCCTATTTCCCGATGTGGTACATGGGAGATCACCTTCTCTCGAAGCAGGTCTAGGATATCCGGCATCAAAATTTCCCGAAGTCCTGGGGATTGTAGGGAAGTGATAGACAGACGATGGGGAGGAGGACTCTCGAACTCCAATCTTAATCCCTCCCGAATGGTACGTAGGACCCACTGGTTTGTGGTAATCACCTGCCACTGGGAGAGGAATCCCGAGAGTCGACCCCCGACCGGAGGGCAGTCATTGTTTTTCAGAGGCCTGGGTCGGTTGGGGGACCAGGATGTTTCTGGCCTTTCCTCCCTTGGGGTAACTCCATCGTCCTGATTTACCCTTACCCCTGTAATTCTGCTGGGGGGTTTGGTCACGGGGGGGACGAAAAAACCGCTTCTTAGGGTTCTTTTGTTCCGGAAGGACCTTCTTTTTATCCGAAGCTTTGTCCAAGATCTCGTCCAGGACCGGCCCAAATACATAATGACCCTGGAAAGGTATACCACAAAGTTTAGACTTTGAGGTAATATCACCTCCCCAGGATTTAAGCCACAAAGCTCTTCTAGCGGAATTAGTGAGAACCGCTGATTTAGCGGCAACCCGTACTGATTCTGCGGAGGCGTCCGCGAGGAATCCAGTTGCTCTTTGGAGCAGAGGAAGAGAATTAAGAATCTTCTCTCTGGGTGTACCCTGTACCAGGTGATTTTCCAATGTACGCAGCCAGAGGAACAGGGATCTGGCTACACAGGTTGATGCCACGTTGGACCTCAGTAGGTTAGTTGAAGTCTCCCAGGATTTTCTTAATAAACTTTCAGTTTTGCGATCCATGGGATCTTTTAGCTGGGAGGAATCTTCAAAGGGCAGAGCCGTTTTTTTGGTTACCCTTGAAACCTGGACATCAACCTTGGGCATTTCGAAAAGAGAACAGTCTCCCTCCAATGGAAAACGTTTTTTGAGTTCAGATGGGACGTTTAACCCTTTCTCTGGAAGGCCCCACTCATGGAGGATGAGGCTTTCTATATTCTCGTGTATGGGGAATCCCTTTACAGTTTTGGGCTTTAACCCCCTGAACATGTCATCCTGTACAGAATGGACCTCCACCTCCTCCTCCACCCCCATGGTGCCCCTCACCATAGACACTAATTCCTCCAAATCCTCGGAGGAAAAGAGGTATTTTTTGTTGTCAGATTTGGGAGCAGAGGTAGAGGCAGAACTCTCATTCTCCCAATGGTCCCCCGAGTCAGAAGTATGCACTTCTCCTGAGTCAGAGTCAGAGACTACAGGGGCTATTTTCCTTTTCTTAGCAGGAGGAGGCTGTGGTGTCGGGGGTTGGGAGAAGGTCGCCATGGAAGATTGAACTCCCTGCCTGATGAGAGTCCTGATGCTGTCCATCAGAGAGGGCTGTTCAGCACGCAGAACCTCGTCTGTGCATGGCTGGCAGAGCTTCTTTTTATGTGTGGGGGGAAGCTTGGACGCACATGCAACACACTTGCGACTGGGCACCTTCTTAGAGGCAGAAACTTTGTCTCCCTAAAAGAGAGAGAAAGACGGACTAAGTCAAATGAATTCTAGAAAAAATGGACAGCAAGGGACATCATCCCACTACTTACGGCAGGGGGGTGAGCGCTGGGCTCTGCAGAAGCAGAGTGAAGGGTTTTGTCGCCATCCATATCAGAGATCTGACTATAGGGAGTATAGACAGGAGGTCTTACCTGGAGGCTTCCTTAGCCAGGAATAAATAGGTTGTTACCAAGGCTCCCAGCGAGATTAGTGGTGCTCCTCCCCCTCGTGGTGTCCGTTTGATGGGGGGGGGGGGGGGGGGGGGGTCAGGAATGCCCCGTCCATGCCGCCGCTGCAAGTCCTGGGTCAGGACGCTGTACGGCGCGCGCGGGAGCTGCGGTGCAAGGAGCCGGCGAAAAAAACGGAAGTTCGGCAGAACATCACTTCCGGTGCGCGCGCGCGCGCGCGCCAGCTCCAACAGCAGCGTGGAGGGAGGAGGAAGCCGGGGAGCTTGAGAAGGACCCCGGAGCACCGCACCGCCCTGCTTTGCCTCCCGAAAGAGGCGCGGGTAGGGGTCCCAAGTCACGTGAAGGGACACGGAGATGGGAGCAGTCTGGATGGAGGAGGAGAGCGGAGCCCCCGACCTCGACTGCCCGGCTAAAGGTAACAGTGCTCCCGATCGCCGGCCACGGCAGCACTATCAGAGGACCTCTTCATGCCCCATAGGGGACAGGAAAAACACTGGTGGTTGCAGGAAGGGGAGGGGTATTTAACCTCTTTGTTCCTGTCCCCTATTAGGGCGGGGAGACATCCTCCGATACTGCTGTCGTGGAAGGTGACTGGAGAAAAAGTGAGTCTTATGGTCTGAAAAACAGTATTTGGCGAGTTGTTTTCAAGCACAAAAGGAGGAAAAAAAACAAAAAAACAACAGTGCAGCGTCTTACAGCTCCATCAAAGTGTACAGGATTTATAGAAATCTCATGCCCACTGATTTTTTTTTTTTTTTAAACACTCTTTACAGGCCTGAAACCTCCCACGTCAATTTCCCTCATGGTAAATGTGTGTTTAGTTTGCAGATTCTCCCACAGACGCATTATATGCAGATTTTCCTCACAAGCGCATTAATTGCATTTCCAGAGAAAAAGCAGCAAAGGCGCAGACTATCCGCACGTGGCCATCAGTGAGGGTTCATCCTACGAGGAGTATTTGAGGCGTTTATGCTGCAGATTTTCAGGACCTATTAGGTAGATTACATTACTGCTCTCTTAGGTTTTTATCATGTTTTTCTCTTTTTGATGCCCCACGTTTTAAATAAACGCTGCTTCGCTTCTGTTACTTTCTGGTATTTGGCTGTGACAAATCTACTGATAGTCATCACAGACTACACGCGTTTATTCCTTGCGGATTTTCCACATCTGATGCAATTCTGAGAGGAAAATCCACACACAACAAACCCACAAGAGGAACTGAAATGGAGCAAATAAACACGCACCGCAGATCAGTGTACACCGAGAAAATAAGATAAAAGCACAGCGAGCCTGAGGTTTCTATAAATCTCATCCACTTTACTGTAAAATGCTGCGGTTTCATGCAGTAAAAATACCCACCAAAAACTCATGACAAGTTATTTGGGTTGTCCACTCCTCACACAACCCCTTCTCAACCACCAAGGCTCCCCCCAGTAAAACAATAAGCACTCCCCTCTGGTTGTAGCAATGTCGACCGTGGCTCTCCCAGGGATTGCATGACATTATGCCACATGATCCCTGAGGCCAACCTGCACTTCTCTCCCCTCCTTCAGACAAACCAGACATGGAGGCAGGGAGAGCTGCGGCTTCTCTCACCTACCCCGGATGTCAATCACGCCTGTAGGAGAGGAGTGAGGGGCAGATCGGTTGCTGGGATTGCGTGACATAATGTAATTAAATAGAGCCAGTGCCGGCACCGAAGGGGAGTATAGGAGGTATTCTTTTTGGAGGGGAAACAGTGATTGAGTAGGAGTTGTTATAGTGAACAACCCCTTTAAAGAGCGAGAATAGTCTGCAGCAAGGATATGCGCACAAGTGAGTTATTTGGAGGAGAGAGGGAGAATATAATTATACATACATACACTCGCCCCCCCATTTATTAAAGGACTGAAAGACACTGCAAAAACAATGAGAGCCGACATGCTGCCAATCTCAAACTACTTCAAATTTGCCAACATAACTAATCAGCGTGTGCAGGAGGCTTCAGAGGCCGCACTCACTTTGCTGGGACAGTAACACGATGCTTGAACACAGCCTCTTACTTTGTGACCTACAGAACTGTGAAAGTGGGCGATAACCCAGTAACAGATTCTCTATATTTTTCCTGACTGATTTTTTAAAATGAAATCTGTCTGCGGGTTTTACTATGTAATCTACGAGCAGCATGATATAGGGGCAGAGACCCTGATTCCAGTGATGTGTCACTTAGGCTGGCGTCACACTAGCAGTATTTGGTCAGTATTTTACATCAGTATTTGTAAGCCAAAACCAGGAGTGGGTGATAAATGCAGAAGTGGTGCATATGTTTCTATTATACTTTTCCTCTATTTGTTCCACTCCTGGTTTTGGCTTACAAATACTGATGTAAAATACTGACCAAATACGGCTAGTGTGATAGCAGCCTTAAGGTACCTTCACACTAAGCGACTTTGCAACGATAGCGATCCGTGACGTTGCAGCGTCCTGGATAGCGATCTCGTTGTGTTTGACACGCAGCAGCGATCTGGATCCCGCTGTGATATCGCTGGTCGTTGCTGAAAGTTCAGAACTTTATTTGGTCGTCAGATCGGCGTGTATCGTTGTGTTTGACAGCAAAAGCAACGATGCCAGCAATGTTTTACAATGGTAACCAGGGTAAATATCGGGTTACTAAGCGCAGAGCCGCGCTTAGTAACCCGATGTTTACCCTGGTTACCATTGTAAATGTAAAAAAACAAACAAACAGTACATACTCACCTTCTGATGTCTGTCACACGTCCCTCGCCGTCCGCTTCCCACACTGACTGAGTGCCGGCCGTAAAGTAAAAGCAGAGCACAGCGGTGACATCACCACTGTGCTGTGCCTTACGGCCGGCACTCACAGTCAGTGCAGGAAGCAGACGCCGGAGGACGTTACGGACACCAGAATGTAAGTATATACTGTTTGTTTTTTTTACATGTACACTGGTAACCAGGGTAAACATCGGGTCACTAAGCGCGGCCCTGCGCTTAGTAACCCGATGTTTACCCTGGTTACCCGGGGACCGGCATCGTTGGTCGCTGGAGAGCTGTCCGTGTGACAGCTCTCCAGCGACCACACAGCAACGCTGCAGCGATCGGCATCGTTGTCGATATCGCTGCAGCGTCGCTTAATGTGAAGGTACCTTTACTGGGCTGTGTTTGGAATACAGTGTTTGATCAGCAGGAGATTATCACTACAAGACTGGGTTGTGCATCTCCTAGTCAACTGCTCTGTGTAACCCAGCCCCCACCACTGATTGGCAGCTTTCTGCTTATGCACAGCGTACATAATCAGTGATGTTGGCGGTTATAAAGAGCTCTGCAGTGGAAAAACCTGGATTGTTTCAAAACGGCAGCACGCAGCCCAGTAAGTGGCCCACTGCTGGAATCAGGGTCTCTGCACCTACATGATGCTGCCCTCAAATATGGAAACAAAACCTGCTGACAGATTCCCTTTAATAATGAAGCAGAAAAGTCCAAAACAGTTGGCAACCCAAAAAATTAACCCCTTCATGACCCAGCCTATTTTGGCCTTAATGACCTTGCCGTTTTTTGAAATTCTGACCAGTGTCCCTTTATGAGGTAATAACTCAGGAACGCTTCAACGGATCCTAGCGATTCTGAGATTGTTTTTTCGTGACATATTGGGCTTCATGATAGTGGTAAATTTAGGTCGATAATTTTTTAGTTTATTTGTGAAAAAAACGGAAATTTGGTGAAAATTTTGAAAATTTCGCAATTTTCACATTTTGAATTGTTATTCTGTTAAACCACAGAGTTATGTGACACAAAATAGTTAATAAATAACATTTCCCACATGTCTACTTTACATCAGCACAATTTTGGAAACAAATGTTTTTTTTGCTAGGAAGTTATAAGGGTTAAAATTTGACCAGTGATTTCTCATTTTTACAACAAAATTTACAAAACCATTTTTTTTAGGGACCACCTCACATTTGAAGTCAGTTTGAGTGTTCTATATGGCTGAAAATACCCCAAAGTGACACCATTCTAAAAATTGCACCCCTCAAGGTGCTCAAAACCACATTCAAGAAGTTTATTAACCGTTCAGGTGTTTCACAGCAGCAGAAGCAACATGGAGGGGAAAAATTAACATTTAACTTTTTAGTCACAAAAATGATCTTTTAGCGAATTTTTTTTTATTTTCCCAAGGGTAAAAGGAGAAACTGGACCACGAACGTTGTTGTCCAATTTGTCCTGAGTACGCTGATACCTCATATGTGGGGGTAAACCACTGTTTGGGCGCACGGCAGGGCTCGGAAGGGAAGGAGCGCCATTTGACTTTTTCAATGAAAAATTGGCTCCAATCTTTAGCGGACACCATGTCGCGTTTGGAGAGCCCCCGTGTGCCTAAACATTGGAGCCCCCCACAAGTGACCCCATTTTGGAAACTAGACCCCCCAAGGAACTTATCTAGAAGCATAGTGAGCACTTTAAACCCCCAGGTGCTTCACAAATTGATCCGTAAAAATGAAAAAGTACTTTTTTTTCACACACAATTTCTTTTAGCCTCAATTTTTTCATTTTCACATGGGCAACAGGATAAAATGGATCCTAAAATTTGTTGGACAATTTCTCCTGAGTACACCGATACCTTACATGTGGGGGTAAACCACTGTTTGGGCACATGGTAAGGCTCGGAAGGGACGGAGCGCCATTTGACTTTTTGAATGAAAAATTATCTCCATCGCTAGCGGACACCATGTCACGTTTGGAGAGCCCCTGTGTGCCTAAACATTGGAGCTCCCCCACAAGTGACCCCATTTTGGAAACTAGACCCCCCAAGGAACTTATCTAGAAGCATAGTGAGCACTTATAACCCCCAGGTGCTTCACAGAAGTTTATAACGCAGAGCCGTGAAAATAAAAAATAATTTTTCTTTCCTCAAAAATGATTTTTAGCCCAGAATTTTTTATTTTCCCAAGGGTAATAGGAGAAATTGGACCCCAAATGTTGTTGTCCAGTTTGTCCTGAGTACGATGATACCCCATATGTGGGGGTAAACCACTGTTTGGGCGCACGGCAGGGCTCGGAAGGGAAGGCACGCCATTTGGCTTTTTGAATGGAAAATTAGCTCCAATCATTAGCGGACACCATGTCGCGTTTGGAGAGCCCCTGTGTGCCTAAACATTGGAGCTCCCGCACAAGTGACCCCATTTTGGAAACTAGACCTCCCAAGGAACTTATCTAGATGTGTGGTGAGCACTTTGAACCCCCAAGTGCTTCACAGAAGTTTATAACGCAGAGCCGTGAAAATAATAAATGTGTTTCCTTTCCTCAAAAATATTTTTTTAGCCCAGAATTTTTTATTTTTGCAAGGGTAACAGGAGAAATTTGACCCCAAAGTTGTTGTCCAGTTTCTCCTGAGTACGCTGATACCCCATATGTGGGGGTAAACCACTGTTTGGGCACACGTCAGGGCTCGGAAGGGAAGTAGTGACATTTGAAATGCAGACTTTGATGGAACGGTCTGCGGGCGTCACATTGCATTTGCAGAGCCCCTGATGGTCCTAAACAGTAGAAACACCCCACAAGTGACCCCATTTTGGAAACTAGACCCCCCAAGGAACTTATCTAGATGTGTGGTGAGCACTTTCAACCCCCAAGTGCTTCACAGAAGTTTATAACGCAGAGCCGTGAAAATAAAAAATAATTGTTCTTTCCTCAAAAATTATGTTTTAGCAAGTAATTTTTTATTTTTGCAAGGGTAACAGGAGAAATTGGACCCCAACAGTTGTTGCCCAGTTTGTCCTGAGTACGCTGGTACCCCATATGTGGGGGTAAACCACTGTTTGGGCGCACGTCGGGGCTTGGAAGGGAGGGAGCACCATTTGACTTTTTGAACGCAAGATTGGCTGGAATCAATGGTGGCGCCATGTTGCGTTTGGAGACCCCTGATGTGCCTAAACAGTGGAAACCCCTCAATTCTAACTTCAACACTAACCCCAACACACCCCTAATCCTAATCCCAACTGTAGCTATAACCCTAATCACAACCCTAACCCCAACACACCCCTAACCACAACCCTAACCCCAACACACCCGTAACCCTAATTCCAACCCTAACCCTAATCCCAACCCTAACCCTAACCCCAACCCTAACCACAACTGTAACCCCAACACACCCCTAACCCTATCCGTAACCCTAACCACAAGCCTAATCTTTACCCTATTTCCAACCCTAGCCCTAATTCCAACCCTAACTCTTATTCCAACCCTAACCCTAAGGCTATGTGCCCACGTTGCGGATTCGTGTGAGATTTTTCCACACGATTTTTGAAAAATCTGCAGGTAAAAGGCACTGCGTTTTACCTGCGGATTTACAGCGGATTTCCAGTGTTTTTTTGTGCGGATTTCACCTGCGGATTCCTATTGAGGAACAGGTGGAAAACGCTGCGGAATCCGCACAAAGAATTGACATGCTGCGGAAAATACAACGCAGCGTTTCTGCACGGAATTTTCCGCACCATGGGCACAGCGGATTTGGTTTTCCATAGGTGTACATGGTACTGTAAACCTGATGGAAAACTGCTACGAATTCGCAGCGGCCAATCCGCTGCGGATCCGCGGCCAAATCCGCACTGTTTATTTTATTATAGTCCCTACCTATGGGGGTGATAAAGGGGGGGGGGGGGGGGGGGTTAATTTATAATTTTTTTATTTTGATCGCTGTGAGAACCTATCACAGCGATCAAAATGTACTTTTAACGAATCTGCCGACTGGCAGATTCGGCGGGCGCACTGAGCATGCGCCCGCCATTTTGGAAGATGGCGGCGCCCAGCGAGGAGGCGGACGGACACCGGGAGCCTCGGTGAGTATAAAGGGGGGGAGATCGGGGCCCGGGGGGGGGGGGGCGTCGGAGCACAGGGGGGTGGCATAGCAGCACGGGGGGAGCGGGCAGGAGCACGGGGCAGCGGAGCACAGGACCGAGGGGAGCGGAGCACAGATCGGTCGCTTGGGGGGGCGATCGGTGGGGTGGGGGGTCACATTAGTGCTTCCAGCCATGGCCGATGATATTGCAGCATCGGCCATGGCTGGATTGTAATATTTCACCAGTTTTTCAGGTGAAATATTACAAATCGCTCTGATTGGCTGTTGAAAGTGAAACTGCCAATCAGAGCGATCGTAGCCACGGGGGGGTGAAGCCCCCCCCCCCCCTGGGCTGAAGCACCACTCCCCGTCTCTGCAGATCGGGTGAAATCGGAGTTAACCCCTTCACCCGATCTGCAGGGACGCGATCATTCCATGACGCCACATAGGCGTCATGGGTCGGAATGGCACGGGTTTTCATGACGCCTACGTGGCGTCATGGGTCGGGAAGGGGTTAAGCACCAGCAGCAAATCACTATGAACAGAGGCCCCGATTCATTATGCCCGGCATTTTGCGCCAGTCTTGATGAAATTGGGATCTTACTCGAGTACACGGTTCATTATAACATAAGACCATGGCCCCAATACAGTAAGAATGGCATTCTGCACACCAGTCTTGGTGATTGGGACTGCTGGCGTAAAGTGACCTAACCCACAAGGGGGGCATGCCCACCGGTGCGACCGCCAGGTCTGTTACACCAGTGGTGTGAAATCTGAATGATCAGGCGGGTGGCTTTAACCTGCACCACATTCACTGCCCATTTTGGCAGAGCGTAAAAATACATAAAGTTGCAGCACTTTGGCACAGCTTCGAGTTGTGCCAAAATCTGAGACAAGAATAGATGGAAAATAAGTGGGTGGGAAGGTGCAAGGAAGCCCTCGGCCACCCCATGGTGCAGCACCCTGTACTAGGCCTGACCAGGCACTTTATGCAGATGGACTCCGTCCCTGTAAAGGTCACTGAAAGCCACAACACCTAGGGCCATTGTCCCCCACCGATGAGCAGTGAGGAAGCCATGAGGCAACACGGCCCCATGTGACGGCTACTGCATTCTTCTAGGGCTGAGCATCATCACTCCGTGCAGTGACACATTGTAATGCAGATCAGTCACCTCTAATCAGCACTTACTGGAGAGCGGCCATAATCACTGGTTAGTACTGGTTCTCCCAGTACAGAGTGCGGCTCCTGGGAACATCAGCAGGATGATCTGCACTCACAGCCACAATGCAGGGCACAGACCAAGTATCTGCACATCCTGAGTGGGGGCGTCACCATCATTCTGCACATTGTATTCCTGGACTTACGTCTCCTTATAATGGAAGCCTATAGGGAACCTTACACGTGAGGCGGCAAGTCGGAGGACCGCTGCCAGCCCTGTCCTCTCTGCTGCCGCCCTGCAGGAGCACTGCCAGATGTGCAGGATCACTGGAGGCTTCAAGGGTAGTCAGGTTTTTTTTAAGGCCAATTTGGGCTCCGGGGAATTTTCCAGTTCTGAGACCTGTAACTTAAAATATGAAAATCCAGTATATCTCCTAATCTTCAGACCTGGGAATAATTATAATAATTTATGGGGTTGGCCAGACCAGGGACATTTATTTTTTTGTATGAACAACGTGTCTTTGGGGATAAAAATCATTCTTGCATTGGGTTTCATGACAAAGGTCGCACTGCTTGGCTTTTACGGGAACTTTGTTTCCTGCCACATCCAATTTTGATGTGGTCACAAATCAGCTTAGAGGGGTCAAAACGGAGATAAAAGAATCAAACTCTCTCCCCTGGACCCACAGAATGAGCTCTCTAGAATACGTACCTTTCTCACTATGGAAACAACAAAACCCCTCACTGTGGCCCTGATCCACTCCCGCCTGGACTACTGTAACGCCCTAGTAATTGGCCTCCCCCTTAGGCTACGTTCACATTTGCGTTGTTGGGCGCAGCGTCGACGGATACCGACACATGCGTCATGCGCCCCTATCTTTAACATGGGGGACGCATGGACATGCGCCGGTATGCGTTTTACGACGCATGCGTCATATTGACGCACAAGACAGGGCGCAGGGGACGCTACTTGTAGCGTTTTCCCTGAGCCGAAACTCCTGATCTTTACTATCTTATGACAACGCATGCGTCGCAAAACGCTGCGTTGTGTACATGCGTTGTTGGTTGCGTCGCCAACGCTGCGCCCAACAACGCAAATGTGAACGTAGCCTTACTCGACTTTCCCCTCTCCAGTCGATCCTTAATGCAGCAGCCATGATTGTTACTCGGACGTGTCCCCTCTTCGCCAGTCGTTACACTGGCTGCCCATTCATTATAGAATCCAATTCAAAGTACTTGTTCTCAACCACAAAGCTCTCCACAGTGCGGCACCCCCTTACATCTCCTCCCTCATTTATATTTATCAGCCTAGCCGACCGCTGCACTCTGCAAATGACTTTCGACTAACCTCTGCACTGATCCGTACCTCCTACTCCCGACTCCAAGACTTCTCCCGCACTGCGCCAATCCTCTGGAATGCTCTACCCCAAGATATTAGAACCATCCACAACTTACATAGCTTCAGGGGCTCGCTCAAAACATTTGTTTAGGGCGCCCTATCGTGTGTGCGTGTGTACATGGCACCCAACACCACACATACCGGCTGGTGACAACCTCATGCAGCCTTTATCTATCCCAATTCCCTCAAGATGGCTGGTCCATCATTGTAAATAAGCCCCTGTACTGTGTCTTCCCCCCACCTCTTTGTAGATTGGGAGCTCTTATGCGCAGGGTCGTCATTTTTCCTTTAATTATTGTATTATCTTTAGCATTATTACTTATGACTTGTGCATGAAGTGTTAAACTGAAGCGCTGCGGAATATGTTGGCGCTATATAAAGATTACTATTATTCCCGGTTAACCCATTCTGCAGCCAGCGATAGACTGGGCAACATGGAGGCTATAGAAGGGAAATGGTGCAAAATATTTAATTAAGCCCAAAATACATAAATAAAAAATTGTTCACAAAAATTGAACAACGACTAATATAGTTGTAATAGCTGTGGTGCCCCAATGCTGGGGGTCCTGTGCCCGACACAAGTCACCAAGACTGCAAGTGAAGCGCCAGGCCCTGGAATGGAGCCGTAGCCAGCAGACCGGGCCACCTGGGCTACTGCAGCAATATTAATAGCCTCTCATTTGCTGCCAACTGAGCTCACTTCTCCTGGAAACCTGTATAATAACCCTCGCTGCCCCTACAGATACGTCCTACCACCTGACGCCAGGAGATTACCTGGCAGACTAAGCCGCTATGGAGGCACTACACGCCCTGGCTGCGCAGGCCCACAGGACTGCCATGGCGGGCTAGGGGTCCTCCCACCAGGAGCCAGTACACAGGTACAAGACGTAATGAGGGGCTCTGTGGGGCAGGTAGGAGCCCCACCAGTGCCATCCACGGAATCTGGGGGCACCGCCTCATTAAAGGGTCCATTCACCTTTCCCAAGATGTTCCCCACCCTAACAAGCAGACGGCTGACAACTATAGATGGGGTTGTGCCACCTGCAGCTCCCAGCGAGCCCCAGATTAATGGAGGGCGGCCACAGACGGTCTGCTGTGGAGACTATGGACTAGATGGCTCTCTCAGCTGGCACCACAGGCCCCCATACGGCAGCCATGATCTCAGCCCTGCTCAGGTGAGGAGGACAAGTCCCAGCTGTTAGAGGGTCCGCCCATAATAAAGATGGCGGCGCCAGTGTCACTACTAGGGAATCCCTGCCCCCTGTGCCCCCCATCAGTAACAGCAGCGTTGTCATAGGGCCCGGGGACCAGGAAGGAGCCCCCCTCATGCAGCCACAGCCCGTGTGACCATCCTCAGGCCACTGGTGGCTACTGGGAACAAAGCTTCCCCGGCAGTGATGGCCGCCTCCCCTCCCCTCCCCCCTACCTGTGGTGAGCCGGGACGACACCTCTCCGAACGGTGACGGCTCCATCCGGAGGTATTTCTGTGGGGAGGCGGCGGACGGGGACAGGGGGGCGCATCGCCGCCGCTTGGGGGAGGCCGCCGGGCTGAGAAGCGGGTCGAAGTCGATAGTCCTTTTAAGGGTGGCTCCGCAGGCCATGTCCGGGGTGGTCGGGCAGTCTATGAGCCGGACTGGGGGGCCTCACACCGCGGCTCCGCTCCCTGCTGTCCCCGGCCTCGGTCCTGCCGCCGCCGCCCTGGCCGATTCTTCGCTCTCCGGCTTCCGCGGAGTGTGCCGGCCAGTTATCAGCTTCGCCCACAGCGGGGACTTGCCGGGCGGAGGAGGATGGCTGAGGATGGTGCCCGCTCACAACGACGCCGTGCGTTACCAGGCTCGGGCTCCTTCCTTCTGCTCTCAATATGGCGTTAATAACAACGCCACTGATTCATTCTCGCACCGACAAGCACTAGTGCTGCCCGGAGGCTTCTGGGAAAGCGAGTTTCCTCCAGGGGACTTTCTATCCTACAGGGCTGCGAAGGAACTACAAGACCCGACATGCAACGCTTCGAGGAAGTCGCTTCCGTGTTTGAATTTAAATCCCAGTAGTTGTTGTGAAACTTGTCATTGGCAGCCGCGGCACGTCCAGCTGGGGGTGGGCGACTGCGGGCCAAGGCGCGGGCCATATAGCCATAATATGTGCACCGAGGGGCGATCTCCGCTCCTAAGGATGCTGGGAGACTTTGGCTTGAGCCCGTGTTGCAGGGCCACCAGGACATTGCCGCAAACCCTTTGTCCCGTCGCCTCTGCAGCCATTTATTGCTGTGATCCCTGCCCAGAGTTTACAGGATCTTTCTCTGGAGCTTCAGTGGTTTGGAATAAAGAGGAGGATATCCGCCATTGTTCCTCTAGTGTAGGCTGCGCTTATAGTCTCTGTGCGGCGTAATAAGTCGCCTATTGCATGGTCATTGGGGCAAGAATGCGGAATTTCTTTGTTGTATTTTTTATCTTTTAGGGTATGTGCCCACGGGCAGTAAACGCTATGGGTTGGACATGGTACATCTGCAGTGTCCAACCCGCAGCAGCCAGATGTTACAGCATAGTGGATGGGATTTCAAGAAATTCAATGCGTGCACAGACGCCTGTGGAGACAGACATGCGGTGCGTCTCTCCAGACTGCAGCATGTCAATTTTTCTTGTGGAGATGCCAACCTCCGCAAGATAACTATCATCCGTACAATGTATTAGGGTACCGTCACACAGTGCTATTTTCATCGCTACGACGGTACGATTCGTGACGTTCTAGCGATATCGTTACGATATCGCAGTGTCTGACACACAGCAGCGATCACGGACCCTGCTGAGAATCGTACGTCGTAGCAGATCGTTTGGAACTTTCTTTCGTCGCTTGATCACCCGCTGACATCGCTGGATCGTTGTGTGTGACACCGATCCAGCGATGTGTTTGCTTGTAACCAGGGTAAACATCGGGTAACTAAGCGCAGGGCCGCGCTTAGTAACCCGATGTTTACCCTGGTTACCAGCGTAAACGTAAAAAAACCAAACAGTACATACTCACATTCCAGTGTCTGTCCTCCGGCGTCTCAGCTTCTCTGCACTGTGTGAGCGCCTGCCAGCCGGAAAGCGAGCACAGCGGTGACGTCTGACATCACCGCTCTGCTTTCCGGCTATGGCTCTTACACAGTGCAGAGAAGCAGAGACGCCGGGGGACAGACACCGGAATGTGAGTATGTACTGTTTGTTTTTTTTAAGTTTACGCTGGTAACCAGGGTAAACATCGGGTTACTAAGCGCGGCCCTGCGCTTAGTAATCCGATGTTTACCCTGGTTACCCGGGGACTTCGGCATCGCTCCAGCGCCGTGATTGCAACGTGTGACCGCAGTCTACGACGCTGGAGCAATAATCATACGACGCTGCGACGTCACGGATCGTGCCGTCGTAGCGATGAAAATGGTACTGTGTGACAGTACCCTTAGAGGTGGTGATTCTGCACGGTTCAATGAACACAATCGGAATCACTTGCGTTCAAAAGCCTGCAGTGCTTTGGCCACAGCGGACATCAGAAATGGAAAATAAAGTGCAAGTCCATGCATCATGATAGCTATAATAGGAATAAATATGATATCTATGCCTGAGTCAAACATAAAAAATAACTTCCCAAATGTACCTTGAGACATCCTGCTCCTTATGTGGGGTAAGTAGAACCTCCATGTGCGTTTCACCACTATGCTGTAGCTTTGTCAGGGGGTATGAGACAAGGGTAAGTGTCACACTTTTATACCCAGTCAAGTGACGCCAATAATTGAGAAATAAATAAATGAATGCAGATGATTAGGGGCGTATTGTGTATAAAGTGCAACAGCGCATGAGGGTTAATATCCAGCCCCATAATCTGAACGCATGAATGGCTAGGTGATAATGATCGACATTGTCTTCATGTTGCATCATGACTGGGACGGCGCACAGTGCACCCGTCATGTCAAATGACCACCGCGCACCATTATACTAAGTGATTCTGGTCTTATACTGAAAGCAATCAAAAAAATGTTATGTACCCCAAAATATTACCAATAAAAACCCCTAACTAATCCCACACACAACCAGCCCCGAGAATAAATATAGGGGGTTCCCACTTTACTGGTAGAACAAGGTCGCTGGAAAAGCGACATGACTCCTGCCCCTCAAATAAAATCCAGTGAAATCCGTGCTCCCAAATCTAAATGCCCCCCCCCCCCCCCTCCTCCTGAGCCTCACGGTGGGCAGTAAGCGTCCACATGTTTGGCATTACTGTAGCGGGGAGAGACTTGCTAGCAATTGATGGGGTGCATGTCTCCAGGAGCCCAGGCAGGACACGATGTGGGGGCACTAAGCTGGCATAATAGCAATTCTCCAGAAAAACGCATGGTGTGACTGTTGCAAAGTGAAACCACTTGTGGGGAAAATAGTGCCTGCAGCTGTAGATGAATTCCCTGAGAGGTGCATTTAGAAAATTGGGCTCCTCAAACTACCGTACAGTATATACTCGAGTATAAGCCGAGACCCCTAATTTTGCCACAAAAAACTGGGAAAACTTATTGACTCGAGTATAAGCCTAGGGTGGGAAATGCAGCAGCTAGGTTACGTGTTTTTGAATATCCTATTGAATCAGGAGCCACATATAATGGTCCATACAGTTCATGATGGCCCCATAAGATGCTCCATATTAAAATATGCCCCATATAATGCTGCATAAAAGGTTAATGATGGCCCCATAAGATGCTCCATAAAATATTATGCCCCATATAATGCTGCACAAAGGTTGATGGCCCCATAAGATGCTCCATAGAATATTATGCCCCGTATGCTGCTGCGATTAAAAAAAATAAATGACATACTCAACTCTCGTCGCTGAGAGCCAGGTGGCAGTGTCGCTGCTGGCTCACGCCCCTAGCACTTGCAATATTCCCTGTCCTCGTTCCAGCGCCGCACGCCGCTGTGTCTACCGGGTCTCTGCAGTGACTGTTTAGGCAGGGGGCACGCACTAACCACGTCATCGCGCCCTCTGACCTGAATGTTACAGCCAGAGGACGCAGAAGACAGAGCCCAGCGGTGGAACGGGGACAGGTGAATATCACATGGCTCACCCTCCCCTGTCATACTCACCCCTTCCTGGCGTGGTCTCTCTGTATGTCCCTGCTTCTCCGATGGTCTCCGGCGTGCGCCAGCAGCTTCTTCCTGTGTTCAGCGGTCACATGGTACCGCTCATTAAAGTTATGAAGATGCTCCACGTCTATGGGAGTGGAGTCGCATCTATATTCATCACTTTAATGAGCGGTACCAAGTGACCGCTAAACACAGGAAGAGCTTCAGGCGCCGGAGACCATCGGAGAAGCAGGGAAGTGCAGAGACTGCATAAGGAGCAGGTGAGTATGATGTGACAGCCGCCGCTCCCCCACCGACCCCCTGGGACAATGACTCGAGTATAAGCGGAGAGGGGCACTTTTAGCCTAAAAAAAAGGGCTGAAAATCTCGGCTAAGGTTAGTTTCACATTGTGTTAACAGCAGTCTGTTCAACATATGCGTTAACGGGCTGCTGTTAATGCAAGTGCCGACATGACATCGAGCTAGCGCAGATAGAGCTAGCAGATGCTTAATCTGCGCTAGCAGTGACGGACCCGGAAACGCTGCAGCCCACGTCCCAGGGTCCGTCACTCAATGACTGCACATCGCTAGCGCATGCCCACTGTGGCCGTGCGCTAGCGATGCGTCCGACATTGGACTCAATGGCAGCGTTAACGGACTGCGTTACACCGCGTTATGCCGCTGTGTAACGTAGTCCGTCTAACGGACGCCACAGACTCAGTGTGAACCCAGCCTTATACTCTAGGACAAATAGTGGAGTCCAGTTTCATCTATTCACCCTTGTATAACTGAAAAATTTGCAGATAAGAAAATACAATTTTTACCACTAAAATGTTATATTTCCAAGGCCCAATGTTATGAAATTCTGTGAGGCACCTGTGGGTTCAAAATACTCTCTACACCCCTAGATGAAATCCGTAAGCAGTGAAGTTTCCAATATGGGGCCACCTGGGGTGGGTTTCTGCTGATCTGGCACCTCAGGGGTTCTATTATAGGCACCTACTGCGCCTGCGGCCGACTTCAGCTGCCAGCCTCCAATTAGCTGGCGGCTGTTGTTAACTATTGACATGCGGGCGTGCGCCTGCACGTCAATAGGAAACCACCGCAGCGCCGGAAGGGGCCCGGTGAGCAGATGAGAAGGGGCCCGATGCAGGCCCCCTCTCTCTGCCCACCAGGTCCGGGGGCACATAAATGCCGGCGGGCATTCACAGTACTCGGGCGGATTATCAGAGGGTCAATCTGTGCGGTAGCCCAGGGCCCCCCACACCACTGGGCCCTGGGCTACTGCCCATATTGACCCTCTGATAATCCGCCCCTGCCTACAATGTATTCAAACAAAATCTGCTCTTTAAAAGCCTGCAGCGCTCCTTCCCATCCGATCCCTACCGTGTGCTCAAACAGTAGTGTGCAAGCACGTATGGGGTACTGACACGTTCTGTAAAAATTGCAGGACAAGTTGTCCTGTCTATTTTCTCCTATTACCCCTTCTGTAAATTAAAATTTTGAGGCAAAAGTAAAATTTTAGCGGAAAATCAATTTTTTTGTTTTCATTGCCCAATTTTATAAAATTTGGTGATGTAAATGCTGACCATGCAGCATATGAATTCCTTATGGGGTTTAATTTGCCAAATGGAGGCCACCTTATTCACGTTACTCATATAGCGCCATTGATTCCACAGCGATATATACAGACATTTTCATCACTGTCCCCATTGGGGCTCACAATATAAATTCCCTTTCAGTATGTCTTTAGAATTTGAGAGGAAACCAGAGTACCAGGAGGAAACCCACGCAAACACGGGGAGAACATACAAACTCCTTGCAGATGTTGGTCGGATTTGAACCTGGGATGCCAGCGCTGCAAGGCTACATTGCTAACCACTGAGCCACCGTGCACTCACAAGTGTTTTTGCTTTTTTTGGCATCTGAGGAGAGTCTCCAAATGCAGCAGTATCAAAATTTCTGTTTCAAAAATTAAATGGCTCTCTTTGCTTTCCGAGTTTTGCTATGTGACCAAACATTAGTTCCTGACCATACATGGAGGATCACTGCATTTGAGAGAAATTGCATAACAAATTATGTGATCCATTTTCTCCTATTTCTCCTTGTGGGAATTATAAATTTGGCACGCAAGCAGTATATTAGTGGAAAAACTGTAATTTTTTGTTTTCACATCTAAAGGTTATAAAGTTTTGTGAATCAACTGTCTGTTTAACCCCTTAGTGACAGAGCCAATTTGGTACTTAATGACCGAGCCAATTTTTACAATTCTGACCAGTGTCACTTTATGAGGTTATAACTCTGGAACGCTTTATCGGATCCCGCTGATTCTGAGATTGTTTTTTCGGGACATGTTGTACTTCAAGTTAATGGTAACATTTTTTCGATATTACTTGCGATTATTTATGAAAAAAATGGAAATATGGCGAAAATTTTTAAAATTTTGCAATTTTCAAACTTTGTATTTTTATGCCCTTAAATCAGAGAGATATGTCACAAAAAATAGTTAATAAATAACATTTCTCACATGTCTACTTTACATCAGCACAATTTTGGAAACAATTTTTTTTTTTGTTAGGGAGTTATAAGGGTTAAAAGTTGACCAGCAATTTCTCATTTTTACAACACCATGTTTTTTTTAGGGACCACATCACCTTTGAAGTGATTTTGAGGGGTCTATATGATAGAAAATAACCAAGTGTGACACCATTCTAAAAACTGCACCCCTCAAGCTGCTCAAAACCACATTCAAGAAGTTTATTAACCCTTTACGTACTTCACAGGAACTAAAACAATGTGGAAGAAAAAAATGAACATTTTACTTTTTTTTGCAAACATTTTACTTCAGAACCATTTTTTTTAATTTTCACAAGTGTAAAAACAGAAATTTAACCACAAATTTTGTTGTGCAATTTTTCCTGAGTACGCCGATACCCCATATGTGGAGGTAAACCACTGTTTGGGCGCACCGCAGAGCTTGGAAGTGAAGGAGCACCGTTTGACTGTTTCAATGCAGAATTGGCTGGAATTGAGATCGGACGCCATGTCGCGTTTGGAGAGCCCCTAATGTGCCTAAACAGTGGAAACCCCCCACAAGTGACACCATTTTGGAAACTAGACCCTCCAAGGAACTTATCTAGATGTGTGGTGAGCACTTTGAACCCCCAAGTGCTTCACAGAAGTTTATAACGTAGAGCCGTGAAAATAAAAAATCGCATTTGTTTTCACAAAAATGATTTTTTCGCCCACAAATTCTTATTTTCACAAGGGTAACAGGAGAAATTAGACCACAAAAGTTGTTGTGCAATTTCTCCTGAGTACGTCGATACCCCATATGTGGAGGTAAACCACTGTTTGGGCGCACCGCAGAGCTTGGAAGTGAAGGAGCACCGTTTGACTTTTTCAATGCAGAATTGGCTGGAATTGAGATCGGATGCCATGTCGCTTTTGGAGAGTCCCTGATGTGCCTAAACAGTGGAAACCCCCCACAAGTGATACCATTTTGGAAACTAGACCCCTTAAGGAACTTATCTAGATGTGTGGTGAGCACTTTGAACCCCCAAGTGCTTCACAGAAGTTTATAACGTAGAGCCGTGAAAATAAAACATCTCATTTTTTCTACAAAAATGATCTTTTTGCCCCCAAATTTTTATTTTCACAAGGGTAACAGGAGAAATTAGACCACAAAAGTTGTTGTGCAATTTCTCCTGAGTACGTCGATACCCCATATATGGGGGTAAACCACTGTTTGGGCGCACCGCAGAGCTTGGAAGAGAAGGAGTGTCGTTTTACTTTTTCAATGTAGAATTGGCTGGAATTGAGATCGGACGCCATGTCACGTTTGGAGAGCCGCTGATGTGCCTAAACAGTAGAGACCCCCCACATATGACACCATTTTGGAAACTAGACCCCTTAAGGAACTTATCTAGATGTGTGGTGAGCACTTTAAACCCCCAGGTGCTTCACAGAAGTGTTATGACCCCAGTGGACAGGGTCTCAGAGGAACGTGTAAGTCTGCAAGATACAAAAATCCAGCTCATAGGGCTGTGGTAACTGGGTTGACCAAATAGCTACTCCTAACGCCAACACTAGAAGTAGCCGGGGATCATGCCTACGGTGATCGCTAGATGACTCGCGCCAGCCGGAGAATCTAACTACCCCTAGGAGAAGAAAACAAAGACCTCTCTTGCCTCCAGAGAAAGGGACCCCAAAGCAAGATACAAGCCCCCCACAAATAATAACGGTGAGGTAAGAGGAAATGACAAACACAGAAATTAACCAGGTTCAGCAAAGAGAGGCCAGCTTACTAATAGCAGAATAAAGCAAGATAACCTATCTGGTCAACAAAAACCCTATAAAAATCCACGCTGGAGATTCAAGAACCCCCGAACCGTCTAACGGTCCGGGGGGAGAACACCAGCCCCCTAGAGCTTCCAGCAAAGGGCAGGATACAGATAGGAACAAGCTGGACAAAAATACCAAACAAAACAAAAGCAAAAGGCAAAGAAGCAGACTTAGCTTGAAAAACAGGAACCAGGATCAGAGGACAAGAGCACAACAGATTAGCTCTGATTTCAACGATGCCAGGCATTGAACTGAAGGTCCAGGGAGCTTATATAGCAACGCCCCTGAACTAACGGCCCAGGTGAGGATATAGGAAAAGACAGACGCTCCAGAGTCAAATCACTAATGACCACTAGAGGGAGCAAAAAGCAAAATCACAACACAGAAGTTTATAACGTAGAGCCGTGAAAATAAAAAAATCGCATTTTTTTCTACAAAAATGATCTTTTTGCCTCCAAATTTTTATTTTACCAAGGGTAACAGGAGAAAATGGACCCCAGAAGCTGTTGTACAATTTGTCTTGAGTACGCCGACACCCCATATGTGGGGGTAAACCACTGTTTGGGCGCATGGCTGAGCTCGGAAGCAAAGGAGCGCCATTTGACTTTTCAATGCAAAATTGACTGGAATTGAGATCGGACGCCATGTCGCGTTTGGAGAGCCCCTGATGTGCCTAAACAGCAGAAACCCCCCAAAAGTGACCCCATTTTGGAAACTAGACCCCCCATGGAACTTATCTAGATGTGTAGTGAGAACTTTGAATGCCCAAGTGCATCACAGAAGTTTATAATGCAGAGTCGTGAAAATAAAAAATATATATTTTTTAACAATAAAGATTTTTTAGCCCCCAAGTTTTTATTTTCACAAGGGTAACAAGAGAAATTGGACCCCAAAAGTTGTTGTCCAATTTGTCCTGAGTATGCTGGTACCCCATATGTGGGGGTAAACCACTGTTTGGGCGCACGGCAGAGCTCGGAAGGGAAGGAGTGCCATTTTGGAATGCAGACTTTGATAGAATTGTCTGCGGGCGTTATGTTGCCTTTGCAGACCCCTAATGTACCTAAACAGTAGAAACCCCCAACAAGTGACCCCATTTTGGAAAATAGACCCCCCAAGGAACTTATCTAGATATGTGGTGAGAACTTTGAATGCCCAAGTGCTTCACAGAAGTTTATAATGCAGAGTAGTGAAAATAAAAAATATTTTTTTTCCCACAAAAAAGATTTTTTTTAGCCCCCAAATTTTTATTTTCACAAGGGTAACAAGAGAAATTGGACCCCAAAAGTTGTTGTCCAATTTGTCCTGAGTATGCTGGTACCCCATGTGTGGGGGTAAACCACTGTTTGGGCGCACGGCAGAGCTCGGAAGGGAAGGAGCGCCATTTTGGAATGCAGACTTTGATAGAATTGTCTGCGGGCGTTATGTTGCGTTTGCAGACCCCTAATGTACCTAAACAGTAGAAACCCCCAACAAGTGACCGCATTTTGGAAAATAGACCCCCCCAAGGAACTTATCTAGATATGTGGTGAGAACTTTGAATGCCCAAGTGCTTCACAGAAGTTTATAATGCAGAGTAGTGAAAATAAAAAATATTTTTTTTCCCACAAAAAAGATTTTTAGCCCCCAAGTTTTTATTTTCACAAGGGTAACAGGAGAAATTGGACCCCAAAAGTTGTTGTCCAATTTATCCCGAGTACGCTGATGCCCCATATGTGGGGGTAAACCACTGTTTGGGCGCACGGCAGAGCTCAGAAGGGAGGGAGTACCATTTGACTTTTTTAGCGCAAAATTGGCTGTCGTGTTTGGAGACCCCCTGATGTACCTAAACAGTGGAAACCCCCCAATTCTAACTCCAACCCTAACCCCAACACAGCCCTAACCCTAATCTCAACCCGATCCATAATCCTAATCACAACCTTAACGATAATCACAACCCTAACCCCAAAACAGCCCTAATCTCAACCCTAACCATAACCCTAATCAAAACCCTAAATCCAACACACCCCTAACCCTAATCCCAACCCTAACCCTAATCCCAACCCTAATCCCAAACGTAACACTAATCCCAACCCTAATCCAAACCCTAACCCTAATCCCAACTCTAACCCTAACTTTAGCCCCAACCCTAACTTTAGCCCCAACCCTAACCATAACTTTAGCCCCCGTCGTCACAAAAAAAGTTCAATGTAACCTTTATTTTGTACGTCGCGTCCGCCATTTCCGCGGATGCGTGGCCGTAACTCTGCCCCCTCCTCCCCAGGACATAGACTGGGCAGCGGATGCGTTGAAAAACTGCATCCGCTGCCCACGTTGTGCACAATTTTCACAACGTGCGTCGGTACATCGGGCCGACGCATTGCGACCGCCCCGTACCGACACAAGTGTGAAAGAAGCCTAAGGCTACTTTCACACTAGCGTCGTACTCGGCCCATCGCAGTGTGTCAGGCCGACGTACCGACGCTAGCGTTGTAAGCGCCGCACAACGGGTGCAGCGGATGCTGTTTTTTCAACGCATCCGCTGCCCCATTGTGAGGTGCGGGGAGGCGGGGGCGGAGTTCCGGCCACGCATGCGCGGTCGGAAATGGCGGACACGTCGCACAAAAAAGTTACATGTAGTTTTTTTTGTGTCGACGGTCCGCCGAAGCACGACGCATCCGTCGCACGACGGATGCGACATGTGGCAATCCGTCGCAATGCGTCGCTAATGCAAGCCAATGGAGAAAAAACGCATCCTGCAAGCACTTTTGCAGGATGCGTTTTTTCTCCAACGACGCATTGCGACGGAAGCCAAAAAACGCTAGTGTGAAAGTAGCCTAACCCTAACCCTAGCCCTAACCCTAACCCTAAATTTAGCCCCAACCCTAACCCTAACTCTAACCCTAACCCTAACTCTAACCCTAACCCTAACTCTAACCCTAACCCTAATTTTAGCCCCAACTTGTCTTCTCCTGCCGGCCGGCAGATGGCAGCAGATGGCGGGCGCACTGCGCAAGCGCCCGCCATGATGAAAAAGCCGGCTGGCAGGAGAAGACAGAAGAGGACCCAGGGACCCCGGGTGAGTATGATAGGGTCCCCGAATCCCCCTATTTCTCTGTCCTCTGATGTGCGATCACATCAGAGGACAGAGAAATACCTGATCGCTTTTTTTTTTTTTTTTTTTTCCGGTCGCCGGTAAACTGTTAATTACCGGCGATCGCAAAGCAGGGGTCGGTGCAAACCGACCCCGATCATGTTCTTTGGGGTCTCGGCTACCCCCGGCAGCCGAGACCCCAAAGAACATCCGGGTGCCGGGCGGCGGGCGCACTGCGCGTGCGCCCGCCATTTTTTCCCGGAAAAAAGATGGCGGCGCCCATGGGGAGACACGAGGAGCACCGGGGGAGGTAGGTAAGTATTGGGGGGCTATTGGGGGCCATCGGGGACCACATTTCTCTGTCCTCCGATGTGCGATCACATCGGAGGACAGAGAAATTAAACGGCAAATCGCGTTTTTTTTTTTTTTTGTTGCGACCGCCGGTAAACGGTTAATTACCGGCGATCGCAACTCGGGGGTCGGTAAAAACCCCCCGAATCATGTTCTCTGGGGTCTCGGCTACCCTCGGCAACCGAGACCCCAGAGAAAATCCGACTCTGGGGGGCGCTATTCACTTTTTCCACAGCGCCGTTAATTAACGGCGCTGTGGATTAAGTACCCTTAGCGGCCGCCGTTAAAAGGCGTATCGGCGGTCGTTAAGGGGTTAAAATGCTCAGTACACCCCTAGATGAATTTCTTGTGGGCTCTAGTTTGTAAAAAGGGCATCACTTGTGGGTGGTTTCTTCTCTTTTGACATGTCATGGACTCTGCAAATTCAACATGGCATCCACAATATGTTCCACTCAAATTTACACTCCAAAAATCAAATAGCACACTTTGCATTCCAGACCCTGCCATGAGCCCAAAGAGCAGTTTTTGACCATGTACGGGAAATTGCCAATTTCAAGAGAAATTGAGTATCAAATTACAGAGTCCACTTTCTCCTATTACTCCTTGTGAAAATTAAAAATTTGAGGTCTAAAGCAACAATAGTGGTTCTTTTTTTTTTTTTTTTTTTTTTTAGAAAACAAAAGTAAAAGTAATACAAAATTTCAAGCTATTGCAACAATTGGGGACTAAAACTTCACATTTAATAATATATTAATATTAATAGTTCCAATGACAATACAGACAACAGACAGTTACAAAGGCACACAAATGTCACAAGACAGATCTAGGTATTTCACAACTCTAGATTCTTAATGAATAGGTCACAAAAAACGCTTCCACTGTTTGCTCTACTGCAGGGGTGCACAACATGTTTGTTTTTGGTCAAGAAGGAGGATTTGGAGAGGTTCTGCTCAGTTTTTGCTCCAAAAAATAAGTTTGAACATACAGTACAGACCAAAAGTTTGGACACACCTTCTCATTTAAAGATTTTTTTGTATTTTCATGACTATGAAAATTGTACATTCACACTGAAGGCATCAAAACTATGAATTAACACATGTGGAATTATATACTTAACAAAAAAAGTGTGAAACAACTGAAATTATGTCTTATATTCTATGTTCTTCAAAGTAGCCACCTTTTGCTTTGATGACTGCTTTGCACAGTCTTGGCATTCTCTTGATGAGCTTCAAGAGGTAGTCACCGGGAATGGTTTTCACTTCACAGGTGTGCCCTGTCAGGTTTAATAAGTGGGATTTTTTGCCTTATAAATGGGCTTGGGACCATCATTTGTGTTGTGCAGAAGTCTGTTGGATACACAGCTGATAGTCCCACTGAATAGACTGTTAGAATTTGTATTATGGCAAGAAAAAAGCAGCTAAGTAAAGAAAAACGAGTGGCCATCATTTCTTTAAGAAATGAAGGTTAGTCAGTCTGAAAAATTGGGAAAACTTTGAAAGTGTCCCCAAGTGCAGTGGCAAAAACCATCAAGCGCTACAAAGAAACTGGCTCACATGAGGACCGCCCCAGGAAAGGAAGACCAAGAGTCACCTCTGCTTCTGAGGATAAGTTTATCCAAGTCACCAGCCTCAGAAATCGCAGGTTAACAGCAGCTCAGATTAGAGACCAGGTCAATGCCACACAGAGTTCTAGCAGCAGACACATCTCTACAACAACTGTTAAGAGGAGACTTTGTGCAGCAGGCCTTCATGGTAAAATAGCTGCTAGGAAACCACTGCTAAGGACAGGCAACAAGCAGAAGAGACTTGTTTGGGCTAAAGAACACAAGGAATGGACATTAGACCAGTGGAAATCTGTGTTTTGGTCTGATGAGTCCAAATTTGAGATATTTGGTTCCAACCACCTTGTCTTTGTGCGACGCAGAAAAGGTGAACGGATGGACTCTACATGCCTGGTTCCCACCGTGAAGCATGGAGGAGGAGGTGTGATGTTGTGGGGGTGCTTTGCTGGTGACACTGTTGGGGGATTTATTCAAAATTGAAGGCATACTGAATCAGCATAGCTACCACAGCATCTTGCAGCGGCATGCTATTCCATCCGGTTTGCATTTAGTTGGACCATCATTTATTTTTCAACAGGACAAACACACCTCCAGGCTGTGTAAGGGCTATTTGACCAAGAAGGAGAGTGATGGGGTGCTACGCCAGATGACCTGGCCTCCACAGTCACCAGACCTGAACCCAATCGAGATGGTTTGGGGTGAGCTGGACCGCAGAGTGAAGGCAAAAGGGCCAACAAGTGCTAAGCATCTCTGGGAACTCCTTCAAGATTGTTGGAAGACCATTTCCGGTGACTACCTCTTGAAGCTCATCAAGAGAATGCCAATAGTGTGCAAAGCAGTCATCAAAGCAAAAGGTGGCTACTTTGAAGAATCTAGAAAATAAGACACAATTTCTGTTGTTTCACACTTTTTGTTAAGTATATAATTCCACATGTGTTAATTCATAGTTTTGATGCCTTCAGTGTGAATGTACAATTTTCATAATCATGAAAGGTCCTTCAGCTACACAGGACATGCAGTATCCTTGCAGGTCCCAATATCTTTCTCTCCTGTACTGCACCGATCAGATAGATCAGTGTGGGTCAGGCACAGAGAGAGTAGTTCTCTCTCTCATCAGGAAGGATGCTGTCAGCATTCTCCTCATTCAGAATAAGCAGCCTCCGGACTGTGAGGCGCGTACACTTTTTAGCAAAATTTTTCTTTGCTAAAAAGTGCATCTTATTGTCTAATAGAGAGTGGAGCTAAAATGTACATTTGTCTGCAGTGCATTTTTACCATGTATGTTGTCACGGGTCAAAACCAAGAGTTTTACAATGCTGGGTTCTTTTGTGGTGCCTTTAGCTCTGATAAGTTGTCACAGTCTTGCCTATCTACTATATAATTGTCTAAGGGTCACTTCCGTCTGTCCTTCTGTCTGTCTGTCGCGGTTATTCGTTCGCTGATTGGTCTCGCCAGCTGCCTGTCATGGCTGCCGCGACCAATCAGCGACGCGCACAGTCCGGAAGAAAATGGCTGCTCCTTACTCCCCGCACTCACTGCCCGGCACCCGCATACACCCCACCGCTCAAACAGGGTTAATGCCGGCGGTAACGGACCGCGTTATGCTGCGGGTAACGTACTCCGTTACCGCTGCTATTAACCCTGTGTGACCACGTTTTTTACTATTGACGCAGCCTATGCAGCGCCAATAGTAAAAACATCTAATGTTAAAAATAATTAAAAAAATAAAAAATGATTATATACTCACCTACGCCGCCTTTCCCGCTCCTCGCGATGCAACCGGCACGTTCCGGTCGCACGGGTGGTCTGGCAGAAGGACCTGCCATGACGTCACGGTCATGTGACCGCGACACGGTCACGTGACCGTGACGTCATCACACCCTGGGACCGGAAGATGCCGCCTGCACCCCACACAGGCGACAGTGCTACAACGGGCCTGCGGAAGGTGAGTATATGTTTATTTTCTATTTTTTTAACCTGTGTCATACGTGGCTGGGCAATATACTACATAGCTGGGCAATATACTACATGGGCTGTGCAATATACTACATGGCTCTGTGCTGTATACTACGTCACTGGGCAATATACTACGTCACTGGGCAATATACTATGTGGCTGGGCAATATACTACGTGGGCTGTGTAATATACTACGTGGCTGTGCAATATACTACGTGGCTGGGCAATATACTACGTGGGCTGTGCAATATACTACGTGGCTGGGCAATATACTACGTGACTGGGCAATATACTACGTGGCTGGGCAATATACTACGTGGCTGGGCAATATACTACGTGGCTGGGCAATATACTACGTGGCTGGGCAATATACTACGTGGACATGCATATTCTAGAATACTCGATGCGTTAGAATCGGGCAACCATCTAGTAATTTTAATATTCTTCCAGTAAATTTATAAGCCTGACAGCCTTATTAAAAGGCATATTGAGATGCAATTAAGTACTTGTGGCCCGTTAAATACCATTGATGGTGCCCAGTTCTGGAGATGGATGGCTCCTATAGTTGTACTAATACCTACTAAAAAAATGAAGTTGTGTAGGTCAGGCATAGAGAAAATGTACGTTTCATAAATACATATTACATCTATTGTTTAATAATCAGACCTCACATGTAGCGTTTTCATGATATAACCTCCAGCCTCTTTATCTAAATTAGGCTACTTTCACACTGGCGTTTTTTGTCCTCCGTCGCAATGCGTCGTTTTGGTCAAAAAACGCATCCTGCCAAATCAGATGGCCACGTCTCGCTATTTAATCAAACAGATACATGATGTTAAACTCCAATTAGACGCGATTCTGACCACTAGAACAGAAAAAGCCTTAGCGTGGACTCGAGCCACTTTCTACAAACAAGCAAACAAACCCTCTAAATTATTGGCCCGTCAATTACGCTCCAAGGAACTTATAAATTCTATATCCTCTATTAAAGAGGAATCTGGACATGTCTCGGCCCATCCTGAGAATATTTATAAAGCGTTCTATAGGTATTATCAGAAGCTCTACTCCTCTCCTAAAGATCCTCCCCCACATCTCCTACAATCGTTCCTGCAGAACTTATCCCTCCCTACCTTATCGGTGCCACTGGCCCAACAATTGCAATCTGAAATTTTACCAGAGGAAATCGATTCTGCCATTAAAAAGTTGAAGGCGGGAAAGGCCCCCGGTCCTGATGGACTAACTTCCATGTATTATAAAAAATTTAAGACTATACTCCTACCCCATATTGCAGCCTTTTGTAATGCTCTTTTAAACGGCTCTCAGATGCCCCCCGAATTTTATGTAGCCCATGTAACAGTCATTCCTAAACAACAAAAAGACCACCTGCTTGTTAAAAATTACAGACCTATATCCTTGTTAAATATTGATCTCAAAATATTTACATCAATTATCACTGACAGGCTCAATGTGATTCTTCCCTCACTGATACATCGAGACCAAGTGGGCTTTATCCCCCTAAGACAAGGGCCAGATAACATTAGGAGGAACCTTAACATTATTCATTCCGCTAATCACTCTCACAAATCACTTATGATGGTTGCTCTGGACATAGAAAAAGCCTTTGATTCCCTCTCCTGGCCATACCTCTTTTCAGTTTTGAACAAATTTGGCTTCCCTCAAAAACTAATCTCCTCCCTACAACTAATTTATGACCATCCGACGGCGTATCTTAAACTCCCGACCACTAATCCCTCTCCTATAATAATCCAACGCGGTACACGTCAAGGATGCCCCCTCTCACCAGCTCTATTTGCGTTAGCTATGGAGCCCCTGGCAGAATCTATTAGGACCAACCCGAATATTCTGGGGCCTACTGATCTCGGAGACCAATACAAAGTCAGCCTTTTTGCCGATGACCTCCTTCTATCCTTAACTAACCCTTACTCGACCCTCCCTAACCTATTTTCCCTTCTTCACACTTTCGAAAAAATGTCAGGTCTTAAAATTAATATTGAAAAATCCGAGGCTTTGTTTGTCAACACTCCTAAGGCAGATCAAGATAATCTTATAGCTCAGTTTGGTTTTAGTAAGAAAGATCAATTTTTAACCTACCTCGGAATCAACTTAACGCCCCATAAGTCATCCCTGTACAAAAGGAACTACCCTCCTTTAATTAGCAAATTTCGGGCTGATTTAGCTCGGTGGTCCACTCTGAACTTGTCTTGGTTAGGCAGATTACATGCCATTAAGATGGTTTCGCTTCCGCGATTCCTTTATCTATTCCGTTCCCTTCCAGTTGCAGTACCATTGAATGTCCTTCGAGACATTCAAAATCTCATTTCAAAGTTTGTCTGGAGGGGTAAGAGACCAAGGATCAAACAGAGCATCATGTTCCTACATAGAAAGCTGGGAGGACTCTCCCTTCCTAACTTAACTTTATATTTTAGGGCGGCCCAGATAGCCCAACTAGCTACCGTTAATGCCGGCACGAGAAGTCCCAGATGGGTTTATTTAGAATCCTTTCTTTTACGCCCTTTCTCTCTACCTGGCCTCCTGTGGTCTACTGGCAGACTCCCGCAAAATATCTCCGAAACGGCCCTTTTCTCTGCACACTCCCTGATCCTCTGGAGGAAGGAGAGGTTCAAACATGGTTTACAATCTAAATCATCTCCACTTACCTCCTTATTTTGCAATCCTACATTCCTACCGGGCCTGGAACCTTCTCTCTTCTCATGGTGGATAATGAAAGGCATCACCACATTCAAACAACTCTGCTCTCCCTTAAATATCTTATTTAGCAGACAAGAATTCACTCAAAAATTTGAACCTCCATTTAGAGAAGCTTTTCGTATAAACCAAATTCTTCATTTTGCCGGACAATCCTTACCTCATGGGACCCCTTTTGTTGCCTCGAGTTTTGAGAGGAAATGCCTTCTAGACCCTATGGGAAGGGGAATGATCTCTTTGGTGTACCCTGTTCTTTGTGCTACTAATGGGGACATAAAATTAAAATTTATGTCACAATGGGAAGGAGATTTGGGTCGGGTGCTGCCCCTGGAGGTATGGCATGGGTGTTGCGATACTTTAACAAAGGGTTGTTATCAGACCTCTTTGGCTGAAACATCGATTAAACTCCTTCATAGAGCCTATTATGTGCCAGTGAAACTCCATGCCATTCATCCACATGTACCTAACACCTGTTTTAGAGGCTGTAACTCTTTAGGTGATTTGCTACACACTTGGTGGAACTGTCCAGTTACTGTGGCTTTATGGGGCGAGATCAAGTCAATAGTTGACAGGCTATATGGAGGAACAGTCCCACTTGATCCTGCAGTTTTTTTACTGGGAGCAAGATTTCCTGGTTTTTCTAAATACCTACATAAATTAGTAACTATCATTTGCATGGCGACTAAAATTCATATCGCTGCTAGATGGAGAACTAATTCACTCTCCATCACATTAGTCAAAGATAGAATTAACTCTATCTTGTTATATGAACGCATCCAAGCAACCAGGAACGATGAATGGAATGCCTTCTTCCGAGTGTGGGAACCTTGGCTTGGTCTCGACTCCGATGCCTCCTTAGCTCAAGCACTTACACTATCTCCATAATGTTTATTAATTACATTCTACCATATTTATTAGACTTTTTCTGTTTTATGACCTCGCTTGGAACTGTCTTAAAATTGAACTCTGCATATTTATATTGTCTGGGCGCCGGGCCCATTGGGTGTTATCCCCCCACATGCATTTTTACGCATTTAGCTGTAGTCGTTTTCAATTTTGTTAGATATACTTATTTTCCCCTTTCCTATGTGTTCTTCCCCTTGTTCGTCATACCTGTTTGTCTTTATTAATTCTGTTTATCTAAACCAGAGTTATAATTAATGCTTTGCTTATATCTGGGTTTTCATGGATATCTCTTGTGTTTGTTTTTTTTCTTCTTTGAGACCCGTTTGTATTACGTTGTATTCAACACTCTCAATAAAAATTTATTGAAACTAAAAAACGCATCCTGCAAAAGTGCTTGCAGGATGCGTTTTGTCAATAGACTAACATTAACGATGCATTGCGACGAATTGACACACGTCGCAACCGTCATGCGACGGTTGCGCCGTGTTGTG
This sequence comes from Ranitomeya variabilis, assembly GCF_051348905.1. Classification (NCBI taxonomy): domain Eukaryota; kingdom Metazoa; phylum Chordata; class Amphibia; order Anura; family Dendrobatidae; genus Ranitomeya; species Ranitomeya variabilis. Next base: position 775,340,666 of record NC_135233.1, on the reverse strand, counting down.
GCGGACCGTCGGCAGCAAAAAACGTTACATGTAACGTTTTTTGCAGCCGACGGTCCGCTTTTTCCGACCGCGCATGCGCGGCCGGAACAGAGCCCCCACCTCCCCGCACCTCACAATGGGGCAGAGGATGCGCTGGAAAAATGCATCCGCTGCCCCCGTTGTGCGGCGTATACAACGCTAGCGTCGGTAACCTCGGCCTGACGCACTGCGACGGGCCGAGCCCGACGCTAGTGTGAAAGTAGCCTTTTAGAAGCAAATTGTTTGACAATTACTTCTATTTAAATGGTAGAAAACGCACCTATCTTGGTGATGGATATGACAGCTAGAGCTAACATGGACAAGGCTGTTTTTTGATAGGTGTAAGGCTACTTTCACACATCAGGTTTTTTGTTTCAGGCACAATCCGGCTAATTTGATAAAAAACGGATCCGTTGCAAATAGTGAAAAACTGATGCGACGGATCCGTTTTTATGCTGGATCCGTTTTTTTGTTTTGAATACAATGACTTCCTGTTTCGAGGACGAGAGAGAGAGAATGCATGATTTCTGTTAAAAACTGGATCCGGATTCTGCACCATTTCTACCTGCATTTCTTACGTTTTTGGCCGGATCAGTCGTTGTGCGGTTTTTCGCCCGACAGAAAAAACGTTGCTCTGGACGTTTTCTCCGTCTGCCGGAAAACTAATTTTTGATGGATCGGACAAAAAACGGATGAAACGTTGGGACATGAGGCGAAATCCGGCGCTAATACAACTCTATGATAAAAAAACGGATCCTGCGGAAAATAAATGGATCTGTTTCTTTAAAAATTTGCCGGATTGTGCCTGATGCAAAAAACCTGATGTGTGAAAGTAGCCTTATTGAAACATTTTGCTAATAATTTATGGAAAGTATCATATTTTTCTATTAGTGTCATGTCGGACGCTGTTCACACTAGGGCGCCCGACAGACAGCGGTAATTCCGCTTTTGTCCACTATGCGCTCAGTGGCGTCGGCTAGATTCTATCTAGCTGGTCCGGGGTTAATTTAGCTGGTACTCGGATTGGAAGCTGGGTCACGCCCACTGCCTTTAAATAGTTCTGCTGAACATTGGGCGTCGCCGATTATAGCTTCTGTCTTGTGCTTTGTTATCTCGGTCTGGAGTGGTGGTCTAGGAGAAAGAGTTCGTATCTGGTGGTGTATTTCCCTTTGTCATATTTTCTCCTTCCTATATTTGTATTTATTTTGCCCTGAGCATTTATTGTGTATTCCTGTGTGACTGCGGCGTGGTGTATATTTTCCGTTATCCTTGTCTGTGCTAACTGTGGGTATTGGTGTGGTCTCCTCACTGGGTGGTGGGTGGTGGTTTCAGCTTAGGGTTGAAACAGGATACAGGGTGAGGATGGAGGCCCAGACATGCACACCATCAGTGTAAACTCTGGGAGAGGGTCAGTCAGGGTTTCCCTAGTCTAAGGGAAATCGCAGGGGCCCGGGTTGTTAGCTTTTGCCTACCTAGGTCTCCCGTGACATTTAGACCCATCTTAATTCAAAACTCCCTACAAAAATCTCATATAAACGCATATAGCTCCACTATATGTACACACACATACAGATTATATATATATATATATATATATATATATATATATATATATATATATATATATATATATACAGTGCCTTGCAGCTACAGGTCGCCTGGGGTATGTCTCTGTCAGTTTTGTACATCGAGAGACTGAAAGTATTCGGCTCCCACATATCATGCTTCAAACATAAAGATACCAAATGTAAATTTTTGGTGAGGAATCAACCAAATTTATTGGTTATTTTCAATTTTTGTGGAAATTCAAAAACTGAAAACTGAAAAGTGGGGCGTGCAATATTATTCGATTCCTTTACTTTCAGTGCAGCAAACTCACTCCAGAAGTTCATTGTGGATCTCTGAATGATCCAATGTTGTCCTAAATGCCTAATGATGATAAATACAATCCACCTGTGTGTAATCAAGTCTCGTCTCCGTATAAATGCACCTGCTCTGTGATAGTCTCAGGGTTCTGTTTGAAGCACAGAGAGCATCATGAAGACCAAGGAACACAACAGGCAGGTCCATGATACTGTTGTGGAGAAGTTTAAAGCCAGATTTGGATACAAAATGATTTCCAAAACTTTAAACATTCCAAAGAGCACTGTCCCTCTAAACTTTCATCTCAAACAAGAAGACTGATCAGAGATGCAGCCCAGAGGCCCATGATCACTCTGGATGAACTGCAGAGATCTACAGCTGAGGTGGGACAGTCTGTCCATAGGACAACAATCAGTCGTACACTGCACAAATCTGGCCTTTATGGAAGAGTGACAAGAAGAAAGCCATTTCTCAAAGATATCCATAAAAACGTGTTGTTTAAAGTTTGCAACAAGCCAAGTGGGAGACACACCAAACATGTGGAAGAAGGTGCTCTGGTCAGATGAAACCCAAATTGAACTTTTTGGCAACAATACCAAACGATATGTTTGGCGTAAAGGCAACACAGCTCATCACCCTGAACACACCATCCCCACTGTCAAACATGGTGGTGGCAGCATCATGGTTTGTGCCTCCTTTTCTTCAGCAGGGACAGGGAAGATGGTTAAAATTGATGCGAAGATGGGTGGAACCAAATACAGGACCATTCTTGAAAAAAACCTGTTGGAGTCTGCAAAAGACCTGAGACTGGGATTGAGATTTGTCTTCCAACAAGACAATGATCCCAAACATAAAGCAAAATCTACAATAGAATGGTTCACAAATAAACGTATCCAGGTGTTAGAATGGCCAAGTCAAAGTCCAGACCTCAATCCAATCGAGAATCTGTGGAAAGAGCTGAAAACTGCTGTTCACAAACGATCTCCATCAAACCTCACTGAGCTCGAGCTGTTTGCCAAGGAGGAATGGGCAAGAATTTCAGTCTCTCGATGTACAAAACTGATAGGACACATACCCCAAGCGACCTGCAGCTGTAATCACAGCAAAAGGTGGTGCAACAAAGTATTAAGTTAAAGGGGCCGAATAATATTGCACGCCCCACTTTTCAGTTTTTGAATTTCCACAAAAATTGAAAATAACTAATACATTTCGTTCAACTTTACAATTGTGTTCCACTTGTTGATTCTTCACCATAAATTTACATTTGGTATCTTTATGTTTGAAGCATGATATGTGGGAGAAGGTTGAAAAGTTCCAAGGAGCCGAATACTTTCGCAAGGCACTGTATGTGTGTGTGTGTGTGTGTGTGTATATATACACTCACCGGCCACTTTATTAGGTACACCTGTCCAACTTCTTGTTAACACTTAATTTCTAATCAGCCAATCACATGGCGGCAACTCAGTGCATTTAGGCATGTAGACATGGTCAAGACAATCTCCTGCAGTTCAAACCGAGCATCAGTATGGGGAAGAAAGGTGATTTGAGTGCCTTTGAACGTGGCATGGTTGTTGGTGCCAGAAGGGCTGGTCTGAGTATTTCAGAAACTGCTGATCTACTGGGATTTTCACGCACAACCATCTCTAGGGTTTACAGAGAATGGTCCGAAAAAGGAAAAAAAATCAAGTGAGCGGCAGTTCTGTGGGCGGAAATGCCTTGTTGATGCCAGAGGTCAGAGGAGAATGGGCAGACTGGTTCGAGCTGATAGAAAGGCAACAGTGACTCAAATCGCCACCCGTTACAACCAAGGTAGGCCTAAGAGCATCTCTGAACGCACAGTGCGTCGAACTTTGAGGCAGATGGGCTACAGCAGCAGAAGACCACACCGGGTACCACTCCTTTCAGCTAAGAACAGGAAACTGAGGCTACAATTTGTACAAGCTCATCGAAATTGGACAGTAGAAGATTGGAAAAACGTTGCTTGGTCTGATGAGTCTCGATTTCTGCTGCGACATTCGGATGGTAGGGTCAGAATTTGGCGTAAACAACATGAAAGCATGGATCCATCCTGCCTTGTATGAAGCATCTTTGGGATGTGCAGCCGACAAATCTGCGGCAACTGTGTGATGCCATCATGTCAATATGGACCAAAATCTCTGAGGAATGCTTCCAGCACCTTGTTGAATCTATGCCACGAAGAATTGAGGCAGTTCTGAAGGCAAAAGGGGGTCCAACCCGTTACTAGCATGGTGTACCTAATAAAGTGGCCGGTGAGTGTATATATATACACAAACTTACACACGAGCACTGTATACATTACGACAATTTGAAATTCCTTTCATGAATGTGACTGATCACATGCTGTGAAATGTCCTTCAGCTACACAAGACATGCAGTATCCTTGCATGTCCCAATATCTTTTTCTCTTGTACCACACCAATCAGATAGATCAGTGTGGGTCAGGCACAGAGAGAGCAGTTCTCTCAGTCATCAGGAAGGATGCTGTCAGCATTCTCATTCAAAATATGCTGCCTCTGGACTGTAAGATGCATGTATGTACTGTGGATACGCATGTGGCTCCACTACACGCGCGCACACACACACATAATGTATGTGTATATATATATGTATACTGTAGTGCAGCAGTAGCACCGTACTCAGTGAAGAGGCAGTGACCCACAAATTTCAAAAACAAAGCGTCCCTTTAATGTGTTACTTTACACATATAAAGCTCAACGCAGCTAAAATAACTATTGCAAGACACTGGACAGATGTAGAGCCCCTTACTTACAAAGAATGGATAAAAGAACCCAACCAAATCAATAAATAGGAGAAAATTAAACTTTCAAGATCTAGAAACCTAATGACTCTAAACGCATGGATAGCCTGGTTGAATGCCTCAGAGGAGCACCAAATAAGCACAACCAGTAAACCTTAATTTTTGTCTCCCTACAAATTTCTTTTGTTATTCCCTTTTTCTCTTTTTTCTTCACATATAGCCTGTTCTGTAATGTTGATGCCTTGATTTGAGTTTGAGCTCCCAAATCGCTTAGTTAACCTCTATATTTTGAGCAGGACTTTCTGACTCCCTACCCTTCCCTTTCCTTCTCGTGTCCCTTTCCTTCTCGTGTCCCTTCCCACCACTGCTCCTTGTTTTTTAAACTCTTCTTACAACCATTTTGGTTTGGAAATCCGCAGCCTTGTAGTGTTACCGTTCTGGTTTATTACGATTGTTTTTTTGTTTGTTTTTCTATTCTTTTACTATTTCCGAAAAATATTTACCATTTTTCCTTTCTTGTTATATTATTGACATTTTTTAAATAAAGAAATTATGCAAAAAAAAAGGCCAGTTAAAGTCCAATTCACATAAGTGCAACTAATGTTAGTGTACAATTCACACTAGTCCACAGCACTTTATAGTACATGGCTTCGAATCACAGTCCCTAAACACACCGGACTTCCCTGTGTTCTGTTTCCATGGGCAACTGCACGCTGTGACAAAGTCTCTTACAGACAGCTTCATTTCATTAGTTTGCAGCCCCTAAACAATGTCTCTTTCACTCACCGCTTCTACTCACAACTTCTCCATTAGTTTGCGGCCACTAAACACGCTGGATCTCCTTTTGTCCAGTTCCCATGGGTGGCAGAGCGCTGTGTCAGTTGTCTGCTTGGCTCCGGTTTGTCCTGTGTCACCGCACCGCACACCGACAAAGCTTCACAGACCCTCTTGCTCTTCTCCAAACACCAGCCAGACACTGACTCTGACCCTGACACACCTGACTCTACACTACAGGGCTTTTAACATAGAAACCTGTGGCCTCAAGCCACCCGGAAAACCTGGAACGGAAATGAAACAGACTGCATGACTAACATACTGCAGTCAGTTTCAAAATCCAGAGCAGATTTTCCCTACATCTGTCTAGCATGTGCAAGACTATACTTCTTTTTATCATCAGTCTGCATTGCAGTCACAGCTACACCCGTGACTGCCATGCACTCCTATGGAATTTATACGCCCCCATGCACAACCTGGGGAGAACACACAGCATTCCCTACCTGTGGCATCGGTCACTACTTCACCATTGCGATCACACCTACACCTCACTACGCCTACGTGCGCATCCTGGGGAGCACAAACAGCGACCCCTACCTGTGACATGGGTCTCTGCCTCACATATCCTCCCCCCATTCATACCTGTGGGGTTGAACACTTGTTACCCCGTATGGGCGCGAGACAGGGTATCCGCATGACCCTGTGACATCCCCGCCAGACACTGCACTAAGAAACCAAAGTATTGAGCTGAACCATTGATCGACGCATGCATCCCTTCCCTTTGCATTTCTCCTCCATACTTCATTACAGGCCCACCCACCACCCTGTTGTCCGTTGCCTACGTCATGCTCACTTTCATGTTTAACCATAGGTTTGGGCCGGTTTTGGGTGGTCTCGACCTTGTTTATTTTGGGTTCACTAACCCCACAGCTCATCCTGTCACCTAAATATCTGCCTTCGGGCCCTTGGTACCGTTTCCTCCGTACCCTTACTCGTGCCTCCGTCACGCTGAAACGTCACGGTCCGCGCTGACAACTCCGAGCATACATTTGTATTACTTTGCACTCCAACCTGAGCCTCCTGACACTGCTGACTAGCGAGCACTCTATCTATTTTACCCTAATGCCCAGCCATGTCCTTGGCCAGTGCCAGAAGATTCCTCGAGCGTACGTCCCCAGTCACCTCCGCGACTAGCGTTGAGCGAAACGGATCGGTCATTTTCATAAATCGGCGACTTTTAGGCAAAGTCGGGTTTCATGAAGCCCGAACCGATCCTAGTGTGGGATCGGCCATGCGGTACACGATCAGAGCGCCAAAGTCGCGTTTTGTATGACGCTGTTACCGCTGTTTTTCATCCAATGAAGGAGGACGCAGAGTGTGGGCAGCATGATGACATAGGTCTCTGTCCCCACCATCTTAGGCAAGGGCATGGCAGTAATTGGCTTGCTGTCTGCAGCGTCACAGGGGCTATAAAGGTGCGTGCACGCCGACCGCCATCTTACTTCTGCCGATCTGAGCATAGGGAGAGTTTGGTGCAGTTAGTCAGAAGCAGGGACAGAGTTAGCGAGGAAATATAAACCCCCAAACCGCTTGTGCTGGAGCGATTTTCACTGTCCCACACCACCTTTTTGTGCAGGGACAGTGGAGGTCGTATTTTAGTGCAGCAGCTGCATAGCTATGTGCAAACCAACTGCTTTTTTCAAAGCAAAAATCCTGTTGCTCCTTTCTGCACAGTTATCTGTCTTGTTTATTTGTCCACACTTTTTTGTTCAGCAGTCTTTTTTATTGCTGCCATACTTGCCCTGAGCTCATTGTAGGAAGCTTGTTATTGCAATTTTTTTTTTTTTTTTTTTTTTTTTAATAATAATTACAGCCACTTTCTGCCACGTTCATAGTGTTGTGTTATACCACTGGGCCAGAGTTGTGGTTCAGTGTCTACCCCCAAAAGTGAGATAGTATTTCTCACACAGTTTATATTCTGCAGTACTGCTAGTGTGTCATATCAGGCAGCCACTTTCTGCCACGTTCATAGTGTTGTGTTATACCACTGGGCCAGAGTTGTGGTTCAGTGTCACCCCCCAAAAGTGAGATAGTATTTCTCACACAGTTTATATTCTGCTGTACTGCTAGTGCGTCGTATATCAGGCAGCCACTTTCTGCCACGTTCATAGTGTTGTGTTATACCACTGGGACAGAGTTGTGGTTCAGTGTCTCCCCCCCAAAAATGAGGAAGTCTGGTGGAAGAGGCCGTGGGCGGGGGTTGCCAGCTAGTACTGATGGTGGTGGTGGTGCTGCATCTGGTGGTAGTGGCAAAAGCACAGTAGCACCTAAGGGTACTGTCACACTAAACGATTTACCAACGATCACGACCAGCGATACGACCTGGCCGTGATCGTTGGTAAGTGGATGTGTGGTCGCTGGGGAGCTGTCACACAGTCAGCTCTCCAGCGACCAACGATGCCGAAGTCCCCGGGTAACCAGGGTAAACATCGGGTTTCTAAGCGCAGGGCCGCGCTTAGTAACCCGATGTTTACCGTGGTTACCAGCGTAAAAGTAAAAAAAACCAAACAGTACATACTCACATTCCGGTGTCTGTCCCCCGGCGTTCTGCTTCTCTGCACTGTGTCTGCCAGCCGGAAAGCACAGCGGTGACGTCACTGCTGTGCTCGCTTTCCGGCCGGCCGGCGCTCACAGTGCAGAGAAGCAGAACGCCGGGGGACAGACACCAGAATGTAAGTATGTACTGTTTGTTTTTTTTTACTTTTACGCTGGTAACCACGGTAAACATCGGTCAACCACACACAACGATCCAGCGATGACAGCGGGAGATCCAGCGACGAAAGAAAGTTCCAAACGATCTGCTACGACGTACGATTCTCAGCAGGATCCCTGATCGCTGCTGCTTGTCAGACACAGCGATATCGTACCGTCGTAGCGATCAAAGTGCCAATGTGTGACAGTACCCTAAGGCTGGAGGTGTTGAGCCTGCGTCATCGTCTGGCTACACAAGGCCTCGAAGGCTCCCTTACCTGGGAGTAGGAAAACAGCTTTTAAAGCCGGAGCAGCAGGAAAAAGTTTTGTCTTTCCTTGCTGACTCAGCCTCTAGCTCTTTCGCCTTCTCTTCCCAAAGTTCAAAATCCGGAAAAAGACGTTTCCTTGTGTCCTTCTCCCAAACCAAAAGTGAAGGATGCGTCAGGCGACACTACAGGTTACTCCATGGAGCTCTTTACCCATACCGTGCCAGGGTTAGAAAGGGAAATTGTACACTGCCCAGTACAAGAAGAATCGGACATGGAGTGCACTGATGCACAGCCACAGCTAGATTATGATGCTGTTCCATTGACTCAGATCACTACATTGACCTCGCAGTTTCCTGAGCCAGAATCTGACCCTGATGAGACTATGGTGCCCTGTCCCGAACGCTATAGCACCGGCTTACACGGTGACACTGAGGAAGGTGCACATGACATTGTGGAGGAGGAGGTGATAGATGACCCAGTTCTTGACCCAGATTGGCAGCCATTGGGGGAAGAGGGTGCCGCTGGCACTAGCTCACAAGCGGAGGAGGGTTATCCGCAGCAATACCAATCTACATCGCAACAGCTGTCATCAGCCAGGCCCGTATCAGGCCCAAAACGTGTGACAAAAACAGTTTTAGGACAGCGTGGCCAACCGCTGAAAGTTGCACAGCGTGCAATGCCTGAAAAGGAATTCCATAGTAGGAAGAGTGCAGTGTGGCATTTTTTTGACCAAGATCCCAATGATCAGTCTAAAGTGATCTGTAAGAAATGCTCAAAGACCTTTAGCAGAGGGAAGATTCTTCAAAATTTAAATACAACTTGCATGCGTAGACATTTAAACAGCATGCACTTGCAAGCCTGGACAAACTACCAAACGTCCTGTACCGTTGGTGCACCTGGTCAGAATGAAGGTAGTCAGCAACACTACATTGCTTCCCTCACTGTAAGCCCACCGGTTCGGACACCACCAGAAGCTAATGTGGAGGGATCGTCGCAAGGCCAAAGCAGGCAGGGAATCAGAAGGTTATTTGTAGGAAGCACTGTACCAACTGTCTCTCAATCCGCCATGTCCACCCCCGCCACCACCGCTAGTTCCACCATCTGCAGGTCTCCTGTCCAGCTCACCCTAGAAGAGACTCTCTTGAGGAAAAGAAAGTACTCATCTTCTCATGCGCGTACACAGGGTTTGAATGCCCACATTGCCAGATTAATCTCGTTAGAGATGATGCCCTACCGGTTGGTCGAAAGCAAAGCTTTCAAAGACCTGATGGCCTACGCAGTACCACGCTATGACCTACCCAGTCACCACTTCTTTGCGAGAAAAGCCATCCCAGCCCTCCACCAGCATGTCAAAGACCGCATTGTCCATGCACTGAGGCAGTCTGTCAGTGGAAAGGTGCAGCTCACCACAGATGCATGGACCAGTAGACATGGCCAGGGACGTTACGTGTCCATCACGGCGCACTGGGTTAATGTGGTGGATGCAGGGTCCACAGGGGACAGCCATAGTGGGACAGTTCTGCCTAGCCCACGGTCTAGGAAACAGTTGGCAGTAGGCGTTCGACACCCCTCCTCCTCCAGAAGCGACAGCTCGTCCACAGAGCGCAGTCGCCTGGCAACTCCATCCACAGCTGCCAGTGTTGCACATGAGGTGTCTCATTATGGAACAGCTAGTTGTAAGCGTCAGCAGGCTGTGTTGGAAATGAAGTGTTTGGACGACAACAGACACACCGCGGAAGTACTGGCTGAGTTCTTGCAGCAAGAAGGTGAGTCATGGCTGGGCAGTGTACATCTTGAGGCAGGCAAGGTAGTCAGTGATAACGGAAGGAATTTTATGGCTGCCATAGCCCTTTCACAACTTAAACACATACCTTGCTTGGCTCACACTTTGAACCTGGTGGTGCAGTGCTTCCTGAAAAATTATCCGGAGTTACCAGCCCTGCTCTTGAAGGTGCGAAAACTTTGTTCGCACATCCGCCGGTCGCACGTACACTCCAGCCGTATGCTAACCATCAGCGATCGCTAAATCTTCCACAGCACCGCCTAATTATAGATGTTGCAACAAGGTGGAACTCCACACTGCACATGGTTCAGAGGCTGTGTGAACAGAGGCGTACTGTCATATATTTGTGGGAGGATACGCATACACGGGCAGGCAGTTGGATGGCAGACATGGAGTTGTCTGGTGTGCAGTGGTCGAAGCTACAAGACCTCTGTCAAGTCCTTCAGTGTTTTGAGGAATGCACACGGCTAGCAAGTGCAGACGACGCCATCATAAGCATGAGCATCCCACTTATGCGTCTGCTGATGCAAAGTTTGATGCACATTAAGGAGCAGGCGTCTGCAGCCGAGGACGAGGGAAGCCTTGATGACAGCCAGCCATTGTCTGGTCAGGGAACTGTCCAGGACGAGGTGGCGGACGAAGAGGATGAGGAGGAGGATGATGGGCAAGAATATGTATGGGAGGAAGGAGCTTCTCAGGGGGCAATAGAAACTGGTGCCGTTGCAAGGTCTGGTACAGGTTTCTTGCGGGACACTTGTGATGTAGATTTGCAAGAAAGTGCTCCTCAACCCAGCAGAAGCAGTGAATTGACACCTGGAACATTGGCCCACATGGCTGAGTATGCCTTGCGTATCCTAATAAGGGACCCCCGCATTGTCAAAATGATGACCGATGACGATTACTGGTTGGCCTGCCTACTGGATCCACGCTACAAAGGGAAATTGCAAAATATCATGCCACATGAGAACCTAGAGCAAATATTGGCTACCAAACAAGCAACTCTTGTAGACCGTTTGGTTCTGGCATTCCCAGCACACAGCGGCGGTGATGGTTCTCACACGAGCCGTAGGGGGCAACATGGCAGAGGTGCGGAAATCCGAAGTGGCGTTGGTCAGAGGGGTTTTATGACAAGGTTGTGGAGTAATTTTTCAATGACCGCTGACACGACAGGGACAGCTGCATCGATTCAAAGTGACAGGAGACAGCATTTGTCCAGTATGGTTACAAACTACTTTTCCTCCCTTATCGATGTTCTCCCTCACAGGTCATTCCCCTTTGATTACTGGGCATCTAAACTAGACACCTGGCCTGAATTGGCAGAATATGCATTACAGGAGCTCGCTTGCCCTGCTGCCAGTGTGCTATCAGAAAGACTCTTCAGTGCTGCTGGTTCAATACTGACCGAAAAAAGGACACGTCTGGCTACCCAAAATGTTGATGATCTAACCTTCATTAAAATGAACCAATCATGGATTTCAAATTCTTTTGCCCCACCTTCCCCTGCTGACACGTAGCTTTCCTTTAAAAAGGTCTTGCTTTTGGACTCCTCTTACTGGCTGCTCCAATTCCTCCATTTGCTGCTGCTGAATGTCCACCATAGGCCATTTTTAACACCTCCCTAAATGGGCTGACTCCCCCCACGGGCCCGTGGTCACCACTTGGCGCAAGCACCCGTGCGAGTGCCGTTTGCCTGGACAGGTGGGTGTGCCCACTTTTGGCCGACGGCACTGGCACAGGGTCCCTCATAGTACAATTAAGTGTCTCTGGCGGTGGGGGTGCACAACCAACATCAGACACACCGTCGTAATATGAGGGGCCCTGGGCCAGTACCGCCGCCCACGAGAGAGTGTCCCCCCTGTTGTGAACTCTGTTTTTGGGCTCCCTCTTGTGGTCACAAGTGGTACTGTGTGAGTGCTGTCTTTGGGCTCCCTCTGGTGGCTCTTTGTGTCATTCTGCAGGTCTGAGGCTGGATCAGCTGTCTCGTTATCTGTTAGCTGGTTTCCTATTTAGCTCACCTGGACTATCAGTTGTTGCCTGCTGTCGATGTATTCAGTGCTATTTTGATCTCTCCTGAATTCCTTCGTTATCAGTCTCGCCAAGAGAAGCTAAGTTTCTGTTTGGTTATTTTTGCTCATCAGTGTTCAATATGTTTCTTGGTTATTTATTTGTCCTTGTCCAGCTTGCTAATATGTGATTTCCTTGCTTGCTGGTAGCTCTAGGGGGCTGAGTTTCTCCCCTCACACCATTAGTTGGTGTGGGGGTTCTTGAACTCTCAGCGTGGATATTTTGTATAGGGTTTTTTACTGACCGCACAGTTCCCTGTCTGTCTTCTGCTATCTAGTATTAGTGGGCCTCATTTGCTGAATCTGTTTTCATTTCTACGTTTGTATTTTCCCCTTACCTCACCGTTATTATTTGTTGGGGGCTTCCTATATCTTTGGGGTCATTTCTCTGAGGCAAGTGAGGTCTTACTTTCTCTATAGGGGTAGCAAGTTTCTCAGGCTGCGTCGAGACGTCTAGGAATTCAGGCACGTTCACCAGCTACCTTTAGTGTGTTCGTTAGGATCAGGATTGCGGTCAGTCCAGTTACCACCTCCCTAGAGCTTGTTCTCTGTTCTGTAACTTAGCTAGTCAGTTCTGTGATCCTCAGCCACTAAGGATCATAACAGTACAGCAGGCCATCCTGGGATTTTTGGTACCAGAGATTTGGTGGCTAGGTCCTTCTGGTGGCCTTCCTTGTCGCGGGATGTGCGTTCCTTTGTGCAGTCCTGTGGGATTTGTGCTCGGGCTAAGCCTTGCTGTTCTCGTGCCAGCGGTTTGCTTTTGCCTTTGCCTGTCCCGAAGAGGCCTTGGACGCACATTTCCATGGATTTTATTTCGGATCTTCCAGTCTCTCAGAGAATGTCTGTCATCTGGGTGGTGTGTGATCGTTTTTCCAAGATGGTCCATTTGGTGCCCTTGCCAAAGTTGCCTTCTTCCTCCGATTTGGTTCCTCTATTTTTTCAGAATGTGGTCCGCTTGCACGGCATCCCTGAAAATATTGTGTCTGACAGAGGATCCCAGTTCGTGTCCAGATTTTGGCGGATCTTTTGTGCTAAGATGGGCATTGATTTGTCTTTTTCGTCGGCCTTCCATCCTCAGACGAATGGCCAAACCGAGCGAACTAATCAGACCTTGGAAACTTATTTGAGATGTTTTGTTTCTGCTGATCAGGATGATTGGGTGACTTTTTTGCCATTGGCCGAGTTTGCCCTTAATAATCGGGCTAGTTCTGCTACTTTGGTTTCGCCTTTTTTCTGCAATTCTGGTTTTCATCCTCATTTTTCCTCGGGTCAGGTTGAGCCTTCTGACTGTCCTGGGGTGGATTCTGTGGTGGATAGGTTGCAGCAGATTTGGAACCATGTGGTGGACAATTTGAAGTTGTCACAGGAGAAGGCTCAGCGCTTTGCCAACTGCCATCGCGGTGTGGGTCCCCGACTTCATGTTGGGGATTTGGTATGGCTGTCTTCTCGGTATGTTCCTATGAAGGTCTCCTCTCCTAAATTCAAGCCTCGCTTCATCGGTCCTTATAAGATTTTGGAAATCCTTAACCCGGTGTCATTTCGTCTGGACCTCCCAGCGTCGTTTGCCATTCATAACGTATTCCATAGGTCTTTGTTGCGGAGGTATGTGGTGCTTGTGGTTCCTTCTGTTGAGCCCCCTGCCCCGGTGCTGGTTGAGGGCGAATTGGAGTACGTGGTGGAGAAGATCTTGGATTCTCGTATTTCTAGACGGAGGCTTCAGTATTTGGTTAAGTGGAAGGGCTATGGTCAGGAGGATAATTCCTGGGTTGTCGCCTCTGATGTTCATGCGGCCGATTTGGTTCATGCCTTCCATGTGGCTCATCCTGATCACCCTGGGGGTTTTGATGAGGGTTCGGTGACCCCTCCTCAAGGGGGGGTACTGTTGTGAACTCTGTTTTTGGGCTCCCTCTTGTGGTCACAAGTGGTACTGTGTGAGTGCTGTCTTTGGGCTCCCTCTGGTGGCTCTTTGTGTCATTCTGCAGGTCTGAGGCTGGATCAGCTGTCTCGTTATTTGTTAGCTGGTTTCCTATTTAGCTCACCTGGACTATCAGTTGTTGCCTGCTGTCGATGTATTCAGTGCTATTTTGATCTCTCCTGAATTCCTTCGTTATCAGTCTCGCCAAGAGAAGCTAAGTTTCTGTTTGGTTATTTTTTGCTCATCAGTGTTCAATATGTTTCTTGGTTATTTATTTGTCCTTGTCCAGCTTGCTAATATGTGATTTCCTTGCTTGCTGGTAGCTCTAGGGGGCTGAGTTTCTCCCCTCACACTGTTAGTTGGTGTGGGGGTTCTTGAACTCTCAGCGTGGATATTTTGTATAGGGTTTTTTACTGACCGCACAGTTCCCTGTCTGTCTTCTGCTATCTAGTATTAGTGGGCCTCATTTGCTGAATCTGTTTTCATTTCTACGTTTGTATTTTCCCCTTACCTCACCGTTATTATTTGTTGGGGGCTTCCTATATCTTTGGGGTCATTTCTCTGAGGCAAGTGAGGTCTTACTTTCTCTATAGGGGTAGCAAGTTTCTCAGGCTGTGTCGAGACGTCTAGGAATTCAGGCACGTTCACCAGCTACCTTTAGTGTGTTCATTAGGATCAGGATTGCGGTCAGTCCAGTTACCACCTCCCTAGAGCTCGTTCTCTGTTCTGTAACTTAGCTAGTCAGTTCTGTGATCCTCAGCCACTAAGGATCATAACACCCCCCCCCCCAGCTCAAACAGTGCTCCACCGCTGTTTAGTCAGTGCTGTTAAATCCTTCAATGGCGCTGCCAATACAAATTGAGAGATGATAGTAAATATATACAGGGACCATGCCCTCCATTTTGACCAGTGAATACAGTGCGCGAACTACCACTATCTGGTACTCAGCAGAGGAACCCACCCCTGTACGTTGCTTTGCCACCTGTTTATTTATGAACATTTTTTTGGCAGACATTTAGCCCGCTTTACTATTTTGGCCAACGTACTGTGTCAGCCACTTATTCCAGTTGTCCTCCACCGAACAAAGCAGTGCCACCAGTTTACTCCTGTTACCAGTTTAGAACTGCATTGAGCCAACTTTTTTATTTTAGGCCTAGTAAGTCTGTCTGCGCCACTCCTAGCAATCGTCCTCCGCTGACCAAACCAGTGCTGCCTGTGTACCCCTGTTACCCATTTTAAACTGCATTGAGCCTACTTTTTTATTTTAGGCCTAGTAAGTCTGTCTGCGCCACTCCTACTAATCGTCCTCCGCTGACCAAAACAATGCTGCCTGTGTACCCGTTACCAATTTTGAACTGCATTGAGCCTACTTTCTTTATTTTAGGCCTAGTAAATCTGTCTGCGCCACTCCTACTAATCGTCCTCCGCTGACCAAAACAATGCTGCCTGTGTACCTGTTACCCATTTTGAACTGCATTGAGCCTACTTTTTTTTATTTTAGGCCTAGTAAGTCTGTCTGCGCCACTCCTAGCAATCGTCTTCCGCCTAACAAAACAATGCTGCCTGTGTACCCCTGTTACCCATTTTTAACTGCATTGCGCCTACTTTTTTATTTTAGACCAAGTCTGTCTGGGCCACTCCAGTCCTGACAATCATCCTCCGCTTAACAACGCTCTGCTGCCTGTGTACCCCTGTAACCAATTTTAAACTGCATTGAGCCAACTTTTTAAATTTAGGCCTACTACCTGTGTCTGTCTGCGCCACTCATTACAGCTGTCTTTCACTGCACAAAGCAGAGCCTCAATTTGCAGCCGATATCACATATTAAAGTGCATTTGGCCTGCTAGTTTGGTTGGGCCTACTAACGGTGTCTGCCGCTCCTTGGTATTCTCCTGTGTTTTTCTCCTGACCTTCCATCTTCAGGCTTTCGGCCTATAGGAATTTTAAAACTGCATTTGGCCTACTGGTTTGGTTGGGCCTACTAACGGTGTCTGCCGCTCCTTGCTGTTCTCCTCCACTGAACAAAGCAGTGCTGCCTGTTTACTCCTGTTACCAATTTTGAACTGCATTTCGCCTGCTTTATTCTTTGGGCCTATATCTGTGTTTCCTCCTCATCCTGCCCATTGCCCAGCCACTGCTAGATGAGTCTGCTGGTACATTGACCCAGACCACTACATTCCCCTTGCACTCTACATAGCCAGTATCTGACCCTGCAGAAAGTCTGGTTCCCCTTCCCGCATACTATACCACCTTACACGGGGACAAAGAGGAAGGTACAGATGAAAGTGCCGGTTCCTTCAACAGGTGGGGGGGCATACTCATTGGCGACGTCACTGGCACAGGGCCCCTCATAGTACGCAAAAGTGTCTCTGCCAGTGGGAGGCGCCCCCGCCGTCAATCACAACGCCGTACTTTGAGGGGCCCTGTGCCAGTGGCAATGCAAACGAGTGTTCCCCCCCTGCTTGCTCATGATCACAGCACTTGCAAAGTTGAAATACTTACCTCTCCCTGCTCCACCGCCGTGACGTAGTCCGCGTTTCCTGGGCCCACAAAAAACTTGAGCCAGCCCTACTCCCCCCACAACTGTTGCCAAATGACCCCCAAATTTTCAATGGCTAACTATTATTATAAGGTAAATTAAGATTGACAAGCTTAAGTAACAAGAATTGATGTTTTTGGCATTAAAATGGGCTCTGTTGGTGTTTTCCTGGCCTCCACTCACTGCCGACTTTGATTCTCCATTGACTTGCATTGGGTTTCGTATTTCGGTCGGATCCCTAACTTTTCGCAATAATCTGCCGATTTCACCCGACCCGACTTTTGACAAAGTTGGGTTTCACAAAACCCGAAACGAAAAACGAAAAAGTAAAAGTCGCTCAACCCTATCTGCGACCACACCCTCCCGGTTCCTCCCGGCTTTCTTTCCATTTGCACGTTTCTTATACCTGTGTCTGTGTGGGACCCTGGAACTGAGTTCTTCCGAACTTACCAGGGGACACCTCCAGCTCAGGGTTCAGTAGGGCCTCCATGTCCTCTACTGCCAGAAACTCTAAGGGGAGCCTATCAGGGTTACACTCTGTCCCTAAGTTGGTGACCCCTGTGGCAGATATCTCTGACTTGACATCTTCGAGTTATGTGCCCCAACAACATTTTCAGTCTCTCCAGCTCCTATCCTTAGGGGTCTCCTCCATACACTGCTGAAGCTCTGGTAGCTTCCACTGCAGTGCCCCTTGCTGCTACTGCTGCAACTGCAGCTCCTGCTGCTGCAGAACCTCTTGCTGCGACTGCTGAAACTGCAGCACCTCTGGCTGATGCTGTTGGTGACTAAGCACAAACTACTCCAAAATCTCCTCCATATTTCCAGCAGGCTTGAGCTGCAGCAAATGCCGGCTTTCTCACAGATGTGCAGCACACTTTAGGGTATGTTTGGACTAGCATGTCCAAGACTATACTTTTTTTTTATCATCGGTCTGCATTCCAGTAGTATATGGTCACACTGAGGCTTAGTGAAGTTTTTTTAAGCGAAAAGTGTCCAAATCCCCCCCCCCAAAAAAAAATAAAACTCCAAATTTCAACAAACAAAACACTCAGAGTGAACACGTGGTAAAGCGCCGTAAAAACAGACTTTCATTCACACTTCCGATTTTTGCACACGAGTGCTATCTGATTTTCACGGACATCATTCGTACCTATGATATTCTATGAGGCTGGACACACGTCCGTTTTTTTTTTTTTCCTTTGACTGATCGGTCTAAAAAAAACAGAGACATGTCCTATTTTGATCCGATTGCAAGATGAAAATCGTCAGTGCAAGTCAATGGGTCGAACCACAGTCGAATGATGTCAGAGCACGGTTCATTTTCACAAACTGTTAGAATGGAGAAAGTGGGGAATTTTAATTTTTTTATATCACCACGTAGGAGACAATTGGATTACTCTCATCAAACTCTGATTGGGATAATTGGTCCAGTTTTCTTGTACATGAATAAAACAGATGTGTGATTGAGGCGTTGACTCCTTTTCGACCTATGATAGATACGTCATACGTCACGATCAGCTACCTACCGGTTCGTGCTGCCCTCTTGTACCACCCCTCTGTCCTGTCTTAGTCCTCTTAATCTTGTATACCTTTCTGGGTCCTACTTCTAGCCCTCTCACTCTGCCTTCCAGCTGCTGTGGCGATAGTCTCTCACGGGTCTGCCCCTAACGCTCCCTGTATAGGGGGTGGTCCATCTGGTCAGCTCGCCCGTGGGAGGATCGTTGTCACGGTCCAGTGGGTCCACCCCTTCGTACTTTCTGTAGCGTATCCGTCTTTGTCACATACATAGGAAGAAGTGAGTGGCGTGTCCCAGACAGCTCAGCACAACAACCTTTGGGGGTCCGCAAGCTGTATGATGTGCAGGCCATTAATAAAAAAGTAGTGGCCAACCACTTCATTCATCCTCCAAGGCCAGTGATTCCATAATTTTTGCCAGGGGTTGTATATCACTCAATGGTTCTCAAAAACATGAAAAATTTGATCTACAGAAGCTGGGGTATATTCTGACCCGGAGGGGTATAATCTGGCCTAGGCCACTTTAACCCTGGGTATATTCTGGGCGGGGGGATTAATGTGGCCTGTGACACCGGGAAAGATGTGGGCTCAGCGCCGGAGCCCACATCAAAGGCAGAGACACGATATGTGCAGTATATGTATGGCTCATGTCGTGAAGGGGTTAAAAACTGCCACAAGTCAGAAGACGGAGTGCTTCGTCAGAGAACCAATATACAAATAATAAAAAACTGACTGTTACTTCTGACAGAAAAACTTATGTGTACAAGAGTAGCCATCTCTATACATAACAAACAAAGTTTTATTTATGTATTTATTTGTTTGTTCTCAGTCTTATCCCTGCCAACCTCCTGCTCCTCTGCTGCACCT
Organism: Ranitomeya variabilis; assembly: GCF_051348905.1. NCBI lineage: Eukaryota > Metazoa > Chordata > Amphibia > Anura > Dendrobatidae > Ranitomeya > Ranitomeya variabilis. Next base: position 775,321,530 of record NC_135233.1, on the reverse strand, counting down.
CCCATCTGATCACTGATTGTTTGCAAAGTCTGGTATTCATACCCATCTTTCTGTACTATCTCTGCTTGCTTTAGTGTTTCATTTAGCTATTCTACTCTCTCTCTGAACTCTGCCTCTCCCTGGGTGATCATATTAACATGCTGTCTTTACATGATGTCTATCATTGGATGGATCAAAGTCCTCTACTGTTTTAGGCTACTATCTTTCTCAAATGCTCTTTTGCTGTCTAGTTCCCTGCTGGGGTGTGCTATAGTGCGTTTCAGCCTGCCTCTTTAACCACTCTATATTGGAGGACTACAAGGACACTTTTTTTCTCTACTCTGGTATCAACAGGTATATATGAGAAACACGTTGCCAGCTTGAGTAGACCAAAAGAAGTGTTGTTGTGCTCCAGCCTATCTAGCTATGCTTGCCTGACGTCTTCCTCCGTCATTTAAAGCCTCTCTGCTACAAGGAACCAAACTCTTCTTTTCCCACGTACTTGAAGATAACTCATGTGGAGGTTTTTTTTCTTGGTTACCAATATATTTTTATAGTCTTTTTTCTTTTAACATACCGGGCAGACTTGGAGCACTCGTGAGAGGTCTTTCCGGCTGGCTTCCTCTGACCGATTTCCATGTGGTCAGGGCTGCCACTAGAAATTTCGGGGCCCCATACTGGCAAAATTTCCGGGGCCCCCTTGAGACTCCGCCCAGGCTCCACCCCAGCCCCGCCTCCACGCTCCACCCCTCAAACTGTCCACAGTCCCACCGCTCTCTCTTGGAAAATCTCCACTTCTCACCTATCACACATTGACAGTTCCCATCACCAGATCACACATGTAGCCGGCAGCTTTTGTTTTGGCCAATAGATTTTTTTAAGCCACCAAAATGACAAGGTAGACACTTTTGGCCGGGCCCTACTCTACTGTAACCTATTAAATATTTGTTAAAATATGCAGTACAATTTAGGTATATTTTTATTTTTCAATTTTTAAAATGACCTATAATACCACATACAAGGAACAAATACCACAGCACCATGACCAGACACCATATTATCACCACAGTGACCTATAATACTATCTACAAGGCACAAATACCGCCACACTATGACCAGATGACATATTACCACCACAGTGATCGAATAATATCAAATACAAGGAACAAATACCACAACATCATGACCAGACCACATATTACCAACACATAGTGACTGAATACTACAATACTGATCAATAATAAAAAAAAAATCACAATACTATCACCATAAGTGCCATTATACACAGGAGATCTGTACTTAGTATGCAGTGTCTGTGTACAGGTAATACAGTGATCACCAGTGACATTATACACAGGAGCTCTGTATATAGTCTATAGGTAATCCAGTGATCACTGGTGATATTATACACAGGACCTCTGTATATAGTATACAGTGTATAGTGTCAATGTATAGGTAACACTGACTTACCAGTGACGTCTCTAGGTGAAGTCCTTCATCTTTCATCCCGCACAGACCACCATCACTTCATGCAGCCAGGACTCGTTTCTGCAGGAAATAACAGTTATCTCGAGTTCCACTTGCAGAACACATTACTTAATTTTCCCAACTTCTACATTACACCACATGAAGAAGGCAAAATAGTGTCAATCTACACAGTAATAGGACCGCCCCTCCATTTAAAACAGTGTACTCAAAAAATAAAATAAATACATCACTGCAGTAATAATATCCCTTAATTAGCCCCTATGGTAATAATATTCGCCATCCTGGCCCCGTGTGTCTCATTACTGGGGTCAGCCATATGTTCTCCCATCCTGCCCTAATGAGTATCCATCCTGCCCCATATGATCTCCCCATCCTGCCCCATCTGTCTCCATCGTATCCATCCTGCCCCATGATCCTGCCCCATCTGTCTCCAATCCTGCCTCCAGTGTCTCCAATCATGCCCGTATCACCATTCTGCCCCGTCTCCAATCAGGCCCCCATTTCTCAATTCTGCCCCATCTGTTTCCATTCCTGCCCCAGTGTCTCCAGTCATGCCCCAGTGTCTCCAATCATGCCCTGTTTCTCCTTTCTGCCCCCGTGTCCAGCGTTCTGCCCGTGTCCAGCGTTCTGCCCGTGTCCAGCGTTCTGCCCCCTCCTGTGTCCAGCGTTCCGCCCCCTCCTGTGTCCAGCGTTCTGCCCCCTCCTGTGTCCAGCGCTCTGCCCCCCCCTGTGTCCAGCGTTCTGCCCCCCCCTGTGTCCAGCGCTCTGCCCCCCCTGTGTCCAGCGTTCTGCCCCCTCCTGTGTACAGCGCTCTGCCCCCCGTGTCCAGCGTTCTGCCCCCTCCTGTGTCCAGCGCTCTGCCCCCTCCTGTGTCCAGCGCTCTGCCCCCTCCTGTGTCCAGCGCTCTGCCCCCTCCTGTGTCCAGCGCTCTGCCCCCTCCTGTGTCCAGCGTTCTGCCCCTCCTGTGTCCAGCGCTCTGCCCCCTCCTGTGTCCAGCGCTCTGCCCCCTCCTGTGTCCAGCGCTCTGCCCCCTCCTGTGTCCAGCGCTCTGCCCCCTCCTGTGTCCAGCGTTCTGCCCCCTCCTGTGTCCAGCGTTCTGCCCCCTCCTGTGTCCAGCGCTCTGCCCCCTCCTGTGTCCAGCGTTCTGCCCCCTCCTGTGTCCAGCGCTCTGCCCCCTCCTGTGTCCAGCGCTCTGCCCCCTCCTGTGTCCAGCGCTCTGCCCCCTCCTGTGTCCAGCGCTCTGCCCCCTCCTGTGTCCAGCGCTCTGCCCCCTCCTGTGTGCAGCGCTCTGCCCCCTCCTGTGTGCAGCGCTCTGCCCCCTCCTGTGTCCAGCGCTCTGCCCCCTCCTGTGTCCAGCGCTCTGCCCCCTCCTGTGTCCAGCGCTCTGCCCCCTCCTGTGTCCAGCGCTCTGCCCCCTCCTGTGTCCAGCGCTCTGCCCTGGCCCCCCCCGGATCGCCGCTCTCAATTAAAAAAAAAAAAGTTCTACTTACCTCCCGTCCCGCGCTCCTGCTCTCTGCACGCAGCTGCAGCGTGCACTCGCCGGCGACTGACAATGAAGTCAGACGCCGGCGACATGCACGCTGCGGCTGACGTCAGCTGCCAGCCTCAGATTGGCTGGCGGCTGTTAACTATTGACGTGCGGGCTCGGGCCCGCACTTCAATAGCGCTGCAGCGCCGGCCGCAGCTAAGGGCCCGGTTCAGCCTGCGGCTGCCGGTAGGGGCCCGATGGGCAGATGAGACGGGGCCCGATGCGGGCCCCTCTGCCCACCGGGCCCCATACGCCAGTCACGGCTGTAATGCCCTGATGGCGGCCCTGCATGTGGTACCACGCTTTTCCACTTCAAGTCTCTAGCTCTCATCTACAAATTCCTCTAAGATTCTTCTGGAGTCAGCCCTCCTTAGGCTTCTCCTCCTGCCTGAGGCTTTGCCACTTGTAAGAAAGTCCTTACTGAGAGCTCAAAGAGCCGAGAAGAAACTGTAGACAATTTTCTTTGAAACAGAGGCTGAGGTTTATTCAGAGAAGTGCATCAAAGCAGTTACAGAAGGTAGTGACCTAAAACACATGGGCACGTGCAGCTGTCCAGACAAATAAAGCATCGCTGAGATATCTGGCGATGGTCTGGTGGTGGTGTGGCCCCGAACAACAGTATCAAGCACTTTTTATACAAGGTTTAGAGAAAGGAAACTACACACTGTACAAAAAGGGCGTATACATTACCTCCTACTGCGCAAAAGACATGTATTTTAGAACAAAGAATACAATGACACAACATGACAACATTAATGAATACTGCCTATAAATCTCCATGTACTTTGTAGTTAATGTCATTATTCACATCACTGCTTTTAGCCTACTCACACAAGCCTTCATACACTTGCAGGCCTTGGTTCTGGTTTCTATCTCAATTCAACATATAAACTGTTCACTACCATACAATACAACTTATTAACTATCAAAGTGATCTGCAGCTGTACCAATTAACCCTGATGGACATCATCTATACGTGCTAATGGCCCTGATGTCATTCTATGTTTCTACTCTGGCTAAAGCTTCCAGAACTGCGTCTCTCTCTGCAAAGTCAGTTTATCCAAAATGGCAGTTTAGAATATTAGGACTAATGATACTCTTATAGTAATAGGAGAAATCAAACATTACAATCTTTTATGCATTTTCTCCTGAATATGCCAATATTTTGTCGAAAACTACCTTTGATGCAGAGTGCAATGCTCAGAAGGGAAGGAGCGCCATATTGATGTGTAGATTTTGCTGGAATGGTTTGAGAGCTCCATGTCACATTGGCAGAGCCCCTGACATGTCAGAAAAGCAGACCCCAACACCCAACTTGACAAGCTAGACCCCTCAATGAATTCATCTAGTTGTGCTGTCAGTATATTGACACCACATGTGCCTCACAGAATTTTATACCATTGGGCGGTGAAGAAAGAATAAATTACATTTTTACCACTAAAATGTTGTTTTAGCCCCAAGCTTTTAATTTTTAAAAGGGCTAATGCGTAAAGGGATCTCAGTTTGTTGTGCAATTTTTCCCTGAGTGTGCCAATACTCTACATGTAATTGGGAATTACTTTTCAGAACAGTGGAAAGCTCAGAAGGGAAGGAGCACCATAATATAGTGCAGATTTTGTTGTTATGGTTTGCGAGTACCATGTCACATTTGGCAGAGCCCATGAGGTGCCAGAACAGCAGCAACCCCCATAAGTGATCCCGTTTTACAAACTACACCTCTCATTGAATTCATCTAGGGGTGCAGTGGTCATATTGACAGCAGAGGTGTGTCACAGAATTTTATACCATTGGGCAGTGAAGAAAAAATAATTGCATGTTTACCACAAAAATGTTGTTTTAGCCCCACATTTTACATTTTAACATAGGGAAATGGTAAAAATAACACCAAAATTTATCCTACAATTTCTGCTAAATCACGGCAATACCCAATATGTGGCTGACAGTATTGCTTAGCCACTTTGCAAGACTCTGAAGAGAAGGAGCGTTATGTGACTCTTGAAGAAAAATGTTCATAGATTAGTTTGCAGACTCCATATACCGAGCCCCTAAGTGCCAGAAGAGCAGAATTCCCCTCTCAAGTTACCAAATTACACCCCTCTGGGAATTTATCTACAAGTGTAGTGACAATTTTGACTCCATGGGTGTTCTCCAGAAACAACCAGCAATAGATGTTGCTGAGTAGAAATTACAAATCTGCCATTGTAGAGCCCGTACATTGTAGGGCCCAGTCAGGGGTGGGATTCAAATTTTTAACAACAGGTCCTCTAAGTCGCGGCGGCCGGAATTTTGGCCACGCCCATTTTCAATAACCCCGCCCATACTAATAAGCCACGCCCAGTGGCACGATTCATATTTTTGGAAGCAGTTTGTCTCCCTTAATGACAAGAATACGTTGTGACATACGGTATTAAAGTCATTCCTGTTACAGAGCCCGCCCCGACCGCTGGTGTCCTAAACGGGACTCAGAGAGGCAGCGCGATGCTGCCTCTTTGAGTCCCGTTCAGGACACTTGCGGTCGACTCCGGGCTTTGAACAGGAGCGCAGGTATGCGCTCCCTCCAGCACTCTCAGACCCGCTCGCAGGGCAGGTTTGACAGCCGCTTTGCTGCGATTATACGCACCGTATAATCGCAGCAAAATCGTCCGTGTGCGCCTGCCCTTAGGTAAACCTGCATTCGCAGGGGGTTGGACCCGATGGCCCTTGAGGTCCCTTCCAACTCTACAATTTTATAATTCTAAGAATGCTAGCACCAAAGAACAGGGCGCTGATACTGTATATGGGAGAGGGGTGTTATACGGGTTGTGTACTACAGCTCTGCATTTCTCTATACATTATTCAAGGACCAAACAAACCTTGAGGAGTCTTCCATGATGTCAACGTGGCATCCACTGTGTTTCTAGCCAGCAGCTTCAGCTGGTAGCTAAAAATAAGAGAGAAAGTGTTAGGGGCACTGTGATGTCTATATGAACACGATCGTGTCATATACACATCAGCTTCTCCCTCCTATATAGTCCATGACTGGCTGCCACATCCAACAGGGCCCAGGGAAGGCTAGAGGGCTGCAGGGCAAAGGAGGAGGCTAGTGGGGACTGGGTGCTGCAGGGCCCAGGAGGGAGGCTACAGAGTCCAGCGGGAGGCTAGTGGGACTGGGGGCTGCAGGGCCCAGGGGGGAGGCTACAGAGTCCAGCGGGAGGCTAGTGGGACTGGGGGCTGCAGGGCCCAGGGGGAGGCTAGTGGGGACTTGGGGCTGCAGGGCCCAGGGGGAGGCTAGAGGGCTGCAGGGCCCAGGGGGAGGCTGGTGGGGACTTGGGGCTGCAGGGCCCAGGGGGAGGCTAGTGGGGACTTGGGGCTGCAGGGCCCAGGGGGAGGCTAGTGGGGACTTGGGGCTGCAGGGCCCAGGGGGAGGCTAGTGGGGACTTGGGGCTGCAGGGCCCAGGGGGAGGCTAGTGGGGACTTTGGGCTGCAGGGCCCAGGGGGAGGCTACAGGGCTGCAGGGCCCAGGGGGAGGCTAGTGGGGACTTGGGGCTGCAGGGCCCAGGGGGAGGCTAGAGGGCTGCAGGGCCCAGGGGGAGGCTGGTGGGGACTTGGGGCTGCAGGGCCCAGGGGGAGGCTACAGGGCTGCAGGGCCCAGGGGGAGGCTAGTGGGGACTTGGGGCTGCAGGGCCCAGGGGGAGGCTAGAGGGCTGCAGGGCCCAGGGGGAGGCTGGTGGGGACTTGGGGCTGCAGGGCCCAGGGGGAGGCTACAGGGCGCCCCCCCCTCTATAATACTATCTACAAGGCACAAATACCGCCACACCATGACCAGATGACATATTACCACCACAGTGATCGAATAATATCAAATACAAGGAACAAATACCAAAACATCATGACCAGACCACATATTACCACCACATAGTGACTGAATACTATAGTACTGATCAATAATAAAAAAAAACCCACAATACTATCACCATAAGTGCCATTATACACAGGAGATCTGTACTTAGTATGCAGTGTCTGTGTACAGGTAATCCAGTGATCACCAGTGACATTATACACAGGAGCTCTGTATATAGTGTATGGGTAATACAGTGATCACCAGTGACATTATACACAGGACCTCTGTATATAGTATACAGTGTATAGTGTCAGTGTATAGGTAACACACTGACTCACCAGTGACGTCTCTAGGTGAAGTCCTTCATCTTTCATCCCGCACAGACCGCCATCACTTCATCCAGCCAGGACTCGTCTCTGCAGGAAATAACACAGTTATCTCGAGTTCCACTTGCAGAACACATTACTTAATTTTCCCAACTTTTACATTACACCACACGAAGAAGGCGACATAGTGTCACTGTACACAGTAATAGGACCGCCCCTCCATTTAAAACAGTGTACTCAAAAAATAAAATAAATACATCACTGCAGTAATAATATCCCTTAATTAGCCCCCTATGGTAATAATATTCGCCATCCTAGCCCCTGTGTGTCTCATTCCTGGCGTCAGCCATATGTTCTCCCATCCTGCCCTAATGAGTATCCATCCTGCCCCATATGATCTTCCCATCCTGCCCCATCTGTCTCCATCGTATCCATCCTGCCCCATGATCCTGCCCCATCTGTCTCCAATCCTGCCTCCAGTGTCTCCAGTCATGCCGCCATGTCTGTCATCCTGCCCCCTGTGTCTCCAATCATGCCCCGTTTCTCCATTCTGCCCCTGTGTCCAGCAATCTGCCCCTGTGTCCAGCTTTCTACCCCCGTGTCCAGCTTTCTGCCCCCCTGTGTCCAGCTTTCTGCCCCCCAGTGTCCAGCTTTCTGCCCCCCAGTGTCCAGCTTTCTGCCCCCCAGTGTCTAGCTTTCTGCCCCCCAGTGTCCAGCTTTCTGCCCCCCAGTGTCCAGCTTTCTGCCCCCCAGTGTCCAGCTTTCTGCCCCCCTGTGTCCAGCTTTCTGCCCCCCTGTGTCCAGCTTTCTGCCCCCCTGTGTCCAGCTTTCTGCCCCCCTGTGTCCAGCTTTCTGCCCCAGTGTCCAGCTTTCTGCCCCCGTGTCCAGCTTTCTGCCCCAGCGTCCAGCTTTCAGCCCCAGCGTCCAGCGTTCTGCCCCAGCGTCCATCGTTCTGCCCCAGCGTCCAGCTTTGACCCCCTGTGTCCAGCTTTCTGACCCCCTGTTTCCAGCTTTCTGCCCCCCTGTGTCCAGCTTTCTGCCCCAATGTCCAGCTTTCTGCCCCCGTGTCCAGCTTTCAGCCCCAGCGTCCAGCGTTCTGCCCCAGCGTCCAGCGTTCTGCCCCAGGGTCCAGCGTTCTGCCCCAGCGTCCAGCGTTCTGCCCCAGCGTCCAGCTTTCTGACCCCAGTGTCCAGCTTTCTGCCCCTGTGTCCAGCTTTCTGCCCCCTGTGTCCAGCTTTCTGCCCCAGTGTCCAGCTTTCTGCCCCCGTGTCCAGCTTTCTGCCCCAGCGTCCAGCTTTCAGCCCCAGCGTCCAGCGTTCTGCCCCAGCGTCCAGCGTTCTGCCCCAGCGTCCAGCTTTCTGACCCCCTGTGTCCAGCTTTCTGACCCCCTGTTTCCAGCTTTCTGCCCCCCTGTGTCCAGCTTTCTGCCCTGGGCCCCCCCGATCGCCGCTCTCAATAACAAAAAAAAAAGTTCTGCTTACCTGACCGCGATCCTGCTCTCTCTGGTTATCGGTGGGGGCGGCCATCTTCCTGAGGCCGCGCGTGCGCAGGTGGAGTGCTCTGCTGACCGGGGCTTCAGGAAAATGGCCGCGGGATGCCGCGCATGCGCAGATGGAGATCGCGGCGGCCATTTTTCTGAAGCCGAGATGCGAACAGGTAAATTCTGCGCCGCCGGCGACCCGCCCCCCGTATTGTGCCGCCCCCCGCATTGTGCCGCCCGGGGCGGCCCGCCCCCCCCTTCCTACGCCACTGCCAGTGGTAACCATTTTGAAAATTTCTATCTGCCAGCGTTCCGGTAATTGAAAATGGCATTTTCAATTACCGGAACGCTGGCAGATAGAAATTTTAGTAAACGGCTGCCCCGTACCGGGTCGTACCGGCTGAATCCCACCCCTAGGCCCAGTAAATATATTGTTGTGCCCATACAATGAGCCCAGTTTGTGCTTCTGGACCCCATAAATTAAGCGGACTTTCATTGCTACAAAAATGCCAAATGTGAAAATGTGAATGCAAACCATGGTTTAGACGCACTGTGGGGCTCAGACGAGAGGAGAGACATTAGGATTTAGCAGCACAGGGTTCGCAGGATTTTTTTTATTGGAGGGTGAGGGGCCATTTTGCTTTTCCAGAGTCTTTGTGCTACCAGTAATGTCAAAGCCTCCAATATCTCCATTGACAGGTGACAGACCTGAGTGGAGACTTGATTGTTTTGTGGATTGACTCGAAGCTTTTATTGGGAAAATTTAACATAAAATTTTGGATTACATTTATTCTAGGGTTTCCAATTAAATCTCCAAATGCCATGATTCAGATGAAACCTCCAAAAGGTCCATAAACTATAATGAAGCAGCAGAATTACCCAGGGCTCTGTCTGATCTCTGTTCAGTGTGTAAGACTCTATGGATAAGCAAACACCGATACATTGTTTAACAATTTTTTTGAGGGTTATGTACCACTGAAATGTACCCCAGTACACGTAATACTCCATGGATGGACAATACATACCAAAACATTTTTTACAACTTGTTTTGAGGGTTATATACCACCGAAATGTATCCCTGAACTTGTGATACTCTATGGATGAGCAATCTAATACAGATACATTTTTTTTACAATTTTTAGAGGGTTATATGCCACCGAAATGTACCACAGAACATATAATACTCTATGGGTGAGCAATATAATGCAAAAAAAAAAAAGTAAAACTTTTTTTTAGGGTTATACACAACATAAACGTACTCCAGTACATTCAATACTCTATGGATGAACAATCTAATACTGATTAGATTTTTGAACAATCTTTTTTGAGGGTTATATACCACCAAAATGTACCACAGAAGATGTAATACTCTATGGATGAGTAATTGAATCAAGATACATTTTTCAATGCTTTTTTTTAGCTTTATATAATACAGTAATGTAACAAGAACAACGTTACAGTGTATGGATGACTCATTGAATCCATACATTTTTTTAAGTTTTTTTTTTCAGTTTTATATAGCACCGTAATATAACAAGAACTACGTTACAATGTATGGATGAATCATTCCATTTATAAAATTTTTTTTTTTTTCAAGTTTTATATACCAACGAAATGTAACTGAAAGCACGTAACACCCTGTCAATGAGTAATTGAATTCAGACAAATTTTTATATGCTTTTTTGGAGTGTTATATAACACAGAAATGTAACACAAATCACGTAATAATGTATGGTGACAATACTGTAAATTGTTTCACTAAAAATAATCTGATCATGTGCAGCTGCTATATATTTTGCAATGGACTTTGAAGCCCTCAATCCTGCCTAGAGCATTTATTCTACCAATCTCCCTGCAACTGTCCATAGGCTAAATGCACAATGTATATGATACAAACAGCAAAGCACTGGATTAGACCTTAGAAGGAGTGTTAGTGGATCGCCCCCCAAGGGCTGTGGGGTACTCGATACCGGGTCCTTCGGTTCACAGGGGGATGTCACGGTGGCTGACCCGATCCGTGGCCCTGGAACGTCCGTATAAAAGGGAAAGGTCTTTAAAGGGATAAAGTTTATCTTCATGACGCCTCCTGTGGTATTCGGTCAGGGTGACCGATGCTGCTTTAAGGGGTCCGCTGGGGTGATGCTATGGCAGCTAGATGGTATACCTCCCCACAGGTGAAGTATGTCCCCAGGGCTTCCCAGGTGCTATGGTGAATGGTGCAGTGAAGAACGAGGACACAAGGTTGCACTCTCTTTACCTTTACTGAAGACTTCAGCATCCACAGTCCAGGGCACCAGATCACAGGGAAGGCAGAGTCCGTCCGGTTTGGAGGCAAGTCCAGAGTTCCCTTGTCCAGGTGGAAATCAGTAGCCTTCCTTTGCGCTGCGGTGGTGTAGTCCCTTTCTGCCTATGGCTTCACATAAGGGTCTCACAGATGTGGTGTTTCGTTCTCTCTGTCCCCCTTATAGGATAGGACAAAACCCGTATGACTGGTGACTTGAGTCTGTTTATAGGGTCTCTTAGATAACCTGACTCTGTAGGTGTCACCATGCTTCCTGGGTGTAGGTGCGGACAGGTAACCTGCAATTAGCTGTCCTGACGGTCTCTGAAATAAGGCGTAGAGGTCCTTACTCCCTCGGTGTATCGGCTACGGGATTTTGCGCCTCAGAAGGAGGCAGCCTGAGCGGGGCTGGTCCCCTTATGGTATCCTCTGCTTTGCTTTGACTTCCTTCACGCTCGCTGCAATACATTTCTGCCTTTCAATGTCTCTTTCTGGGAGCTGCAGCTCTGAGGGCATGCACAGCTCCTTTAACCTTCTGTCCTCCTCAGACTACTGTCTGGAACCGAACTCCTACAGAACTCCTGTCTGGAGCTCTGTCAGGAACTAACTCATGTCTGGAGCTGACTAACTTTCCCTACAGACTACCAGTTATATATATATATATATATATATATATATATATATATATATAGGGAGTGTCCTAATAAATAGGAGCAGGGGCTCCCCTTGGTGGCCTGGAGTGTGAAATGTGTTGCATGTTTGTGTTACATGGATGCAGTTATCCTTCTTTGCCTCCAAACGTAGCATCACTCTCCCCGAGAGGAAAGCAATACCACTGCGATGACCAGGACCCTGGGGCGCCGCACTAGTATGATTGTTCAGCACTAGCACCAGTATGAACACTACAGGACGCTGATAAGTTCAACTGCGCACACACAGGCCTGGACAAACACTCTCTTCCTCCCATACAAACTGTGCCTGAGCTATGCAATGGTGTCAGTGTGCTGGAGTATGGCAGCACCTGTCTTTTTATGACCTCTGATGAGGTAATGCTGCCAGCCAATCACAGCAAGATGGCTATGGCATTACAGTGACTGGCAGGCAATCCCCGCATGCTTATTGGCTGTGTAACAGGCACCAAACATGCAGGGCGAGTATTCGAGCATTCCATCTGATCACCAACCAATGCTCGTTGAGTGTCGAGCACATCCTTGCACCCAGATACTCGAGTGATATCCGAGAATCACCGAGTACGCTCACTCATCCCTAGCACCAGTCATCACCAGGGAGCTCTCCGTAACCACTCCTTCTTAGCTCAATTGGCTGCAATCTCAAGCAGGTTTCTTGGCCTCTTGCTCAGCTACTTAGCTGACATTCGAGTCCTTTCATTGTCTGTTATATCTTTATAATCATAATTAATTTTATATAGGCAGTTTTATATGGAAATTCTATGGTATCCATGAAGGAAAATATAATGGTTTAAAATTTCTTCAAGAAGTCTTTAGGTTGTACAGAAATAAACTGCTCCTTTCCTGTAATGTAAAACTTCCCATTCCTGCCTGTGAAGCCATTACGAAGGAAAAGGGCAGAGGGGGCAAGACTGATTACCTTTGTGTGCATTTTAAGGGAGAGATGTGTTAGATCTTGTTTGAAGTTTGTGCTTCCTGAACTGACACATGCTAAAGCCAAGACCTCAAATAAGTTCTGAGCACAAGTCATCGCACATTGTTTAAACTTTATTTTTGGTGCCTAAAGTGTGAATCAAATGTGTCAGGAGAAATCTAAAAAAAGATCTAAAAATATACTAAGTAAGTAAGAATGTAAGTATTCTGAACAGTGTAAAATATTACTGGAAATACTCAGGTGTTTAAGGTTCTATTCACTTCTGCGTTGGGCTTCCTCGTTGTCTGTTTGATTAGAAGATCATGGAATTCAAGTTGGTGCACAGATGTATTACATGACAGATCCCAATGACACTCGACAGACCTCGTTGATTAGTCCTGCAAATGACATGATTCACATTACTGCTGCAGCTAATCACTAGCCTCAGAGGTGACATTCATGTTTAGTCAATTGATTGGCTGCAGGGGTTGAGTGACTGATAAAGGGACATCATCACTTCAGTTCCATCAGGAATCACTGAGATCAGAAGGAGATTCAATTGGTTGTGTAATGCAATTTTGTTTTTACATTCTCCTCAAGGTTTTGTAAAATCCTGGAAAATCCAATTTCACTACAAAAAAAAAATCAGTTTATAACTCAGCCTCTAAAATCGCTCCAATTGTAAAATTGTCAGAAAACTCACCCTGTTTTAGTAGTATTGTAAGCCCTCAATCTTTTCCATTTTGGTTGCAAGATTCTTGGTATTTGTGAACATACACTTTACATTTCCAATTAGTTTTTTATTCACTAAATGTGTGTATATGTTAACAAAATGTAGTATAAGTGTATCAATATACTCATCTACCACTGCTCTCTCCAGTGATATAGAAGGGTTAAAATATTTAAAAAGGCGAACATGCCGGAGTGTGGGTGTTTGGATGTACAGAAGTGGCACAGTTTCAGAGAAGAGAATAGAGATTGGATAAAAGACAAGGAAGGAGAGCAACAAGTGAATAAATGGTGTGGTGTGGCAGAGGAAATACAACAGTATGGAAGTAAAGAAACTACAGTAGGACATAAGGTGTATTATGACTGTTTTGATGCACAGAAATTTATGACTATTACTGCTGCCACCCCACCTCTGTGTAACCAGAGACCCAGAAAAGACAGATGGACTTGTAAACACTGTGGTCAGACAAACCCAGACTGGAGAGACAGAGGCGTAGCTAGGGTTTTGGTTCAGGGGGGGGCGAAGCTTCTGAGTGGGCCCCTAACCAGGTAACCTTCATTACAACTCGGTGACACTCCCTAATACTGGAGGAGAACCTCAGCAGATGACCGCGCTGTTACTGAAGATAATCTCTATATAAAGACCAGCATGGATATTACCGCCATATGATGACAGCGTTAGATACCCGCCCTACAGAACATATAAGAGATCACTGCACAGTTACAGATAATGTCTTACCGCTGACGTCCTTTCTTATGGAATCGTTCACTTTTCACATCTTTTTCATCTGGCCCAGACCGACATGACATCTTCTTTCACCCAGTACTCGGCTGCAGAGAATACAACAAAGACACATTTCACTTCTCATATTCCAGCTCCATCACATCTATTCCCAACCTGCACAAACTCCTCATCCTGCTGATACCCCGATACTGAGCCGCTGCTGCCGTATGTGTCCTTATTATGCACCTGATACCCCAATACTGAGCCGCTGGTGCCGTATGTGTCCCTATTACTGCACCTGATACCCCAATACTGAGCCGCTGCTGCCGTATGTGTCCCTATTACTGCACTTGATGCCCCAATACTGAGCCTCTGCTGCCGTATGTGTCCCTATTACTGCCCCTGATACCCCAATACTGAGCCGCTGCTGCCGTATGTGTCCCTATTACTGCACCTGATACCCAAATACTGTGCCGCTACTGCCATATGTCTCCCTATTACTGTACCTGATACCCCAATACTGAGCTGCTGCCGTATGTGTTCCTATTACTGCACCTGATACCCCAATACTGAGCCGCTGCTGCCGTATGTGTCCCTATTACTGCACCTGATACCCCAATACTGAGCCGCTGTTGCCGTATGTGTCCTTATTACTGCCTCTGATACCCCAATACTGAGCCGCTGCTGCCGTATGTGACCCTATTACTGCACTTGATACCTCCATACTGAGCCGCTGCTGCCATTTGTGTCCCTATTACTGCACCTGATACCCCAATACTGAGCCGCTGCTGCCATATGTGTCCCTATTACTGTACCTGATACCCCAATACTGAGCCGCTGCTGCCCTATCTGTCCTTATTACTGCACCTGATACCCCAATACTGAGCCGCTGCTGCCATATGTGTCCCTATTACTGCACCTGATACCCCAATACTGAGCCGCTGCTGCCGTATGTGTCCCTATTACTGCACCTGATACCCCAATACTTAGCCGCTGCTGCCGTATGTGTCCCTATTACTGTACCTGATACCCCAATACTGTGCCTCTACTGCCATATGTCTCCCTATTACTGCACCTGATACCCCAATACTGAGCCGCTGCTGCCGTATGTGTCCCTATTACTGCACCTGATACCCCAATACTGAGCCGCTGCTGCTGTATGTGTCCCTATTACTGCCTCTGATACCCCAATACTGAGCCGCTGCTGCCGTATGTGTCCCTATTACTGCTCCTGATACCCCAATACTGAGCCGCTGCTGCCGTATGTGTCCCTATTACTGTACCTGATACCCCAATACTGAGCCGCTGCTGCCGTATGTGTCCCTATTACTGTACCTGATACCCCAATACTGAGCCGCTGCTGCCCTATGTGTCCTTATTACTGCACCTGATACCCCAATACTGAGCCGCTGCTGCTGTATGTGTCCCTATTACTGCACCTGATACCCCAATACTGAGCCGCTGCTGCCATATGTGTCCCTATTACTGCACCTGATACCCCAATACTGAGCCGCTGCTGCCGTATGTGTCCCTATTGTCAGGGTGAAAATATATATCTTTATACACTTTTTGTACTTTTATATTCCTATACTGTGAAACAATAAGTTTTGCCCTTGCTTGCAGATGCCAATGTAACTATATTTAAAATGGCTGCCAGTATTCACCTATGCCCTACTTTTCGTCTCTGAGAAACCAAGTATCATTTCTTCGGAAATCGAAACCTAGGATATGTGAAGAGAGGAGGATTCACCAGAAGACGTCAGGACAAATCAGAAAGACCGAATACTAGACATGTACTGCTTAAACCCCGCCTATTGCATTCCTTTTTCTAAAACAATATAGTACTGCGTATCCGGAAATAAAGTTAGTTGCTGTGATCGTTGCTGATACTTGTAGATGCACGAGCATCAACTGAGATTGAACCAGCTCTTTGTCTGACTCATTCTTACCCGGTACCAATGCTCTGCTCATACTCTAATTTGGGATGACTGGTGAATGAGGGTTATTGTCGTGACGACCCCGACAATTTGGCGCTTCCAACGTGGGGCGTGGCCAGCGATCCGAGACCCCCTGGACCCATCCCTGGATGTCCGTGGATGACACCCGTAGTGGCTGACCCCGAGGACTGATCACCCTCCAAACACGGTAAGTGGAGATCATATACTCTGTATGTGTCACACTTGCTAGTGTCTCAGCCGTTATTGGTTTGTCTGTGGTCTCCTTGGGTCCGAGGGGTGACCGGTCGAGTGGTGAGACCGAGCGCGATCCCGTGCCACGCTCTGAACCAGCAACTGAGAGACGTTGCATCCTGCGCGTCCTCATGTACACCATACCTCCTCCACTGGTCATTGTACTCCATTCAACCACCCTACCCGTGACTATTGTCTAGTAGTGAAGTGGAGTGAAAGATTGAGCAAGTTGTAGATTGCGGGGCGGCTGTTGTGGATTCTGTTTGTGGGCTCCCTCTGGTGGTTACTGTTGGTACTGGGTGACTTTGGTGGGTTGCGGCCTTTGGTTTCCACCTGTCCATCAGAGGCTGGGTGTTTCCTATTTTACCTGGCCTTTCTGTCATTCCCTTGCCGGCTATCAATGTATTCAGATGTGCTCTGTTTGGTTCCTGCCTACCTGCTCCCAGATCTTTCAGGATAAGCTAAGTGCTGATTTTCAGTTGTTGGTTTTTTTGTCCAGCTTGCTTATTATGTCTCTATGCTAGCTGGTAGCTCTAGTGGACTGAGGTTCTCCCCATGTGCCATGAGTTGGCACATGGGTTCTTGTAATCTCAGGATGGTTTTTTGATTAGGGTTTTTTGCTGACCGCTCAGACCCCTTTTGTATTGTTCTGCTTTCTAGTTTACAGCGGGCCTCAATTTGCTGAACCTATATATATCATCTCTATGTGTGTGCCTTCCTCTCATTTCACCGTCAATACATGTGGGGGGCAACTATACCTTTTGGGGTTCATTCCTCTGGAGGCAAGTGAGGTCTTTATTTTCTCTGCAGTACTAGTTAGCTCTTAGGCTGGTGCGTGGCGTCTAGAACCAACGTAGGCACGCTCCCTGGCTATCTCTAGTTGCGTTTGTCAGGCGTAGGGCAGCGGTCAGCCCAGGTTCCATCACCCTAGAGCTCGTCCGATATTTTGTATTACTTTGCTTGTCCCTTGCTATCCCTAGCCATTGGGATTCATGACAGGCGGCTTAGAGAAAGGGATAGGAGACGCAGCCTCTGTGATATTGTACAAATAGGTAATTAAGACGTCCCAAGAGGGGGACCACCAGAATTTCAGTACAAATAGGTAATTAAGACGTCCCAAGAGGGGGACCACCAGAATTTCAGTGGAGGGGTCTCATTAGGAGACCGCCTCCCAACGGTTTAGAATATCGTGACAGGATAGTCTGTAATCACTGTTGTTCAGGTTAGGGACAGGAAGTATCGAGCGTGAGGCTCTTTATTCCTAGTACGTTGAACGCGAGGTTCCGTGCTATAGGACACAGTGTTGATATCGTTTGTCAGTGGCCTGCTGCAGCGGGGCATAGTATTCTGGGAGTCATGCTGCGTCTCTTAAAGCAGAAGAAGTCTGTGCCCCACAAGTTAAATGAGGATGCTGTGGAAGTCAAGACAATAGTAGAGTCACGGGAGGGCAAGAAGGCAGTCAAGAATGTTGAGAGGTTGTACAAGTATGTAGGATTGCCCTCGTCAGGGAGATTGCAGCCGTCTACATGGCTCAATCTCATAGAGAACAAAAGGGGCATGTTGAAGGATAAAGGATTGTTAGAACAAGCGCAAGCTCATCTGCAATTTGCGCGAGGCTTGAAGAATGAGGGATGGAAAGAGGTTGATGGAGAGGGAGGATCAGAGGATGCAGAACCCGTGTTTGGTTATAAAATGCCTTCGAACTGTAATTTCACAGATTGTAAAATGGCCGCCGTGCCACTGATGATGAACACGCAGTCCCAGCCACTGCCCTATAATGGCGGCGGGACGAGGTCTCCGGAAGCGTGGGTGTGTCCTGTCTGTGGCGAGCAGAATCCACTTTGGGTGGAAACCTGCCGCGTGTGCGGGGTGGGCCGTCCTTGGGGCTCTGCCCAGACCGCGGACGTAAGTGGGGCACGCCACATTTCTGCCGGCGGCCATCTTGGTGCACCCGAAACTCCTCCCCAGCCGCTATATCCGCTGGTGACGCTTTCCGGCAAGTACTATCAAGGACAACCCCTTCCTGAGAAACCTCCGGCGCCGGCCGATGCTGTTTCCACCTCCACTGTTCCCGCTTCCTCTTTGGCCTCCGGGCCTAGTCTCCCGGTGCAACCCACTGTGATATTTATAAACACGCCAGGTCAGGGTCCCTTTACCCTTGATGCCCTGACCGGAAGTACGGCTTTCCAGTCCGCAATGCGTATGAGACGCCAAGTTATCGGAGATGATGAAGAACCAGAAGACCCGGACAATCAGGCCGCTACAATTCCCCCTGCCCCGCCACTGCTATTAGGTCCGTTTGAATCCCCCCGGCCCGGAAGGAGCCCACGACCTACCCCTCTCAACAAACCCTCTAAGTTACCCCATGACCCTGAAATCTGGTTTCCCTGTCATTCACGTTACTACGTCACACCTCAGGGCTCCCAGGTTCTTTTCTCAGTAGGGTTTGGGAATATAATTACCCACCAGGTGGGAGCCATAGTGAACCCAGCCAGCTCTACCCTGTCACATAGAGGTGGTTTGGCCCAACAGATAGCCAAAAAGGGGGGCCCAGTCATAGCCCAAGAGTGTCAGGCCTACCTTGCCGCTTATGGCCCCTTGCAACTGGGAGACGCTATGTCCACCCAAGGGGGAAATTTACCCTGTGATATAGTGTTACACACTGCAGGCCCCGTATATGATTACAAGACACCCGAGCACTGCCGTACAATATTACAGACTGCCTTGCAGACAGTGCTCACCTTTGCAGGATGGCTAGGGAAAGATACACTTCCTCGTAGAACCTTGGCTATACCATTGATATCTTCAGGACTCTTCGGAAACCCACTGGGCCCTTGTATGAAGGAACATGTTGAAGTCATCAAGGATTGCCTCCAAACAACCCCAAATCTCGATTTGCAAGAAGTTAGGATCGTCTGTTACCATGAGTCTGGATTGGATGGCATCATGCCCTTAGTAGCTGAATACATGGTGCCGCTAATGCACACAGGTATAAAGCCTCTGGATGGGACAACACCCACAGCGCCCCCAACTGCTCCGAAGGATGAGGTAGTAACATATGATGGAGAAGAAGGACTGAAGCTGAAGTATCAACCCTTCACTCCAGTGCAGATTGATGCTATTGTTAACAAGTTACCTGACCCGGACAAATATCCCATGCAGTATGTAAGGAAATTGGAACAGATTAGGAACATCTACGGGGCTACATGGTCTGATCTATCAGGGATTACCTCAATCAAAGCCTCCGAATACTTCCTCCCCACCATCACAAAGGAGCTGGACCCCTCAACAAGTTCAAGTCTGGAGAGGAGTATATTGCCCAACTCACAAAATGGGCTCAGGACCGTCTCTCTGACCAAGCAGGATCAATACAGGATATACAACAAGAAACTGGTGAAGCTGTGGAGAAATATGCTGCCAGACTAACCATGCAGTTTGAAGACTTGGGTTATTCAACTCATGTGAAGACGCAAGCAGCCTTGTTGGTTCGTGCTTTTATTTATGGTCTGGAGGATCCACTGAAGGATAAGGTCATGAAGCTTCGTCCCGAATTACCCAATGGTCCCCTAAAACAGGCCCTCACTGTTGTGAAGAGTTATCAGACAGTGCTCCAAAGGGAAGAAAAAGAAGCACAGAAGGATAAAGGCAAGAAGAAACCAGCCATGTATATGGGAGAAGCCTCAGAAGTACCAGTTATGGTGTACCAGGCCCAGGATCGGTATAGACCACCATCTTTGGGACCGAGAGGGCCCCAAGGCCGAAACTACAGGGACAGACCATATCATGATGACCAAGGGAGACCTCTGTGTTGGGAGTGTGGCGGCCCTGACCACATGAGAAGAGATTGCCCTCACAAGGAGCACCATCGGAGACCCCCCCTCCTCCACGCTCATGAAGTTCAGGCCAACCGGTGCCCACCTTCCCCGCCACTCGTATTTCTTCATCTTGCGGTACAGTGACCCTGGAAGTGGATAACCAACCTCTCAAGTTCTTAGTGGACACTGGGGTGGCCACCTCTGTTATCTCTTCATCTCAGCTGCCTCCTACTATCTCCCTGTCTCCAGACTTCCTCACGTGTATTGGAGTCGAAGGCCAACAAACCTCATCACCACTCACTGTTCCTGTCCCAGCTGGTCCTTTCTCCGGTGTCTTTGCCAAGTTTCTGGTGTCTGAAACCTGCCCCGTCAACCTTCTAGGAGCTGACCTCCTTCAAAGGCTTCGTGCTACTATCACCTTCGGTGATCAAGGGATGGAACTGCATTTACAAGACCCTGCCTCTCAACAAGGCACTGAAGATCGTTGTGTTCTTAAGGCCTTTCCTTTGATGATGATGACTCTGCAACCGACGCCTTCCCCGGACTTGCCTGACTTACCTACCGCTCTGTGGTCAAATGGACCTGAAGACGTGGGTCTGCTCAAAGTACCACCAGTGAAAGTCCACCTCAAACCTGGCCACCCGTACCCCAGGCTACCTCAATATCCACTTAAGGCTGCCCAAGAACAGAGCCTTGGAGTTCAGTTTACCTCCCTCCTACGTTCTGGAGTGCTAATCAGGTGTGTCTCACCCTGTAACACACCCCTGTTTCCAGTAAAGAAGAAGACAGCCCCCGGGGACCCTCCAAGGTACAGACTCGTTCAGGACCTCAGAGCAGTCAATTCAGCCACCTTCTTGGAAACTCCTGTGGTACCCAACCCAAACACCTTGCTCTCCCAAGTGCCTGCTTCAGCAACACTTTTCACCGTCATTGACCTGGCCAATGCCTTCTTCAGTGTCCCCCTTCATGAAGACTCACAGTTCTTATTTGCTTTCACGTTCCAAGGATCTCAGCTGACCTGGACCAGGACACCACAGGGTGCCCAGAACTCCCCTAACCAGTTCACTTATGCTATGAAGATGGTCCTGGACCCATGGATATTAGAGAATCTTCATGTGACGCTTCTCCAGTATGTTGATGACCTACTCCTCTGTGGAACTGAAGAAAATCTGTCTGCTGCTTCTGAGTCCTTGCTCCTATTCCTTCATTCTGCCAACTGCAAAGTCTCAAAGGCCAAGGTCCAGTGGTGCAAAGAAAAGGTTGCCTTCCTCAGACACTGTATTTCTCAAGGCTCCAGACACCTCACCGAGGACAGAAAACATGCCATCGAGGACATCCCTTATCCGAAGACATACTTTGTTATGCAGTCTTTCTTAGGACTCATTACCTACTGTAGACAGTGGATTCCGGATGCTTCAAGACTCATGCAACCCTTGTATGACTGCTGTTATGACCCCAATGGCAGAGGGTCTCAGAAATAAATACCAAGTCTGCAAACACAAAAAACCAGCTCATAGGGCAGTGGTAACTGGGCTGACCGTATATCTAATCCTAGCACCACAAATAGCAGCAGCCGGGGAACGTGCCTACGTTGGTTCTAGACGTCTCGCGCCAGCCGGAGAACTAACTAACCCTAGAAGGGAAAAGATAGACCTTTCTTGCCTCCAGAGAAAAGACCCCAAAAGTAGTGTTATGGAAATATTAGGGTTGGATAAATATATCCCTGTGTGTGCTGTGGCCGCTCCCAATTAGACTGAGTATTTTGAGCGCTCATCAAGAATGGACTGTACACAACTGTGACAGAACAACATTCCATCAATACTGATACTTTATTGTACATACATAGTTTTATATTTTCACATAGAAAGGAGTGGTTAGGGGTTGTCAGGGGTGGTTAGTTAATTATCATATTGTCTAGCTCCTCTGTCATTGGTTATCTAAACATATATGGAATATTGTGATTAATGCTCATATGACTGCTGATCAAGCAACTAAACTCGAGTTCTCTGTCTAGGACAAAGTGGAGACACCTGACCAGCAGTCACCAAACATCTGACTCTCTTCTGCTTTTAGGGGTGGAAAACCCCATATAATCTGTCTGGCTTATATCAGTTTGTCAGCCATTTTAAACCATTGATTATAATGTATATATTTGCTGTGAGCATATAAGTATATATTTGATTATAGAGGAGTATACCTGCAAGTGAGATCTACATGATATATATATTTCTATCACAAGCCCCCCTTAGATATCACTTGCCCTAATCCTAGCCTCCTGTCCCAAAGCGCTGCAACTCTTTTGTGCTGTTGGCGAACTGACACAAGCCTAACGCCTGTGCCCCACTCCATACAGACTTTTCGCAAATGGGCGGTCAGGAGATCTGTCCCTAAAGGGGGTTCGTTGCAATCAGTCTCTTAGTCAATAGCATGTGTAGTGAGCGATGTGCAGTCTTTATCAGGTAGGTCATCTATTCGGTCAGGCCGCAACATCATTCTGGCTTGGGTGTCATCTTATGGTAGGGGAGCTTTCTTGCAACGCGATGAGTGGATCCAAGTGGGTCTTCCCTCCAGTTTCACAGAGTTTGGTGTCATCAGCAGCACTTGAACAGGATCATCAAATCTGGGATCGAGTGGTGTTCTCCTTACAAGCTTTTTCACCAACACCCAGTCTCCTGGCTTCTAGGAGTGCATACCGGACACTGAATCTGGATCTGGCAATGAAGAAAAAAACTCGAGAATGGATGTTAGCAAGTTTCTTGGTGATTTCAATTACATAAGCAGACAAAGTATCATATTGCATAATCAGCTGCTAAGGGAAAGGATACCCCTAACCTGGGACTAGACACAAACAAAATGTCATATGGTAACAGCTTTCCTGGGCCTCTGGGAGTGTGCCTAACACTGAGTAGTGTGATTGGGAGTGTGTAGGCCTAAGTCTGACCCTACTGCTGACTAGATCTCTCATGTGAGGTTTGCTGTGAATGCGGGTCCCTGGTCACTCTCTATCACTTCTGGGACCCCATAGCTGCATATCTCATCTCTGAGAGTAGCTTCTTTGCAGTAGTCTTTGCTGACTGGTTCCTCACTGGGAAAGCTTCTGGCCATCCTGAGAACACGTCCACGACCACAAGGGCATATTCGAATCCTCCACTTGGCGGCATCTGGATGTGGTCTATCTGGATCCTCTGGAAGGGGTACAGTGGTCTGGCAAGTTGATGAGTGGGAACTTTCTTGATTCTTCCAGGGTTGCATTTGCCACAGGTCAGACAGCTGTTTATGAACTTGGCTGTTAGGGTGGAGATTTCTGGAGCGAACCAGCAAGCACCAATCGGGTCATTCATCTGTGTCTTTAATCTGTGTGTGGGCCCATGTGCCCACTGGACCATCATAGGATACATGCTTCGGGGTAAACAGGGTTTGTAGTCCATTGAGTATACCCTTCCTTCTTCATGTGTTGCTCTCTTCTGCATCCAGCATTCCTTCTTGTCCTTTGGGGCTTGCTCTTGCAACCTTTTTGAGCAGATCCCAGGATGTCATCTTGTCAGGTTTCCTGTCTTCAGCCGTCCTGTAGTAGCCGTCCGGCTCTACGACCTCTTCCACTTGTCCATATTGTCTTCCCTTGACTGTTTCTTTGGCTGCCATATCCGCCATGTTGTTGCCTCGTGCCCCAACTGTGTTCAGTTTTCCATGCGCCTTGACTTTTAGCATTGTCACCACTTTTGGAAGTTGAAGTGTGTTCAGCAGGTCCATAATGGCTCCATGATGCTTCACGGTTGTTCCGCTTGCTGTGAGGAAGTCCCTTGCAGCCCAGATGGGTCCGAAGTCGTGTGCTATGCCATGCAAGTACCTTGAATCGGTAAACATTTTCTCAGTCTTGTCTTCTGCCATCTGGTAGGCCTTCATCAGCGCTATCAGTTCTGCTTCCTGGGCTGACAGACTGGGCGGCAGACTTCTGGACCACAGGATCTCTTGATTGCTGGTCGCTGCACCTCCCGTGTGGAATCTTCCTTCATCATCTGCAAATCTGGAGCCATCCACATAGAGGATCAACTCTGGGTTGGTCAGTGGCTCTTCTGCCACCTTGGGTAGTCCTGCTGTTTCCTGTTGCAGGATGCTGAAGCAATCATGGTCATCCGTCCGGAGCAAATTCAGATCCCTGCAGAAGGTATCATGCAGATTTTGATCAGACTTTTTATCTGAGGATCTGTATCC
The DNA here is from genome assembly GCF_051348905.1 of Ranitomeya variabilis. NCBI lineage: Eukaryota > Metazoa > Chordata > Amphibia > Anura > Dendrobatidae > Ranitomeya > Ranitomeya variabilis. Next base: position 775,297,357 of record NC_135233.1, on the reverse strand, counting down.
CCCCTTGGGAGTGGGAGTAGAGTGGGCGGATTGAGGACTGTGTATTTGGAGATGGTGACATTGTTGGGCAGGAGTAGAGAGCACTGGAGGCGAAGATGCCTGGCGGTGGAGAGATGTTTTAGCTGGGTTTGGTTGAGGATTGCTGAGATGTCATGCAGAGCCAGGATTTCCAATGGTTTTTCCACTGATGTCAGTAGTCCTGTCCAGGAGGGCGTGTGCTGCAACTGCTGCTCTCATGCGGGAGGAAGAGGCTTCCCTTGCAACTGGATCCAGGCAAGCTGAAAAGTAGTCCGAAAGTCTCTGCTTTCCCCCCTGAAGCTGTGTCAGGACTCCAGTAGCAAGGCCTTCTCTTCTCATCAAGTAGAGACGGAATTGCTTCTTGTAGTCAGATAGGCCTAGTGCTGGCGCTGAGACTAGAGAGCCTTTTAACTTTTTGAATGAACTGAAGGCCACATCTGTCTGGAGGAACGGGGTCACACTGACGTATTCACACAGAGGCTGCATTAGGACGGAAGCATCAGGGATCCAGGCTCTGCAATATGAAACTAGACCAAGGAAGGCCTGTAGCACCTTTGGAGTTGTCGGAGGGACCATCTTCTCCACTGTGGTCTTCCGGTCATCTGTCAGGTGTTTCACCTGGTGAGCAATACAGTGTCTCTGGAACGTAACTTGCTTCAGACACCACTGGACTTTGTTCTTTGAGATCTTGCAGTGCTGCTCCGCCAGGTAGAGTAGGAGATACAAGGAATGGGCTTTACACGTGTCAAAGTCAACTGCACAAAGGAGTAGATTGTCCATGTATTGTAGCAGGGTTACTTCTGCTTGTTCTGTGACTCAGTTGGTGAGAACTGTGGACATTGCTTTGGTGAACTGTGAAGGGCTGTTCTGGGCCCACTGTGGCATCACTGTCCATGTGTGGTGTCCCCCCTGGTGCATTAAGGCAAACAGGAACTGGTCATCCGGGTGAAGGGGGAACACTGGAGAAAACCTTAGTCAGGTCGGTCACTGTGAACACTTTTGCTGTGGCAGGCACATTCGAGAGCAGAGTGTGCGGATTCGGCATAATTGCAGTTTCAAACACTGTGGTGTCATTCACAGCTCTCAGGTTATATACCATTCTGAACTTGGCTGGCTCTCCTTTTACAGTCTTTTTCTTGACGGGGAAAAGCGGGGTATTGCAAGGCGATGTGCGAGGAACAATGATTCCTATTTCCAGGTAGACCTTCAGTTGGTCAGAGGCAGCTTGACTCTAGGCCTGGCCTGGGCCTTACGAGGGTACGGGGTACATGGCTTGAGTGACACCCGTACTGGGGCAACTTGAGGTTTTCTCACGTGCTGGGGTCCCTTAGACCATAGACTTTCTGGTACTACATCCAGTACCTCCTTGAGTAGGCCTCATTGGTTGCTTAATGTTCTTGTAGGGCCGCCAGCATGACTCTTCTTGGGTCAGGGATGAAGAAAGTGTCACTGTCCCATCTTCCTGGAACACTGTGGTTGCCTTCAGCTTCTGCAGTAGGTTCGCTCCCAGCAGGTTGAGTGGCAGGTCCTTTACACCACAAACTGGGACAGGATAGAGTGTCCTGGCTGAGTGCACACGCTCAGTGGCTTTGTAAGCTGAGAATGTCTGACTTGACCATCAATGCCCATGCGAGACACAGAGGATTCTGATAGGCAGGTGGGATCAGCGAGTTCCACAGGTGTCATCACACTTCTGGCTGCACCACTTTGGATCTGACAACGCCATCCACTTTAAAGGTAATTTGAGGTATTGGTCTTGCAGATGAAGTTTTACATGTCAGGAGCATAGTGTCTTGCGGGCCTGGCTTGCTTGCCTCTGTTCTGGTAATGGCCAAACTTGCCACAGATGTAACCCTTGACACTTCTTCTGTCTTTGTAGGGTGGTTGCGCTTCCAGGTCAGTAGTCACCATGAGAGGGGCTGTCTTCTGCACCCCTGGTTGAGACTCAATCCTTTTGGCTACTGTGATCAACGGCATGATGGGTACTGTAGCAGCAGCGGGGTACGGTCTGCTGATTGAAGCTGCGGTGGTAAGACGGGGCCTGCAGGTGCATCAGTGACGAGGCCCGGGGGTGCCATGAGACCGGCGGCTGCATCCAACCCAAGGTCTTGGGGCATTACAGGGGCTGCGGCTGCATCTGCCATCACTTCTTCCCCCTGCTCCGACATAGCTTCTCCCCTTTGCTAACCTTATTGAGGTCGGTGTCTCCTCTCTGGAGTCTGCAGCGGTTCTTCTGGTGGTGTGTTGGTCGGCACTTTGCAGCGTCTTCACCTCTGGCTCCCCTTCCAGCGTTCTCAGCAGCACGGCACCCGTTTCCTTCTTCGCGCTCTTTGTGGTGCTATAATGGTGGCAGTTTTGGTGACAATCGGCAATAAACAGTCTCCTAGGCGCACATAAAACATTTTTTCTGGGTCAGTCCACTGCTATTGACCTGTTCCTAGGCCTAGCCACTATCAGTGGTTTCCTGATTGGCTGTCTCAGTCCATGCCCAAAGGCCTGTGTATCTGGTCATCAATGGTGAAGCCCAAGTCTTGGAATACTTGCATTACTCTGCACTGAAACTTCTTTACAGATTCTGTCTTATCTTGGCTCATGTCATGGCTTGTCCTGCCAATCTGCCTTTGGCCCACTCTCTGAGCTGTTCAATTAGCTGTGGCCCTGACTTCCAAGCATGTACGTCTGATTCTGCTGGAAGTTTGAATTGTTCCTTCATGATTGGCCAGAGTGCATCACCTGCTTCTATTTTCATTCATGGCCCAGAGATCATTCCAGGTGGCTGCATATGTTTGCTGCTTCTGCTACACTCTTCGGTAAAATGGCATGGGATCCATCCCTGGGTCTGGAAGATTGTCACCTGACTTGAAGTGCAGTGCACATAGTGTAATGGCGGTGCCTCTATCTGCCCTTGCATTCTTGGTGCCTGTGGGTTTCTTTTCTAGTACTAGACAGCATGTATGATGTTCCCTCTTCATCTTCATCAGAGGAATAGTTGTGATAGCTTGTACTGGGGTCGTACACTGACTGATTTTGGACTTAGAAGTTGCTTTTTTATGTGAGGATGTCTCCCCCCTTGATGAATCTGTGATGGATTAGGCTTATAGTTCTATGTTGGTGTGAATGTGGATGTAGGCAGCTCTGACCGGTGCTGAAGCTGTACATTATCAATACATAGTGATATCAAAGTTCATGTAAAACCTTAAGGGTTACAATATTGTTGACTGTGAAATGAGGTAACGGAGAATCTGTCAGTGAGCTCCTTCTGATATCATTCCTCCCCCCTCTGCACCCAGGGCTGAGCTGTCTGCTACCTGATGTGTCTAGGGCTGCCCACTGTAGGGGGGGCTTTCACCTTCTTTCCCCGATATCACAACTGGCAATGGCTGGACTGTGCCAGGGACACCTTGTGCTGTAAGCACCATATTGTTTGAATTGGGCGTTGGCCCAGCCGGCAACACGGAGGAAAAAAGAGGAAGAAGAAGGAGGAGGGGGTGATGAGTGAGACAAAGGAATAGTAGGAGGGGAGAGAGAATGTGGAGAGAGAGGGAGGAGAAGATGGAGGGTATGGAGGAGAGAGATAGAGAGGGGAAGAGAGAGAGAGAGAGAATGTGGAGAGAGAGGAGAGAGAAAGGAGAGAGAATGCGGAGAGAAAAAGACTGACAGAGAAAAAAATGAGGATAGAGGAGAACAACAAGAATAATAGAGAGGAGCAATTATGCCTTCTCCCTGTAGGGAGAGACGGGGCGCACCACATACTGTGCAAAAATAACTACCTATACCATGGATTCTGCTAAAAGCAGACTGCGCAGATTCTCCCGTCTCATACCCACAAAAATCACTTCCTGGTTTGCTCACATAACTTTCTGTTCCACCTAAACGATGTAAGCTCTGCTGCCACTTCATACCATGTATTAGTATTCAGCAATCTAACATCAGCTACTGTAACTTCCCTTATTTTCCTTTCTACGTCATGCCACTCTGCAGCTTGAAATCTGCCATTCTAATGAATTTCACGTACTTTATACCTTCCAAAAATCTTCACATACTTAATACCTTCGTATTCTGTCACTATCTACTGACTTTCCTGTTGCTCGGCCACTCTATTCCCCATGGCAAAAGCAAAAAATGAAAATGAAAAACACACAAAAATGAGAAAAGAAAACAGTACTAAAAAAAAACTTCTAAAAATGAGTATATAAAACACTAAGTAAAACTCAAAACGATAAGAAAAACCTTCAAAAACTTAGTTCACAACCAAAAACTCAAAACTTTGATACAAGAGTAAAAAAAAAACTTTTTTCAAAAATAAATAAATAAGAAATAAAAAGGTAAAGAGATTGAAGATTGAGGAAAACTTAATTAAAAAACTTTAAAATGCCGCAAAAAGAAAAAGACCCTTTAAGAGAGTAAAAATCTCTGCGCTCAAATGCAGTCAGAGACATACTTCCTCTTTTTATATTCCGTATGCTATTGCAATAATATCAAATGTCACTAAAATAACGTATGTCACATCAAAAATGATGGATACAATTTAACTTCTTCACAAAAAGCTACACATAGCCAGCATTGCAAAAGAAAAAGAAAAAAAACAGATATGACAGTGTGATTTACAATGCATATCTCTCCTCTCAGCTGAAAAAGAGGAAGTTCAAGAGAGGAAAAAAAACCAAAACTTTCTCTTACTATTTCATGCTCTTAAAGCGGCAATAGTACATGACACAAACAGACAGATAGACAATCCGAGAGATGCCCTTTTAAATTCTGTGACACATGCAGGTTGCGCTGGGAACAGACTACTGCCAATCGCACTGGACGCACCTGCGCCCGGGCCACCTGAGTGCTTGAGAAGCACAACAAGCGGGAAATCTACCACCCCGGTCCGGACGTCCTGACTGGATCGCCGGCACTACGGGAATCTGCAGTAGCCCTCTTAAGTTATCACTACCCGTGCCTGGAACATGGGACTACCTGCCCCGGAACTCTGCGTGTTCCTCCTATGCACGGGAATCCTGCAATAACTTATCGAGCGATTTGACCTCCTGCGGTCTGTTTCTCAGCAACCACAAACAAAAGTCACTTTTTCCTTCTTCTCTCGGATTTTACACAAACACATACACGGTCCACAGCAGACACCTCCCAGGGTGGATTCGTGGCTACGGATTTTTTACACTACCTGGGAATTCGTGACCACATCTGACCGGCAAGAGGCATAGACAAGGACCGGGCACAGGGGACTTTCAGGTAAGATGATAACATTTTCTTACCTTACTTATGGAGCTGCGCAGTCTCCTGTCCCTGTGCCCAGGCCACGCCCACAACCTCCGTATCTCCGGTGAGAAGGATCCCGTGCGTTCATCCGTGCCTCGCCGTTGGGCGCCATTCTGTTATGGAAATATTAGGGTTGGATAAATATATCCCTGTGTGTGCTGTGGCCGCTCCCAATTAGACTGAGTATTTTGAGCGCTCATCAAGAATGGACTGTACACAACTGTGACAGAACAACATTCCATCAATACTGATACTTTATTGTACATACATAGTTTTATATTTTCACATAGAAAGGAGTGGTTAGGGGTTGTCAGGGGTGGTTAGTTAATTATCATATTGTCTAGCTCCTCTGTCATTGGTTATCTAAACATATATGGAATATTGTGATTAATGCTCATATGACTGCTGATCAAGCAACTAAACTCGAGTTCTCTGTCTAGGACAAAGTGGAGACACCTGACCAGCAGTCACCAAACATCTGACTCTCTTCTGCTTTTAGGGGTGGAAAACCCCATATAATCTGTCTGGCTTATATCAGTTTGTCAGCCATTTTAAACCATTGATTATAATGTATATATTTGCTGTGAGCATATAAGTATATATTTGATTATAGAGGAGTATACCTGCAAGTGAGATCTACATGATATATATATTTCTATCACAGTAGGATACAAGCCCCCAACAAATAATAACGGTGAGGTAAGAAGAAAAGACAAACGTAAGAATGAACTAGGTATTTAGCAAAGAGAGGCCCACTGACTAATAGCAGAATATAGTAAGAGGACTTATACGGTCAGCAAAAACCCTATCAAAATTTCCACGCTGGATATTCAAGAACCCCCGAACCGTCTAACGGCCCGGGGGGAGAATACCAGCCCCCTAGAGCTTCCAGCAAAATCAGGAATCACATTTAGTACAAGCTGGACAGAAAATAAGAGCAATGCAAATAACCAAAAAACAAGGAAGCAAGACTTAGCTTAATTTTGCAAGAACCAGGATCAGCAAACAGAAAGATCTGATTACAACGATGCCAGGCACCAGACTGAGAATTCAGGAAGTTAATATAGCAACACCCCTGGACTAACGACCCAGGTGGGTGCCAAACTGAGGAGAGACAATCCCAGAGTCATATCACTAGTGACCACAAGAGGGAGCCAAAAAAGTCTAATTCACAACAGTACCCCCCTTTAAGGAGGGGTCACCGAACCCTCACCAAGACCACCAGGGCGATCAGGATGAGCAGCGTGAAAGGCCCGAACTAAATCGGCCGCATGCACATCAGAGGCAACCACCCAGGAATTATCCTCCTGACCATAGCCCTTCCACTTGACCAGATACTAAAGCCTCCGCCTGGAGAGACGAGAATCCAAGATCTTCTCCACACGTACTCCAACTCGCCCTCAACCAACACCGGAGCAGGAGGCTCAACAGAAGGAACCACAGGTACAACGTACAAAGACCTATGGAACACGTTGTGAATGGCAAACGACACCGGAAGATCCAAGCGAAAGGACACAGGATTAAGGATTTCCAATATCTTGTAAGGACCGATGAAGCGAGGCTTAAATTTAGGAGAGGAGACCTTCATAGGAACAAATCGAGAAGACAGCCATACCAAATCCCCAACACGAAGTCGGGGACCCACACCGCGGCGGCGGTTGGCAAAATGCTGAGCCTTCTCCTGTGACAACTTTAAGTTGTCCACCACATGATTCCAAATCTGCTGCAACCTATCCACCACAGAATCTACCCCAGGACAGTCAGAAGGCTCCACATGTCCCGAGGAAAAACGAGGATGGAAACCAGAGTTGCAGAAAAATGGCGAAACCAAAGTAGCGGAACTAGCCCGATTATTAAGGGCAAACTCAGCCAACGGCAAGAAGGTCACCCAATCATCCTGATCTGCAGAAACAAAACACCTCAAATAAGCCTCCAGAGTCTGATTAGTTCGTTCCGTTTGTCCATTAGTCTGAGGATGAAAGGCAGACGAAAACGACAAATCAATGCCCATCTTAGCACAAAAGGATCGCCAGAACCTGGAAACAAACTGGGATCCTCTGTCAGACACGATATTCTCAGGAATGCCGTGTAAACGAACCACATTCTGAAAGAACAAAGGAACCAGATCAGAAGAGGAAGGCAGCTTAGGCAAAGATATCAAATGGACCATCTTGGAAAAGCGATCACATACCACCCAGATGACAGACATGCCCCGAGACACCGGAAGATCTGAAATGAAATCCATGGAAATGTGTGTCCAAGGCCTCTTCGGGACAGGCAAGGGCAAGAGCAACCCGCTGGCACGAGAACAGCAAGGCTTAGCTCGAGCACAAGTCCCACAGGACTGCACAAATGACCGCACATCCCGTGACAAGGAAGGCCACCAAAAGGACCTAGCCACCAAATCTCTGGTGCCAAAAATTCCCGGATGCCCTGCCAACACCGAGGAATGAACCTCGGAAATGACTCTGCTGGTCCACTTATCAGGAACAAACAGTCTGTCAGGTGGACAAGAGTCAGGTCTACCAGCCTGAAATCTCTGCAACACACGTCGCAAATCCGGAGAAATGGCTGACAAGATTACTCCCTCTTTAAGAATACCAACTGGTTCTGCGACTCCAGGAGAGTCAGGCACAAAGCTCCTTGAAAGAGCATCAGCCTTCACATTCTTTGAACCTGGTAAATACGAGACCACAAAGTCAAAACGGGAGAAAAACAATGACCAACGGGCCTGTCTAGGATTCAGGCGTTTAGCAGACTCGAGATACATCAGATTTTTGTGATCAGTCAAGACCATCACACGATGCTTAGCACCCTCGAGCCAATGACGCCACTCCTCAAATGCCCACTTCATGGCCAGCAACTCCCGATTGCCAACATCATAATTCCGCTCAGCAGGCGAAAACTTCCTAGAAAAAAAAGCACATGGTCTCATTACAGAGCAACCAGGGCCTCTCTGCGACAAAACGGCCCCTGCCCCAATCTCAGAAGCATCCACTTCAACCTGAAAGAGAAGTGAGACATCAGGCTGGCACAAAACAGGCGCTGAAGTAAACCGGCGCTTCAACTCTTGGAAAGCTTCCACGGCTGCAGGAGCCCAGTTAACAACATCAGAACCTTTCTTGGTCATATCCGTCAAAGGTTTAACAACGCTAGAAAAATTAGCGATAAAACGACGGTAGAAGTTAGCAAAACCCAAGAACTTCTGAAGACTCTTAACTGACGTGGGTTGAGTCCAATCATGAATAGCTCGGACCTTGACTGGGTCCATCTCCACCGCAGAAGGGGAAAAAATAAAACCCAAAAAGGGAACCTTCTGTACTCCAAAGAGACACTTTGAGCCCTTAACAAACAAAGCATTCTCACGCAAGACCTGAAACACCATCCTGACCTGCTCTACATGCGAGTCCCAATCATCAGAAAAAAACAGAATATCATCCAAATAAACAATCATAAATTTATCCAGATACTTCCGGAAAATATCATGCATAAAGGACTGAAACACTGAAGGAGCATTAGAGAGCCCAAAAGGCATCACCAAGTACTCAAAATGACCTTCGGGCGTATTAAATGCAGTTTTCCATTCATCTCCCTGCTTAATGCGCACAAGGTTGTACGCACCACGAAGATCTATCTTGGTGAACCACTTGGCACCTTTAATCCGGGCAAACAAGTCCGACAACAGAGGCAAAGGATACTGAAATTTAACAGTGATTTTATTCAGAAGCCGATAGTCAATACAAGGTCTCAAAGATCCGTCCTTCTTGGCCACAAAAAAAAATCCCGCACCAAGAGGGGAAGAGGATGGACGGATATGCCCCTTCTCCAGAGATTCCTTGATATATGAACGCATTGCGGTATGCTCAGGTACAGACAGATTAAATAGTCTTCCCTTAGGAAATTTACTACCTGGAATCAAATCTATAGCGCAGTCACAGTCCCTATGAGGAGGCAGAGCACTGGACCTGGACTCGCTGAATACATCCTGAAAATCAGACAAATACTCAGGAACTTCCGAAGGAGTAGAGGAAGCAATAGACACCGGTGGGGAATCACCATGAATTCCCTGACAGCCCCAACTTGACACAGACATTGCCTTCCAATCCAAGACTGGATTATGGGTCTGTAACCATGGTAGACCCAAAACGACCAAATCATGCATTTTATGCAGAACAAGAAAACGAATCACCTCCCGATGTTCAGGAGTCATACACATGGTTACCTGTGTCCAAAACTGCGGTTTATTTTCCGCCAATGGCGTAGCATCAATACTTCGAAGAGGGATAGGATTTACCAATGGCTCAAGAACAAAACCACAGCGCCTGGCAAATGACAGATCCATAAGACTCAGGGCAGCACCCGAATCCACAAACGCCATAACAGGGTAGGAAGACAATGAGCAAATTAAAGTCACAGACAAAATAAATTTAGGTTGCAAATTACCAATGGCGACAGGGCTAACAACCCTTGTTAGGCGTTTAGAGCATGCTGATATAACATGTGTAGAATCACCACAGTAAAAACACAACCCATTCTGATGTCTATGATTTTTCCGTTCATTTCTAGTCTGAATTCTATCACATTGCCTTAAATCAGGTGTCTGTTCAGACAACACCACCAGAGGATTAGCAGTTTTGCGCTCCCGCAAACGCCGATCAATTTGAATAGCCAGCGCCATGGAATCATTCAGACTTGTAGGAATGGAGAAACCCACCATCACATTCTTAATGGCTTCAGAAAGGCCATTTCTGAAATTTGCAGCCAGAGCACACTCATTCCACTGAGTAAGCACGGACCATTTCCAAAATTTTTGGCAATACACTTCAGCTTCATCCTGGCCCTGAGAAATAGCCAGCAAGGCTTTTTCTGCCTGAATTTCAAGATTGGGTTCCTCGTAAAGCAATCCGAGCGCCAGAAAAAACGCATCAATATTCGCCAATGCCGGATCTCCTGGCGCTAGCGAGAAAGCCCAATCCTGAGGGTCGCCCCGCAAGAAAGAGATAACAATTTTAACTTGCTGAGCTGAGTCTCCAGACGAACGGGGTCTCAGAGATAGAAACAATTTACAATTATTCCTGAAATTCCTAAACTTAAATCGGTCTCCAGAGAACAGTTCAGGAATAGGTATTTTAGGTTCAGACATTGGACTACTGGTAACAAAATCTTGTATGCCCTGCACACGAGCAGCAAGCTGGTCCACACTTGTAATCAAAGTCTGGACATTCATGTCTGCAGCAAGCATAAGCCACTCAGAGGTAAAGGGGAGGAAGAAAGAGAGGAAAAAAAAAGAAAAACTCAGAATTTCCTTTCTTATTATCCCACTTCTGCAATGCATTAAACATTCAATGTTGGCCTGGCATACTGTTATGACCCCAATGGCAGAGGGTCTCAGAAATAAATACCAAGTCTGCAAACACAAAAAACCAGCTCATAGGGCAGTGGTAACTGGGCTGACCGTATATCTAATCCTAGCACCACAAATAGCAGCAGCCGGGGAACGTGCCTACGTTGTTTCTAGACGTCTCGCGCCAGCCGGAGAACTAACTAACCCTAGAAGGGAAAAGATAGACCTTTCTTGCCTCCAGAGAAAAGACCCCAAAAGTAGGATACAAGCCCCCAACAAATAATAACGGTGAGGTAAGAAGAAAAGACAAACGTAAGAATGAACTAGGTATTTAGCAAAGAGAGGCCCACTGACTAATAGCAGAATATAGTAAGATGACTTATACGGTCAGCAAAAACCCTATCAAAATTTCCACGCTGGATATTCAAGAACCCCCGAACCGTCTAACGGCCCGGGGGGAGAATACCAGCCCCCTAGAGCTTCCAGCAAAATCAGGAATCACATTTAGTACAAGCTGGACAGAAAATAAGAGCAATGCAAATAACCAAAAAACAAGGAAGCAAGACTTAGCTTAATTTTGCAAGAACCAGGATCAGCAAACAGAAAGATCTGATTACAACGATGCCAGGCACCAGACTGAGAATTCAGGAAGTTAATATAGCAACACCCCTGGACTAACGACCCAGGTGGGTGCCAAACTGAGGAAAGACAATCCCAGAGTCATATCACTAGTGACCACAAGAGGGAGCCAAAAAAGTCTAATTCACAACAGACTGCCTCAAGGCTGGAGGGCCAGATTGGGATCATGCTGAAAACCCGTATATCTATGCTCAGCAAAAGGACTGTTTTCTGGCTCTCAAGGAAGCTGTTGTCAGTGCCCCTGCTCTGGGTCTCCCTGACTACACTCAGCCATTCCACCTCTTTGTCTCAGAGTCTGAAGGACATGCCTCTGGTGTGCTAGCACAGAAACATGCTGATCGTTTCCGTCCTCTGGCCTACTACTCAGCCAGACTAGACCCTGTTGCCAGAACTGCTCCTTCCTGCCTCAAGGCTGTGCATGCAGCCCATGTTCTCCTGGATAAGTCTGCTGACATAGCACTTGGTCATGACTTGGTCATTCAAGCTGGACATGATCTCTCTGCTGTCCTCCAACAAACATCTCCTAAGCATCTGACGAGCCAAAGACATCTCAGGCTTCAGTGCTCTCTACTTCTGCCCTCCAACATCACCTTCCAGAAATGTACCACCATCAACCCGGCCACTTTGCTTCCACATTCTAGGGGGGAGTTACCCGACTGGTATAAGGATCTACCAGACTGGAGATCACCTGATGACCCACATGACTGTGTAAAAGCACTGGAACAAGAAATCTCTGCACCACAGAATGTGGTTACTCAAGAACTTCTCAACCCTGACTTGCAACTATGGACTGATGGATCCCGATTTGCAGACTCTTATGGCAAGTTCCACACTGGATATGCTGTCACCACTGACACAGAAGTCCTTCTGGCCGAAGCTTTGCCACCCCACCTGTCAGCTCAAGAAGCTGAACTTGTGGCCTTACAACAAGCATGTTATCTAGCAGAAGGGAAAACGGCCAATGTCTACACCGACTCAAGATATGGCCATGGAATCTGCCACGATTTTGGATTGCTATGGAAGTCCCGAGGGTTCATTACGGCTACAGGAACCCCTGTTAAACATGCACTAAGGATAAAAGCTTTGATGAAGGCACTGGAGCTACCCACACAAATTGCGGTGATCAAGGTTAAAGCTCACGGGAAAGTCAACTCAAAGGAGACTAGAGGAAACCATTTAGCAGACCAAGCTGCCAAAGCTGCTGCCATAAAGAATGTCTCAGCAAAGTGGGAAGAAGAAGAAACAGCACCGGAAAAACCCTATTGGGAAGACACTGCTTAACCTGTGATGCCTGTGCTTACCAGAGCACAAACAAAAGAACAAGCAACCATAGAAGCTACCCAAGCCGAAGAAGAACGAGACTTTGAGAAGTCCGAAGCCCGAAGAAAGAAGAGGGAGTTGATAGAAGACATGGAAATGGAATACCCTGCCACCGGATCTGTCTGGAAGCCAGCCCGACCACCTGAAGAAAGACTCTGGGAAGAACAAAAGTTGACCTCTAAAGAAGAAAAACGACAGTGGAAAGCTGCAGGAGCCATTCATGGGAATCGTAGGTCTGCCGGACAATACCAATTTCCCAGACTCTACAAGGTGGATGGGAAACCCTGTCTACCCAAAAGAATGTACCCAGCCATTGCAGCATGGGCTCATGGATCAACTCACCGAGGAAAGAACCAAGCTCTAGCCTGTATCAAGAAGCTCTATTGGGCCCCAGGAATCTCTACCACTGTCACAGCCTACTCAAGAGCCTGTCCAGTCTGTGCCATCTGTAACCCAACAACCACCGCCAAGGTTCCACTTCAGCATCTTGCCAAACCAGACTGCCAAACCAGACTACCCTTGGCAGAGAATCCAGGTTGATCATATTCAGATGCCCAAGTCAGGAAAGTGTGAGTACGTCCTAGTGGCCGTGGATATGTTCTCAGGATGGCCTGAAGCCTACCCAGTGACCAACATGACTGCCAAGACTACAGCTAAGAAACTCATCACCGAAATTTCGTGCAGATTTGGAATCCCCGAAGTTATTGAATCGGATCAAGGCCCAGCTTTCACTGCTAATGTCTATGAGGAATTGTGGCATATGTTAGGGACAGATTTGGGTTTACACACCCCTTATCACCCTTCCAGTTCAGCCAAAGTTGAGAGAATGAACTCTACAATTAAGACCCAGTTGCTTAAGATGAGCCAGGACCACCCACTCCCATGGCCAGATTTGCTCCCCGTGGTCCTATACCATATCAGACACACCCCACAGGGAAAACACGGCCTGACTCCCTTTGAGATTCTTTTTGGTGCTCCACCTAAGATAGGAGATACAGGTCCTTCTCAAAAAATTAGCATATAGTGTTAAATTTCATTATTTACCATAATGTAATGATTACAATTAAACTTTCATATACTATAGATTCATTATCCACCAACTGAAATTTGTCAGGTCTTTTATTGTTTTAATACTGATGATTTTGGCATACAACTCCTGATAACCCAAAAAACCTGTCTCAATAAATTAGCATATTTCACCCGACCAATCAAATAAAAGTGTTTTTTAATACCAAACAAAAAAACCATCAAATAATAATGTTCAGTTATGCACTCAATACTTGGTCGGGAATCCTTTGGCAGAAATGACTGCTTCAATGCGGCGTGGCATGGAGGCAATCAGCCTGTGACACTGCTGAGATGTTATGGAGGCCCAGGATGCTTCAATAGCGGCCTTAAGCTCATCCAGAGTGTTGGGTCTTGCGTCTCTCAACTTTCTCTTCACAATATCCCACAGATTCTCTATGGGGTTCAGGTCAGGAGAGTTGGCAGGCCAATTGAGCACAGTAATACCATGGTCAGTAAACCATTTACCAGTGGTTTTGGCACTGTGAGCAGGTGCCAGGTCGTGCTGAAAAATGAAATCTTCATCTCCATAAAGCATTTCAGCCGATGGAAGCATGAAGTGCTCCAAAATCTCCTGATAGCTAGCTGCATTGACCCTGCCCTTGATGAAACACAGTGGACCAACACCAGCAGCTGACATGGCACCCCACACCATCACTGACTGTGGGTACTTGACACTGGACTTCAGGCATTTTGGCATTTCCTTCTCCCCAGTCTTCCTCCAGACTCTGGCACCTTGATTTCCGAATGACATGCAAAATTTGCTTTCATCAGAAAAAAGTACTTGGGACCACTTAGCAACAGTCCAGTGCTGCTTCTCTGTAGCCCAGGTCAGGCGCTTCTGCCGCTGTTTATGGTTCAAAAGTGGCTTTACCTGGGGAATGCGGCACCTGTAGCCCATTTCCTGCACACGCCTGTGCACGGTGGCTCTGCCAAGGTCGGGAATCGGTCCTTCTCCACAATCTTCCTCAGGGTCCGGTCACCTCTTCTCGTTGTACAGCGTTTTCTGCCACATTGTTTCCTTCCAACAGACTTACCATTGAGGTGCCTTGATACAGCACTCTGGGAACAGCCTATTTGTTGGGAAATTTCTTTCTGGGTCTTACCCTCTTGCTTGAGGGTGTCAATGATGGCCTTCTTGACATCTGTCAGGTCGCTAGTCTTACCCATGATGGGGGTTTTGAGTAATGAACCAGGCAGGGAGTTTTTAAAAGCCTCAGGTATCTTTTGCATGTGTTTAGAGTTAATTAGTTGATTCAGAAGATTAGGGTAATAGGTCATTTAGAGAACCTTTTCTTGATATGCTAATTTATTGAGACAGGTTTTTTGGGTTATCAGGAGTTGTATGCCAAAATCATCAGTATTAAAACAATAAAAGACCTGACAAATTTCAGTTGGTGGATAATGAATCTATAGTATATGAAAGTTTAATTGTAATCATTACATTATGGTAAATAATGAAATTTAACACTATGCTAATTTTTTGAGAAGGACCTGTATTAGGCTCCAAGAGTTGTCGGAGACAAATGATAAAGTTGTACAATTTGTGATTGCATTGTCTAAAGAATTGTCTAACTTCCACCCTACAGTCTCTGCTTCTCTTCCAGAATCCACAGGTGACGTGGTCCATGACTTTGTGCCAGGAGACCTGGTGTATGTGAAAAAGTTTGTGCGCAGAGATTGTCTCCAGCCAAGATTTGAAGGACCCCACACGGTGATCCTGGTTACCCCCACTGCAGTAAAACTTGAAGGAAAGAGCACCTGGATCCACGCCTCACATTGTAAAAGAGACCGAACCAGTGTTTAGTCACAGTAGTGACTGAAGGGAAATGTTGCTGTTGTTTTTGATCCTGGGGCCCGGGGCCATCCTCGCCCCTACCTCTTCGGCTCCTATTGTAAATAAGAATCCTGGTGCCACTATTCTCTGGGTAAACCTAACGGCCCCGGTAAATATCTGGCGATTTGATTTCTGTGATGTAGTCAGATGCCCCGAGACTCAACGGGTGGTAGAGGGAATCATCCAGTTTTATATATGTGTTACCAGAAATGACAACAATAATTGTTATTATTGGTCAGATGCTGCCTGGAATACGGGGGATGATTGGGGATATAAACCTAGCGAAGCCATGTTCCCTAAAGATGGGACGGGTAGGAGTCTTCGTGAGATAATGCATCTAACAGCCCTTCTGCAACCACCTAGGGGCTGTAAATGGGGTAGAAACTGTCACCCCCTCCTCCTAAATCTCGAAAGCCCCCAATCTGCTGACCTGCAGACGTTTGTACTGGGAAGGCATTTTCATAATGTATTTAATGGTGGATACTATGGGAATTTAGGCCACATACAGCTCCAGGATATTAGCTTCAGACCAACCAAGGCCCCCGTTACCAGTACAGCTAAAACAGGCCCAGGTGAGCATTTGCAAAATGTAGTTAACGAAGTAATCCCCATTCCGGGTCTCAGTTGGCAAGAAGTTTTCTCCATAGAAACACAAACAGCCCCAAGGAAAAATCTATGGTTAGAATGGGTGAGATACAATGTAAGAGTCCAGAATATCTCTGTAGGATGTATTGCTTGTGCTGCTGCGAATACACATCTATAACACATGCATTGCTTTTTCCTGATGACAACACTACTGCCTGTGTCATGAATCTGTTGAAAGGACTGAAGCCCACTGATTGCCCAGATTACGTCCCACTAATTCATGAGGAACCCAAACTAAAGGTCCCAGGAGAAGTAACCGTATTAGCTGACAATTACACCTGCTATAATTCCCACGACACCACAGGTACACCGGTGGGGATCTTTGGGACAGGTTTCTGCAAAGAGAACAGTTCTCTAGATACTGATTTGCTAATTAAACATACACAATATATGTACGACATTTATTGGTTATGTGGAGATGGTAAGCTCCGTCCTAGGTTGCCTAATGCCTGGACAGGTCAATGCACCCTTGTTAAACTAGCCATGCAGTTCAAGATTTTACCTTGGGATCCAGAGATACCTGATGAACATACCAGAAAGAGGAGAAGCCTTGATCAACTCCACATGGGTTATGAAAAAGATCCACTAGTATATATTGATGCCATTGGAGTGCCAAAGGGGGTGCCTGACCAGTTTAAAGCTCAGAACCAGATCTATGCTGGCTTTGCTTCTTTGATCCTACAGGTGCAGATTAATAAAAATGTTGATTGGATCAATTACATATATTACAGTGAACAAAGATTTGTCAATTATAGCTGTGATGCCTTTCAGGGTATAATTGAGGAATTGAGCCCTAACACTAGAATGACCCTCCAAAACCGACTAGCCCTTGATATGATCTTAGCTGAGAAAGGAGGAGTCTGTGGGATGGTAGGAGAAGAATGTTGTACCTATATCCCTCAGAACTCTGGAGTGAATGGAAAAACCATGATAGCCCTTAAAAAGATAACTGGGTTAGCAGCAGAATTGAAAACTAATGCTGGAGTAGACACATCTTTCTTTTCCGGCTGGTTGGGTGGGCTCAAGGGATTCCTTCAACAAGCTTGTCTGGTACTGATTGCCCTCCTTATAATTGGATCGATAATTCTCTGTTGTGTTATTCCCTTGTATAAAAAGGTTATTGCCAAAGCAATTCCGACTGGCACCTTCCTCAATCAAGAAGTAGACCCACTAGAGTACGATGGTACTGATCCAGGGGAGATCCCTAAGTACGTCCCCCTCAAGAAATTAGACAAAACCCCCTATTCTCAGATGAGGCTATGAGACTTAGTTTAGGGACAGTGGGAGAACTCCATGTGAGGTTAGTGAAGGGTTCAGCTGCCTGCAGGCCTCTCGCAAGGGGAGAGCTTCTGAGGTGTCTGGATGAAGAAATCCACCTCCCCTTTCCCCATCACATGGACAGTCTCGAAGGATCTTTCTTGAAGGGAAAAACTTAGTGTTTAGGGGGGATTGTCAGGGTGAAAAAGATATATCTTTATACACTTTTTGTACTTTTATATTCCTATACTGTGAAACAATAAGTTTTCCCCTTGCTTGCAGATGCTAATGTAACTATATTTTAAATGGCTGCCAGTATTCACCTATGCCCTACTTTTCGTCTCTGAGAAACCAAGTATCATTTCTTCGGAAATCGAAACCTAGGATATGTGAAGAGAGGAGGATTCACCAGAAGACGTCAGGACAAATCAGAAAGACCGAATACTAGACATGTACTGCTTAAACCCCGCCTATTGCATTCCTTTTTCTAAAACAATATAGTACTGCGTATCCGGAAATAAAGTTAGTTGCTGTGATCGTTGCTGATACTTGTAGATGCACGAGCATCAACTGAGATTGAACCAGCTCTTTGTCTGACTCATTCTTACCCGGTACCAATGCTCTGCTCATACTCTAATTTGGGATGACTGGTGAATGAGGGTTATTGTCGTGACGACCCCGACACTATTACTGCCCCTGATACCCCAATACTGAGCCGCTGCTGCCGTATGTGTCCCTATTACTGCCCGTGATGCCCCAATACTGAGCCGATGCTGCTGGATGTGTCCCTATTACTGCACCTGATACCCCAATACTGAGCCTCTGCCGTATGTGTCCCTATTACTGCACCTGCTGTACGGTTCTCTGTGCCCTCTAAATCTAAAGCAACCCTCTATAATATAGTAATGCCAGGCGCAAGTGCCCTAGAAAACAGTGCCCACGTTGTGCCCCCTAGTAAGTAATAATGCCCTGTGTGCCCCTTTGATAGTCACAGTAACCTGAGTTCCCCTATAACAATAAGTGCCCACTTTACATTTAATAATGTCCCGAGTCGCCCCCCCTGTACAGCTCATGTATACACAGTATGATGCTCTCTTATGCACAGTATAATGCCCCCTCACTGTATAGTACCACTCACCCAGTATACTGGCCCCTTAGTAGCCCCAAAACTGTTTGATGGCTCCAACACTGTATGATGGCCCCATAGATAACCTCAATATAGTATAATGTGCCAGGTAGTCCTCAATATAGCACAAGGCAGCACCCCCATAGGCAGACCCTGTAGTATAAGACAGTACCCCTATAGGCAGACCCTGTATTATAAGACAGTACCCCCATAGGCAGACCCTGTAGTATAAGACAGTACCCCATAGACAGACCCTGTAGTATAAGACAGTAACCCCATAGGCATACCCTGTAGTATAAGACAGTAACCCCATAGGCAGACCCTGTGGTATAAGACATTAACCCCATAGGCCGACCCTGTAGTATAAGACAGTACCCCCATAGGCAGACCCTGTTGTATAAGACAGTACCCCCATAGGCAGACCCTGTTGTATAAGACAGTACCCCCATAGGCAGACCCTGTAGTATAAGACAGTACCCCCATAGGCAGACCCTGTAGTATAAGACTAACCCCATAGGCAGACCCTGTAGTATAAGACAGTAACCCCATAGGCAGACCCTGTAGTATAAGACAGTACCCCTATAGGCAGACCCTGTAGTATAAGACAGTACCCCCGTAGGCAGACCCTGTAGTATAAGATAGTACCCCCATAGGCAGACCCTGTAGTATAAGACAGTAACCCCATAGGCATACCCTGTAGTATAAGACAGTAACCCCATAGGCAGACCCTGTAGTATAAGACAGTAACCCCATAGGCAGACCCTGTACTATAAGACAGTACCCCTATAGGCAGACCCTGTAGTATAAGACAGTACCCCCATAGGCAGACCCTGTTGTATAAGACAGTACCCCCATAGGCAGACCCTTTTATATTATACAGTACCCCCATAGGCAGACCCTTATATAATGCAGTACCCCCATAGACAGACCCTTTTATATAATGCAGTACCCCCATAGACAGACCCTTTTATATAATGCAGTACCCCCATAGGCAGACCCAGCAGTTTAAGGCAGCCCCCATAAAAAAACATAATTCTCACCTCTCTTCCTCCTGTTTCCTGCGCTGCGACGAGCTCCCACTCATCTCCAACAATGACAGCGGGCGCGATGATGTCACTGCCCGGCACCCGCTGTCAGTGGATTGGCAACGCCAGGAGGCCAGACGCTGACAGAGGGATGATGGGAGAAGGAGCACAGCACTCCTTCTCCCATCAATGCGGTGAGCTGTACCGGCTAGCTGCCGATACAGCTCACCTTGCGATGACAGGTGGAGGGCCCACTGCTGGCACCGGGCCCCCAGCCTGCTCAGGGGCCCCATAGCGGCAGAGCAGGGAGATCAATTCTGCGCTGCGCGCGCCGATGCAATTACAGTAGCGTAGCTCCGGGTGGGCCCCCTGAGAGCACCGGGCCCGGGGCGCCCGCACCCTCTGCCCCCCGATAGCTACGCTACTGTGGAGAGATGATTGTATGACCTGTGCTGCAACCCGACCTAAGCGAATTACACTAAATCCTGCCTGGTTGCTAGGGAATCCCCACATGTACTTATGCTGGCTAACAGATGTAAATCATTCAGCTGCGGCAAGAAAAACTAAATCTCTGAGCACTAAAAAATACTCGGAGGACCCCCGAGCAGGCTCGAGAAATCTCGAGTAACGAGTATATTCGCTCATCACTAATTTTTTGGTATTTTACAGACTTGCATGCAAATTTTATTGTTTTGTTTATTGCTTTATGTAGGTGCTGGTGTAGGTGGAAGAGTCATAGAACAAGGAGGTAGCCAACACTTTATTTATTTTTTAGGGGTGCTAATTAGAGATGAGCGGTGTTCGAGTCGATCTGTTCGCCAATTTCAAATTCAGGCTGTTTTGGGCAGTGTTCGAGTCGTTCGATGAACCCGAACAATTTGCTTAAAATTCGGCTGTTCGAGTTTCTGTTCGATAACTGTTAGTTCACCAAAAGTCTAGCTTGATTTGCACATTAAAACTGTTTATCATTGTTAATGGACTGTTTCAGTGTATAGTGGGCGGGGGATAGATCTGCGCTGAAATAACGTCGATCTCCATTTTTTTTTCTTTCCCGCATTTACAGAGGGGCGGTGCAGTCTCTCAGCCTATCAGCAGGGCACACACACACACACCAATGCACACAAGCAAGGGCATGTGTCATTGGCTGTGTATGTCACATGTCCTTGCCCTATAAGAACCAGCCATTTGCCCCGTCGCCACCATTTCCTCAATGCTGCAGCTTAGTGTTAGATGGCACCGCTGCTGCTGTGGGCGCTATACAGACTAAGAGTGTTTTTTTTTGGAGCGAATTGTCAGAGAGATAGATTTAGGGAGTTGGGACTAGTTGTAATATCAGCCCTTTTCAGGGTAGGTTACAGCAGTTCATAGCACTGTTTGCCAGGCAGGTCTGAGCCAGTGCTGTGCAAGTGTTTGTCACAGTATTTGGTGTAATCTAGCTCAGCCAATCCTTTTGGGCTAGTAGCATTGTCTGATAGTCATCTGAGTAGCCCGCTTGTGAAGCTAGCTACACTGCCTGTGTATCTCAATTTTTACTGCATCTAACCCAGTAAATCGTTTTGGAGTTTTGGGCTTAGTAGCAGTGTCTGCACGTCAGCAGAGTAGCCCGCCTGTGAAGCTAGCTACACCGCCTGTGTATCTCAATTTTTACTGCATCTAACCCAGTAAATTATTTTGGAGTTTTGGGCTTAGTAGCAGTGTCTGCACATCAGCAGAGTAGCCAGTCTGTGAAACAAACTATACCGCCTGTGTATCTCTATTTTCACTGCATCTAATCCAGTTAATAGTTTTGGGCCTAGTACCACAGTTTGGCCACTCAGGTTCTGCTCGGTTTTCATCCATCGGTTGTTGAGCCAACAACTGCAGATACAGAGTTACCAATTAGTTAAGCTCTACAATGAGTGGCAAAAGACCTGCTGCTTGGGGGAATGGGGAATAGGCGTGTTGGAAAGGAACAAAAAGGTTGTGTCCGTGGGGTAGGTGGTAAAGCAACAGTAACATCTGCAGAAGAAAGACCATCTTCCAGCCAAAGTAAGATGTCTACCTCTTTTTGTGGACAATCTGATATGATCCCTTTCTTATGACCATCGCTACAAGCAACGCCAAAAATTCCAGATGAGGCACAAAAACAGCAGGTGCTTGAACGGATATCAAGTCTTCATTCAAGTGGGCTCTCCTCCATGTCAACTTCAACATCACCACTACTCCAGTCCTCAGAGTTGCTTCCTCACAGCTCCCAAGTCTCCAGCTGCCCGTCTGAGCATGGGGTAACACACATGGTTGAGTCTGTAGAGCTGTTTACGCATACTATAGCCTGGGAATCAGAGGTCTGCTCCAGAGCTTCTGTGAATCCAGACGAGGAAATGATCTGCACTGATGGCCAGAATCTTTGTGAGTCGGATCCAGGCCCAGATGAAGAAGGTTCTGAGCATAATGTAGACCCTCGTTCCCAAACTGTAACTCCTGTTGGTGGAGACAATGAGGAAGATGATGATGAGACTGAGATACCTGATTGGAACGAAAACTTGACTTTTCGGTTGGGGCAGGAAGAGGTTGGCTCTGAGGACGACGGGTGTGAGAACACACAGGATGATGATGACGATGTTGTAGACCCCACTTACTGTCAACCCCCAGTCCGCCAGTCCATGAGGTCAGCAGAGGAGGTGGAGGAGGATGCTAGTGATGAGTCTGACGATGAGGTAATGGTGTGCCTTCCTGGACAGAGACAGTACTGGAAGCACGTCATCAACTGCATCCTCAACCCCAACTGTGCCTCAGACCAGAAGTCGTGGTGGCTCTTCAGGTCGCACAGGCTCTAAGCCTTGCATAGCCTGGGCATTTTTTGACATCGCAAAGGATGACCCAACTCATGTTGTCTGTAAGATTTGTCAACAAAATCTCAGTAGAGGCCAAAAAATCACTAGCTTGAGTACTTCATGCATGAACCGTCACATGGATATGAGGCATAAGTTGCAGTGGGAAGCTCACTGTGCTACAATGCGGCCTAGTGGGCCAGGTCAACCACCGTCTGCCCCATCAAGTGCATCCGCGTCCTCTTCATCCTCTGTGACTGTGGGGACAGCAGTCGCACTTGGTTTTGGATGCAGACCTTCCACCTCTTTACCCGCAACAGACAGTGTGATTGGCAGGTTGTCAGGACATTTGCAAGTGGAAACACCTGCTGGTGTTGAGCGCTCTCCGACATCAACACCACATTTTGATCAAGGCAACATAACATCTCCGCCTGCACCTTCCTCACAGACCAGCAGTTTGCCGGGGACACCCTACTCAACTCCATCTAAGCACGGCAGCCAGCCCTCAGTCCCTCAGATGTGGACAAGTAAAAGACCATTTCCTCCTAGCCATGACAAAGCTAAGAGGTTGAATTTCTCCATCTGCAAGCTGTTGGCTACAGAAATGCTGCCTTTCCGCCTGGTGGACACAGAGGATTTTCGAGACCTTATGTCCATCGCAGTGCCCCAGTACCAGATGCCCAGTCACCACTACTTCTCAAAGAAAGCTGTGCCTGCGCTACACCAGCATGTCGCACACAACATCACCGCTTCCTTGAGAAACTCTGTGTGTGACAGGGTGCATTTCACCACAGACACTTGGATGAGTAGACATGGACAGGGGCGTTACATGTCGGTGACTGGGCACTGGGTAACTATGGCGACATCAGGAGAAGGGGCTGCTGTCCAAGTCTTGCCGTCCCCACGAGCTGCTCGTCGATCCTCTGCATCTAGAAGTTCATCCACTGCTTCTGCCTCCTCAACCTCCTCTCGGTCCTCCACCTGCACCCAAAGCCTGTCTGGTAATGCCACCTGCGTTATAACTGCGCAAAAGGAATCCTGCACACCTCCTCACTATGCTGTCACCAGGGCTCAATGGCATCAAGCAGTGTTTACATTGAAATGTCTGGGAAATGTGAGTCATACAGCTGAGGAGATGTGGTCAGCTCTGGAGACCGAGTTCCATCAATGGTTGTCTCCACTCAACCTGCAGCCAGGGAAGGCTGTGTGTGACAATGCTGCAAATCTGGGTGCGGCCCTTCGCCGGGGCAATGTCACACACGTGCCTTGTATGGCTCATGTTTTGAACCTGGTTGTCCAGCAATTTTTATCCCACTATCCCAGACTAGATGGGCTTCTGCAGAGGGCACGGTCGCTGTGTGCTCACTTCCGCCGTTCGCATCCCGCAGCTCGACGACTTGCATCTCTACGGAAGTCGTTGGGCCTGCCAGTTCCCCGGCTGAAATGCGATGTGCCCACACGGTGGAATTCAACTCTGCACATGTTGCAGCGACTGTGGCAGCACCGACGAGCCCTCGTGCAATACGTTATGACGTATGGCCTGGGCCAATGAGATCAAGAGGTGGGGCAAATCACGCTGCAGGAGTGGTCTCAGATCAGGGACCTATGCACCCTTCTGCACAGTTTTGAAATAGCAACTTTGATGTTTAGTGCTGACGATGCCATTATCAGCATGACCATTCCGGTGTTTTACATGCTGGAGCACACCTTACACAGTGTCCGGAGTCAGGTGGTGGAACAAGAGGAGGAGGAGGAGGAACAGGAGGAGTCGTATGCGGAAGGGATCATATCTCCAAGGTCAAGAAGGTTGGCAGCACCAAGGCGGCTGGCATTGGAGGCTGGGGGAGAGGGATTACCGAGGGCGCATGGTAGCAGCCAAACTGTTGAGGAAGGTGCAGGAGGCGAGGAAGAAGTGGAGGACGAACTGGCGCTGGGCATGGAAGACTCATCAGATGAGGGAGACCTTGATCAAATTTCTGTTGTGCGAGGTTGGGGGAGAGGGCAGACAAAGGAAGCATGATTCTCACCTCGCCACCACCAAGACAACAAGGACTTGGTCCTCCTGGTTGCGCAAGACACATGAGTGCCATCTTGCTGCACTACCTGCAACATGACCCTCGGATTGTCAGAATCCGAAGTAATGCCGACTACTGGGTTGCCACACTCTTAGATCCCCGGTACAAAAGCAAATTTGGCAAAATAATTCCTGCCATAGAAAGGGATTCACGCATGCAGGAGTATCAGCAGAGACTGTTACAGAATCTAACATCTGCTGTTCCACAAAACACCAGTGGTGCACGTAGTCAGTCTCTGAGTTCTAACTTGCCAACCGTGGGACTATCGAGTCATCACTCTAACTGTAACAGTAACATCGTATCTGGTGGTAAAAGCAATTTTTTCCAATCGTTTCAAGATTTTTTTAGACCATCCTTTGCAAGGCCACAGGAGACAAGAAGTCTGACGAACAGCCAACACCTAGAGAGGATGGTACAAGAGTATCTCCAAGTTAACATCGATGCCATGTCTGTGGAACTGGACCCTTGCTCATTTTGGGCTTCCAATCTTGAAAAATGGCCTGAGCTCGCCACTCACGCCTTGGAGATCTTGTCGTGCCCCACAGCCAGCATTCTCTCTGAATGTGTGTTCAGCGCTGCTGGTGGTGTGCTGACAGATAAGCGCACGCGGCTGTCCAGTGACAATGTAGACAAACTAACGTTCATCAAGATGAACAAATCCTGGATCCGCAAGGACTTTTCTACCCCTGTGTCATCTTGGGGAGACTAAAAGCTTGATGATTTTTGAAAAACACCTCACCAACCGTTTTAAAAAACTCTGGCGAAATTGATGCCACTTAAGTGGTGTCTGTGGCCGAATTTTTGGAAAAAATGGAGACTCTTTTATTTAGTCCCCTTGCTGAGTTTTACATGACGTTGCCATCGTCAATTCCAGGTGGGTGGGGTCGTCTGCAGAGTTGTTTACTCATACTATGGCCTGGGATTCAGAGGTCTGCTCCAAAGCTTCAGTGTCTGCTAGTCAGCAGAGTAGCCAAGCCACCCACCGCCTGCTTACCTAAGTACTATTTTTAACGGCATGTGGCCCAGGAAATCCTTTTGGGCCTAGTAGAATTTGGTGCTACTCAGCAGCGTACCCCACCCATGAAGCAAGCTACACCACCTGTTTACCTAACTACTATTTTCTAATGGCATCTGGCCCAGGAAATCCTTTTGGGCCTGGTAGAATTTGGTGCTACTCAGCAGCGTACCCCACCCATAAAGCAAGCTACACCGCCTGTTTACCTAAGTACTATTTTGTAACGGCATCTAGCCTGGGAAATCCTTTTGGGCCTTGTCGAATTTGGTGCTACTCAGCAGCGTACCCCACCCATGAAGCAAGCTACACCGCCTGTTTACCTAAGTACTATTTTGTAACGGCATCTAGCCCGGGAAATCCTTTTGGGCCCAGTACAATTTAGTGCTACTCAGCAGCGTACCCCACCCATGAAGCAAGCTACACCGCCTGTTTACCTAAGTACTATTTTGTAATGGCATCTAGCCCTGGAAATCCTTTTGGGCCTAGTAGAATTTAGTGCTACTCAGCAGCGTACCCCACCCATAAAGCAAGCTACACCGCCTGTTTACCTAAGTACTATTTTTAACGGCATCTAGCCCAGGAAATCCTTATGGGCCTAGTAGAATTTGGTGCTACTCGGCAGCGTACCCAACCCATGAAGCAAGCTACACCGCCTGTTTGCCTAAGTACTATTTTTAACGGCATCTGGCCCGGGAAATCCTTTTGGGCCTAGTAGAATTTGGTGCTACTCAGCAGCGTACCCCACCCATGAAGCAAGCTACACCGCCTGTTTACCTAACTACTATTTTTGTCACGATACCTGGGTAATAATGCTGCAGGGGAAACTGCACCCAGCAGCAACAGAGATAGGTCAGAAACCGGGTAACTAAAATGAACATCAACGGGACCTTTCACATGAGACAGAGTGATCAGGTAAAGCAATAGGACCTACGATCATGTGACAGAGTAGGGGGCGGAGCCAGACGCTGGGGAAACAGGGAAGGGGCAAGCATAACAGAATAGTGAAACAAGCCGAGGTCTAAGCCAGGAGATAACAAGATACCAACAGGAAGAGCCTGAGAATAGTCAGAAGCCAAGCCAGGGGTCAGAAATCCAGGAAAGCGAATAAAGCAGGTGACAGCAAGACACAAAGCAAGCAGCACACACTTCAGAGGTCAAGCATACAGACTGCAGAAAAACCTATAGCTGACAAGGATACGAGGTGAGGAGCGAGTATAAATAGCCCTCCCATCTTGAAAGAGAGGCTAAGAACATTAACCCTTGAGAGCACAGGACAACCTTGTCCTAACCATGACAGTACCCCCCCCCAACGGGGGGCCACTGGACCCCCAGGCTTCTCAGGGTATCTGGCATGAAAAGCCTGCACCAGTCGATCAGCATGCACAGAACTGGCCAGAACCCATGACCGATCCTCAATAGAATATCCCTTCCAATATATTAAATACTGAAGCCTTCGACGCATCCACCGTGAATCAATGATGCGCCCTACCTCATACTCCGGTTGACCCTCTACCAACACTGGCGGAACATTGGATGAGGAATCTTCTCTAACCGTCCCCACAGGTTTAAATAGGGACCTGTGGAAGACATTTGATATTTTGAAGGAGGCGGGCAACTGTAATCTATAGGCCACCGGGTTGATCACGTCTAATATCTTGTATGGACCTATAAACCTGGGAACCAACTTCATAGAGGGTACCTTAAGTTTGATGTTACGGGTAGACAACCACACCTTCTCCCCCACTGTCAGTGTAGGAGCTGACCCCCTCCTCTTGTCTGCAAAATGTTTGTACCTCCTTTGAGCTTTGGAGATATTACCCTGAACCTCCCTCCAAAGGGTTCTTAATTGTAGTACCAGACCCTCAGCACCAGGGCAACCAGAATCCATGCGAGAAAATTCTCCAAATTGTGGAACAAATCCATAATTGACCTGAAAAGGAGATTTGCCAGTAGATTGATTAATACGACAGTTGAATGCAAATTTTGCCATGGGTAATGCCTCACACCAGTCCTCCTGTCTGGAAGAGGCAAGGCATCTTAAAATTTGTTCCAACGACTGGTTGGTGCGTTCAGTCTGACCATTAGATTCTGGGTGATAAGCAGAGGAGAAAGACAACGTAACCCCCACCCAACTTCTTACAAAAAGCCCTCCAAAATCTAACCACAAATTGCACACCCCTGTCAGACACCACATTCACAGGGACCCCATGCAACCGAACTATATGCCGAATGAACAAACGAGCTAAGGTTTCAGCAGAAGGCAAAGCAGATAACAGCACAAAGTAAGCTTGTTTAGAAAACCTATCAACCACTACCCAGACTACAGAGTTACCCTTTGAAGGAGGAAGATTAGTGATAAAATCCATGGACAGGTGTGTCCAAGGTTTATCCGGAATTGGCAAAGGTACCAATTCCCCGGCCGGCCGGACCAGAGAGCTCTTAGAGCGAGCACACACCCCACAAGTATTCACAAATTTTTTAATATCTGTACCCATAGAAGGCCACCAAAAATTCCTAGCTACTGCCCCCCGGGTAGCTGCAATCCCAGGATGTGCACTCAACACAGAGTCATGAAATTCTTGCAGAAGTGTGAGACGGAAATGATCGGGTACAAACAATTTACCTTGGGGTTTATTCCTGGGAGCTTGTGACTGTGCTTCCAAAATCTCTCTCTGTAACTCAGATGAGATTTCAGCCACAACCACTCCAGGTTGAAGAATGGAGGAAGGAGGTTCTGGAGGGGACACACAATCAAAACTTCGGGATCAGGCATCCGCCTTTACATTTTTAGACCCTGGTCGGAACGTAATGGTAAAATAAAACCGAGAAAAAAAAAGTGCCCACCGAGCCTGTCTTGGGGTCAATCTCTTAGCAGACTCGATATAGGCCAAATTTTTGTGATCAGTGATGACCGTAACGGGATGAACAGCCCCCTACAAAAAATGCCTCCATTCTTCGAAGGCCAATTTAATTGCCAACAATTCCCTGTTGCCGACATCATAATTTCTCTCAGCCGAAGAAAATTTTTTAGAGAAAAAGGCACAGGGTTTAAGGTTAGTAAGGGTGGACGGGCCCTGAGACCACACTGCCCCCACCCCCACCTCCGATGCGTCAACCTCCACGATAAAAGGTCTCGACGGATCGGGTTGTATCAACACGGGGGCTGAAATAAAACATTTCTTCAGGGTCTGGAAGGAATTTTTTTGCGGCCTCGGACCAATTTTTTACCTCCGCCCCTTTGAGTGTAAGGTCCGTTAAGGGTTTCACCACCTGTGAAAACCCTTCAATGAACTTCCTATAATAGTTAGCGAAGCCCAGAAATCGCTGCAACCCCTTCAGGTCATGAGGTTACACCCAATCTGAAATGGCCTGAACCTTCCCCGGATCCATGCGGAACCCATCCCCAGATACAATTAAACCCAGAAAAGGCAGTTCTTGCATAAAGAATGAGCACTTCTCCAATTTTGCATATAAACGATTCTCCCTGAGTCTCACAAGAACTGTCTGAAGATGGTGTAAGTGAGACTGACTGTCCTCAGAGTATATCAAGATGTCATCCAGGTAAATGACAACATAGCGCCCAATCAGGTCAGAAAAAACAACATTAATGAAATTCTGGAACACAACAGGGGCGTTAGTGAGACCGAAGGGCATAACCAAATTTTCAAATAAGCCCTCGGTAGTCAGAAATGCTGTTTTCCATTCATCTCCCTTTCGAATCCTTATCAGGTTATAAGCCCCTCGTAAGTCAAGCTTAGAAAACCATTTGGCCCCAGTAAGTTGATTACATAAATCAGGAATCAGAGGAAGAGGATACGTGTTTTTCACAGTAATCTTATTCAGTTCCCGAAAGTCGAGGCATGGTCGCAAACCACCATCTTTTTTCTTCACAAAGAAAAACCCCGCTGCGACGGGTGAAACAGAAGGCCAAATATGCCCCTTGCGGAGACTCTCAGTGATGTACTCTTTCATGGCTTGGCGCTCGGGCCCAGACAAATTGTACAGACGAGCCTTGGGTAATTTGGCTCCTGGGATTGAATTAATAGCACAATCACCGGGTCGATGTGGTGGAAGCGCCTCGGCCTCACTTTCCGAAAACACGTCTTCGAAGTCTTTCAGGTACTCCTGAATACCCTCCAGACCGACAGACGACACAGATACAGACTTTATCGGGTTAACAAAAGGTCCCAGGTTACAACATGGACGATTACCCTTACATCTCCATTGAGTAATCTCTCCCGCCACCCAATCAATGGCAGGATTGTGGCGTTGCAGCCAAGGCATTCCCAGAACCAGTCCTGCAGGTAGATTATTCAATACAAAATAACTTAATTGCTCCACGTGAGTGGATCACACTTTCAGAGAAAAAACATCAGTCCTGAAACAAATTCCATCCCGGGTAAGAGGGGATGAATCAACAGCCACAATTTTAACAGGGTTTTTTAACCTAACTGTCCCTATCTTATTATGAGTCACAACTTGGGCATCAATCAAATTAACGGAAGAACCGCAGTCAACAAAAGCGGTGGTCACCACAGGTCCGCCAGCAAGTTCCAATTTCACGTGGAGCACAAGTTTTGTAGGCGAGAAAAAATGTACCTGGGAGTCTGGACAACCTCCTCGATTGTTGCCCAGACTCAGTCGTTTCTCAGATGGTTTCACAAAAGGGCAGGATGGACAGTTCCTTTTCCAATGTCCAGAGGCTCCACAGTAAAAACACAGTTGATTGTCTCTGCGGTGTCGTCTCTCTCAGAGACCGAGACTGACCCAATCTCCATGGGCTCAGATACAAGTGCAGCGTCACATAATTTAGAGAACAATGAAGTCTCCTGTTGCATCATTCCTCTAGCACGGAGTCTCCGGTCCATTCGAACTGCCTGTGTCATGGCGTCCTCCAGGGTATCAGGAGGAGGATGAAGTGCCAGAGCATCCTTCAGACGGTCAGACAGACCCATGCGGAACAACCCCCTCAGGGCTGCATCGTTCCAAGAAACTTCAGCTGCCCAGTGCCTAAACTCTGAGCAGAACCATTCAGCGGAGTGTTTCCCCTGTGTCACACTCATCATCATATCTTCTGCAAGACGCACTTTATCAGGCTCATCATAAATGAGCCCCAGGGACTCAAAAAACAGGTTCACAGACATACGTTCAGGAGCAGAGGGAGAGAGAGAGAAAGCCCATGCCTGCGGGGACCCCCTTAATAAAGACATAACTACCCCCACCCTCTGCCTTTCATTTCCAGAGGCCCGGGGACGTAACTCAAATAACAATTTACATCCCTCCTTAACGACCCTGAACAATTTCTTATCCCCAGAAAAAGTGTCGGGTAATTTTACCGGCGGTTCGGGGTCCGCTAAGCATACATCAGAGGGATCCCCCTCCCGGGAACGAAAAGTAGCAGACACCTGTAAAGCACCTGCCACATCTCTCTGCACCTGTTGGTGCGAGTGGACCAGAGCTTGCTGTTCCACAGACAGCTCCTGCAAAAGCTGAGAAAGCTCATTATCCTGGGCCGTGAGAGCCTCTACCGGGTCCATGGCATACAAACACCACCCCCCACACCAGGGAGAAAACTATCAGGTCAGCTATAATGTCACGATACCCGGGTAATAAAGCTGCAGGGGAAACTGCACCCAGCAGCAACAGAGATAGGTCAGAAACCGGGTAACTAAAATGAACACCAACGGGACCTTTCACATGAGACAGAGTGATCAGGTAAAGCAATAAGACCTACGATCATGTGACAGAGTAGGGGGCGGAGCCAGACGCTGGGGAAACAGAGAAGGGGCAAGCATAACAGAATAGTGAAATAAGCCGAGGTCTAAGCCAGGAGATAACAAGATACCAACAGGGAGAGCCAGAGAATAGTCAGAAGCTGTTATGATCTGGTGGCCTAGGAGCAGCATGAGACGTACTCTGGAGAAGGTGGTACCTGTACTGACCGCAGACCCTGAACTTAACACCACAACTAGAAGTAGCCGTGGAATGTACCTAACACTCCCTAGACATCTCGACACAGCCGGAGGACTAATTATCTCTATAGATAGAAAAGGGAAAACTATCTTGCCTCAGAGAAAATCCCCAAAGGATAGACAGCCCCCCACAAATATTGACTGTGAGAGGAGAGGGAAATAACATACGCAGACTGAAAACAGGATTTAGCAAAGGAGGCCACTCTAGCTAAATAGAAAGGACAGGACAGAGTACTATGCGGTCAGTATTAAAACACTAGAAAATATCCACCACAGAAAATACAAAATCTCCACATCTAACTAAAGACATGAAGGGTATATCTGCATCTCCAGAGATACCAGCTTGGCTGAGCAAATCCTTATACAGACCAAGCTGGAAAGACAAAACATGGAAAAGCACTGAACGATCAGGCCCACAGCATGTGGACTGTAAAAAACAAAGCCAGAACTTATCTTTGATGAAAGGAACAGCAAAGCAAGAGAGACCAGGCAGAGAAGTGAATCCTCCAGGAAACAATGGACAACTGGCACTGACTAAAGGGTAAAGCAAGACTAAATAGCCCAGTCAGAGTTGCAATAAGTGGACACACCTGATGACTGCTGCGATCCAAAGACAGCAGCGCTACCACTTATAACCACCGGAGGGAGCCCAAGAGCAGAATTCACAACAGAAGCCAAGCCAGGGGTCAGAAATCCAGGAAAGCGAATAAAGTAGGTGACAGCAAGACACAAAGCAAGCAGCACACACTTCAGAGGTCAAGCATACAGACTGCAGAAAAACCTATAGCTGACAAGGATACCAGGTTAGGAGCGAGTATAAATAGCCCTCCCATCTTGAAAGAGAGGCTAAGAACATTAACCCTTGAGAGCACAGGACAACCTTGTCCTAACCATGACAATTTTGTAACGGCATCTAGCCCGGGAAATCCTTTTGGGCCTAGTAGAATTTAGTGCTACTCAGCAGAGTACCCCACCCATGAAGCAAGCTACACCACCTGTTTACCTAACTACTATTTTGTAGTGGCATCTGGCCCAGGAAATCCTTTTGGGCCTAGTGGCAATTTCTGCTACTCAGAAGAGGACCCTACCCATGAAGCAAGCTACACTGCCTTCTTTTTTTTTTTTTTTTTTCCAGTGCAATATATCCAGTGTAAATCCCCATTAATAAGACATTAGTCTCTAAAGAGCTAAAAACAAATAATAATAAACAACAAATAAATAAAAAATAAGGCAAAGAAATAAATAAATTGCCATGTTTATCATCTTAAATTTACCTTTTAAATTGGTGAGAGAACAACATTGAAATATCGGGTAGTGTGCGATTGCGGTCTTTAAAGAAATGGTGGCATTTCTCTGAGCATTGATAATATTATGTCATATATGGATTTATAGTGCTTATACTAATGTGATTAATGTAGCTTATATGTTTTTAAGTGTTTTTAGTATTCTCGTCACGCAGTGGGTGTGTGTTGGTCGATCAAGGGTGGTAGTGAGGGGAGGAGTTACGCTCCGACCGTCTACATCCTTTGGCGTTCCTGACATCCACTTACTGACCCGTGGAAGCGCCCAGCAGGCGCGAAACGGCCGTCGTCAGGCCCGCTGCACTTTCTGTTACAGCACACCCCCGGCCGTGAAGATGTTTTAACGTGTGTGGAATAAAGCTCTTTTGACTCGGATGCCCGGTGAGTAGTTTAAGATTGGTTGGCTGAAAGTGCCTTCAGTTCCTTTGCTTTGCCTTCCACCAGATCACCTGCTTAAAGCGCAGATTTTGCACCTGCAGCCCATGGTCATCTGTCTTCCACCTCACCCCCTTGCAAATCAATCAACCAGTCTGAGCTCCAAGTCATGCAGCAGTCACTTCTGCTTCTTGATGATTCTGCTGCCTACGGTTCAGAGATTGAGTGCACTGATGCCCAACCACTTGTTCTGTTGGATGAGTACATGGGAGGGTTAATGAAAACGGATAGCAGACCACCGCAGCACATCTGTGATGATGAAACACAGGTGCCAAATGCTGCAGCTTTGTGCTGTGTGTACACTGGCAAGGATGGCAAGGATGAAGACTGGGTGGAACATCATGTGGGGGATTATTATTATTTATTTTTAGTGCACCATTTATTCCATAGTGCTGAACATGAGGAGGGGTTACATACAAAACACAAGTAGAAATTACAATGAACAAACTAATAGTGACAGACAGGTACAGAGGGGAGAGGATCCCACCCTTGCGGCCTTACATTCTTCAGGATAATGGGGAAGGGGACAGTTGGTTCAGGGGTTGCAGCAGTTCTGGTGTTGGTGAGGTGGTAGCAGGGTCACAGCAGGCTGTAAGCTGTTCTGAAGACTTGCGTTTTCAAGTTCCGCATGAAAGTTCCAAATGTAGGGGATAATCAAATGTGTTGGGCCACAGAATTCTACAGAATGGTTAATACTCCAGAGAAATCTTGCAGGTGATTGGATGAGGAATGTACAATTGTGGTAGAGAGGAGGATGTTGCCTCCTCCTCATAATCCACTTCCTCCACCGTCTTCTCATCCGGTCCGAAAGTGCAGGCAATGTGTGCGTACTTTTAGTGTTCTCATCCTGCTGCTTACTTGTCTGTAGTGCAGTGTCATTTCTCCCTTCCTCCTCCCCGCCTCATATAAGTGGAACTCCACATTGCGTATGATGGAGAGACTGTGCGAGCCATAGCAGGAGATGGTGGAGTTTTTTTTCATAAACAGTTATATGGTACTAGATAGTAGCCCGATTCTAACGCATCGGGTATTCTAGAATATGTATGTAGTTTATTTATGAAGATTTTAGAATAATACATTGAATACACAGAATTCGGCCGGCCGCGACCAATTAGCGAAGCGTGGTTCGCTAATTGTCGCTGATTGTTCGCGGCCGGCCACGTAGTGTATAGCACAGCCACGTAGTATATAACAGCCCATGTAGCAAATAGCACAGCCACGTAGTACATAGCACAGCCACATAGTATATTGCACAGCCACGTAGTATATAGCACAGCCCACGGAGTATATTGCACAGCCCACGGAGTATATTGCACAGCTTACGGAGTATATAGCACAGCCATGTAGTATATAACACAGCCCACGAAGTATACAGCACAGCCACGTAGTAAATAGCACAGCCCACGGAGTGTATAACAGCCCACATAGCATATAACACAGCCACGTAGTTTATAACAGCCCACGTAGCATATAACACAGCTCATGTAGTATATAACAGCCCACGCATGCAATATATAACACAGCCCACGTAGTGTATAACACAGCCCACGTAGTGTATAACACAGGCCACGTAGTATATAACAGCCCACGTAGTGTATAACACAGCCCACATAGTATATAGCACAGCCCACGTAGTATATAGCACACCCCATGTAGTATATTGCACAGCCCACGTAGTATATTGCACAGCCCACGTAGTATATTGCACAGCCCACATCGTATATAGCACAGCCCACGTAGTATATTGCACAGCCCATGTAGTATATTGCACAGCCCACGTAGTATATTGCACAGCCCACATAGTATATTGCACATCCCACGTAGTATATAGCACAGCCCATGTAGTATATTGCACAGCCCACGT
The DNA here is from genome assembly GCF_051348905.1 of Ranitomeya variabilis. Lineage (NCBI taxonomy): Eukaryota > Metazoa > Chordata > Amphibia > Anura > Dendrobatidae > Ranitomeya > Ranitomeya variabilis. The sequence continues at coordinate 775,262,344 of NC_135233.1, read as the reverse complement.
AGTATATTGCACAGCCCACGTAGTATATAGCAATGTGGGCACCATATCCCTGTTAAAAAAAGGAATTAAAATAAAAAATAGTTACATACTCACCTTCTGTTGGCCCCCGGATCCAGGCGAAGTGGTTACCGATGCTCCTCGCGCGCTCCGGTCCCAAGAGTGCATTGCGGTCTCGCGAGATGATGATGTAGCGGTCTCACGAGACCGCTACGTCATTATCTCGTGAGATTGCAATGCATGGAGCGGTCACCGGAGCGTCGTGAGGAGCGGGAAAGGCCTGTTCTGCATCCGAGGGGCCGATGGACGGTGAGTATATAACAATTTTTTTATTTTTTATTATTTAACATTAGATCATTTTACTATTGATTCTGCATAGGCAGCATCAATAGTAAAAAGTTGGTCACACAGGGTTAATAGCAGCGTTAACGGAGTGCGTTACACCGCGGCATAACGCGGTCCGTTAACGCTGCCATTAACCCTGTGTGAGCGCTGACTGGAGGGGAGTATGGAGAGGGCACTGACAGCGGGGAGTAAGGAGCGGCCATTTTGCCGCCGGACTGTGCCCGTCGCTGATTGGTCGTGGCTGTTTTGCCGTGACCAATCAGCGACTTGGGATTTCCGTTACAGACAGACAGAAAGACGGAAGTAACACTTAGACAATTATATTATATGGTTTTGGTTTTAGGAGCAATATTGCACCTACACATTATTTGAGTATTATCATCTCGTTTGGAGAAAGATTTTTACATATTAATCCATTGTAGTTAAAATAACCCAGATGAAGGCAACGTACCGAAACACGCATTGGTGAGGATGCCGTCCAGGTGTCTGAGATTTGCACTGCCACTGTAAGTTACACTCCACTTTGGACTGACTTCCTTACATCCTCACATGATCTCTTTTCTCCTCCTAAATTTATTTGTGGTTATTTGGTGCCCTGACATTTCAGATGGTATATAATGTACATGTTTAAAGGGAACCTATCACCCCATTTTTTAAAGATTAGATAAAAATAGTGTGAAATAGGGGCAGAGCTGGGCTTTACATTACTGCCTTTTTGATGCCTTTACACCCCCGTTAGGCTGCCGAAATACCTTTGTGAAGTGGCCGTTTTGTCCTGTCACTCAAGTTGGTCAGGTCGGATGGGCGTGGTCACAGCGCTGTTTCTCCCCCAGATCAGGCTCATCATTACGTTGGTGGCGTAGTGGTGTGCGCATGTCCAAGGTCCCGAATCCTGCACAGGGGTGTGAAAATAGCAGCGATGTCCGTTATTTCATTGGTGGTCGGTGGGCGCGGCCATCTTGCTTTGGCCGCGCGTGCGCAGAAGCGGCGCTCTGCTGGCCGCGGCTTCAGGAAAATGGCCGCGGGCATCCGCGCGTGCGCAGATGGCTATCGCGGCGGCCATTTTCGTGAAGCAGAGTTCGCATCTCGGCTTCACGAAAATGGCCGCCGCGATAGCCATCTGCGCACGCGCGGATGCCCGCGGCCATTTTCCTGAAGCCGCGGCCAGCAGAGCGCCGCTTCTGCGCACGCGCGGCCAAAGCAAGATGGCTGCGCCCACCGACCACCAATGAAATAACGGACATCGCTGCTATTTTCACACCCCTGTGCAGGATTCGGGACCTTGGACATGCGCACACCACTACGCCACCAACGTAATGATGAGCCTGATCTGGGGGAGAAACAGCGCTGTGACCACGCCCATCCGACCTGACCAACTTGAGTGACAGGACAAAACAGCCACTTCACAAAGGTATTTCGGCAGCCTAACGGGGGTGTAAAGGCACCAAAAAGGCAGTAATGTAAAGCCCAGCTCTGCCCCTATTTCACACTATTTTTATCTAATCTTTAAAAAACGGGGTGATAGGTTCCCTTTAATAACCACGGATTTACAGTAACACTCAGTGTTATACTGCACAAGCACTTTATTCACCTATAAACACTTTGCACATATCTTGTTTTATACTATTACATATACTATATTTTCCATGCCGTGCATACTCTATTGGCATTTTTTTCTGTTATTTTACATGATTATATGTAACTTAATAAACTGACTTTGATTTTTCTCCATAATACCTTTGACTGTATGGTCGGCTTTTTTGCTCTTTCATTCTCCTTGTCTGTCCATATATTATCACTCAAGTACAGCTCCTTGGTCGCAGAGATATCACTCGTATCTTATCTTTTAACGTAATTTCATCTAAGTATATTAGACACCCTGCTTTCATTAAGCATCCCTTTGTTTTTGTTTTGATTTTGTAGTTAATATAAGTAGAAAATATTCATGTGTTTCATGGGTGCCATTCGGTGATTGTTTTTCCTATTACACATAAATTGGAGTAATTAAAATGAGTACTGTCCAATCTCTGCAGGACTTGTGCTGTAATTTAGTATTGCAGAAGATAAATCAGATAAGTCATCAAACTGTTTGATAAGGGAGGTAATATCTCCCTTACTGTCCACTTGGTAAATGTAGTGGTGGCTGGGCCTGTGTCGGAAAGCGTTTTGGCGCATGTCCTACCACCACTGAGGATTGCTGAATGTTTCTCTGTCCGAGTTGTTTCCTCTTCCTCCGCTGCATCCTCATCCTCCACTGCCTCCTCATCGACCTCCTCATCCAGTTAATGTAACACCTACGCGACCAATTTCAGCACAGCCAGGCAGAAACCAGAGCAGGCTGTTCTGAAAATCATGTTTGTGGGAAAAATCCCACACCGTGCAGGATCTGCAAATGGGGATCAAATAACAGACAAATGTGTGGTCAACCTCAAACCCGACCTGGTGATGTACGATAACAGGCAAAATCTCTAAACATCTCTGAGCCTAGCTGGATTGACGTGCATCCCTTGCCTGGTGTATGTGCTGAATTGGGTGGTGCAGAGCTTGTTTAAAAATTACACAGATAGGTCAGAGCTGCTACTGAAAGTGCAGTCCATCTGTGCACGCTTTCGGTATTCTCACTCTGCTGCTGCTCGCCTGTCTGCTCTGCAGCTTCACTTCTGCCTTTTGACTCACTGCTGCAATGTCTGTGCTAGCAGCTGTAAAGTGTCCGAGAGCTGTAGTTGTGACCGAGCTGCTGTTCTGTTACACTCTGACACTTTACAGACGAGGGGTGTCCCGTTCCCAGTTTGCTGTATGGTGTAGGATGCATCACACTCACTTGTAGGCCGCAGGTCTCCGCTGCTTCCAGGCCTCCTTCCTTAGGAGTAGCTGCACACAATGCGTGGGACATCAGGTTCTTTGCAACAGTCAAATTTTTACTAAAAAGTCCAAGTTCATTGGGTGGAAATAGGTGGGATAGAGCACAGCAATACAGACTTTCTTCCTCCTCAGCAAAACTCTTCTTCTGCCACACATTAATTCTGGACTACCCCCAAGCCCGCTGACTCTATCAGCCTCAGGGATTCATTGTCCACTCCAGTAGTGCACCCGGGATCGACCACCTGCTCCCCATGTAACTCCATGTCTACCAACCTCTTGATGTCGGAAGAACAGACCCACTACAAGGTACCTGGCCCAAGCCCTAAGCTCCAGAAGCTGTTGGAATGTCCATTAGGGATCCTCATTTGGCTGTCCACTGTCCTGAACTTTTGGCCCATGCTGACCCTAGCAAACCATCACCCCACCTGAATTTGAACTCTCCTCCCTGCTTCACTAGCTGACACTGAACTCCCTCTAACAAGGAAGTTCCCCCTTCCTATTATCACTAGTGTCCTCCCACTGGGCTAATCCTAAGGAAGAGGAGGAACAGGGACCATCCAAACTATTATCAGGCCAGGCATCCACCCATGTCTTGGAGAATGGGTTCCTGTATCAAAAGTGGCCAGGGACACAAATGTCCAGTCAGGGGACAGTTTTGTAGGATGAGGAGTAGGAGTATGAGGAGGAAGATGAGGATCAACTGTGTTTAAAGCAGGGTGGCACTCAAACCAGCTCACGGGCATCACTGCAGCATGGCTAGGGGGATACAGAGAATACAGAAGACCCACATGATGCACCTACCACCAAGACCAGCTTGTCTTTGCCTCTGGGCAGCCTGGCACACATGAGGCAATACATGCTGCTGTGCCTGCCCAACGACCACTGAGTTGACCGGATTGTTACAAGTTTTGATTACTGGGTGGCAACCCTGCTGGATCCCTGCCACGAGCACAACATGCCCTTCTTACTTCCGTCACTAGTGTGAGATCGGAAAATGCGGGAGTACAAGTGCACGCTGGTAGACGCGCTACTGTTGGCGTCCTCACCTGATAGCGGGCGCTCAGTGGGCATACAAGGCAGTGGAGGATGAAGTCGCCAATGCAGCTAGGACACTGGCACCACCTCGGAAGGGATGGTTTTCTTGGAGGAAATGTGGAAAACCTTACTCAGCACATCGCAAAATCCGGCACCACCACTATCTGGTTCGGGTCCCTTTTTCGGTACAGTAAACAGAACAGCAAAAAATTTGAGGGCATTACAAAAATTCTAAAGAAGATCACTGACCACACACAGTGTGGGAGACCATGAAGGAGCAGAAAAAAGCAGTGTGTATAATGGTCATGATCACCGATATAAATTCAAAGAGTATTATAATACCACAAAATACATTAAACAAATTTTATTGAATACATAAAGACACTGAACAAGGACAATGAATTAAAAACAATTAAAAAAGCCTGAAATGGCTATACCAAAAAACTCACTAGTGGTTCGTGTGGGGACCAAAGAAAGCCTCCTCCAAAGTGCTAGCTACAAATTCTGGAAAATACTAAGATAAAAATCCAAACTTGGTGTAAGGTATATCAAAGAAATCATTCAATGTAATGTAAAGTAGTGCTCTAACCCCACTGATCACAGAATGATATAAGGATCATAAATACATGTATGCACACATATAAACAATAAAAATCATAATATATAAATAAGCAAGCAATTTAAAACCACGAAACTGGTTTTGACAAGATGGTATGGCACAAGAACAGAGTGGATATAGTTAACAAGCCTGCCATTCCTGATAGATCAAATAACTGCACATTGTTACTGCAAGATGTTTTTGTGAGGGTAAAAGACCCACATGTAAAGCAAATGTATCCATAACAAATAAGGGATACGGATAGAGGCTTAGATGCGAATAGTAAATAATCGCAATCACAAGAATGATACACCAATAATGAGGCAGAATGCCCCATTAGGTAGTCAAGACAAGGTTTAACCTGCTGCCAGCATGTTAGTGAGGAGGAGGCAAACCCTACGCATATTGCCACCTTGAAGCGTGGCTTCTTCAGGGAAAAGAAGTCACTTTTTGGCTCAGTGCACATAGAGGCTTTTTGGTAAAGTAGAAATAGAGGCTTTTGGGTACAGTCCACACAGAGGCTTTTTGGTAAATTATAAACAAATGGTTTTTGACACAGAATACATAGAGTTTTTTTGGTAAAGTAGAAACAGGGGCTTTTTGGCACGCAACTCCCAGAAGCTTTTTGGTACAGTACAAACAGATGTTTTTTAATAGTTTAAAGGCATAGTACTCCCACAGGCGGGGTTACAAAGTACCCACAGTGGCTTTTTGGCACAGTATTCACACAGATATGAGTGCAGAGTACACACAGTAGCTTAAAGGCACAATACTCCCACAAGCTAGGTTTCAGAGTACACACAGTGGCTTTTGACACAGTACTCCCACAGGTGGGGTTGCAGAGTACACAGAGCATCTTTTGGCACAGTACTGCCACAGATATAGGTGCAGAGTACACACAGTGGCTTATAGACATAGTACTGTTGTGAAATTGGATTCTGGGCTCCCCCGGTGGCCACTTGTGGAATTGTACTTGTGTGCATCATCCCCTCTGTTCACCTGCTCCTATCAGGATGTGGGAGTCGCTATATAACCTTGCTCCTCTGTCAGTTTCTTGCCGGTCAACAATGTAATCAGAAGCCTTCTGTGCTTGTTCCTGCTACTAGACAACTCCCAGCTAAGTTGGACTTTTGTCCTTGTGTGTTTTTGCATTTTGTTCCTGTTCACAGCTGCTGTTTCGTTACTGTGTCTGGAAAGCTCTTGTGATCGGAAATTGCCACTCTGGTGTTATGAGTTAATGCTAGAGTCTTAAAGGAATTTCTGGATGGTGTTTTGATAGGGTTTTCTGCTGACCATGAAAGTGTCCTTTCTGTCTTCCTGCTATCTAGAAAGCGGACCTCGATTTTGCTAAACCTATTTTCATACTACGTTTGTCATTTCATCTAAAATCACCGCCAATATATGTGGGGGCCGCTGTCTGCCTTTTGGGAAAATTTCTCTAGAGGTGAGCCAGGACTGTCTTTTCCTCTGCTAGGATTAGGTAGCTCTCCGGCTGGCGCTGGGCATCTAGGGTTAAAAAACGTAGGCATGCTACCCGGCCACTTCTAGTTGTGCGGCAGGTTTAGTTCATGGTCAGTATAGTTTCCATCTTCCAAGAGCTAGTTCTCATATATGCTGGGCTATGTTCTCTCGCCATTGAGAATCATGACAGTTTGACCGGCCCAAAAAAGGGTTAAATTACTGGCTGAGAAAGGAGAGAAAAAAGAAGTCTGCTACAATTTTTTTTTTTTTTTTCCTCTAGTTCTGAGTGTGCTCTTAATTGAATCTCTTGCTAGTCTGCCTATACTGCAGCCTTCCTCTCTTTCTCTCCTTCTAATCCTTGAATGGCTCTGTGTTCACCTGTTTCAAATGGATCTTCAGAGTGTAGCTACAGGTTTGAATAATCTCGCCACAAAGGTACAAAATTTGCAAGATTTTGTTGTTCATGCACCTATGTCTGAGCCTAGAATTCCTTTGCCTGAATTCTTCTCGGGGAATAGATCTCACTTTCAAAATTTTAAAAATAATTGCAAATTGTTTTTGTCCCTGAAGTCTCGCTCTGCCGGAGACCCTGCACAGCAGGTCAGGATTGTAATTTCCTTGCTCCGGGGCGACCCTCAAGACTGGGCTTTTGCATTGGCACCAGGGGATCCTGCGTTGCTCAATGTGGATGCGTTTTTTCTGGCCTTGGGGTTGCTTTATGAGGAACCTCATTTAGAGCTTCAGGCGGAAAAGGCCTTGATGTCCTTGTCTCAGGGGCAAGATGAAGCTGAAATATACTGCCAAAAATTCCGCAAATGGTCTGTGCTTACTCAGTGGAATGAGTGCGCCCTGGCGGCGATTTTCAGAGAAGGTCTCTCTGATGCCATTAAGGATGTTATGGTGGGGTTCCCTGTGCCTGCGAGTCTGAATGAGTCCATGACGATGGCTATTCAGATCGATAGGCGTCTGCGGGAGCGCAAACCTGTGCACCATTTGGCGGTGTCTACTGAGAAAACGCCAGAAAATATGCAATGTGATAGAATTCTGTCCAGAAGCGAGCGGCAGAATTTTAGACGAAAAAATGGGTTGTGCTTCTATTGTGGTGATTCAACTCATGTTATATCAGCATGCTTTAAGCGTACTAAGAAGCCTGACAAGTCTGTTTCAATTAGCACTTTACAGTCTAAGTTTATTCTATCTGTGACCCTGATTTGTTCTTTGTCATCTATTACCGCGGACGCCTATGTCGACTCTGGCGCTGCTTTGAGTCTTATGGATTGGTCCTTTGCCAAACGCTGTGGGTATGATTTGGAGCCACTGGAGGCTCCGATACCTCTGAAAGGGATTGACTCCACCCCATTGGCTAGTAATAAACCACAATACTGGACACAAGTGACTATGCGTGTTAATCCGGATCACCAGGAGGTTATTCGCTTTCTGGTGCTGTATAATCTACATGATGTTTTGGTGCTGGGATTGCCATGGCTGCAATCTCATAACCCAGTCCTCGACTGGAGAGCTATGTCTGTGTTAAGCTGGGGATGTAAAGGAACTCATGGGGACGTACCTTTGGTTTCCATTTCATCATCTATTCCCTCTGAGATTCCTGAATTCTTGTCTGACTTTCGTGACGTTTTTGAAGAACCCAAGGTTGGTTCACTACCTCCGCACCGGGAGTGCGATTGTGCCATAGACTTGATTCCGGGTAGTAAATACCCTAAGGGTCGTTTATTTAATCTGTCTGTGCCTGAACACGCTGCTATGCGAGAATATATAAAGGAGTCCTTGGAAAAGGGACATATTCGTCCTTCGTCATCTCCCTTAGGAGCCGGTTTTTTCTTTGTGTCTAAGAAAGACGGCTCTTTGAGGCCGTGTATTGATTATCGACTTTTGAATAAAATCACGGTTAAATATCAATATCCGTTACCACTGCTTACTGATTTGTTTGCTCGTATAAAGGGGGCCAAGTGGTTCTCTAAGATTGATCTCCGTGGGGCGTATAATTTGGTGCGAATCAAGCAGGGGGATGAGTGGAAAACCGCATTTAATACGCCCGAGGGCCATTTTGAGTATTTGGTGATGCCTTTTGGTCTTTCAAATGCCCCTTCAGTCTTCCAGTCCTTTATGCATGACATTTTCCGCGATTATTTGGATAAATTTATGATTGTGTATCTGGATGATATTCTGATTTTTTCGGATGACTGGGACTCTCATGTCCAGCAGGTCAGGAGGGTTTTTCAGGTTTTGCGGTCTAATTCCTTGTGTGTGAAGGGTTCTAAGTGTGTTTTTGGGGTTCAAAAGATTTCCTTCTTGGGATACATTTTTTCCCCCTCTTCCATCGAGATGGATCCTGTCAAGGTTCAGGCTATTGGTGATTGGACGCAACCCTCTTCTCTTAAGAGTCTTCAGAAATTTTTGGGCTTTGCTAACTTTTATCGTCGATTTATTGCTGGTTTTTCTGATGTTGTAAAACCATTGACTGATTTGACTAAGAAGGGTGCTGATGTTGCTGATTGGTCCCCTGATGCTGTGGAGGCCTTTCGGGAGCTCAAGCGCCGCTTTTCTTCCGCCCCAGTGTTGCGTCAGCCTGATGTTGCTCTTCCTTTTCAGGTTGAGGTCGACGCTTCTGAAATCGGAGCTGGGGCGGTGTTGTCGCAGAGAAGTTCCGACTGCTCCGTGATGAGACCTTGTGCTTTTTTTTCCCGTAAATTTTCGCCCGCCGAGCGGAATTATGATATTGGGAATCGGGAGCTTTTGGCCATGAAGTGGGCTTTTGAGGAGTGGCGTCACTGGCTTGAGGGGGCCAGACATCAGGTGGTGGTATTGACTGACCACAAAAATTTAATTTACCTTGAGTCTGCCAGGCGCCTGAATCCTAGACAGGCGCGCTGGTCGTTGTTTTTCTCTCGGTTTAATTTTGTGGTGTCGTACCTACCGGGTTCTAAGAATGTTAAGGCGGATGCCCTTTCTAGGAGTTTTGAGCCTGACTCCCCTGGTAATTCTGAGCCCACAGGTATCCTTAAAGATGGAGTGATATTGTCTACCGTTTCTCCAGACCTGCGGCGGGCCTTGCAGGAGTTTCAGGCGGATAGACCTGATCGTTGCCCACCTGGTAGACTGTTTGTTCCTGATGATTGGACCAGTAGAGTCATCTCTGAGGTTCATTCTTCTGCGTTGGCAGGTCATCCTGGAATCTTTGGTACCAGGGATTTGGTGGCAAGGTCCTTCTGGTGGCCTTCCCTGTCACGAGATGTGCGAGGCTTTGTGCAGTCTTGTGACGTTTGTGCTCGGGCCAAGCCTTGTTGTTCTCGGGCTAGTGGATTGTTGTTGCCCTTGCCTATCCCGAAGAGGCCTTGGACGCACATCTCGATGGATTTTATTTCGGATCTGCCTGTTTCTCAGAAGATGTCTGTCATCTGGGTGGTGTGTGACCGTTTCTCTAAGATGGTCCATCTGGTTCCCTTGCCTAAGTTGCCTTCTTCTTCCGAGTTGGTTCCTCTGTTTTTTCAAAATGTTGTTCGTTTGCATGGTATTCCTGAGAATATCGTTTCTGACAGAGGGACCCAGTTCGTGTCTAGATTTTGGCGGGCATTCTGTGCTAGGATGGGCATAGATTTGTCTTTTTCGTCTGCTTTCCATCCTCAGACTAATGGCCAGACCGAGCGGACTAATCAGACCTTGGAGACATATTTGAGGTGTTTTGTGTCTGCGGATCAGGATGATTGGGTTGCTTTTTTGCCTTTGGCGGAGTTCGCCCTCAATAATCGGGCCAGCTCTGCCACCTTGGTGTCCCCGTTTTTCTGTAATTTGGGGTTTCATCCTCGATTTTCCTCCGGTCAAGTGGAATCTTCGGATTGTCCTGGAGTGGATGCTGTGGTGGAGAGGTTGCATCAGATTTGGGGGCAGGTGGTGGACAATTTGAAGTTGTCCCAGGAGAAGACTCAGCTTTTTGCCAACCGCCGTCGTCGTGTTGGTCCTCGGCTTTGTGTTGGGGACTTGATGTGGTTGTCTTCTCGTTTTGTCCCTATGAGGGTTTCTTCTCCTAAGTTTAAGCCTCGGTTCATCGGCCCGTACAAGATATTGGAGATTCTTAACCCTGTGTCCTTCCGTTTGGACCTCCCTGCATCCTTTTCGATTCATAATGTTTTTCATCGGTCATTGTTGCGCAGGTATGAGGTACCGGTTGTGCCTTCCGTTGAGCCTCCTGCTCCGGTGTTGGTTGAGGGTGAGTTGGAGTACGTTGTGGAAAAGATCTTAGACTCTCGTGTTTCCAGACGGAGACTCCAGTATCTGGTCAAATGGAAGGGATACGGTCAGGAGGATAATTCTTGGGTCACTGCCTCTGATGTTCATGCCTCCGATCTTGTCCGTGCCTTTCATAGGGCTCATCCTGATCGCCCTGGTGGTTCTGGTGAGGGTTCGGTGCCCCCTCCTTGAGGGGGGGGTACTGTTGTGAAATTGGATTCTGGGCTCCCCCGGTGGCCACTTGTGGAATTGTACTTGTGTGCATCATCCCCTCTGTTCACCTGCTCCTATCAGGATGTGGGAGTCGCTATATAACCTTGCTCCTCTGTCAGTTTCTTGCCGGTCAACAATGTAATCAGAAGCCTTCTGTGCTTGTTCCTGCTACTAGACAACTCCCAGCTAAGTTGGACTTTTGTCCTTGTGTGTTTTTGCATTTTGTTCCTGTTCACAGCTGCTGTTTCGTTACTGTGTCTGGAAAGCTCTTGTGATCGGAAATTGCCACTCTGGTGTTATGAGTTAATGCTAGAGTCTTAAAGGAATTTCTGGATGGTGTTTTGATAGGGTTTTCTGCTGACCATGAAAGTGTCCTTTCTGTCTTCCTGCTATCTAGAAAGCGGACCTCGATTTTTCTAAACCTATTTTCATACTACGTTTGTCATTTCATCTAAAATCACCGCCAATATATGTGGGGGCCGCTGTCTGCCTTTTGGGAAAATTTCTCTAGAGGTGAGCCAGGACTGTCTTTTCCTCTGCTAGGATTAGGTAGCTCTCCGGCTGGCGCTGGGCATCTAGGGTTAAAAAACGTAGGCATGCTACCCGGCCACTTCTAGTTGTGCGGCAGGTTTAGTTCATGGTCAGTATAGTTTCCATCTTCCAAGAGCTAGTTCTCATATATGCTGGGCTATGTTTTCTCGCCATTGAGAATCATGACATAGTACTCCCACATGTGGAGGTGCAGAGGACACACAGCAGTTTTTGGTGCAGTGCTCCCATAAATATTGGACTTTTTGGCACAGTTATCCCACTGGGACACGTGTAAAGTGCACACAGTGGATTTTTGGCAGAGTGCGCTACCTAACACTGTCCCCCACTCCAGCTGCGTTCTGTCCTTACACTAATCAGAGCAGAATGGCCGCGGCACTCGTGATCCGGCATTTATACAGGCCTTGTCAAGTGTTGTGCTGGCCAATCACAGCCATGCCAATACTTTGTGATGATAATTACAGAGAAAATAATCTGTACAAGCAGGTGAAAAAAGTGCCTTATTTTTACGCACAGCCCAAGACTTCCCGGATGGTTGGCAGACCTAGCAGGGTTGTGCTCTGTATTTAAGATGTGAAAATGAATGTTCAGAACCAATTACAGGACTATCATAGTAAGTGAATTAATGTCTTAAAGGGTTTGCCAACTGTAAGGTGGCTACCGGACACATAGTTGATGGGAGTTATGTATCACGGAGTTGGTTGTCCTCTGTGATGTAAACCTGGGGTAATGCTCTAGTAATACTAAGAGACTTGTTTTGTGCATCTGGGCCAGATTTTACGCAAATCCTGAGAGATAGGCGGGTCTGGCTGCCCACATAACTCATCCCTGAGTTTGGTTCACAGGGTAAAATGGAGTCTGTTTGCTGAAGATGTGGTCTTTGTATGTGGAGGTAAGAAGACCTCCTACGTGATGTCTCCAGACTGAGCCATTATACTGGATGCTATCCAGTCTATGTGTACTGGACTGTCTCTAAAATGACTTTGTTGGAACTGTTTACTCTATTTTTGCCTAGACTGAAAGGCAGTTCATTTTTCTTTTCCTGTGGCATGGTTTATGCAGCACCAATAAACCAGCGTGGGCATTTAAATGGAAACGATTCCAGTATCAGCTCACCACGCACCCAAGTGAGTAGCATTCCCAAACCACTAACACTACTTTTTTATTGATGGTCTATCCTATAGGCTGTTTCCTGCTCTGTTGGCGGCCTGAATAAATAAAAATAGACCATGAATAAGAAAGTACTGACTAATCTCCTTGAGAAAGAGAAAGATAGTGATCTAATCTACGCTCACCAAGAATATCCTGGGAATGCTGTCTCCATGCAGTATATAGATTTAGCTCATCAATTTGGTAACCTATACTTTGACCATATCTAATCTGCTGGCGGTGCAATTGATAACAGACCAACAACTAACAGCCTAGGAAACAGAAATAATAGGAGAATACAGTAGAGGTGGTAGTCTGCGGTGCCAATGTAGGACTCGAAACCAAGGACGGTAAGGAAATTTGCTGGACCAATTTCTTCATCAGGAGAACCACCACTATTCTCCTATTACGGTATTTATTCTACACAATGGGATTTTCGTTCTCGAGAGTGCTGCATCAGTTGTCATGCTTAAGTCTTTAGTTGTAGGTCAAACAACCCCGTAAGGTGAGCAGTTCCCTCTCCCTCACTTTGATTTACCTTCCTAGGCTAAGACTCTATAGAACTTTGTGTCCCTTTTCTCTCCGTTCAACCTAGGAAATGGAACAGAGCTCTTTTAAAAAACAAATATGTAGAAGAACATCTAAATCACACCCTCTACAAGTAATAAGCACAGAAATGCACTATGTAAAGCATTTTTCAGGATCCTCTATTGAAACAAAACTTTTCACAAATTATTTATTTATTACAATAGGTCCATTATGTAAAATGTGCAATTTTGGGAAAACTGACTAAATGTGAATAATACAATCTAGAGTTCTTCAAGTGTGCTGTTATTGGACTTCATGATAGCTCAACTTGTTTTGAGCTTTGGCAATATAATGGGATATAAAGTAACAGCAAGTATTATAAGATTTGCAGAATGTTTTTATTTTTAATTGCATGCAAAAATATGTTAATTTAGCTGTGTGTCTTATTCCATATTTACAATGTTGGCACACATTCTTATTTAAATGGTATTTCTGTAAATCCTTCTATATATAGTAAGCCTGCACACGGCTGCAGTTATTAAGACCTATGTACAGTGTGTCTTTGCGAATCTTAGAAAATCATTATTAATTGGGTTTGCGAGGCTGCTGAGAAGATTATATATATACATCTATAGTCACTGCCTTGGATTTATCTTCAAATAGAGTGTTTAGCTGTGATAATCTGTCTTCAGTGAGCCTGACGGGACCTCTAATCTGTAATAACCAGACTACTGAGAATCTTTTCATGTCATTCTTGTACAAATGTGATACAAAACACAGGCAGGGCTCTGAAAAAAAATGGTATTGAAGAGATTCAAGGTAACAATCAGAGTATTTATATTGATTTTGTTTCAATAATTTTTTTCTGAATATTGGAAAAGATTACAGGGATAACATTATCAATGTTTAGGCATAACACAAAATAAAATGCTATGCTATGTCTGACCTCTGTAATTGCAAACAAAGGTTTCTGTATCAAATATAAAGTTTTGTTTTTCTATGGTATCAGATATTTATTTAATGCAATAAAATGCAAATTAATTATAATGTGATTTTCTGGATTTTATTTTTAGATTTTGTCTCTTACAGTTGAAGTGTACCGACAATAAAAATTACACACCACTCAATTCTTTGTAAGTATGGCAATAAGATTTCTAAAATAAAACATCCCCTTTAATTATATGAAATCACTCTGTATTGGGTAATTTATCCATATGGCAAACTTGTGAGAATTCTTTATAGAAAATAATTTAAAAAGCTGCCCAAACTTTTATTGCAAATACCTATTTCTCTTACTTTCATACTTTAAACAGATTCAGAAACAATGTGACTGAGAAGATCAATCAGGTGACTGGGCTTCTCTCTGCTCCGCTTAGCTACATGACAGATTTTCCCCTATATACAGGGGTGCTCAAAACTTTTGAGACTGACACTAAGGCTATTTTCACACAACAGGTTTTTGCCATCAGGCACAATCTGTCGAATTTTGAAAAAGATGGATCCTTTTTTTCCCACCGGATCCGTTTTTTTTCTCAAAGAGTTGTATTAGTGACGGATTGCGACGGATGGCGTAACGTTTCATCTATTTTTTGCCAGATCCATCCAAATTTATTTTTCCAGCGGCCGGAGAAAACGAACAGAGGAGCGATTTTTCCTGTCAGGTGAAAAAACGCCCAGCGACGGTTCCGGTGATAAATGGATGAAACATGAGGTGAAATGAGTGAATCCGGCTAACGATTCAGTTTTTACACTGAGCTCTCTCTCTCTCCCTGATGTGTGAAAGTAGCCTAATTTTGGTTTTCACAAAGTTTTCTTCTTCAGTATTTTTCGATCTTTTAGTCAGATGTTTGTATGGTTGCTGAAGTACAATTATACAATTATATTATAAGTTTCATAAGTTTTTAACCCCTTTACCCCCAAGGGTGGTTTGCACGTTAATGACCAGGCCAATTTTTACAATTCTGACCACTGTTCCTTTATGAGGTTATAACTCTGGAACGCTTCAACGAATCCCAGTGATTCTGACAATGTTTTCTCGAGACATATTGTACTTCATGATAGTGGTAAAATTTATTTGATATTACCTGCGTTTATTTGTGAAAAAAATGGAAATTTGGCAAAAATGTTGACAATTTTGCAATTTTCCAACTTTGAATTTTTATGCAATTAAATCACAGAGATATGTCATGCAAAATACTTAATAAGTAACATTTCCCACATGTCTACTTTACATCAGCACAATTTTGGAACCAAATTTTTTTTTTGTTAGGGAGTTATAAGGGTTAAAAGTTGACCAGCAATTTCTCATTTTTACAACGCCATTTTTTTTTAGGGACCACATCTCATTTGAAGTCATTTTGAGGGGTCTATATGATAGAAAATAACCAAATGTGACACCGTTCTAAAAACTGCACCCCTCAAGGTGCTCAAAACCACATTCAAGAAGTTTATTAACCCTTCAGGTGTTTCACAGAAATTTTTGAAATGTTTAAATAAAAATGAACATTTAACTTTTTTTCACAAAAAATTTATTTCAGCTCCAATTTGTTTTATTTTACCAATAATAACAGGAGAAAATGGACCCCAAAAGTTGTTGTACAATTTGTCCTGAGTACGCCGATACCCCATATGTGGGGGTAAAGCACTGTTTGGGCGCATGGCAGAGCTCGGAAGCGAAGGAGTGCCATTTGACTTTTCAACGCAAAATTGACTGGAATTGAGATGGGACGCTGTTATGATCCCAATGGCAGGGGACCTCAGAGATTACAGCAAAGTCTGCAAAACATAAATACCAGCTCATAGGGAAGTGGTAACTAGGCTGACCATATACCTGATCCTAGCACAAAACACTAACAGCAGCCGGGGAACGTGCCTACGTTGATCCTAGACGTCTCGCGTCAGCCGGAGAACTAACTAACCCTATCAGGGAAAATAAGACCTCTCTTGCCTCCAGAGAAAAGACCCCAAAGTAATACAAGCCCCCAACAAATAATAACTGTGAGGTAAGAAGAAAAGACAAACGTAAGAATGAACTAGATTTAGCAAAGAGAGGCCCACTGACTAATAGCAGAATATAGTAAGAAGACTTATATGGTCAGCAAAAAACCCTGCAAAATATCCACGCTGAATATGCAAGAACCCCCAAACCGACTAACGGCGTGGGGGGAGAATATCAGCCCCCTAGAGCTTCCAGCGATAACAGGAATCACATTTTGTACAAGCTGGACAAAAAATATGAACAATGCAAATGATCAAAAGTACGAAAGCAGGACTTAGCTTATCTTGCAAAGAACCAGGACCTGCAGACAGGAGCAAACAGAAGTGAACTGATTACAACGATGCCAGGCACTGGACTGAGAATCCAGGAAGTTTAAATAGCAACACCCCAGGCCTAACGAAGCAGGTGAGTACCAACCTAGGAAAGGACAATCAAAGTGCCAAACCACTAGTGACCACAAGAGGGAGCCAAGAAGTATAGTTCACAACAGTACCCCCCCTTTAAGGCGGGGTCACCGAACCCTCACCAAGACCACCAGGGCGATCAGGATGAGCAGCGTGGAAGGCACGAACCAAATCGGCCGCATGAACATCCGAAGCGACCACCCAGGAATTATCCTCCTGACCATAGCCCTTCCATTTGACCAAATACTGAAGCCTCCGTCTAGAGAGACGAGAATCCAAGATCTTCTCCACCACGTACTCCAACTCGCCCTCAACCAACACCGGAGCAGGAGGCTCAACAGCAGGAACCACAGGCACAACGTACCGCCGCAACAAAGACCTATGGAACACGTTGTGAATGGCAAATGACACAGGAAGATCCAAACGAAAAGAAACCGGGTTAAGAACTTCCAAAATTTTATAAGGACCAATAAAGCGAGGCTTAAACTTAGGAGAGGAAACCTTCAGAGGGACATACCGAGAAGACAACCAAACCAATTCCCCAACACGAAGTCGGGGGCCCACACCGCGGCGGCGGTTGGCAAAACGCTGAGCCTTCTCCTGTGACAACTTCAAGTTGTCCACCACATGATTCCAAATGCGCTGCAACCTATCCACCACAAAATCCACCCCAGGACAGTCAGAAGACTCAACATGACCCGAGGAGAAACGAGGATGAAAACCAGAGTTGCAGAAGAATGGCGAAACCAAGGTAGCGAAACTAGCCCGATTATTAAGGGCAAACTCAGCCAACGGCAAGAAGGTCACCCAATCATCCTGGTCCGCAGAAACAAAACATCTCAAATAAGCCTCCAGTGTCTGATTAGTTCGCTCCGTTTGACCATTAGTCTGAGGATGGAAGGCAGATGAAAATGACAAATCAATGCCCATTTTAGCACAAAAAGAACGCCAGAATCTGGACACAAACTGGGATCCTCTGTCGGACACGATATTCTCCGGAATGCCGTGCAAACGAACCACATTCTGAAAAAATAAAGGAACCAGATCGGAAGAGGAAGGCAACTTAGGCAAGGGTACCAAAAGGACCATCTTGGAAAAACGATCACACACCACCCAGATGACAGACATTCCTTGAGACACCGGAAGATCAGAAATGAAATCCATGGAAATGTGTGTCCAAGGCCTCTTCGGGACGGGCAAGGGCAAAAGCAACCCGCTAGCACGAGAACAACAAGGCTTAGCCCGAGCACAAGTCCCACAGGACTGCACAAATGACCGCACATCCCGTGACAAGGAAGGCCACCAAAAGGACCTAGCCACCAAATCTCGGGTACCAAAAATTCCCGGATGCCCTGCCAACACCGAGGAATGAACCTCGGAAATGACTCTGCTGGTCCATTTATCAGGAACAAACAGTCTGTCGGGTGGACACGAGTCAGGTCTACCAGCCTGAAATCTCTGCAACACACGTCGCAAATCTGGAGATATGGCCGACACGATTACTCCCTCTTTAAGAATACCAGCTGGCTCCGAGACTCCAGGAGAGTCAGGCACAAAGCTCCTAGAGAGAGCATCAGCCTTGACATTCTTCGAACCAGGCAGGTATGAGACCACAAAGTCAAAACGAGAGAAAAACAATGACCAACGAGCCTGTCTAGGATTCAGGCGCTTAGCAGACTCGAGATACATCAAATTTTTGTGATCAGTCAAGACCACCACACGATGCTTAGCACCCTCGAGCCAATGACGCCACTCCTCAAATGCCCACTTCATGGCCAACAACTCCCGATTACCAACATCATAGTTCCGCTCAGCAGGCGAAAACTTCCTAGAGAAAAAGGCACATGGTCTCATCACAGAACAACCAGAGCCTCTCTGCGACAAAACAGCCCCAGCACCGATCTCAGAAGCATCCACTTCAACCTGAAAGGGAAGTGAGACATCAGGCTGGCACAAAACAGGCGCCGAAGTAAACCGGCGCTTCAGCTCCTGGAAGGCCTCCACGGCTGCAGGAGCCCAATTAGCCACATCAGAACCTTTCTTGGTCATATCCGTCAAAGGTTTAACAACGCTAGAAAAATTAGTGATAAAGCGACGGTAGAAATTAGCAAACCCCAAGAACTTCTGAAGACTCTTAACAGACGTGGGCTGAGTCCAATCATGAATAGCTCGGACCTTGACTGGGTCCATCTCCACAGCAGAAGGGGAGAAAATAAAACCCAAAAAGGAAACCTTCTGCACTCCAAAGAGACACTTTGAGCCCTTCACAAACAAAGCGTTATCACGCAAAACCTGAAACACCATCCTGACCTGCTTTACATGAGAATCCCAATCATCCGAGAAAACTAGAATATCATCCAGATACACAATCAAAAATTTATCCAGATACTTCCGGAAGATATCATGCATAAAGGACTGAAACACTGAAGGGGCATTAGAGAGCCCAAAGGGCATCACCAAGTATTCAAAATGACCTTCGGGCGTATTGAATGCAGTTTTCCATTCATCTCCCTGCCTAATGCGCACAAGGTTGTACGCACCACGAAGATCTATCTTGGTGAACCACTTGGCACCCTTAATCCGAGCAAACAAGTCTGACAATAGTGGCAAAGGATACTGAAACTTAACAGTGATTTTATTCAGAAGCCGATAGTCTATACAAGGTCTCAAAGACCCGTCTTTCTTGGCCACAAAAAAGAATCCCGCACCGAGAGGGGAAGAGGATGGACGAATATGCCCCTTCTCCAAAGACTCCTTGACATAAGAACGCATCGCGGCATGCTCGGGTACAGACAAATTAAATAATCGTCCCTTAGGAAATTTACTGCCAGGAATCAAATCTATAGCGCAGTCACAGTCCCTATGAGGAGGAAGAGCACTGGACCTGGACTCACTGAATACATCCTGATAGTCACACAAATACTCAGGAACTTCTGAAGGAGTAGAAGTAGCAATAGACACCGGCGGAGAATCACAATGAATTCCCTGACAACCCCAACTTGAGACAGACATAGCCTTCCAATCCAAAACAGGATTATGGGTCTGTAACCATGGCAGACCTAAAACGACCAAATCATTCATTTTATGCAGAACAAGAAAACGAATCACCTCCCGATGTTCAGGAGTCATGCACATGGTCACTTGTGTCCAATACTGCGGTTTATTTTCCGCCAGTGGCGTAGCATCAATTCCTCTGAGAGGAATCGGAACCTTTAAAGGCTCCAGGACAAAACCGCAGCGCTTGGCAAACGACAAGTCCATAAGACTCAGGGCAGCACCTGAATCCACAAATGCCATAACAGGGTAGGAAGACAATGAACAAATCAAAGTCACAGACAAAATAAATTTAGGCTGCAAATTACCAATGGTGACAGGACTGACAACCTTGGTTAGGCGTCTAGAGCATGCTGATATAACATGTGTAGAATCACCACAGTAAAAACACAGCCCATTCTGACGTCTATGATTTTGTCGTTCGGTTCTAGTCAGGATTCTATCACATTGCATTGAGACAGGTGTCTGTTCAGACAACACCGCCAGAGGTTTAGCGGATTTGCGCTCCCGCAAACGCCGATCAATCTGAATAGCCAGCGCCATAGAATCATTCAGACTTGTAGGAATTGTAAAACCCACCATCACATTCTTAATGGCTTCAGAAAGGCCATTTCTGAAATTTGCGGCCAGGGCACATTCATTCCATCGAGTAAGCACGGACCATTTCCGAAATTTTTGGCAGTACACCTCAACTTCATCCTGGCCCTGAGAGATGGCCAGTAGAGCTTTTTCTGCCTGAATTTCAAGATTAGGCTCCTCATAAAGCAATCCGAGCGCCAGAAAAAACGCATCAACATCCGCCAATGCAGGATCTCCTGGCGCTAACGAGAAAGCCCAATCCTGAGGGTCGCCACGCAAGAAGGAGATAACAATTTTAACTTGCTGAGCTGAATCTCCAGACGAACGAGGTTTCAAAGATAGAAACAATTTACAATTATTCCTAAAATTCCTAAATTTAAATCGATCTCCAGAGAACAGCTCAGGAATAGGTATCTTAGGCTCTGACATAGGACTGCTAACAACAAAATCCTGAATGCCCTGCACACGTGCAGCAAGCTGATCCACACTAGTAATCAAGGTCTGAACATTCATGTCTGCAGCAAAGCTTCAAGCCACTCAGAGATAAAGGGGAGGAAGAAAAAAAAATTCCAAAAAAAACCAAAAAACAAAAACTCAGAACTTCTTTTCTTTTAATCCCACTTCAGCAATGCATTAACTATTTATAGGCCTGGCATACTGTTATGATCCCAATGGCAGGGGACCTCAGAGATTACAGCAAAGTCTGCAAAACATAAATACCAGCTCATAGGGAAGTGGTAACTAGGCTGACCATATACCTGATCCTAGCACAAAACACTAACAGCAGCCGGGGAACGTGCCTACGTTGATCCTAGACGTCTCGCGCCAGCCGGAGAACTAACTAACCCTATCAGGGAAAATAAGACCTCTCTTGCCTCCAGAGAAAAGACCCCAAAGTAATACAAGCCCCCAACAAATAATAACGGTGAGGTAAGAAGAAAAGACAAACGTAAGAATGAACTAGATTTAGCAAAGAGAGGCCCACTGACTAATAGCAGAATATAGTAAGAAGACTTATATGGTCAGCAAAAAACCCTGCAAAATATCCACGCTGAATATCCAAGAACCCCCAAACCGACTAACGGCGTGGGGGGAGAATATCAGCCCCCTAGAGCTTCCAGCGATAACAGGAATCACATTTTGTACAAGCTGGACAAAAAATATGAACAATGCAAATGATCAAAAGTACGAAAGCAGGACTTAGCTTATCTTGCAAAGAACCAGGACCTGCAGACAGGAGCAAACAGAAGTGAACTGATTACGATGCCAGGCACTGGACTGAGAATCCAGGAAGTTTAAATAGCAACACCCCAGGCCTAACGAAGCAGGTGAGTACCAACCTGGGAAAGGACAATCAAAGTGCCAAACCACTAGTGACCACAAGAGGGAGCCAAGAAGTATAGTTCACAACAGGACACCATGTTGCGTTTGGAGAGCCCCTGATGTGCCTAAACATTGAAAACCCCACAAGTGACACCATTTTGGAAAGTAGACCCCCTAAGGAACTTATCTAGATGTGTGTTGAGCACTTTGACCCATTAAGTGATTCACAGACGTTTATAATGCAGAGCCGTAAAAATAAGAAATCATATTTTTTCACAAAAATGATCTTTTCGCCCCCAATTTTTTATTTTCCCAAGGGTAAGAGAAAAAATTGGACTACAAAAGTTGTTGTACAATTTGTCCTGAGTATGCTGATACCCCATATGTGGGGGTAAACCACTGTTTGGGCGCATGGGAGAGCTCGGAAGGGAAGGAGCGCCGTTTGACTTTTCAATGCAAAATTGACAGGAATTGAGATGGGACTAGTGTTGAGCATTCCGATACCGCAAGTATCGGGTATCGGCCGATATTTGCTGTATCGGAATTCCGATACCGAGATCCGATACTTTTGTGGTATCGGGTATCGGTATCGAAACAACATTAATGTGTAAAAGAAAGAATTAAAATAAAAAATATTGCTATACTCACCTCTCCGACGCAGCCTGGACCTCACCGAGGGAACCGGCAGCGTTCTTTGCTTAAAATGCGCGCTTTTCCTTCCTTCCGTGACGTCACGGCTTCTGATTGGTCGCGTGCCGCCCATGTGGCTGCGACGCGACCAATCACAGCAAGCCGTGACGTAATTTTCAGGTCCTTCTAGGCATTCAGTATTTTAAAATTACGTTCCGGCTTTGTGATTGGTCGCGTCGCGGTCACATGGGCGACGCGACCAATCACAAGCCGTGACGTCACGGGAGGCAGGAGACGCGCGCATTTTAAAATGCGCGCATGTCCAGCCTCCCGTGACGTCACGGCTTGTGATTGGTCGCGTCGCCCATGTGACCGCGACGCGACCAATCACAAGCCAGAACGTAATTTTAAAATCCTGAAGGACCTGAAATTACGTCACGGCTTGCTGTGATTGGTTGCGTCGCGGCCACATGGGCGACGCGACCAATCACAAGCCGTGATGTCACGGGAGGCTGGACACGCGCGCATTTTAAAATGCGCGCGTCTCCTGCCTCCCGTGACGTCACGGCTTGTGATTGGTCGCGTCGCCCATGTGACCGCGACGCGACCAATCACAAAGCCGGAACGTAATTTTAAAATACTGAATGCCTAGAAGGACCTGAAAATTACGTCACGGCTTGCTGTGATTGGTCGCGTCGCGGCCACATGGGCGGCACGCGACCAATCAGAAGCCGTGACGTCACGGAAGGAAGGAAAAGCGCGCATTTTAAGCAAAGAACGCTGCCGGTTCCCTCGGTGAGGTCCAGGCTGCGTCGGAGAGGTGAGTATAGCAATATTTTTTATTTTAATTCTTTATTTTACCCATTAATATGGTTCCCAGGGCCTGAAGGAGAGTTTTCTCTCCTTCAGACCCTGGGAACCATCAGGGATACCGTCCGATACTTGAGTCCCATTGTCTTGTATTGGTATCGGGTATCGGTATCGGATTAGATCCGATACTTTGCCGGTATCGGCCGATACTTTCCGATACCGATACTTTCAAGTATCGGACGGTATCGCTCAACACTAGATGGGACGCCATGTTGCATTTGGAGAGCCACTGATGTGCCTAAACATTGAAACACCTCACAAGTGACACCATTTTGGAAAGTAGACCCCCTAAGGAACTTATCTAGATGTGTTGTGAGAGCTTTGAACCCCCAAGTGTTTCACTACAGTTTATAACGCAGAGCTGTGAAAATAAAAATTCTTTTTTTTTCCACAAAAATTATATTTTATCCCCCAGTTTTGTATTTTTCCAAGGGTAACAGTTGAAATTGGACCCCAAAAGTTGTTGTCCAATTTGTTATGAGTACGTTGATGCCCCATATGTGGGGGGGAACCACCGTTTGAGTGCATGGCAGAGCTCGGATGGGAAGGAGCATCATTTGGAATGCAGACTTAGATGGATTGGTCTGCAGGCGTCACTTTGCATTTGCAGAGCCCCTAATGTACCTAAACAGTAGAAACCCCCCACAAGTGACCCCATGTTGAAAACTAGACCCCCCAAGGAACTTATCTAGATGTGTTGTGAGAACTTTGAACCCCCAAGTGTTTCACTACAGTTTATAGCGCAGAGTCGTGAAAATAAAAAATCTTTTTTTTCCCACAAAAATTATTTTTTAGCCCAAGTTTTGTATTTTTTCAAGGGTAACAGTTGAAATTAGACCCCAAAAGTTGTTGTCCAATTTGTCCTGAGTACGCTGATACCCCATATGTGGGGGGAAACCACCGTTTAAGCGCATGGCAGAGCTCGGAAGGGAAGGAGCGTCATTTGGAATGCAGACTTAGATGGATTGGTCTGCAGGCATCACATTGCGTTTGCAGAGCCCCTAATGTACCTAAACAGTAGAAACCCCCCACAAGTGACCCCATATTGGAAACTAGACCCCCCAAGGAACTTATCTAGATGTGTTGTGAGAACTTTGAATCCCCAAGTGTTTCACTACAGTTTATAACGCAGAGCCTTGAAAATAAAAAATCCTTTTTTTCCACAAAAATTATTTTTTAGCCCCCAGTTTTGTATTTTCCCAAGGGTAACAGGAGAAATTGGACCCCAAAAGTTGTTGTCCAATGTGTCCTGACTCCTGAGTACGCTGATACCCCATATGTTGGGGTAAACCCCTGTTTGGGCGCACGGGAGAGCTCGGAAGGGAAGGAGCACTGTTTTACTTTTTCAACGCAGAATTGGCTGGAATTGAGATCGGACGCCATGTCGCGTTTGGAGAGCCCCTGATGTGCCTAAACAGTGGAAACCCCCCAATTATAACTGAAACCCTAATCCAAACACATCCCTAACCCTAATCCCAATGGTAACCCTAACCACACCCCTAACCCTGACAGAACCCTAGCCCTAATCCCAACCCTATTCCCAACCGTAAATGTAATCCAAACCCTAACCCTAACTTTAGCCCCAACCCTAACTGTAGCCTTAACCCTAGCCCCAACCCTAACCCTAGCCCTATCCTTAACCCTAGCCCTAACCCTAGCCATAACCCTAGCCCTAACCCTAACCTTAGCCCAAACCCTAGCCCTAACCCTAGCCCTAACCCTAATGGGAAAGTAGAAATAAATACATTTTTAAAATTTTTAAATTTTTCGCTAACTAAGGTGGTGATGAAGGGGGGGTTTGATTTACATTTATAGCGGGTTTTTTAGCAGATTTTTATGATTGGCAGCCGTCACACACTGAAAGACGCTTTTTATTGCAAAAAATTTTTTGGGCGTTACCACATTTTGAGAGCTATAATTTTTCCATATTTTGGTCCACAGAGTCATGTGAGGACTTGTTTTTTGCGGGATGAGTTGACGTTTTTATTGGTAACATTTTCGGGCACGTGACATTTTTTGATCGCTTTTTATTCCAATTTTTGTGAGGCTGAATGACCAAAAACCAGCTATTCATGAATTTCTTTTGGGGGAGGCGTTTATACCGTTCCGCATTTGGTAAAATGGATAAAGCAGTTTTATTCTTCGGGTCAGTACGATTACAGTGATACCTCATTTATATCATTTTTTTATGTTTTGTCGCTTTTATACGATAAAAACTATTTTATAGAAAAAATAATTATTTTTGCATCGCTTTATTCTGAGGACTATAACTTTTTTATCTTTTCTTTGATGATGCTGTATGGTGGCTCGTTTTTTGCGGGACAAGATGACGTTTTCAGCAGTACCATGGTTATTTATATCCGTCTTTTTGATCGCGTGTTATTCCACTTTTTGTTTGGCAGTATGATAATAAAGCGTTGTTTTTTGCCTCTTTTTTTTTTTTTTTGCGGTGTTCACTGAAGAGGTTAACTAGTGGGACAGTTTTATAGGTCGGGTCGTTACGGACGCGGCGATACTAAATATGTGTACTTTTATTGTTTTTTTATTTATTTAGATAAAGAAATGTATTTATAGGAACAATATACAGTATATATATTTTTTGAATTTTTTTATTTTTTTTTTACACATGTGAATATTTTTTTTTTTTTTTACACTATAACATTGCCCCAGGGGGGGGGGGGGTATATCATGTTATAGTGTAAGATCGCTGATCTGACAGTTTGCACAGCACTCTGTCAGATCGGCGATCTGACGTGCACAGATCCAGGCTTCCCGGCGCCTGCTCTGAGCAGGCGCTGTGAAGCCACCTCCCTGCAGGACCCAGATGCCGTGGCCATTTTGGAGCCAGGCCTGCTGCAGGGAGGAGGAGGTAAGAGACCCTCAGAGCAACGCGATCACATCGCGTTGCTCCGGGGGTCTCAGGGAAGCCCGCAGGGAGCCCTCTCCCTGCGCGGTGCTTCCCTATACTGCCGGAACACCGCGATCATGTTTGATCGCAGTGTGCCGGGGGTTAATGTGCCGGGGGCGGTCCGTGACCGCTCTTGGCACATAGTGCCGGATGTCAGCTGCGATAGCCAGCTGACACCTGGCCGTGATCGGCCGCGCTCCCCCATGAGTGTGGCCAATCGCATATGACGTACTATCCCGTCGGTGGTCATACGGGCCCACCCCACCTCGACAGGATAGTACGTCCAATGCCAGAAAGGGGTTAAACTTTTTTTGACAAATGCAAGTTTATGCAAAGACTCAATATTTACAGTGTTAACCTTTATTTTTCAAGGCCTCTACAATGTGCTCTGACAACTGGATATCAGCGTGTGGTACAAATCATGACTGATGACAACCTAATTCTT
This sequence comes from Ranitomeya variabilis, assembly GCF_051348905.1. Classification (NCBI taxonomy): domain Eukaryota; kingdom Metazoa; phylum Chordata; class Amphibia; order Anura; family Dendrobatidae; genus Ranitomeya; species Ranitomeya variabilis. The sequence continues at coordinate 775,236,151 of NC_135233.1, read as the reverse complement.
GCCTAATCAGTGCCTGGAGTTTCATAATTTCTGTGCTTTTTGTTTATCCATTTGCTTTTTGAAGATTGATTATAGTTTCTCAATGGAGCAAACAAAAACACAGAAAATTGTTACAAGCAATGAATTGATTAGACAATAAAGAGTTGCCATCAGTACATGAATACATCACCAGGACCACTGTCAGTACATTCATATAGCACCAGAACCACCATGAGTATACCAATACAGCACCAGAACCACTGTCAATACATGAATAGCACCAGAACCAACATCACTATTTGAATGCCGCATCAAGCTTAGTACAGTTATCAATTGCAATCTCATGCTATCTCCAACCATATGTACTTGTATAGCATGAACCTGCATCTCCCAAATATGTCATTAATAGTGATGAGCGAATATACTCGTTACACGAGATTTCTCGAGCACGCTCGGGGGTCCTCCGAGTATTTTTTAGTGCTCGGAGATTTAGTTTTTATTGCCGCAGCTGAATGATTTACATCTGTTAGCCAGCATAAGTACATGTGGGGATTCCCTAGCAACAAGGCAACCCCCACATGTACTTATGCTGGCTAACAGATGTAAATCATTCAGCTGCGGCAATAAAAACTAAATCTCCGAGCACTAAAAAATACTCGGAGGTGACCCCAGCGTGCTCGAGAAATCTCAAGTAACGAGTATATTCGCTCATCACTAGTCATTAACAATGGTAAGGAGATACTACGAGTTGTCACCAGCGATCATCAGCGGACACACAGAAACCACAATAATGATTAGACTCACTCAGCATCAGAAATAAACATTTATGTCCATATATCTTACAGATGACATTGTCACTGTTTATAATCATTCTCATCACTATTGTATTCATGCAGTACAAACAGCATGATGAGATTTCTCTGCAGAATTCCCTCTTCTCTGGCCTTTTGCATAACATCCACACAGTGCCCTTCAAATGAAGTGTCATTATAATGTCTAATGAATTAAAATATTTCCCATACTGTACTCCCACTAGTACAAAATGTCCCTCCCACGGACCCCACCTCTCTATAGTGTCCTTTCTTGCTGCCCCCTCTCCATACTACCCATCCCCCCACGCTCCCACCTCTCCATACTGATGCAAATGTTTTGAAAGCAGAAAGATGGGAATCTGTTCCACTTGTCAACATTTCCTTTTTTTTGGGGGGTGGGTGTGGGGGTGGGGGGCAGATGTGACCCGCAGGCTATATGTTGTGCAAGCCTGGCCATAAAGTCCTCTGGTAAAATCAGTTTGTTAACTGTTTTCCTCACCATATAGTAGCTGCAGATTTAATCACTTTCATTTTGAATTATGATTAATAGCAAAAATGTCTTAGCTTGCCGCTGAAACCACTATTATAGCATTGAGTTTAGGGACTTTTTTTCCCCATGTAAAATGTAATAACAATAATGATAATAATTATAAATAATAAACATTTTAAGAGAAAATAATGCAAAAATCTCAAACACCATTCAAGCCACTAGGAGGCACTCTTGATTTGCACATTGGCTTAGCTCAAACTCTCATGTAGATCAGCTTAAATGTATTTTCATTCTATTCCTACAGAGTGTTTTTTTTTTCAAGCAGTGTTAACTTTACCTGATTTCAAAGCAAAGACAACAGTGGAACACAAAATTATTGTTTGTTAAATGGCATTTATATTTGGAATGATCACTCGAAAGCCTATATTTTAAATGTCCTGCAACATGGAAAGACAAAAGTTGTACAGAAATAAAATGTGATTATGTAGCACAAATGGATTGGCAAACATAGGTACTAATATGGAACTTTCATTAAGGGGCTTTCCAGTTGGTAGATATAAAATATAGAAATTTAGGAAACACAAAGATGCATTACTTTGCGTAAATTAAAACTGCTGAAACAACTCTAGAAATATTTGTTAGGCACGCCCATCGCAAAAAACTTTGAGAAGCAGAGCACATGAAATTGAAATAAAAAATTGTCCTTTTCTAGATTTAACTTAACAACTATATATAAGGAGAGAAAAACTCCATACATTAAAGGGATTGTTCATAAAAAACATTTTTGTTATCCAAAGATGCTATAAAAAACCAAAAATTCTCCCAAAGGCATATTCACCTACCAGTGGTGCTGTTCTGAAGTGACAGAAAGGTGACTGCAACATAATGTGATGGATGTTTCTGCTACTGGCAGATGAGTATGCTTCCTTTTATTATTTCTATAAGTGTAACAACTCTGCTGGCATCACTGCATGGCCTCCCATCCCCCACCTGCATTACTCTCAAACTCACTCACTTCTCTGGGCCTTGTTGTGACTTCTCTCTGCTGTCAGCTCCATGCTGTGTGCCTCATGTCTGCTGTTTGCTCTGTGCATGCTCTGTCTGTGTGCATAGGGGGGCGGCGCCAGCAACTCCTGTTTCTTATAGAGACTCTGTGCACCTTGCTAAGGTGTCCCTGGCCAATCGCCATGAGTCTTCCTGTATTTAAGACATCCCCACCTATTGGTGGGGGCCTGTGCAACTTACTCCCTCAGTCAGTTCTTAGCTGCTGAGGAGCCAGGTCCTGTCTTGCTTACTCTTATGTCTGCCACCCAGGGGGCTTGTACCCTGGTCTGTTTTCTGTGTAGCCACCCAGCGGGCTTCGTACCCTGGCCTATGTCCACCACCCAGAGGGGCATCGTACCCTGGCTTGTGTCCATGTCCCCGTGCCTAGTCTCGTTCCTGACTCTGTCTTAGTCTAGTCCCGTTCTTGTGTCTGTTTATATCCCTGTCTTGGTTTGCTTTTTCTGCTGTGCGTACTCTGTGTCTTGCTATGCTCCGCTTTCGGCTCCACTCTCTGCGACCTTGCTTTGCTCCTTGCTCTGCATTGTGAACTTGCTCTGCACTCTGTGGTTTTGCTCTCAGCTCTGCACTCTGAGTCTTGCTCTGCACTCTGACTTTGCTCTGCGCTCAGCTCTGCACTCTGTGGCTTTGCTCTCAGCTCTGCTCTCTGTAGCTTTGCTCTGCACTTTGCTCTGTACTCTGACTTTGCTCTGCACTCTGTGGCCCTGCTCTGCGGCTCCGCTCAGCTCTTGCTCTGCGGCTCCGCTCCTTGCGGTTCTACCTTGCTCTGCTCCTTGCGGTTCTACCTGGCTCTGCTCCTTGCGGTTCTACCTGGCTCCACTCCTTGCGGTTCTACTTCTCCAGCTCTTGGCTCCGCCTCCTGTGGTTCTGCGCTTGGCTCCGTCTCCAGCTCTTGGCTCCGCCTCCTGCGTTTCTGCTCTTGGCTCTAGCTCCTCTGCATTCGCTCTTGTGGTCTTTCTCTACCTATTCTTAAGTCCTCCTGTCTGAACAGGTTCTTACCTGTTTTACATGCCTGCCTGCAGACCGGTCCCTACCGCGGTTCTTCCAGTGTTCCAGTCTTGTCCGCCTGTCCTGCCAGAGAGCCAGCGGTACCTGCCTGCCTACCAGAGAGCCAGCCATGCCTGCCTGCCTGCCTGCCAGTATCTCTGTTGTACCCGTCTGCCTGCCAGTATCTCTGTTGTACCAGTCTGCCTGCCGTGCCCGCTTGCCTATGTTCCGTACCCCGGTGGGATCAGCAGCCACAGCCAGACACTACCCTGGAGTGGTACCTGGTAGCTTCCTATTGCGCAAGTCTGACCTCACCATCGGAGGCTCCAGCGAACACATAGGAAGCTACTTAGTTACGCCCCTTCCAGGGAAGTTTGGTCTGTGGTCCAGTGGGGCCGCACACCCGCGTCAACCAGTCTCAGTGCGTGCGTGACAGTTTGCACAGGCCATGGTCCCCGCTGAGTCCCATGTGCCTTCGCTCTCAGAGCAAGATGAACTCTCTTCTTGCCAGTATTGGCCTCTGAGGAAAATGTTTACCCAGTCTGAAAGCCAGTCCTTCACTGCTCTATCCCCAATTGTCATCTCTAATGAGCTGTTTGATCGACTTCAAGCCTGCGCTCCTAATGACGAATCCATGCCAGCAGATCTTCCATGCTACTATGGGGACCTGTTGTGAAATTGGATTTTGGGCTCCCCCGGTGGCCTCTGGTGGAATTGAACTGGTGTGCATCATCCCCTCTGTTCACCTGTTTCCATCAGGATGTGGGAGTCGCTATTTAACCTTGCTCCTCTGTCACTTCCATGCCGGTCAACATTGTAATCAGAAGCCTTTCTGTGCATGTTCCTGCTGCTAGACAACTCCCAGCTAAGTTGGACTTTAGTCCTCGTTTGTTTTTGCATTTTGTTCCAGTTCACAGCTGTAGTTTCGTTTCTGTGTCTGGAAAGCTCTTGTGATCTGAAATTGCCACTCTGATGTTATGAGTTAATACTAGAGTCTTAAAGTAATTTCAGGATGGTATTTTGATAGGGTTTTCAGCTGACCATGAAAGTGCCCTTTCTGTCTTCCTGCTATCTAGTAAGCGGACCTCAATTTTGCTAAACCTATTTTCATACTACGTTTGTCATTTCATCTAAAATCACCGCCAATATATGTGGGGGCCTCTGTCTGCCTATCGGGGAAATTTCTCTAGAGGTGAGCCAGGACTATATTTTCCTCTGCCAGGATTAGTTAGTCCTCCGGCCGGCGCTGGGCGTCTAGGGATAAAAAACGTAGGCAACGCTACCCGGCTACTGTTAGTTGTGCGGCAGGTTTAGTTCATGGTCAGTTTAGTTTCCATCCTTCCAAGAGCTAGTACTTATGTTTGCTGGGCTATGTTCTCTTGCCATTGAGAACCATAACAGTTTGACCGGCCCAAAAGGGTTAAATTAATTGACAGAGAAAGGAGAGAAAAGAGAAGTCTGCTGAAGATTTTTTTTTTTTTTTTTTTCCCTTCCCTTCAGTTCTGAGTGTGCTTGTAATTGAATCTCTTGCAAGTCTGCCTATATTGCAGCCTTTCTCTCTCTCTCTCTCCTTCTAATCCTGGAATGGCTCTGTGTTCACCTGTTTAAAATGGATATTCAGAGTTTAGCTGCAGGTTTGAATAATCTCACCACGAAAGTTCAAAATTTACAAGATTTTGTTGTTCATGTTCCTATATCTGAACCTAGAATTCCTTTGCCTGAATTTTTCTCGGGGAATAGATCTTGCTTTCAAAATTTCAAAAATAATTGCAAGTTGTTTTTGTCCCTGAAATCTCGCTCTGCTGGAGATCCTGCTCAGCAGGTCAGGATTGTGATTTCCTTGCTCCGGGGCGACCCTCAGGATTGGGCTTTTGCATTGGCTCCAGGGGATCCTGCGTTGCTCAATGTGGATGCGTTTTTTCTGGCCTTGGGGTTGCTTTATGAGGAACCTCAGTTAGAGCTTCAGGCGGAAAAGGCCTTGATGTCCCTATCTCAGGGGCAAGACGAAGCTGAAATATACTGCCAGAAATTCCGTAAATGGGCTGTGCTTACTCAGTGGAATGAGTGCGCCCTGGCGGCGAATTTTAGAGAGGGTCTCTCTGATGCCATTAAGGATGTTATGGTGGGGTTCCCTGTGCCTGCGGGTCTGAATGAGTCCATGACAATGGCTATCCAGATCGATAGGCGTCTGCGGGAGCGCAAACCTGTGCACCATTTGGCGGTGTCTACTGAGAAGACGCCAGAGAATATGCAATGTGATAGAATTCTGTCCAGAAGTGAACGGCAGAATTTAAGACGAAAAAATGGGTTGTGCTTCTATTGCGGTGATTCAACTCATGTTATATCAGCATGCTCTAAGCGTACTAAGAAGCTTGATAAGTCTGTTTCAATTGGCACTTTACAGTCTAAGTTTATTCTATCTGTGACCCTGATTTGTTCTTTATCATCTATTACCGCGGATGCCTATGTCGACTCTGGCGCCGCTTTGAGTCTTATGGATTGGTCCTTTGCCAAACGCTGTGGGTATGATTTGGAGCCTCTTGAAAATCCTATACCCCTGAAGGGGATTGACTCCACCCCATTGGCTAGTAATAAACCACAATACTGGACACAAGTAACTATGCGGATTAATCCGGATCATCAGGAGATTATTCGCTTTCTTGTGCTGCATAACCTACATGATGTGTTGGTGCTTGGATTGCCATGGCTGCAATCTCATAACCCAGTCCTTGACTGGAAAGCTATGTCTGTGTTAAGCTGGGGATGTAAGGGGACGCATGGGGACGTACCTGTGGTTTCCATTTCATCATCTATTCCCTCTGAGATTCCTGAATTCTTGACTGAATATCGTGACGTTTTTGAAGAACCTAAGCTTGGTTCATTACCTCCGCACCGGGAGTGCGATTGTGCCATAGATTTGATTCCGGGTAGTAAATACCCTAAGGGTCGTTTATTTAATCTGTCTGTGCCTGAACATGCTGCTATGCGAGAATATATAAAGGAGTCCTTGGAAAAGGGACATATTCGTCCTTCGTCATCTCCCTTAGGAGCCGGTTTTTTCTTTGTGGCTAAGAAAGATGGCTCTTTGAGACCGTGTATTGATTATCGGCTTTTGAATAAAATCACGGTTAAATATCAATATCTGTTGCCACTGCTGACTGATTTGTTTGCTCGCATAAAGGGGGCCAAGTGGTTCTCTAAGATAGATCTCCGTGGGGCGTATAATTTGGTGCGAATTAAGCAGGGGGATGAGTGGAAGACCGCATTTAATACGCCCGAGGGCCACTTTGAGTATTTGGTGATGCCTTTTGGTCTTTCAAATGCCCCTTCAGTCTTTCAGTCCTTTATGCATGACATTTTCCGTGATTATTTGGATAAATTTATGATTGTGTATCTGGATGATATTTTGATTTTTTCGGATGACTGGGACTCTCATGTCCAGCAGGTCAGGAGGGTTTTTCAGGTTTTGCGGTTTAATTCCTTGTGTGTGAAGGGTTCTAAGTGCGTTTTTGGGGTTCAAAAGATTTCCTTTTTGGGATATATTTTTTCCCCCTCTTCCATCGAGATGGATCCTGTCAAGGTTCAGGCTATTTGTGATTGGACGCAACCCTCTTCTCTTAAAAGTCTTCAGAAATTTTTGGGCTTTGCTAACTTTTATCGTCGATTTATTGCTGGTTTTTCTGATGTTGTTAAACCATTGACTGATTTGACTAAGAAGGGTGCTGATGTTGCTGATTGGTCCCCTGCTGCTGTGGAGGCCTTTCGGGAGCTTAAGCGCCGCTTTTCTTCCGCCCCTGTGTTGCGTCAGCCTGATGTTGCTCTTCCTTTTCAGGTTGAGGTCGACGCTTCTGAAATCGGAGCTGGGGCAGTTTTGTCGCAGAGAAGTTCCGATTGTTCCGTGATGAGACCTTGTGCCTTTTTCTCGCGTAAATTTTCGCCCGCCGAGCGGAATTATGATGTTGGGAATCGGGAGCTTTTGGCCATGAAGTGGGCTTTTGAGGAGTGGCGTCATTGGCTTGAGGGGGCTAGACATCAGGTGGTGGTATTGACTGACCACAAAAATCTAATTTATCTTGAGTCCGCCAGACGCCTGAATCCTAGACAGGCGCGCTGGTCGTTGTTTTTCTCTCGGTTTAATTTTGTGGTGTCCTACCTGCCGGGTTCTAAGAATGTTAAGGCGGATGCCCTTTCTAGGAGTTTTGAGCCTGACTCCCCTGGTAACTCTGAACCTACGGGTATCCTTAAGGATGGAGTGATATTGTCTGCCGTTTCTCCAGACCTGCGGCGGGCCTTGCAGGAGTTTCAGGCGGATAGACCTGATCGTTGCCCACCTGGTAGACTGTTTGTTCCTGATGATTGGACCAGTAAAGTCATTTCTGAGGTTCATTCTTCTGCGTTGACAGGTCATCCTGGAATCTTTGGTACCAGGGATTTGGTGGCAAGGTCCTTCTGGTGGCCTTCCCTGTCTCGAGATGTGCGAGGCTTTGTGCAGTCTTGTGACGTTTGTGCTCGGGCCAAGCCTTGTTGTTCTCGGGCTAGTGGATTGTTGTTGCCCTTGCCTATCCCGAAGAGGCCCTGGACGCACATCTCGATGGATTTTATTTCGGATCTTCCTGTTTCTCAGAAGATGTCTGTCATCTGGGTGGTGTGTGACCGTTTCTCTAAGATGGTCCATTTGGTTCCCCTGCCTAAGTTGCCTTCTTCTTCCGAGTTGGTTCCTCTGTTTTTTCAAAATGTGGTCCGTTTGCATGGTATTCCGGAGAATATCGTTTCTGACAGAGGAACCCAATTCGTGTCTAGATTTTGGCGAGCATTCTGTGCTAGGATGGGCATAGATTTGTCTTTCTCGTCTGCTTTCCATCCTCAGACTAATGGCCAGACCGAGCGGACGAATCAGACCTTGGAGACATATTTGAGGTGTTTTGTGTCTGCAGATCAGGATGATTGGGTTGCTTTTTTGCCTTTAGCGGAGTTTGCCCTCAATAATCGGGCCAGCTCTGCCACCTTGGTGTCTCCTTTTTTCTGTAATTCGGGGTTTCATCCTCGATTTTCTTCTGGTCAGGTGGAATCTTCGGATTGTCCTGGAGTGGATGCTGTGGTGGAGAGGTTGCATCAGATTTGGGGGCAGGTAGTGGACAATTTGAAGTTGTCCCAGGAGAAGACTCAGCTTTTTGCCAACCGCCGGCGTCGGGTTGGTCCTCGGCTTTGTGTTGGGGACTTGGTGTGGTTGTCTTCTCGTTTTGTCCCTATGAGGGTTTCTTCTCCTAAGTTTAAGCCTCGGTTCATCGGCCCGTACAAGATATTGGAGATTCTTAACCCTGTGTCCTTCCATTTGGACCTCCCTGCATCTTTTTCTATTCATAATGTTTTTCATCGGTCATTGTTGCGCAGGTATGAGGTACCGGTTGTGCCTTCCGTTGAGCCTCCTGCTCCGGTGTTGGTTGAGGGCGAGTTGGAGTACGTTGTGGAAAAAATCTTGGACTCCCGTGTTTCCAGACGGAAACTCCAGTATCTGGTCAAATGGAAGGGATACGGTCAGGAGGATAATTCTTGGGTGACTGCCTCTGATGTTCATGCCTCCGATCTGGTCCGTGCCTTTCATAGGGCTCATCCTGATCGCCCTGGTGGTTCTGGTGAGGGTTCGGTGCCCCCTCCTTGAGGGGGGGGTACTGTTGTGAAATTGGATTTTGGGCTCCCCCGGTGGCCTCTGGTGGAATTGAACTGGTGTGCATCATCCCCTCTGTTCACCTGTTTCCATCAGGATGTGGGAGTCGCTATTTAACCTTGCTCCTCTGTCACTTCCATGCCGGTCAACATTGTAATCAGAAGCCTTTCTGTGCATGTTCCTGCTGCTAGACAACTCCCAGCTAAGTTGGACTTTAGTCCTCGTTTGTTTTTGCATTTTGTTCCAGTTCACAGCTGTAGTTTCGTTTCTGTGTCTGGAAAGCTCTTGTGATCTGAAATTGCCACTCTGATGTTATGAGTTAATACTAGAGTCTTAAAGTAATTTCAGGATGGTATTTTGATAGGGTTTTCAGCTGACCATGAAAGTGCCCTTTCTGTCTTCCTGCTATCTAGTAAGCGGACCTCAATTTTGCTAAACCTATTTTCATACTACGTTTGTCATTTCATCTAAAATCACCGCCAATATATGTGGGGGCCTCTGTCTGCCTATCGGGGAAATTTCTCTAGAGGTGAGCCAGGACTATATTTTCCTCTGCCAGGATTAGTTAGTCCTCCGGCCGGCGCTGGGCGTCTAGGGATAAAAAACGTAGGCAACGCTACCCGGCTACTGTTAGTTGTGCGGCAGGTTTAGTTCATGGTCAGTTTAGTTTCCATCCTTCCAAGAGCTAGTACTTATGTTTGCTGGGCTATGTTCTCTTGCCATTGAGAACCATAACAGGGACCCAAAGCAATGTCTTGTGTTCTTGGAGGGGTGCTTGCGTTATTTCAAGTGGCATGCTCCCCAATTCCCCACTGACTGGTTGAAAGTAGGTTTCTTAATGGCCTACCTAAGAGGAGATGCTTTGATGTGGTGCGACCCCCTTTGGGAAGCAAGGGACCCCATCATCTCGAATCTGCCGGCCTTCCTGGTGGCCTTCTGTAAAGCCTTCGATGAGCCAAGTACTGCAGCTCCTGAAAAGTCTTCCTCTCCAAGCTCACAGAGACAGTCCAGACGAAAGAAACCTGTAGGTAAACCGTCGCTACCGTCCAAGACTCACCTGTTCCACAACCTGCCAGAGCGGCCACCCGAGCAAGATCCTGGAGGTCTAATAAGAGGGGACTGACAAATCTGCAGCCTGAATCTGGTAATCTGGTGCTAAGATTGAAATACGGTATCCTTGTGGTTGTAAAGAACATTCAGATGGTCTTTGCCCTATGAAGCCTGTACTCCAAAACCCTGGGCCAGTAGGAGAGGCTGTCCCTGGTGAGAGTACTTCCTCTCCATCTAAGTTAATGACTGTTTCTCTGCCTTCTGGGAGCTTTGGTGTGTTTAAGCCACCTATCATTCGGAGTCGGTGTATGGTCTCCGTTCTACAGCTCCAGAACCCGGTGTGGGTGTTGCCTGATAATGGCCGAGCCCTGCTAAAGAGCAGTCTAGTCCTGCAAGGACAACTACAGCTCTAAGTTGGAGCCTTATACACAAAGAAGTTTGTTTTCCGTATGCTGTCTGTTATGCCCATGGGTCATTCTAAGCCAAGGACTCTACCACCCGCTATGGTCAAGAGTTCCAGTAAAGTGCTTCGTTTGAACTTACCCAGTCTTGAGAAGTGTCTGGTTCCCATGCGTCAAAGACACTCAGCAGTGTCATCTTCTTCAGCTGGTCTGCTAGTCGTCGACTTAAGCTGTGCTAACGTCACCGAAGATGGGGAAGCGGTGACTATTAGTGTTGAGCGATACCGTCCGATACTTGAAAGTATCGGTATCGGAAAGTATCGGCCGATACCGGCAAAGTATCGGATCTAATCCGATACCGATACCCGATACCAATACAAGTCAATGGGACACCAAGTATCGGACGGTATCCTGTATGGTTCCCAGGGTCTGAAGGAGAGGAAACTCTCCTTCAGGCCCTGGGATCCATATCAATGTGTAAAAGAAAGAATTAAAATAAAAAATAGGGATATACTCACCTCTCCGACGCAGCCTGGACTTTACCGCCGTAACCGGGAGCCGTTGTACCTAAGAATGCGCGCTTAAAGGGCCTTAGATGACGTCAATGCGCTCTGATTGGTCCGTAGCAGTCGCGTGACCGCTACGCGACCAATCACAAAGCAGTGACGTCACCTAAGGTCTTTCAAGCGCTTGAAATACCTTAGAAGACGTCCGCAGCTTCTGATTGGTCGCGTAGCGGTCGCGTGACCGCTACGCGACCAATCACAAAACAGTGACGTCACCTAAGGTCTTTCAAGCGCTTGAAAGACCTTAGGTGACGTCACTGTTTTGTGATTGGTCGCGTAGCGGTCACGCGACCGCTACGGACCAATCAGAGCGCCGTGACGTCATCTAAGGCCCTTCAAGCGCGCATTCTTAGGTACAACGGCTCTCGGTTACGGCGGTAAAGTCCAGGCTGCGTCGGAGAAGTGAGTATATCCCTATTTTTTATTTTAATTCTTTCTTTTACACATTGATATTAATCCCGATACCGATTCCCGATACCACAAAAGTATCGGATCTCGGTATCGAAATTCCGATACCCGCAAGTATCGGCCGATACCCGATACTTGCGGTATCGGAATGCTCAACACTAGTGACTATCTCTCCACACATCTCCAATGACTATACCTGTAATCCGTTCCTAGGAGCATCCCCGCCGTTAGGACGATTTCTTCTGGATAACGGGCAGAAGATGGTTCCTATGTGGATACCTTCAGCGTCCTTGTGGCCGGCTGGTGAAGATTTCAAAACAGAAGTTTGTTCACCTCTATTTTTCTCTGACCCGGTGGAGCTGTTCTCCACATTCATCTCTAATGACTTTTCTTGTGTTCCGTACCTAAGAACATCTCTGCTACCTGTCGGGCAAAAGTTGAATCCTATGAGAAGGTTTCCAGTTTCCATGTGTCCGGCTGGTTAAGATGTTAAGACAGCAGCATTCAAGTCCCTGTTACCTGTCTACCTGGAGGAGGTGGTCCAGCTTATTGTGGAAGCTAACCCTGTTGAGCACCAAGAGACTTTGTATTCTGAGATTCCGGGTGACCCGCCTGCCTTATTCTACCCTGAAGATGTCATGTTGGCCTGGACTGTGTGTGAACCTATTCTTCTTCTGCAAATCATCCTGGCGAGCTTGAAGAAGAGGGGCCGTAAAGGGGGGGGTACTGTAACAACTCTGCTGGCATCACTGCATGGCCTCCCATCCCCCACCTGCATTACTCTCAAACTCACTTACTTCTCTGGGCCTTGTTGTGACTTCTCTCTGCTGCCAGCTCCATGCTGTGTGCCTCATGTCTGCTGTTTGCTCTGTGCATGCTCTGTCTGTGTGCATAGGGGGGCGGCACCAGCAACTCCTGTTTCTTATAGAGACTCTGTGCACCTTGCTAAGGTGTCCCTGGCCAATCGCCATGAGTCTTCCTGTATTTAAGACATCCCCACCCATTGGTGGGGGCCTGTGCAACTTACTCCCTCAGTCAGTTCTTAGCTGCTGAGGTGTTGTGAATTTACCTTTTGGCTCCCTCTAGTGGTTACTAGTGATTTGACTCTGGGTATGTCATTCATCCCTTGTATGCTCACCTGGGTCGTTAGGTCAGGGGTGTTGCTATATAAGCTCCCTGGACCTTCAGTTCAATGCCTGGCAATGTTGTAATCAGAGCTAATCTGTTGTGCTCTTGTCTACTGATCCTGGTTCCTGCTAAATTAAGCTAAGTCTGCTTTCTTGCTTTTTGCTATTTGTTTTTGTTTGCATTTTTGTCCAGCTTGTACATAATCTGTATCCTTACCTTGCTGGAAGCTCTAGGGAGGCTGGAGTTCTCCCCCCGGGCCGTTAGACGGTTCGGGGGTTCTTGTATCTCCAGTGTGGAATTTTGTTAGGGTTTTTGTTGACCATATAAGTAATCTTACTACATTCTGCTATTAGTAAGTGGGCCTCTCTTTGCTAGACCTAGTTCATCTCTGTGTTTGTCATTTCCTCTTACCTCACCGTTATTATTTGTGGGGGGCTTGTATCCGACTTTTGGGGTCTATTCTCTGGAGGCAAGAGAGGTCTTTGTTTTCCTCTTCTAGGGGTAGTTAGTCCTCCGGCTGGCGCGAGACATCTAGCGACCAACGTAGGCATGTTCCCCGGCTACTTCTAGTGTTGGCGTTAGGAGTAGTTATATGGTCAACCCAGTTACCACTGCCCTATGAGCTGGATTTTTGTACGTCGCAGACTTACTTGTTCCTCTGAGACCCTCGCCATTGGGGTCATAACAGTTTGCCAGGCCAGTATTAAATGTTAAATGCATTGCAGAAGCGGGATTATAAGAAAGAAAGTTCTGAGTTTTTTTTTCTCTCTCTCGTTTTTTTTTTTCTTTTCCCCTTTACCTCTGAGTGGCTTGTGTTTGCTGCAGACATGAATGTCCAGACCTTGATTACAAGTGTGGATCAGCTTGCTGCTCGTGTGCAGGGCATACAAGAGTATGTTATCAGAAATCCTGTGTCAGAACCTAAGATACCGATTCCTGAACCGTTTTCCGGAGACCGATTTAAATTTAGAAATTTCAGGAATAATTGTAAATTGTTTTTGTCCCTGAAACCCTGTTCATCTGGAGACTCCGCTCAGCAAGTAAAAATTGTTATTTCTTTTTTACGGGGCGACCCTCAGGATTGGGCTTTCTCGCTGGCGCCAGGAGATCCGGCATTGGCTGACATTGATGCGTTTTTTCTGGCGCTTGGTTTGCTTTATGAGGAACCCAATCTTGAGATTCAGGCAGAAAAAGCCTTGCTGGCGATGTCTCAGGGCCAGGACGAGGCTGAAGTGTATTGCCAAAAATTTCGGAAATGGTCCGTGCTGACCCAGTGGAACGAGTGTGCATTGGCTGCAAATTTTAGAAATGGCCTTTCTGAAGCCATTAAGAATGTGATGGTGGGTTTTCCCATTCCCACAGGTCTGAATGATTCTTTGGCCCTGGCTATTCAAATCGACCGGCGGTTGCGGGAGCGCAAGACCGCAAATTCCCTCATGATGTTGTCTGAACAGGCACCTGATTTAATGCAATGTGATAGAATCCTGACTAGAAATGAGCGGAAAATTCATAGACGCCAGAATGGCTTGTGTTACTACTGTGGTGATTCTACACATGTTATCTCAGCATGCTCTAAACGTCTTACTAAGGTTGTTAGTCCGGTCGCCATTGGTAATTTGCAACCTAAGTTTATTCTATCTGTAACTTTGATTTGCTCACTGTCATCGTATCCTGTCATGGCGTTTGTGGACTCAGGTGCTGCCCTGAGCCTTATGGATCTGTCATTTGCCAAGCGCTGCGGATTTGTTCTTGAGCCATTGGAAAATCCTATCCCTCTTAGGGGTATTGATTCTACGCCATTGGCAAAAAATAAACCGCAGTTTTGGACACAGGTTACCATGTGCATGACTCCCGAACATCGGGAGGTAATACGTTTTCTTGTTCTGCATAAAATGCATGATTTGGTTGTTTTGGGTTTGCCATGGTTACAGACCCATAATCCAGTCTTGGACTGGAAGGCTATGTCAGTGTCAAGTTGGGGCTGCCATGGAATTCATGGAGATTCCCTGCCCTTGTCTATTGCTTCTTCTACGCCTTCGGAAGTTCCGGCGTATTTGTCTGATTATCAGGATGTCTTCAGCGAGTCTAAGTCCAGTGCACTGCCTCCTCATAGGGAATGTGACTGTGCAATAGATTTGATTCCTGGCAGTAAGTTTCCTAAGGGGAGACTGTTTAATCTGTCGGTACCTGAACATACCGCGATGCGTTCATATATCAAGGAGTCTCTTGAGAAGGGGCATATCCGTCCTTCTTCTTCCCCTCTTGGTGCGGGATTCTTTTTTGTGGCCAAAAAGGACGGATCTTTGAGGCCTTGTATTGACTATCGGCTTTTAAATAAGATCACTGTCAAATTTCAGTATCCTTTGCCGCTGTTGTCAGATTTGTTTGCCCGGATTAAAGGTGCCAAGTGGTTCACCAAGATAGACCTTCGTGGTGCGTACAACCTTGTGCGCATTAGGCAGGGCGATGAATGGAAAACCGCATTCAATACGCCAGAAGGTCATTTTGAGTACTTGGTGATGCCATTTGGGCTCTCTAATGCCCCTTCAGTTTTTCAGTCCTTCATGCATGACATTTTCCGGAAGTATCTGGATAAATTTTTGATTGTTTATCTGGATGATATTCTGGTTTTTTCTGATGATTGGGACTCGCATGTGGAGCAGGTCAGGATGGTTTTTGAGATTCTGTGTGAAAATTCTTTGTTTGTAAAAGGCTCAAAGTGTCTCTTTGGTGTACAGAAGGTTCCCTTTTTGGGGTTCATTTTTTCCCCTTCTGCTGTGGAGATGGATCCAGTTAAGGTCCGAGCTATTCATGATTGGACTCAACCCTCGTCAGTTAAGAGTCTTCAGAAGTTCTTGGGTTTTGCTAA
The DNA here is from genome assembly GCF_051348905.1 of Ranitomeya variabilis. Taxonomy (NCBI): domain Eukaryota; kingdom Metazoa; phylum Chordata; class Amphibia; order Anura; family Dendrobatidae; genus Ranitomeya; species Ranitomeya variabilis. The sequence goes on along the minus strand of NC_135233.1, from coordinate 775,220,734 downwards.
CTTCTACCGTCGTTTTATCGCAAATTTCTCTAGCGTTGTTAAACCGCTGACGGATATGACCAAGAAAGGCTCTGATGTAGCTAACTGGGCTCCTGCTGCCGTGGAGGCTTTCCAGGAGTTGAAACGCCGATTTACTTCGGCGCCTGTTTTGTGCCAGCCTGACGTCTCACTTCCCTTTCAGGTTGAGGTGGATGCTTCGGAGATTGGGGCAGGGGCCGTTTTGTCGCAGAGAGGCCCTGGTTGCTCTGCTATGAGGCCTTGTGCCTTTTTCTCTAGGAAATTTTCGCCAGCAGAGCGAAATTATGATGTGGGCAATCGGGAGTTGTTGGCCATGAAGTGGGCATTTGAGGAGTGGCGTCATTGGCTCGAGGGTGCTAAGCATCGTGTGGTGGTCTTGACTGATCACAAAAATCTGATGTATCTCGAGTCTGCTAAACGCCTGAATCCTAGACAGGCCCGCTGGTCATTGTTTTTCTCCCGTTTTGACTTTGTGGTCTCGTATTTACCAGGTTCTAAGAATGTGAAGGCCGATGCTCTGTCTAGGAGCTTTGTGCCTGATGCTCCTGGAGTCGCTGAACCTGTGGGTATTCTTAAGGAAGGAGTTATCGTGTCTGCTATTTCTCCAGATCTGCGACGTGTGTTGCAGAGATTTCAGGCTGGTAGGCCTGACTCTTGTCCACCTGACAGATTGTTTGTGCCTGCTAGATGGACCAGCAGAGTCATTTCCGAGGTTCATTCCTCGGTGTTGGCAGGGCACCCGGGAATTTTTGGCACCAGAGATCTGGTGGCCAGGTCCTTTTGGTGGCCTTCCTTGTCAAGGGATGTGCGGTCATTTGTGCAGTCCCGTGGTACTTGTGCACGAGCTAAGCCTTGTTGCTCTCGTGCCAGCGGGTTGCTCTTGCCCTTGCCTGTCCCGAAGAGACCTTGGACACACATCTCTATGGATTTCATTTCGGATCTTCCGGTGTCTCAGGGCATGTCTGTCATCTGGGTGATATGTGATCGTTTCTCCAAGATGGTCCATCTGGTTCCTTTGCCTAAGCTGCCTTCCTCTTCTGATCTGGTTCCTGTGTTCTTCCAGAACGTGGTTCGTTTGCACGGCATTCCTGAGAATATTGTGTCGGACAGAGGATCCCAGTTTGTTTCCAGGTTCTGGCGATCCTTTTGTGGTAGGATGGGCATTGATTTGTCGTTTTCGTCCGCTTTCCATCCCCAGACTAACGGACAAACGGAGCGAACTAATCAGACTCTGGAGGCTTATTTGAGGTGTTTTGTCTCTTCTGATCAGGATGATTGGGTGACCTTCTTGCCGTTGGCTGAATTTGCCCTTAATAATCGGGCTAGTTCCGCCACCTTGGTTTCGCCATTTTTCTGCAACTCTGGTTTCCATCCTCGTTTTTCCTCAGGACATGTGGAGCCTTCTGACTGTCCTGGGGTGGATTCCGTGGTGGATAGGTTGCAGCGGATCTGGAGTCATGTGGTGGACAACTTGAAGTTGTCACAAGAGAAGGCTCAGCGTTTTGCCAACCGCCGCCGAGGTGTGGGTCCCCGACTTCGCGTTGGGGATTTGGTATGGCTGTCTTCTCGATTTGTTCCTATGAAGGTCTCCTCTCCCAAATTTAAGCCTCGCTTCATTGGTCCTTACAAGATATTGGAAATCATTAATCCTGTATCCTTTCGCCTGGATCTTCCGGTGTCGTTTGCCATTCACAACGTATTTCATAGGTCCTTGTTGCGGCGGTACGTTGTGCCTGTGGTTCCTTCTGCTGAGCCTCCTGCTCCGGTGTTGGTTGAGGGCGAGTTGGAGTACGTGGTGGAGAAGGTCTTAGATTCTCGTCTCTCCAGGCGGAGGCTTCAGTACCTGGTCAAGTGGAAGGGCTATGGTCAGGAGGATAATTCCTGGGTGGTCGCCTCTGATGTGCATGCGGCCGATTTAGTTCGTGCCTTTCACGCCGCTCATCCTGATCGCCCTGGTGGTCTTGGTGAGGGTTCGGTGACCCCTCACTAAGGGGGGGGTACTGTTGTGAATTTACCTTTTGGCTCCCTCTAGTGGTTACTAGTGATTTGACTCTGGGTATGTCATTCATCCCTTGTATGCTCACCTGGGTCGTTAGGTCAGTGGTGTTGCTATATAAGCTCCCTGGACCTTCAGTTCAATGCCTGGCAACGTTGTAATCAGAGCTAATCTGTTGTGCTCTTGTCTACTGATCCTGGTTCCTGCTAAATTAAGCTAAGTCTGCTTTCTTGCTTTTTGCTATTTGTTTTTGTTTGCATTTTTGTCCAGCTTGTACATAATCTGTATCCTTACCTTGCTGGAAGCTCTAGGGAGGCTGGAGTTCTCCCCCCGGGCCGTTAGACGGTTCGGGGGTTCTTGTATCTCCAGTGTGGAATTTTGTTAGGGTTTTTGTTGACCATATAAGTAATCTTACTACATTCTGCTATTAGTAAGTGGGCCTCTCTTTGCTAGACCTAGTTCATCTCTGTGTTTGTCATTTCCTCTTACCTCACCGTTATTATTTGTGGGGGGCTTGTATCCGACTTTTGGGGTCTATTCTCTGGAGGCAAGAGAGGTCTTTGTTTTCGTCTTCTAGGGGTAGTTAGTCCTCCGGCTGGCGCGAGACATCTAGCGACCAACGTAGGCATGTTCCCCGGCTACTTCTAGTGTTGGCGTTAGGAGTAGTTATATGGTCAACCCAGTTACCACTGCCCTATGAGCTGGATTTTTGTACGTCGCAGACTTACTTGTTCCTCTGAGACCCTCGCCATTGGGGTCATAACATGAGGTGCCAGGCCCTGTCTCGCTTAATCTTATGTCTGCCACCAGGGAGGCGTTGTACCCTGGTCTGTTTTCTGTGTAGCCACCCAGCGGGGCTTCGTACCCTGGCCTATGTCCGCCACCCAGAGGGGCGTCGTACCCTGGCTTGTGTCCATGTCCCCGTGCCTAGTCTCGTTCCTGACTCTGTCTTAGTCTAGTCCCGTTCTTGTGTCTGTTTATATCCCTGTCTTGGTTTGCTTTTTCTCCTGTGTGTACTCTGTGTCTTGCTTTGCTCCGCTTTCAGCTCCGCTCTCTGCGACCTTGCTTTGCTCCTTGCTCTGCATTGTGAACTTGCTCTGCACTCTGTGGTTTTGCTCTCGGCTCTGCACTCTGAGTCTTGCTCTGCACTTTGACTTTGCTCTGCGCTCAGCTCTGCACTCTGTGGCTTTGCTCTCAGCTCTGCACTCTGTGGCTTTGCTCTCAGCTCTGCTCTCTGTAGCTTTGCTCTCTGTAGCTTTGCTCTGCTCTTTGCTCTGTACTCTGTGGCCCTGCTCTGCGGCTCCACTCAACTCTCGCTCTGCGGCTCCGCTTCTTGTGTTCTACCTTGCTCCGCTCCTTGCGGTTCTACCTGGCTCCGCTCCTTGCGGTTATACTTCTCCAGTTCTTGGCTCCGCCTCCTGTGGTTCTGCGCTTGGCTCCATCTCCAGCTCTTGGCTCCACCTCCTGTGTTTCTGCTCGGCTCCGCCTCCAGCTCTTGGCTCCGTCTCCTGCGTGTCTGTGCTTGGCTCCACCTCCTGCTCTTGGCTCCGCCTCCTGCATTTCTGTTCTTAGCTCTAGCTCCTGTGCTTTCGCTCTTGTGGTCTTTCTCTACCTATTCTTAAGTCCTCCAGTCTGAACAGGTTCTTACCTGTTTTACATGCCTGCCTGCAGACCGGTCCCTACCGGTTCTTCCAATGTTTCAGTCTTGTCCGCCTGTCCTGCCAGAGAGCCAGCCGTACCTGCCTGCCTACCAGAGAGCCAGCCGTGCCTGCCTGCCAGTGTCTCTGTTGTACCTGTCTGCCTGTCTGTGTCCCAGCTGTGCCCACCTGTCTGCCTGAGTGCCAGCCATGCCCGCTTGCCTGTCTATGTTCCGTACCCCGGTACAGCAGCCACAGCCAGACAACACCCTGGAGTGGTACCTGGTAGCTTCCTATTGCACAAGTCTGACCGCACCATCAGAGGCTCCAGGGAACACCTAGGAAGCTACTTAGTTACGCCCCTTCCAGGGAAGTTTAGTCTGTGGTCCAGTAGGGCCACTCACCCGCGCCAACCAGTCTGGGCGCGAGCGTGACAATAAATTTCCATGTGTGGCACCCCAGGAGCTCGGTTGCCGCAGTGGCATTGCCTTCTTCACAGGGGGTGATGACAAGCCTGGAAGCAAGGAGGGTTTCCCTGACTAGATAACACTTACATCCAACATCCTTCCTACTCCAGACCAGAAGGGGGAGCTCTAACACCTGATTTTAGGGGAGCTTCCTGATATAAGTTCTGGCCTGGAGGCAGACTGAGTTAGTCTAAGGAAGACAGAGAGGAGAGAGGAAGTCAAGGAAGAACATGAGGGATTTGAGCTGTGACTGAGCTCACCCCAGGACTGAGTGCCAAAGACCGTACACCGGAGTCCGTGGATGTGTGGGACCTGCAGGCCCAGCAACTAAATCTGGAGGGCAGGGGACTGCAGGTCTCCTGGCCCATCACAACACCTGAAGGCACAGCAGCAAATGAGAGCCCGGAGCCACGACGAAAGAGTGACACCAGTAATAGGTTCAAGCTGCCTGCCATACAGGCAGGCAAGTACTACAGACTAATAAGGAACAGAGGACTGAGCATAGCTTTAGGCAGCAAGGACCTCAGAGGACAGCGCATTAAGGAGGCCTCAAAACCGATCTGGCTAGCGGGTCCTAAGTTGTTTCCAAGCTCCCCGGACCTCCATTGTCATCTGTAACCAGTGCCGCGGCCTGTACTTCAAACTGTGGAAACTGCACCCTGCTGTGTCCTCTGAATTGACTTTTACACGTAATTGCTCTGGGACTCAGCTCTACCTGTAGAGAGCTGGAACAACTCTGCTGCATCACCATCAGCCCCAGCGGTCCCCTTTAAGCAGCGTTGGCCATTCCTTGCTGAGTACCACAGGTGGCGTCACGAACAATACCCCTATAAACTTTATTTCCCTTTAAATTCATTGACTCTTTTATTGGACGCCCAGGGCCATGGACCGGGTCACTGCTGCCATGACCACATCCCTTTTAGAGCCCAGTACCAAGTATCCCCACGGCCCTGGCGGGTGTTCCACATGCCTAAAAAATGTTTATTTTGTTTTGTCAGACACATACAGGTGCTTCTCACAAAATTAGAATATCATCAAAAAGTTAATTTATTTCAGTTCTTCAATACAAAAAGTGAAACGCATATATTATATAGAGTCATTACAAACAGAGTGATCTATTTCATGTGTTTATTTCTGTTAATGTTGATGATTATGGCTTACAGCCAATGAAGACTCTAAAGGGATTATCTCAGTAAATTAGAATACTTTATAACACCAACTTAAAAAATGATTTTAAAATCCAAAATGTTGGCCTACTGAAATGCATGTTCAGTAAATGCACTCAATACTTGGTAGGGTCTCCTTTTGCATCAATTACTGCATCAATGCGGCGTGGCATGGAGGCGACCAGCCTGTGACACTGCTGAGGTGTTATGGAAGCCCAAATTGCTTTGATAGCAGCCTTCAGCTCGTCTGCATTGTTGGGTCTGGGGTCTCTCATCTTCCTCTTGACAATACCCCATAGATTCTATATGGAGTTAAGGTCAGGTGAGTTTGCTGGCCAATCAAGCACAGTGATACTATTGTTTTCAAACCAGGTATTGGTACTTCAGCAGTATGGACAGGTGCCATGTCCTGCTGGAGAAGTAAATTTCCATCTCCAGAAAACTTGCCGGTAGAGGGAAGCATGAAGTGTTCTAAAATTTTCTGGTAGACGGTTGTGATGACTTTGGTCTTGATGAAACACAGTGGACCTTCAACAGCAGATGACTTGGCTCCCCAAACCATAACTGAGTGTTGAAACTTCACACTATACCTCAAGCAGCTTGGATTGTGTGCCTCTCCACTCTTCCTCCAGACTCTGGGACCTTTATTTACAAATGAAATGCAAAATTTACTTTCATTTGAAACAACACCTAGGACCACTGAGCAACAGTCCAGTTCTTTTTCTCCTTGGCCCAGGTAAGACTCCTCTGGTGTTGTCTATTGGTCATGAGTGGCTTAACACAATGAATGTGACACTTGTAGCCCATGTCCTGGGTACGTCTGTGTGTGGTGACTCTTGAAGCAATGACTCCAGCAACAGTCCATTCCTTGTGAATTTCCCCAAAATTTTTGAATAGCCTTTTCTTAACAATCTTTTCAAGGCTGTGGTTATCCCGGTTGCCTGTGCACCTTTTTCTACCACACTTTTTCCTTCCACTCAACTTTACATTAATGTGCTTGTATACAGTACTCTGTGGACAGCCAGGTTCTTCAGCAATGGTCTTTTGTGGCTTACCCTCATCTGTCGAGTCAGCAGTCTTCCCCGTGATTTTGGAGTTTACTGAAACAGACTAAGGGATCTTTTTAAACACTTAGGAAGCCTTTGCAGTGTCTCGTGGCTCAAGCTATTCCCAAGTCGGGACAAAGCTGAGCTCATTTTTGAAGGTTTCAAATATGGTTTTTATGTTCTTGAGTTTTTAGGTTCAGGCTGTTGTTGGGTAGAGAATTTATCATCTGTCAAATTATTTAAAGCAGTAGTAAAAGAAAAAATTTATAAAGAAATTGAGGTGTCTAGAATGTCAGGCCCATTTATGTCTCCTCCATTTCAGAATTTTAGATTATCTCCACGAGGCATAGTACCCAAAAAAGAAGCAAGATCATTCCGTCTGATTCATCTCCTTTCTTTCCCTAAGGCTAGGTTCACATTGCGTTAGTGCAGTCCATTCAGCGCATATGCTAATGGACTGCGCTAACGCAAGTGCCAACTTTGGCACAGCGCTAGCGCAGATGGAGCATCTGCTAGCTCCATCTGCGCTAGCAGTGACGGACCCAAAAATGCTGCAGCCGGCGTCTCAGGTCCGTCACTCAATGACGGCACATCGCCTAGCGCACGCCCATTGTGGGCATGCGCTAGCGATGCGTCCGACATTGCTTTCAATTGCGGCATTAACGGACTACGTTACACCGCGTTATGCCGCGGTGTAACGTAGTCCGTTCAACGTACAGCCATAACACAATGTGAACCCAGCCTTAGGGTGCGTCTTCGAACGATGAGATAAATAAAAATGTGTTGTCGGTCAAATACGCATCGTTTGATTAAGAAATAGACTAATTGAAGTCTTTTGGAAAAGGTGCCTTGATGGCTAAAACAGACATAAAATCTGCATTCAGACTATTTCCAGTCAATCTGAAAGGATTTTGTTCTCTGAGTTTTCAGTTTGACTGAGGATTAGTGTTGAGCGATACCGTCCGATACTTGAAAGTATCGGTATCGGAAAGTATCGGCCGATACCGGCAAAGTATCGGATCCAATCCGATACCGATACCCGATACCAATACAAGTCAATGGGACTCAAGTATCGGACGGTATTCCTGATGGTTCCCAGGGTCTGAAGGAGAGGAAACTCTCCTTCAGGCCCTGGGAACCATATTAATGTGTAAAAGAAAGAATTAAAATAAAAAATATTGCTATACTCACCTCTCCGAGGGAACCGGCGGCGTTGTTTGCTTAAAATTCGCGCTTTTCTTTCCTTACGTGAAGTCCCGGCTTTGTGATTGGTTGCGTCGCAGTCACATGGGCGACGCAACCAATCACAGCAAGCCGTGACGTAATTTCAGGTCCTTAAGGATTTTAAAATTACGTCCCGGCTTTGTGATTGGTTGCGTCGCAGTCACATGGGCGACGCAACCAATCACAGCAAGCCGTGACATAATTTCAGGCCCTTAAGGATTTTAAAATTACGTCCCGGCTTTGTGATTGGTTGCGTCGCAGTCACATGGGCGACGCAACCAATCACAAGCCGTGACGTCACGGGAGGCTGGACACACGCGCATTTTAAAATGCGCGCTTGTCCAGCCTCCCGTGACGTCCCGGCTTGTGATTGGTTGTGTCACGGTCAACCAATCACAAGCCGGGAGGCTGGACACGCGCGCATTTTAAATGCGCGCGTGTCCAGCCACCCGGCTTGTGATTGGTTGACCGCGACACAACCAATCACAAGCCGGGACGTCACGGGAGGCTGGACAAGCGCGCATTTTAAAATGCGCGCGTGTCCAGCCTCCCGGCTTGTGATTGGTTGACCGCGACACAACCAATCACAAGCCGGGACGTCACGGGAGGCTGGACAAGCGCGCATTTTAAAATGCGCGCGTGTCCAGCCTCCCGGCTTGTGATTGGTTGACCGCGACACAACCAATCACAAGCCGGGACGTCACGGGAGGCTGGACAAGCGCGCATTTTAAAATGCGCGCGTGTCCAGCCTCCCGTGACGTCACGGCTTGTGATTGGTTGCGTCGCCCATGTGACTGCGACGCAACCAATCACAAAGCCGGGACGTAATTTTAAAATCCTTAAGGGCCTGAAATTACGTCACGGCTTGCTGTGATTGGTTGCGTCGCCCATGTGACTGCGACGCAACCAATCACAAGCCGGGACTTCACGTAAAGGAAAGAAAAGCGCGAATTTTAAACAAAGAACGCTGCCGCTTCCCTCGGTAAGGTGCAGGCTGCGTCGGAGAGGTGAGTGTAGCAATATTTTTTATTTTAATTCTCTCTTTTACACATTTTTACATTAATGTTGTTTCGATACCGATGCCCGATACCACAAAAGTATCGGATCTCGGTATCAGAATTCCGATACCCGCAAGTATCGGCCGATACCCGATACTTGCGGTATCGGAATGCTCAACACTACTGAGGATTTTATTTTAATAGAAGCCTAGCTATGGGTTTCTCTCTGTCAAGTTTTTATTTCAAGGCTTTTTCATCATTTTTGCAGTTGGTTTTACAATATGAGATTAGGAAGGAAGGGTCTTACATTACCTAGATGACTTTTTGTTTATAGGTAACTAGCTGTTTCCAGCCAGCTAACGCTCGGCATGCTCATTGCTATCTAATTAATGCTGCTAGTGATTAAACTAAAGTAAATAATGACAACATTCAATAGCGCTTACGCAGGTGGTAAATTAACTTAAAATGAAGTTAATAACAATAATAATAATTGAAAATCAGAATAATACTAATACATTTTATTCACAGTGTAAAAGCAAACTGGATTTGTGTGGTAATGTGTGAGGACGGAGCCTCGTGTGGTAATGTGTGGTGACAGAGCCTCGTGTGGTAATGTGTGGGTACGGAGCCTCATGTGGTAATGTGGGGGAACAGAGCCTCGTGTGGTAATGTGTGGGTACGGAGCCTCGTGTGGTAATGTGTGGGTACGGAGCCTCGTGTGGTAATGTGGGGGAACAGAGCCTCGTGTGGTAATGTGTGGGGACGGAGCCTTGTGTGGTAATGTGGGGGGGCGGGATTATGTGTGATAATATGGTGGGGGGCAGGATTATGTGTGGTTATGTGGGGGGGCAGTATTGTGTGTGGTAATGTGGTGTGGGGGTGGGATTATGTGTGGTAATGTGGGGGGCGGGATTATGTGTGGTAATGTGGTGGGGGCGAGATTATGTGTGGTAATGTGGTGGGGGGCGGGATTATGTGTGGTAGTGTGGTGGGGGGGCGGGATTATGTGTGGTAATGTGGTGGGGGGGCGGGATTATGTGTGGTAATGTGGTGGGGGGGCGGGATTATGTGTGGTAATGTGGTGGGGGGCGGGATTATGTGTGATAATGTGGTGGGGGGGCGGGATTATGTGTGGTAATGTGGTGGGGGGCGGGATTATGTGTGGTAATGTGGTAAGGGGGCGGGATTATGTGTGCTAATGTGGTAAGGGGGCGGGATTATGTGTGGTGATGGGGTGGGGGCGGACCTACTGTGCAGGGGGCAGGATTATCTGTGGTAATGTGGTGGGGGGGTGGATTATTTGTGGTGATGTGGTGGGGGGCGGGATTATGTGTGGTGATGTGGTGGGGGGGCGGGATTATGTGTGGTAATGTGGTGGGGGGGTGGGATTATGTGTGGTAATGTGGTGGGGGGCGGGATTATGTGTGGTAATGTGGTGGGGGGGCGGGATTATGTGTGGTAATGTGGTGGGGGGCGGGATTATGTGTGGTAATGTGGAGGGGGGTGGGATTATGTGTGCTAATGTGGTAAGGGGGCGGGATTATGTGTGGTGATGGGGTGGGGGCGGACCTACTGTGCAGGGGGTGGGATTATCTGTGGTAATGTGGTGGGGGGGTGGATTATGTGTGGTGATGTGGTGGGGGGCGGGATTATGTGTGGTGATGTGGTGGGGGGGCGGGATTATGTGTGGTAATGTTGTGGGGGGTGGGATTATGTGTGGTGATGTGGTGGGGGGCGGGATTATGTGTGGTAATGTGGTGGGGGGCGGGATTATGTGTGGTAATGTGGTGGGGGGCGGGATTATGTGTGGTAATGTGGTGGGGGGCGGGATTGTGCGTGGTAATGTGGTGGGGGGGCGAGATTGTGTGTGGTAAAGTGGTGGGGGCGGGATTGTGTGTAATAATGGGGTGGGGGCAGGATTATGTGTGGTGATGTGGTGGGGCGGAGCTACTGTGCAGGGGGCGGGATTATCTGTGGTAATGTGGTGGGGGGGTGGATTATGTGTGGTGATGTGGTGGGGGGCGGGATTATGTGTGGTGATGTTGTGGGGGGGCGGGATTATGTGTGGTAATGTGGTGGGGGGTGGGATTATGTGTGGTAATGTGGTGGGGGGCAGGATTATGTGTGGTAATGTGGTGGGGGGCGGGATTATGTGTGGTAATGTGGAGGGGGGTGGGATTATGTGTGCTAATGTGGTAAGGGGGCGGGATTATGTGTGGTGATGGGGTGGGGGCGGACCTACTGTGCAGGGGGCGGGATTATCTGTGGTAATGTGGTGGGAGGGCGGGATTATGTGTGGTGATGTGGTGGGGGGCGGGATTATGTGTGGTGATGTGGGGGGGCGGGATTATGTGTGGTAATGTGGTGGGGGGTGGGATTATGTGTGGTAATGTGGTGGGGGGCGGGATTATGTGTGGTAATGTGGTGGGGGGGCGGGATTATGTGTGGTAATGTGGTGGGGGGCGGGATTATGTGTGGTAATGTGGTGGGGGGGCGGGATTATGTGTGGTAATGTGGTGGGGGGGCGGGATTATGTGTGGTAATGTGGTGGGGGCGGGATTATGTGTGGTAATGTGGAGGGGGGTGGGATTATGTGTGCTAATGTGGTAAGGGGGCGGGATTATGTGTGGTGATGGGGTGGGGGCGGACCTACTGTGCAGGGGGTGGGATTATCTGTGGTAATGTGGTGGGGGGGTGGATTATGTGTGGTGATGTGGTGGGGGGCGGGATTATGTGTGATGATGTGGTGGGGGGGCGGGATTATGTGTGCTAATGTGGTGGGGGGTGGGATTATGTGTGGTGATGTGGTGGGGGGCGGGATTATGTGTGGTAATGTGATGGGGGGGCGGGATTATGTGTGGTAATGTGGTGGGGGGCGGGATTGTGCGTGGTAATGTGGTGGGGGGGCGAGATTGTGTGTGGTAAAGTGGTGGGGGCGTTATTGTGTGTAATAATGGGGTGGGGGGCAGGATTATGTGTGGTGATGTGGTGGGGCGGAGCTACTATGCAGGGGGCGGGATTATCTGTGGTAATGTGGTGGGGGGGTGGATTATGTGTGGTGATGTGGTGGGGGGCGAGATTATGTGTGGTGATGTGGTGGGGGGGCGGGATTATGTGTGGTAATGTGGTGGAGGGTGGGATTATGTGTGGTAATGTGGTGGGGGGGCGGGATTATGTGTGGTAATGTGGTGGGGGGCGGGATTATGTGTGGTAATGTGGAGGGGGGTGGGATTATGTGTGCTAATGTGGTAAGGGGGCGGGATTATGTGTGGTGATGGGGTGGGGGCGAACCTACTGTGCAGGGGGCGGGATTATCTGTGGTAATGTGGTGGGGGGGTGGATTATGTGTGGTGATGTGGTGGGGGGCGGGATTATGTGTGATAATGTGGTGGGGGGGCGGGATTATGTGTGGTAATGTGGTGGGGGGCGGGATTATGTGTGGTAATGTGGTAAGGGGGCGGGATTATGTGTGCTAATGTGGTAAGGGGGCGGGATTATGTGTGGTGATGGGGTGGGGGCGGACCTACTGTGCAGGGGGCGGGATTATCTGTGGTAATGTGGTGGGGGGGTGGATTATGTGTGGTGATGTGGTGGGGGGCGGGATTATGTGTGGTGATGTGGTGGGGGGGCGGGATTATGTGTGGTAATGTGGTGGGGGGGTGGGATTATGTGTGGTAATGTGGTGGGGGGCGGGATTATGTGTGGTAATGTGGTGGGGGGGCGGGATTATGTGTGGTAATGTGGTGGGGGGCGGGATTATGTGTGGTAATGTGGAGGGGGTGGGATTATGTGTGCTAATGTGGTAAGGGGGCGGGATTATGTGTGGTGATGGGGTGGGGGCGGACCTACTGTGCAGGGGGTGGGATTATCTGTGGTAATGTGGTGGGGGGTGGATTATGTGTGGTGATGTGGTGGGGGGCGGGATTATGTGTGGTGATGTGGTGGGGGGGCGGGATTATGTGTGGTAATGTGGTGGGGGGTGGGATTATGTGTGGTGATGTGGTGGGGGGCGGGATTATGTGTGGTAATGTGGTGGGGGGCGGGATTATGTGTGGTAATGTGGTGGGGGGCGGGATTATGTGTGGTAATGTGGTGGGGGGCGGGATTGTGCGTGGTAATGTGGTGGGGGGGCGAGATTGTGTGTGGTAAAGTGGTGGGGGCGGGATTGTGTGTAATAATGGGGTGGGGGCAGGATTATGTGTGGTGATGTGGTGGGGCGGAGCTACTGTGCAGGGGGCGGGATTATCTGTGGTAATGTGGTGGGGGGGTGGATTATGTGTGGTGATGTGGTGGGGGGCGGGATTATGTGTGGTGATGTTGTGGGGGGGCGGGATTATGTGTGGTAATGTGGTGGGGGGTGGGATTATGTGTGGTAATGTGGTGGGGGGCAGGATTATGTGTGGTAATGTGGTGGGGGGCGGGATTATGTGTGGTAATGTGGAGGGGGGTGGGATTATGTGTGCTAATGTGGTAAGGGGGCGGGATTATGTGTGGTGATGGGGTGGGGGCGGACCTACTGTGCAGGGGGCGGGATTATCTGTGGTAATGTGGTGGGAGGGCGGGATTATGTGTGGTGATGTGGTGGGGGGCGGGATTATGTGTGGTGATGTGGGGGGGCGGGATTATGTGTGGTAATGTGGTGGGGGGTGGGATTATGTGTGGTAATGTGGTGGGGGGCGGGATTATGTGTGGTAATGTGGTGGGGGGGCGGGATTATGTGTGGTAATGTGGTGGGGGGCGGGATTATGTGTGGTAATGTGGTGGGGGGGCGGGATTATGTGTGGTAATGTGGTGGGGGGGCGGGATTATGTGTGGTAATGTGGAGGGGGGTGGGATTATGTGTGCTAATGTGGTAAGGGGGCGGGATTATGTGTGGTGATGGGGTGGGGGCGGACCTACTGTGCAGGGGGTGGGATTATCTGTGGTAATGTGGTGGGGGGGTGGATTATGTGTGGTGATGTGGTGGGGGGCGGGATTATGTGTGATGATGTGGTGGGGGGGCGGGATTATGTGTGCTAATGTGGTGGGGGGTGGGATTATGTGTGGTGATGTGGTGGGGGGCGGGATTATGTGTGGTAATGTGATGGGGGGGCGGGATTATGTGTGGTAATGTGGTGGGGGGCGGGATTGTGCGTGGTAATGTGGTGGGGGGGCGAGATTGTGTGTGGTAAAGTGGTGGGGGCGTTATTGTGTGTAATAATGGGGTGGGGGGCAGGATTATGTGTGGTGATGTGGTGGGGCGGAGCTACTGTGCAGGGGGCGGGATTATCTGTGGTAATGTGGTGGGGGGGTGGATTATGTGTGGTGATGTGGTGGGGGGCGGGATTATGTGTGGTGATGTGGTGGGGGGGCGGGATTATGTGTGGTAATGTGGTGGAGGGTGGGATTATGTGTGGTAATGTGGTGGGGGGGCGGGATTATGTGTGGTAATGTGGTGGGGGGCGGGATTATGTGTGGTAATGTGGAGGGGGGTGGGTGTCATGATCTCCATGGCCAGAGAACTAGCATAAGCCTCAATAGGAACAAGCTCTTGGAAGATGTAACTATACTGACCATGAACTAAACCTACCGCATCATCTAGAAGTAGCCAGGTAGCATGTCCTACTTTTTATCCCTATATGCCCAGCGCCGGCCGGAGAACTAAATAATGCTAGCAGAGGGAAATATAAGACCTGACTCACCTCTAGAGAAATGCCCAAAAAGGAGACAGAGGCCCCCCACATATATTGGCGGTGATATGAGATGAAACAACAAACGCAGCAGGAAAATAGTTTTAGCAAATTTGAGGTCCGCTTTCTAGATAGCAGAAGACAGAAAGCATACTTTCATGGTCAGTAGAAAACCCTAACAAAACACATCCAGAAATTACTTTAGGACTCTGGCATTAACTCATAATACCAGAGTGGCAATTCCTGATCAACAAGAGCTTTCCAGACACAGTAACGAAACTGCAGCTGTGAACTGGAACCAAAATACAAAAACAAAACATGGACGAATGTCCAACTTATCTAGTAGATGTCTGGGAGCAGGAACAAGCACAGAGAGGCTTCTGATAACATTGTTGACCGGCAAGCATCTAACAGAGAAGCCAGGTTATATAGCGACACCCAGATCTAATCAGAACAGGTGAACAGGGAAGATGATGTCACAAGTTCAATTCCACCAGTAGCCACCGGGGGAGCCCAGAATCCAAATTCACAACAGTACCCCCCCCTCAAGGAGGGGGCACCGAACCCTCACCAGAACCACCAGGGCGATCAGGATGGGCCCTATGAAAGGCACGAACCAGATCAGAGGCATGAACATCAGATGCAGTGACCCAAGAATTATCCTCCTGGCCATATCCCTTCCACTTGACCAGATACTGGAGTCTCCGTCTGGAAACACGGGAGTCTAGGATTTTTTCCACAACGTACTCCAACTCACCCTCAACCAACACCGGAGCAGGAGGCTCAACGGAAGGCACAACCGGTGCCTCATACCTGCGCAATAACGACCGATGAAAAACGTTATGAATAGAAAAGGATGCAGGGAGGTCCAAACGGAAGGAAACAGGGTTAAGAATCTCCAATATTTTATACGGACCGATGAACCGAGGCTTAAACTTAGGAGATGAGACCCTCATAGGGACAAAACGAGAAGACAACCACACCAAATCTCCAACACAAAGCCGAGGACCAACACGACGGTGACGGTTGGCAAAAAGCTGAGTCTTCTCCTGGGACAACTTTAAATTGTCCATCACCTGCCCCCAGATATGATGCAATCTCTCCAGTCAAGGACTGGGTTGTGAGACTGCAGCCATGGCAATCCCAGCACCAAATCATCATGTAGATTATACAGCACCAGAAAACGAATAGTCTCCTGGTGATCCGGATTAATACACATAGTCACTTGTGTCCAGTATTGTGGTTTATTATTAGCCAATGGGGTGGAGTCAATCCCCTTCAGAGGAATAAGAGTCTCCAAAGGCTCTAAATCATACCCACAACGATTGGCAAAGGACCAATCCATAAGACTCAAAGCGGCGCCAGAGTCGATATAGGCGTCCGTAGTAATAGATGACAAAGAGCAAATCAGGGTCACAGACAAAATAAATTTAGACTGTAAAGTGCCAATGGGAACGGATTTATCAAGCTTTTTAGTACGCTTAAAGCATGCTGATATAACATGAGTAGAATCCCCACAATAGAAACACAACCCATTTTTCCGTCTAAAATTCTGCCGCTCGCTTCTGGACAGAATTCTATCACACTGCATGTTTTCTGGCGTCTTCTCAGTGGACACCGCCAGATGGTGCACTGGTTTGCGCTCCCGCAGACGCCTATCGATCTGAATGGCCATTGTCATGGACTCATTCAGACTTGCAGGCACAGGGAACCCCACCATAACATCCTTAATGGCATCAGAAAGACCCTCTCTGAAAGTAGCCGCCAAGGCACACTCATTCCACTGAGTAAGCACAGACCATTTACGGAATTTTTGGCAGTAAATTTCAGCTTCATCTTGCCCCTGCGATAGGGACATCAAAGTTTTTTCTGCCTGAAGTTCCAAATGAGGTTCGTCATAAAGCAACCCCAAGGCCAGAAAAAACGCATCCACATTGCGCAACGCAGGATCCCCTGGTGCCAATGCAAAAGCCCAATCTTGAGGGTCGCCGCGGAGCAAGGAAATCACAATCCCAACCTGCTGTGCAGGGTCTCCAGCAGAACGAGATTTCAGGGACAAAAATAACTTACAATTATTTCTAAAATTCTGAAAGCTAGATCTATTCCCTGAGAAGAATTCCGGCAAAGGAATTCTCGGCTCTGATACCGGAGCATGAACAACAAAATCTTGCAAACTTTGTACTTTCGTGGCGAGATTATTCAAACCTGCAGTTACACTCTGTAGATCCATTATAGACAGGTGAACATAGAGCCATTCAAAGATTAGAAGGAGAGAGAAAAAAAAGAAAGACTGCAGCATAGACAGACTGGCAAGTGATCCAATTAAGAGCACACTAACTACTAGAGAAAAAAAAAAAAAAAAAAAAAACAATTTTCAGCAGACTTCTTATTTCTCTCCTTTCTCAGCCAAGGATTTTAACCCTTTAGTGGGCCGGTCAAACTGTCATGATCTCCATGGCCAGAGAACTAGCATAAGCCTCAATAGGAACAAGCTCTTGGAAGATGTAACTATACTGACCATGAACTAAACCTACCGCATCATCTAGAAGTAGCCAGGTAGCATGTCCTACTTTTTATCCCTATATGCCCAGCGCCGGCCGGAGAACTAAATAATGCTAGCAGAGGGAAATATAAGACCTGACTCACCTCTAGAGAAATGCCCAAAAAGGAGACAGAGGCCCCCCACATATATTGGCGGTGATATGAGATGAAACAACAAACGCAGCAGGAAAATAGTTTTAGCAAATTTGAGGTCCGCTTTCTAGATAGCAGAAGACAGAAAGCATACTTTCATGGTCAGTAGAAAACCCTAACAAAACACATCCAGAAATTACTTTAGGACTCTGGCATTAACTCATAATACCAGAGTGGCAATTCCTGATCAACAAGAGCTTTCCAGACACAGTAACGAAACTGCAGCTGTGAACTGGAACCAAAATACAAAAACAAAACATGGACGAATGTCCAACTTATCTAGTAGATGTCTGGGAGCAGGAACAAGCACAGAGAGGCTTCTGATAACATTGTTGACCGGCAAGCATCTAACAGAGAAGCCAGGTTATATAGCGACACCCAGATCTAATCAGAACAGGTGAACAGGGAAGATGATGTCACAAGTTCAATTCCACCAGTAGCCACCGGGGGAGCCCAGAATCCAAATTCACAACAGGTGGGATTATGTGTGCTAATGTGGTAAGGGGGCGGGATTATGTGTGGTGATGGGGTGGGGGCGGACCTACTGTGCAGGGGGCGGGATTATCTGTGGTAATGTGGTGGGGGGGTGGATTATGTGTGGTGATGTGGTGGGGGGCGGGATTATGTGTGGTGATGTGGTGGGGGGGCGGGATTATGTGTGGTAATGTGGTGGGGGGTGGGATTATGTGTGGTAATGTGGTGGGGGGCGGGATTATGTGTGGTAATGTGGTGGGGGGGCGGGATTATGTGTGGTAATGTGGTGGGGGGCGGGATTATGTGTGGTAATGTGGTGGGGGGGCGGAATTATGTGTGGTAATGTGGTGGGGGGCGGGATTATGTGTGGTAATGTGGAGGGGGGTGGGATTATGTGTGCTAATGTGATAAGGGGGCGGGATTATGTATGGTGATGGGGTGGGGGCGGACCTACTGTGCAGGGGGCGGGATTATCTGTGGTAATGTGGTGGGGGGGTGGATTATGTGTGGTGATGTGGTGGAGGGCGGTATTATGTGTGGTGATGTGGTGGGGGGGCGGGATTATGTGTGGTAATGTGGTGGAGGGTGGGATTATGTGTGGTAATGTGGTGGGGGGCGGGATTATGTGTGGTAATGTGGTGGGGGGGCGGGATTATGTGTGGTAATGTGGTGGGGGGCGGGATTATGTGTGGTAATGTGGTGGGGGGCGGGATTGTGTGTGGTAATGTGGTGGGGGGGCGAGATTGTGTGTGGTAAAGTGGTGGGGGCGGGATTGTGTGTAATAATGGGGTGGGGGGCAGGATTATGTGTGGTGATGTGGTGGGGTGGAGCTACTGTGCAGGGGGCGGGATTAGCGAGTAATCACGATGCCTCTTATATATATATATATGTATATATATATATATATATATATATATATATATATATAGATAATGGTTCAGATGTTTGCATGAATCTACTAATAACATTTCAAGAATTGTGTGAGTGGTTTGGAGTTCCATTAGCTGAAGAAAAAAGTCCCTCCTTGTTGTTGTTTAGAATTTTTGGGTATTACCATTGATTCAGAAGCTATGGAATACAGATTACTGCTGGATAACGTAAATCGGCTTTGTATTCAGTTGAGATTCATATTAAGCAAAGAAAAGACAACATTAAAGGAGTTACAGTCGTTGTTAGGCCTACTGAATTTTTCCCTTTGTATAATAACAATGGGTAGGGTCTTTTCAAGGAGATTATATGATGCAACTAAGGGAGCGAAGTCTCTAAAGTCTCATATTAGGTTGAGTAAAGCCATGAAAGATGATATGTATATATGGTTGGAATTTTAAGTACTTTTAATGGACGTAGTTGTTGGCAATTAAAATTTTCTTCTTCCAAGTCGTTACAGTTGTTTACTGACGTTGTCATGATCCAGGACGGGGTTTTGTCTTTATTCCGTCCTGGTCAGACAGGGGTTAATTGTATCTACCTCTCTCTGGTGATAGTTCCGGACCCTCGGCTAGAGCAGCTGACCTAGGTTACTCTGTTTGTAATTGTGCTTCTCTGTATGCATGCCCACTGTTGTGTGAATGACCTGGCTTGTTCCCTGACCTGAGTTTCTGTTCCCCGTTTTGGTACTGTTTTGCTTGCTCCGGTTTGTGATCCCCTGGCTTGTCTCTGATTACCCTTCTGTTTTTCCCCCTGGTACCGCCCGCACATCTGGTTTTGACCTATTGGCTTGTTTCTGACCACGTGAATGCTTAGACCTCTGGTACTTCGTATGACTGCTTGTTGCTGACTCGGCTTTTGTTTTAGCTGCCACATGGTGGTAGCCTTGGCTGCTGCAGTGCACGACTGTCCTGGGAGTGTGCAATCCGTCCTCCACTCTGCTGCCAACAGGTGAAGCACACACAAACCTGCATTGCAGCTGTATGACAGATGTGAATAGTACTGGTTATGGAGCATTCTGGAATGATCAGTGGTCGGCTGACAGGTGGCCCAGTACTTGACTTGCTTCCAAAGTTACTAAAAGCATAGTGACTTTGGAACTTTTTCTGATTTTAGTTTCAATGGTTCTTTTGGGTTCTCAGCTTAAGAAAAAGAGAATTTATGATTCAGTGGGATAACTAGGGCGTGGTGTTTGCATTGAATACTCTTTCATAAAAATGTTGGATGGTCAGCTAAATTACTTAGGCATTTAGTCTTATATTGTCTCAATCAAAACATTTGGTTGAAAGCTGTCAAGATCCATTCCAGGGTTTCATCCTGTCTGCCCTTTTTCTGGGCGAATCATGTCAAGGGTTAACTTTGCTTTTCCTCATTCTGGGTTCAGGTTTGCTATTTAGCTCCCATGCATCTGTTGGCGGCATCAGCTATAGTTCTGCCTTCGGCATGTGAACCTGACTCTGGTAACCCTTGATTTGTCCTGCTGTGATCTCTGACTTGCCCCGTGTCTGTTTACTCCCTCTGTCTGCCCTTTTCCCAGCATTTCCCTGTGTTTCAGTTTTTGATTCTCTGGCTTCTGACTTGGCTTGTATTCGGACTCTCTTCTGCCTTCTGACTTTGTCTTATCTGCTTCTGACCGTTATTGAACCTCCTTGCTTGCTCCTGACCACGTGTATTGCTGATCCCTTTAGTACTTCTGCCTATTGTTTCTTGACTCGGCTAGTTTGACCACTCTCTCGCCACTCGGTGGCCCCTATGCTGCTGCTCTGTGGTGCTTCTCTGTGTATGCAGTCTCACTTCTCTCCCAAGCTCCCTCTGGTGTTGGTTGTGTTATACTGCACTGCAGCAGCATGACAAAAGCATGTTACATTGAAGGTTGTAAAAATAGTGTAGCTGATGCCCTTCCTCGTCGCCAGTGGGAAGCATTTTGTGTATTGGTACCAGGAACGGAGCAAGAAGGGATTCATTGCCCAGCTCATCTATGGGATCTCATTTGGGACTCATTCCTTCATATCAAGCAGGAAAAAAAAAATTGTCTCTAGTGTAGAAATTCATGTGAATAAAACTTCACTTTTATTTAGAACTTTCTTGAAAACATGTTTTTTTGTGTGATATCACTTTGTGCTGTCTTTACAAGGGTTAACAGGGCAGGGAGTTTTCACCTGTCTGTTTAATGCTATTAATGATTGCACTTGTCACTTCTTTGTTGATCTGTATATAACTATCATGATGAGGGACCGTATTCATACCATGAGTAAGACCTCATAGGTCGAAATGCATCGGTAGTTTACCATGGACCTCACAACTTGTACAAGCCTTTGATCAGGGCTGCTCCATGCATGGATGGACCTTGGAATCTAATGAAGACTGGTGAGCTGACTTTATCCTTCGCCCCCTTAACTTACTAATTGTCATATATCAAGAACTCGATTGCTGTGACTACATGGGCCACATGGATGGAATTGATGAATTTTTTGTTTAGCACGGGATTTGGACTTTAATAGAAGCCATGTAGAATCTGCTTTGTTATTTGTTGAATATTTATTGTCCAGCAATCTATCCTCCTCATCTTTTTCTGAAACATTAGCAGGTATTTCCTTTTTTTTTTCATTTTCTATTTCTTTTCTGAGATTATTGGGTGAGGTGTCATTGCACATTTTTTTCGCCATGCATCAAGCCTTAAAAGGCTTTAGAAAATTGTCGGCTAAGCCATATGTTAGACATCAAGTTTCAATTGATTTGCTTAAGAAACTTTTGCTGGTTTTCTCAGAGGTATGTTTTGATGATTTTGAGACAAGTCTGTTTAGGGTTGCCTTTTTGATAGCAGTTTTTGGTGCCCTAAGGATTGGTGAATTACCTTATTTTTCAGATTATAAAACGCACTTTTTTTCCCCCAAAATTTGGGGAGAAAATGGGGGTGCCTCTTATAATGTGGATATACCTTACCAGTACCGTTGCTGCAGGCCGCACGCTGGGATGAGGGGGTGTCCGGTGCTGCTGCGGGTGCCCGGCAGTGAAGCGGGGGTGTCCAACGCTGCTGTGTGTGTTTCCGGTGCTGTGGTGGGGGTGTCTGGTGCTGCAGGGGGCTCTGCCGACATTTTGTGAAAGGCCAGACCCCCCTCCAGTTCCATGGTTTCCTGTGCGGTGAACTCCGGGAAAATGGTCGCCTGGGGGCGGCGCATGCACAGATGGAGATCTCAGGCACCAAGATCTCTCTTTCACTGTTGGTTTGCAAAATGCAATTGAACAATGGCTGTGATGTTCAGGTGTGGGGTAATTGCTCAGCTTTTGCTGGGTGGAGTTGGTCTTTGGTTAATATTGTTAATTGGTTACTATGAGAATTGATAGTATTTTATTATTATTTAATATGGTATATTTATTAATGATTAAATATTTAGTAACTCTTAATAAATTACATCTCGGCCTAATTTTATCCAGGCTAATATTGTGTCATGTGTCTTTATTTATTATCAGAGTAAATGGGTCTTGTGTTACCATGATCCAGCAGGACTGATCAGCGTTCTGGTCAGTATGACAAGTGAGCTGCAGTTTGCAGCAGAAGAGAGACTCAGTGACCCATGCCACACGGCTCTTTGGTGATGTCTAATGCTGGGAGGACATTGTCGCCGGCTGACAGTAAGAAGCACAGGAAGATGGATCATGGCTCCCTACTAGTGTTGAGCGATACCTTCCGATATCGGAAAGTATCGGTATCGGAAAGTATCGGCCGATACCGTCAAAGTATCGGATCTAATCCGATACCGATACCCGATCCCAATGCAAGTCAATGGGACGAAAATATCGGAATTAAAATAAACCCTTTATAAACTTGTAGGTTCATTCTACATGAAGGAAAACAACTAAGAATAATGTAGGATGTATTGGGGGACGTGGCGGAGACATTAAAGGCACAGAGGTTTAGCCCAATCTAATAGAATAGCAGGATTTTGTTTTGTTTTTTATGACGTTCAGCGTTAGAAAGATTTTGACTATGTTAATTTTTTTTTTATTTTGTCAGATATTGATGTTTCACTACTTCCACGCCCTTCACCTTCTTTTTTACTTCTCCCACACTTTCTTCTTCATTATCTTCATCAGCTTCTTTGACATCAACTTCTTCACCTTATTCATCTTCTTCTTCATCTTCTACCTATTATTTTTTTGGTTACATTGTTCATATTCTTTTTATTTTACTATTATCTTCATCATATTCTACTTCTTCATCATATTCTTATTTGTGACAGGCATTCCCGTAGTTGTTATCTATAAAAGTTTGAAGATTACACCTTCCGTTCTGCCTGTCACAAAACAGTTACATTTGTCCGCGTTCAGTTTGGCCTGCAGCATCAGGCTTTATCCAGGGGCACCACGAGGAGGAACGGACTCACCCCCATACACTGCTTAGTCTTCTTCTGCTTATAATTTAGATAATATCTTTTGCTCTGATATTTAGTCTTATGCTTAATGTTCTTCTGCTCTTTGTTCTGCAGCCTCTTGTTCTTCTGCTTCTCGGTCTTCCAGGTCGTTGTCGTCTCCAGGGTCATCGTCTCCGGGGTCGTCGTCATCGGGGTGGTCTTCAGGGTCGTCGTCTCCGGGGTCGTCGTCATCGGGGTGGTCTTCAGGGTCATCGTCTCCAGGGTCGTCGTCATCACGGTGGTTGTCGTCTCTGGTGTCGTCGTCATCTTAGGGGTGGTCTTCCGGGTCATCGTGTTTAGTCTCTTGAACTTGGAAATGTAGCAGAAGGTACAAGAAGGCTGAGAAAATGCCGTGAACCAGCTGATGGAACTGGAACTCGGATGGCTACCCGAAGGTCCAAGAGCCAATGGAACTACCGAGGACCAGCTGATGTTACTGGAACCCGGTTACTAAGCAGGAGGTACCCGTGCCTGAAAGCACTACCAAGGACCACCTGACGTTGGTGGAACTCGGATACCCAGAGGGAGGCACCTAAGCCAAAGGCTGTGCCCGGAACCAG
The DNA here is from genome assembly GCF_051348905.1 of Ranitomeya variabilis. Taxonomy (NCBI): domain Eukaryota; kingdom Metazoa; phylum Chordata; class Amphibia; order Anura; family Dendrobatidae; genus Ranitomeya; species Ranitomeya variabilis. Next base: position 775,197,446 of record NC_135233.1, on the reverse strand, counting down.
CTGACGGTACTGGAACCAGGATGGGGAGCAGAAGGTACAAGAGCAAAAGACACTGCCGAGAACCAGCTGACGGTGCTGGAACCCGGATGGGTAGCCGAAGGTCCAAGAGCCAATGGAACTACCGAGGACCAGCTGACGTTACTGGAACCCGGTTACTAAGCAGGAGGTACCCGTGCCTGAAAGCACTACCAAGGACCACCTGACGTTGGTGGAACTCGGATACCCAGAGGGAGGCACCTAAGCCAAAGGCTCTGCCTGGAACCAGCTGACGGTACTGGAACCAGGATGGGGAGCAGAAGGTACAAGAGCAAGTGTCTGCGTGGCTTTTGCAGGACACGATGCCGGCTGCACAGCAGGGGAACAGCTGGCGGTGCTGAACCCCACTGACACATTGGCTGGTGTTTTTCTCTGTGCAGCTAGCAGTACCGGGCCCCAACTGGCAGTGTTAGAGCCCGGGGTCAGCAGGAGGAGGAGAGGGAGCAGAGTGTAGGCCGAAGCCTGCACTGTCGGCAGCTTTGGGTCTGTTGTGTCTGCGTGGCAGTTGCAGGACACGTTGCCGGCTGCACAGCAGGGGAACAGCTGGCGGTGCTGAACCCCACTGACACATTGGCTGGTGTTTTTCTCTGTGCAGCTAGCAGTACCGGGCCCCAACTGGCGGTGTTGGAGCCCGGGCTCTGCAGGGGGAGCAGAGTGTAGGCCGAAGCCTAATTGAACCAATTTCAAAGGTAACCTTTAACCCCCCCTCAGGTGTTACAAAGTAGAAGAGCCACAGCTTATGCAGCAGTAGTGCTGCACAAGTCAAAGGTTGCTCTTTTAATTTTGCTCCTTGCACACGCTGAATGAAACACGTATAACATTTAGCCCTTTATACAGTCAAACTGTGTTGGAGGCGCGAGTTCCCTTCGTAATGAGACGCAGCACAGATGTCAAGAATCCCACCTTGGTGCTGGGTGCAGCCTCCTGAGCGTTGTTATTTGCTGTACAGGAGTCTGCGCTGTCGTGTTATCCCCTGGCCTAGCGCTGTTAGCGCTGCCCATCTTCTGACATCATTTAATGTCGGCCGGTGTGGTTTGCGATGACCATGAATCCCAGCCCCGCAGTGTCTTAACATTGTTAAAACACTGCGGGGCTGGGATTCATGGCCTGGCGCAGCACATATGTTCGCCTCTCACACTCGGGTCCTTACACCCGCTTCAGACTGTGCGGCGTCAGCTGATCCCTTATCGCATGCCACGGCCATGAAGCCGCACAGTCTGAAGAAGGCGGAAGGAGATGAGGGACAGGCGAACTGATGCACTGCTCATGCCCATCAATCACACCCTCGCAGTCCCAATAAATAAGACACCGAGGGGCGTTGTGTGGGTCAGGGCGGCCGCAGAGGCGCAGCCAGCCAAACAATGATGTCAGAAGACGGGCAGCGCTACCAAGGGGGTTGCAGCGTGTCATTACAAAGGAAAGTCACACCTCCGGGACGGTTAAATGGTCACACAGAGGACACATTTTAGACGTGTTTTCAGTTCCACATGTGCGAGGAGAATACGTTTATGAGCCACCTTGCACACATGCAGCATTACCGCTGTACAAGGTGGCTGTAAAACGTACAAACGCCTGGAGGAGGGGGGACAGGTTCCCTTCAATTTCAGTTCTTGTGTCTGCGTGGCTTTTGCAGGACACGATGCCGGCTGCACAGCAGGGGAACAGCTGGCGGTGCTGAACCCCACTGACACATTGGCTGGTGTTTTTCTCTGTGCAGCTAGCAGTACCGGGCCCCAACTGGCGGTGTTAGAGCCCGGGGTCAGCAGGAGGAGGAGAGGGAGCAGAGTGTAGGCCGAAGCCTGCACTGGCGGCAGCTTTGGGTCTGTTGTGTCTGCGTGGAAGTTGCAGGACACGTCGCCGGCTGCACAGCAGGGGAACAGCTGGCGGTGCTGAACCCCACTGACACATTGGCTGGTGTTTTTCTCTGTGCAGCTAGCAGTCCCGGGCCCCAACTGGCGGTGTTAGAGCCCGGGCTCTGCAGGGGGAGCAGAGTATAGGCCGAAGCCTAATTGAACCAATTTCAAAGGTAACCTTTAACCCCCCCTCAGGTGTTACAAAGTAGAAGAGCCACAGCTTATGCAGCAGTAGTGCTGCACAAGTCAAAGGTTGCACTTTTAATTTTGCTCCTTGCACACGCTGAAAGGAACACGTATAACATTTGGGCCCTTACACAGTCAATCTGATTTTGAGGCGTGAGTTCCCTTCGTAAAGAGACGCAGTACAGCTGGCAAAAATGCCACCTTGGTGCTTTGCGCAGCCTCCTGAGCATCGTTATTTGTTGCACAGGAGTCTGCGCTTTTGTGTTATCCCTTGGCCTTGCGCTGTTAGCGCTGGCCATCCTCTGACATCATGTAATGTCGGCCGTTGCGGTTTGCGATGACCATGAATCTAAGCCCCGCAGTGTCTTAACATTGTTAAAACACTGCGGGGCTGGGATTCATGGCCTGGCGCAGTACATATGTTCGCCTCTCACACTCGGGTCCTTACACCCGCTTCAGACTATGCGGCGTCAGCTGATCCCTTATCGCATGCCACGGCCATGAAGCCGCACACTCTGAAGAAGGCGGAAGGAGACGAGTGACAGGCGAACATATGCACTGCTCATGCCCATCAATCACACCCTCGAAGTCCAAATAAATAAGACACCGAGGGGCGTTGTGTGGGTCAGGGCGGCCGCAGAGGCGCAGGCAGCCAAACAATGATGCCAGAAGACGGGCAGCGCTACCAAGGAGCTTGTTGCATGTCAATACAAAGGAAAATCACACCTGAGGGACGTTTTAATGGTCGCAGAGGACTCATTTTAGACGTGTTCAGTTCAACCTGGGCAAGGAGAATAAGTTTATGAGCCACCTTGCACACATGCAGCATTACTGTCGTACAAGGTGGCTGTAAAATGTAGAAACGCCTGGGGGAGGGGGGACAGGTTTCCTTCAATTTCAGTTCTTGTGCCTGCGAGGCTTTTGCAGGACACGTTGCCGGCTACACAGCAGGGGAACAGCTGGCGGTGCTGAACCCCACTGACACATTGGCTGGTGTTTGGCTCTGTGCAGCCAGCACATCTGGGCCCCAACTGGCGGTGTTAGAGCCCAGGGTCAGCAGGAGGAGGAGAGGGATTACAGTGTAGGCCGAAGCCTGCACTGGAGCAAGTTGAAAGGGAAACTTTAATCCCCCCCCCCAAGCGTTTGTAGCTGAAAGAGCCATCGTGTACAGCACTAATGCTGGAAAAGGTAAACTTAGCTCTTTTAATTATGGTCCTTGCACATGCTGAACCTAACACTTATGAAAAGTGTCCCCTCCTACCGTGATACCGTCCGGTTGGTGGAACTGTCCTTTGTGATGTGACGCAGCACAGCCGTCATTCTTACCCCCTTGGCGCCGTGCGCCGCCTCCTCAGCGTTGTTTGAATCAGTCCCGGAGCCTGCGCTGTTAGGTTAGCCCTTGGCCATGCACACATTTTGCGCTGCCCGTCTTCTGACATCATTTGGTGTCAGGCTGGCTGCGCCTGTGCGGCCGCGCTGGCCGAGAGCCCGCCTCGCAGTGTGTCTAATGTAATCCCACCGCGGGCCTGGGATCCGTGGCCATGCGCAGTGCATATCCTCACCTCTCACTCCCCTCCCTACGGCTTCTTCAGACTGTGCGGTGTCACGGCCGTGGCATGCTATTAGGGACCAGCTGACACCGCACAGTCTGAAGAAGCCGTAGGGAGATGAGTGAGAAGTGGAGGTTCAGATATGCACTGCGCATGTCCATGGATCTCAGGCCCCCAGTGGGATTAAATCAGAAGACAGTACGAGGCGGGATCTCGTCCAGCGCGGCCGCACAGGCGCAGCCAGCCTGACACCAAATGATGTCATGTGCAAAGAGCACCACGAAAAGAGGCACTTTTTCCCTTTGCATCATTACTGCTGCACAAGGTGACTCCTTCAGTAACAAACGCCTGGGGGGGGGGGACAGGTTCCCTTAAGTTTAACTTGTTGTGCCTGCGTGGCGGTCGCAGTACACGTTGCCGTATACACAGCAGGGGAACAGCTGGCGGTGCTGAACCCCACTAACACATTGGCGAGGTGTTTGGCTCTGTGCGGACAGCACTTCTGGACGGCAACTAGCGGTGTTGGAGCCCAGGGACAGGTGGAGGAGGAGGAGGTAGGAGGAGGTAGGAGGGATTGCCACACACACAGCAGGGGAACAGCTGACGTTACTGAACCCCAATAACAGAGGAGCGACTGTTGGGACTGTGCGGACAGCACTTCTGGATGGCAACTAGCGGTGTTGGAGCCCAGGGACAGGTGGAGGAGGAGGAGGTAGGAGGAGGTAGGAGGGATTGCCACACACGCAGCAGGGGAACAGCTGACGTTACTGAACCCCAATAACAGAGGAGGAACTGTTGGGACTGTGCGGACAGCACTTCTGGACGGCAACTAGCGGTGTTGGAGCCCAGGGACAGGTGGAGGAGGAGGAGGTGGAGGAGGTAGGAGGAGGTAGGAGGGATTGCCACACACACAGCAGGGGAACAGCTGACGTTACTGAACCCCAATAACAGAGGAGCGACTGTTGGGACTGTGCGGACAGCACTTCTGGACTAAACTAGCGGTGTTGGAGCCCAGGGACAGGTGGAGGAGGAGGAGGTAGGAGGAGGTAGGAGGGATTGCCACACACACAGCAGGGGAACAGCTGACGTTACTGAACCCCAATAACAGAGGAGGGACTGTTGGGACTGTGCGGACAGCACTTCTGGACGGCAACTAGCGGTGTTGGAGCCCAGGGACAGGTGGAGGAGGAGGAGGTGGAGGAGGTAGGAGGAGGTAGGAGGGATTGCCACACACACAGCAGGGGAACAGCTGACGTTACTGAACCCCAATAACAGAGGAGGGACTGTTGGGACTGTGCGGACAGCACTTCTGGATGGCAACTAGCGGTGTTGGAGCCCAGGGACAGGTGGAGGAGGAGGAGGTAGGAGGAGGTAGGAGGGATTGCCACACACACAGCAGGGGAACAGCTGACGTTACTGAACCCCAATAAAAGAGGAGGGACTGTTGGGACTGTGCGGACAGCACTTCTGGACGGCAACTAGCGGTGTTGGAGCCCAGGGACAGGTGGAGGAGGAGGAGGTAGGAGGAGGTAGGAGGGATTGCCACACACACAGCAGGGGAACAGCTGACGTTACTGAACCCCAATAACAGAGGAGGGACTGTTGGGACTGTGCGGACAGCACTTCTGGACGGCAACTAGCGGTGTTGGAGCCCAGGGACAGGTGGAGGAGGAGGAGGTAGGAGGAGGTAGGAGGGATTGCCACACACACAGCAGGGGAACAGCTGACGTTACTGAACCCCAATAACAGAGGAGGGACTGTTGGGACTGTGCGGACAACACTTCTGGACGGCAACTAGCGGTGTTGGAGCCCAGGGACAGGTGGAGGAGGAGGAGGTGGAGGAGGTAGGAGGAGGTAGGAGGGATTGCCACACACACAGCAGGGGAACAGCTGACGTTACTGAACCCCAATAACAGAGGAGGGACTGTTGGGACTGTGCGGACAGCACTTCTGGATGGCAACTAGCGGTGTTGGAGCCCAGGGACAGGTGGAGGAGGAGGAGGTAGGAGGAGGTAGGAGGGATTGCCACACACACAGCAGGGGAACAGCTGACGTTACTGAACCCCAATAAAAGAGGAGGGACTGTTGGGACTGTGCGGACAGCACTTCTGGACGGCAACTAGCGGTGTTGGAGCCCAGGGACAGGTGGAGGAGGAGGAGGTAGGAGGAGGTAGGAGGGATTGCCACACACACAGCAGGGGAACAGCTGACGTTACTGAACCCCAATAACAGAGGAGGGACTGTTGGGACTGTGCGGACAGCACTTCTGGACGGCAACTAGCGGTGTTGGAGCCCAGGGACAGGTGGAGGAGGAGGAGGTAGGAGGAGGTAGGAGGGATTGCCACACACACAGCAGGGGAACAGCTGACGTTACTGAACCCCAATAACAGAGGAGGAACTGTTGGGACTGTGCGGACAGCACTTCTGGACGGCAACTAGCGGTGTTGGAGCCCAGGGACAGGTGGAGGAGGAGGAGGTGGAGGAGGTAGGAGGAGGTAGGAGGGATTGCCACACACACAGCAGGGGAACAGCTGACGTTACTGAACCCCAATAACAGAGGAGCGACTGTTGGGACTGTGCGGACAGCACTTCTGGACGGCAACTAGCGGTGTTGGAGCCCAGGGACAGGTGGAAAAGCAGAGGAACACAATGTAGGCCGAAGCCTGATTGGAGAAAGTCGAAAGGGAACCTTTAACCCCCCCCAAGGCGTTTGTAGCTGAAAGAGCCAGCTTGTGCAGCACAAAAGATGCAAAAGGAAAAGGTGGCTCTTTTCATTATGCTCTTTGCAAACACAGAACTAAACACTTATAAAATGTGTCCCCTGAAACCGTGAGACCGTCCCGGAGGTGGGACTTTCCTTCGTAATATGACGCAGCACAGCCGTCATTCTTACCCCCCCGGCGCCGTGCCCCGGCTCCTCAGCGTTGTTTGATTCCGTCCCGGAGCCTGCGCTGTTATGTTATCCCTTGGCCAGGCACACTTAGCGCTGCCCATCTTCTGACATCATTTGGTGTCAGGCTGGCTGCGCCTGTGCGGACGCGCTGGCCGAAAGCCCGCCTCACAGTGTCGTCTAATGTAATCCCACCGTGGGCCTGGGATCCATGGCCATGCGCAGTGCATATCCTCGCCTCTCACTCCCCTCCCTACGGCTTCTTAAGACTGTGCGGTGTCACTGCCGTGGCATGCTATTAGGGACCAGCTGACACCGCACAGTCTGAAGAAGCCGTAGGGAGATGAGTGAGAGGTGGAGGTTCAGATATGCACTGCGCATGTCCATGGATCTCAGGCCCCCAGTGGGATTAAATCAGAAGACACTGCGAGGCGGGCTCTCGGCCAGCGCGGCCGCACAGGCGCAGCCATCCTGACACCAAATGATGTCAGAAGACGGGCAGCGCTAAGTGTGCCTGGCCACGGGATAACATAACAGCGCAGGCTCCGGGACGGAATCAAACAACGCTGAGGAGCCAGGGCACGGCGCCAAGGGGGTAGGAATGACGGCTGTGCTGCATCATATTACGAAGGAAAGTCCCACCTCCGGGACGGTTTTACGGTATCAGTGGACACATTTTATAAGTGTTAAGTTCTGCGTGTGCAAGGAGCTAAACAAAAATAGCTACCTTTTCCTTGTGCAGCATTACTGCTGCACAAGGTGGCTCTTTCAGTAACAAACGCCTTGGGGGGGGGGGACAGATTCCCTTACATTTCAGTTGTTGTGTCAGCGTGGCGGTCGCAGGACACATTGCCGGCTACACAGCTGGGGATCAGCTGACGTTACTGAAACCCAATAACACTGGGTCGTATGTTTTGACTGTGCAGACGGCACTTCTGAGCCTCAACTGGCGGTGTTGGAGCCCAGGAATTTAAGTTCAGGTGGTAGAAAGATGAACACAACAGGAGACCTGGATAACGTAGACAGTGACCTAATTATTTAATCAGGAAGAGGAGTGGCAAATTCCTGCGAGATCCAGGCCTTGTTCATTTTCAGGAAAGTAAGCCGGTCAACGTTATCGGAGGATAGTCGCATGTGACGGTCAGTTAGTACACCACCTGCAGCACTAAAGACACGTTCCGATAATACACTGGCCGCAGGGCAAGACAGCACCTCCAATGCATACTGGCTTAGCTCTGGCCATGTATCCAGCTTTGAGACCCAAAACTTGAAAGGTGAAGAGCCGTCTGGGAGTACAGCAAGAGGGCAAGACATGTAGTCTGTCACCATCTGACGGAACCGTTGCCTCCTGCTGACTGGAGCCGTCTGTGATGGTGTAGACTTTTGTGGCGGGCACAGAAAACTGTGCCACAGTTGGGCCATACTGGTCTTGCCTTGGGCAGAGGCACTGCTTCTGCTCCCTCTTTGTGCAGAGCAGAGCCTCCACCACTGCCTGGACGCACTGAGCTGCTTTGGAATGCACTAGCAGCACTTCTCTCAGTTGGAATGGAGAAGATGATGGAATGCACCAGTGTGTCTTGGTACTCCCGCATTTTTCGCTCCCGGTTCAACGGTGTGATGAGGCTTTCTACGTTGTCCCGGTAGCGAGGATCGAGGAGGGTGAACACCCAATAATCAGACATGTTGAGAATGTGGGCGATGCGGCGGTCGTTTCTCAGGCACTGCAGCATGTAATCCACCATGTGCTGCAGACTGCCAACTGCCCAAGAAACGCTGTCCCCTGCTGGAGGCGTGATCTCTGCCCGCTCGTCATCACCCCACCCTCGCTCTACACACTGAGTACTGGACAATTGTGTAACTCCCTCCTCTGGACGGATGTCTTCCTCCTCCATTGACTCCTCCTCATCCTCCTCACAAACTGTCCCCTGCCTACGCGTTTGTGAGGAACCACGTGGCGCTGACTGTCCAGAAGATGATGGAAATGCTGAATCCTCATCCTCCACCTCTTCCACAACATCATCCCTTAGCGCTTGCAGTGATTTTTCAAGCAGGCAGATAAGGGGGACAGTCATGCTGACTAGTGCATCATCTGCACTCGCCATCCGCGTGGAATAATCAAAGGGACGCAAAACCTGGCAGACGTCATTCATAGTGGCCCACTCTGTGGTTGTGAAGTCTGTACGGCGCTGAGTGCGACTTCTTTGCGCCTGAAGCAGCTGGTACTCCATTACAGCTTGCTGCTGCTCACACAACCGCTCCAACATATGTAACGTGGAATTCCACCTGGTAGGTAGGTCGCATATGATGCGATGTTCCGGCAGGCGGTGTCGGCGCTGCAGAGCCGCAATGCGCGCTTTTGCCGTGCTGGAACGCCGCAAGTGAGCACACTCTAGGCGGACCTTGTGCAGCAGTGCATCAAGATCCGGATAGTCCCTCAAGAAACTCTGCACAACCAAATTGAGCACATGTGCCAGACATGGGATGTGAGTGAGGTTGCCGAGGCCCAGAGCTGCCACCAGATTTCGGCCATTATCACACACTACCATGCCTGGCTGGAGATTCGCTGGCACAAACCACACATCGCTCTCCTGCTTGATGGCATTCCAGAGCTCCTGCGCTGTGTGGCTTCGATTCCCCAAATAAATTAATTTCAAGATGGCCTGTTGACGTTTGGCCATGGCTGTGCTCATGTCGGTCGTAACAGGTACACGTTCATCACGGGTGCATGTGGAGGTGGACTGTGACGGCTCCTGCAGCGATGATTCTGAGGAACTGGTGTAAGAGGAGGAGTCAATGCGTACAGAATGGATTCCTGCAATCCTTGGAGTGGGCAGGACACGTCCTGCGCCACTCGCACGGTCTGTACCCGGCTCAACGACATTAACCCAATGGGCAGTGAGGGAAAGGTATCGCCCCTGTCCATGTTGACTGGTCCACGCATCGGTGGTGAGGTGGACCTTGCTACTGACGGCGTTCAGTAGCGCGTGTTTTATGTGTCCCTCCACATGCTTGTGCAGGGCAGGGACGGCTTGCCTGCTGAAGTAAAAGCGGCTGGGCACATTGTACTGTGGGACTGCCAATGACATCAAGTCACGGAAGCTGTCAGTCTCCACCAGCCTGAATGACAGCATTTCCAGTGACAGAAGTTTGGCAATGCCTGCAGTCAGAGCCTGTGCTCGTGGGTGGTTTGACGAGAAAGGCCGCCTTTTCTCCCATGCCTGTACTACCGATGGCTGTAGACTGGGCTGGGAGTGTGTGGATGACTGGAAAAGTGGTGCTGCGGGTGGAATTACAGCGGGTCTCTGGACAACAGGGCCAGAGGTTCTTCCACGGCGATCCTGGGAGGAAGCCGAACCAGCTGCGTGTGAGCTGGAGGAAGAGGCAACACGAGCTGAAGAGGTGGTAGCTGCCGCTGTTGGTTGGCCTAGCTCTTCAGTGTGTTTTTCTAACTCCGCCGGGTGCCTGGTGCGCACATGTTTCCACATGTTGGAGGTATTGAGGTTGCTGACATTGTTCCCTCTTTTGACTTTGTGATGACAGACCTTGCATTTGACATAGCAAATGTCATCTGCAACTGTGTCAAAAAAGGACCAGGCACTGCAAGTCTTTGGAGCGCCCTTTTTGGCTTTTGGTAGAGACATGCTCCTAACAGCTGCCAAAGCGGAGGCTGCAGGATCCGCAGTCTTCCCCCTCCCTCTCCCTCTTTGGGCCGTACGGGGAATCTCTTCCTCAGAGCTGCTCCCACCACCTTCCTGTCCCTCACGCCAAGATGGGTCAAGGACCTCATCATCTACACTACCCTCTGCCCCCAACTGCTCCTCCTGGGTAGTCTCAGCAGCAGAGCACGCACCAGTAAGTGGCACCTGAGTGTCATCATCAGCTGATGCGGCCTGCGATGTGGTGAACGGAGCCACTGGCCCACCCGCCTCTTCAGAGGAAGAGAGAAAAAGCTGTTGGGCATCACTGCACCCTGCCTCTTCTTCCATTTCTCCAATGCTGCTTGGCTGGCCCCCTGTTTCCAAGCCAAGAGATTCAGAGAACAGAAGTAGAGACGGCTCCTGTCCTGGGCTCTCTGTCTGCCTGGGCAATTTGGCAGGTGGTGAAGAGACAGATGGCTGCTCTCCAGTGCTCTGTGTCTGAGAGGATGTGGCACTAATTGAAGTTGATGCATTAGCTGCCATCCATCCGACAACGGCTTCAATTTGTTCTTCACGCAGCAGCGGTGTACGGCGCTCTGTGACAAAGCTGCGCATGAATGACTGTTCCCTGCTGAAAGTGGGTGCTGATGAGTCACCGGTGCCCGCAGCAGGCACAGAATCCCCACGTCCCCTCCCTGCTCCGCGCCCACGCCCACGCCCACGTGTCTTGCTCACTGCCTTCTTCATCTTGGTTGACTGATAAAGATAAGCAGAAAAGTACTAACGGCTTTGTGTGCTTATTCCTGAACAACTCCTCCTAACAGGTATAAGAAACACTAATTTTCTAAAGTGTGGACTAGACTTTAATATGAGCTAATGTGGCCTACACAAATGTAAAGTGGTGTCACTGGTGTGTTTGGTGAACTTTATTATTTATTTATTTTTTGGGGGCTGAACTGACAACAGATAGAGCTGCAGTCACACGGAGACCGTGCAGACAGCCGTAAACGGCGCTGCAAGGCCCAAAAACCCTCCTCTACGTTATCCTATGTAGTGTTTTTCCACAAGTTAGCTGGAGACGGGTGGAAAGACACTAATAGGAATTTTTTGAAAAAATGTGCAGCAGCCTGCACTACTTAAAACAAAATGAAAATTGATTTTGCGGTATGACGCAGTGAAGAACCCTGAGCTGGAGACAACCAGGCTATGGCTGCTCACAGACTACAGGGCGAGCTGCAGTCACACGGAGACCGTGCAGACAGCCGTAAACGGCGCTGCAAGGCCCAAAAACCCTCCTCTACGTTATCCTATGTAGTGTTTTTCCACAAATTAGCTGGAGACGGGTGGAAAGACACTAATAGGAATTTTTTGAAAAAATGTGCAGCAGCCTGCACTACTTAAAACAAAATGAAAATTGATTTTGCGGTATGACGCAGTGAAGAACCCTGAGCTGGAGACAACCAGGCTATGGCTGCTCACAGACTACAGGGCGAGCTGCAGTCACACGGAGACCGTGCAAACAGCCGTAAACGGCGCTGCAAGGCCCAAAAACCCTCCTCTACGTTATCCTATGTAGTGTTTTTCCACAAATTAGCTGGAGACGGGTGGAAAGACACTAATAGGATTTTTTTGAATAAATTAGCAGCAGACTACACTACTTGGAAAAAAAAAAAAAAAGGACAGTATGAGGCAATGAACCACCCTCCCTGAACTGAATACAACCAGCTATGGATGGCCTATGTGGCTGCACTCAGACTAGAGAGTGGGCTGCACTCACACACACACAGACCTTGCAGATCGCTGTGAAAACAGCGCTACAAGGCAAAAGCAAGGTGATTAGTAGGTGAACACAGCGGTTGCTAAATTAGCCTTTGGAAAGCACAAAGAAGCAAATCGCTATCTCTAAACTGGCCCTCAGTCAGCAAACAGCGTCCTGTCACTAACTGAATTCACAGCAGAGTGATCGCAAAATGGCGCCAGCGACTTTTAAACTGCATCATGACATCATTTCAGCAGCCAATCACAGCCATGCCAGTAGTTTCATGCCCTCCATGCTGAACAGGATGTGCCCACACTTGGAATCATTCTCATTGGATGAATTTGTGCAGTTTGAATCTGTGAACTTCCGATTCCGGTATCCGATACGCGGCAAGTATCGGAATCCCGGTATCGGAATTCCGATACCGCAAGTATCGGCCGATACCCGATACTTGCGGTATCGGAATGCTCAACACTCTCCCTACTACACCAGTAACCAAGGTTAGATTTATGTAGCTGAGCAGAATTATCATCCATAACTAACTGAGCCATCGCCAACACCAACTGTAAGTGTCAATGGGGGACTTTACTTATTTGTGATATAGGGTGAGCGGGCTCAGTCACTAAGGGATGAGTGAGGACCCTCTTCTCTCACTTCCCGTATCACCCCTGACTGACTGAGCCCCTTTGTATCACTTCCGATTGATATAATGTCCCCATTTTGGTATAATGACCCTATCCTGGGCCCCATGCTATAACAATGTCCCCCTTCTGGTTTAATGTCCGCCATCCTGAAACAATGTCTGCAATGCTGGTATAATGTCAGCCATCCTGTTATAATTTCCGCCATGCTGGTATAATCCTGATATCCTGATATAAAGTCCCCTGTTGTGATCCGCTTTTTGGGCTCCCCTGGTGGTGGCTGGTGGTACTGGAGACTTGTGTGTGCTTTTCTGCCTCAGCTCACCTGCTTCCATCAGTTTTGGGAGTTCCCTATTTAGCCTTGCTCTCCAGTCACTTCCTTGCCGGTCATCATTGTAACCTGAGTCATTCAGTTGCATGTTCCTGCTACTAGTCTGCTGATCAGCTAAGTGGACTCTTGTCCTTATTGTTTTGTATTTCTTGTCCAGTTTACAGTTTTGTCATTTCCTGTTACTGGAAGCTCTTGTGGACTGAAATTGCCACTCCTGTGTCATGAGTTGACACAGGAGTCTTAAAGTAATTTCAAGATGGGTTTTTGAAAGGGTTTTTCAGCTGACCGTGAAGTCCTCTTTTGTATCCTTCCTCTATCTAGTAAGTGGACCTCGCTTTGCTAAATCTACCTTCATACTGTGTATGTCTTTTCCTCTGAACTCACCGTTAATATATGTGGGGGCTACTATCATCTTTGGGGAATTTCTCTAGAGGTAAGCCAGGTCTGTTCCTTCCTCTTCCAGGCGTAGTTAGTTCTCCGGCTGGCGCGTGGCATTTAGGCAGCCGTAGGAATGCTCCCTGGCTACTGTTAGTTGTGTGGTAGATTTAGGTCACGGTCAGCTTGAGTTTCCATCACCCGAGAGCTAGTCTGTTATTTTTGTGTTTCTGATGTTCCCATGCCATTGGGGAATCATGACAGTATGACCGGCCACTGTTAAAGTAATTGGCAGAAGAAAGGAGAGTAATAGAAGTCTGTAGATTTTTTTTTTTTTCCCCTTTCATGTTTGCCACTTAGTTGGCTCAGTTGTATTTCTGCTCTATTTACAGACTTGCTTTTCTCTCCTTCTAATCCTTGAATGGCTCTGATCTCTCCGGTTTAAGGATGGACCCTCAGAGTTTGCCTGCAGGTTTAAATAATCTTGCTACGAAGGTTCAGAATTTACAAGATTATGTTATACGTACTCCTATTTCTGAACCTAAGATTCCTACACCAGAGGTATTTTCCGGAGATAGATCTCGGTTTCTGAATTTCAAATGTAATTGTAAATTATTCCTTTCACTCAGACCTCACTCCTCTGGAGATCCTGTTCAGCAGGTTAAGATTGTGATTTCTTTGCTGCGAGGTGACCCTCAAAATTGGGCATTTTCATTGACACCAGGGGATCCTGCGTTGCTCGATGTGGATGCGTTTTTTCTGGCTTTAGGGTTGCTGTATGAGGAACCTAATTTGGAGATTCAAGCTGAAAAAGCTTTAATGGCCCTGTCTCAAGGGCAAGATGAAGCTGAGATATACTGCCAAAAATTTCGTAAATGGTCTGTGCTTACTCAGTGGAATGAGTGTGCCCTGGCGGCAAATTTCAGAGAGGGCCTTTCTGATGCCGTTAAGGATGTCATGGTGGGGTTTCCTACGCCCACAGGTCTGAATGAGTCCATGACAATGGCGATTCAGATTGATCGGCGTTTGCGGGAGCGCAAACCCATGCACCATTTGGCGGTGTCTTCTGAAGGGACGCCAGAGAAAATGCAATGTGACAGAATTCTGTCAAGAAGCGAGCGGCAGAACTATAGGCGCAAAAATGGCTTGTGCTTCTACTGTGGTGATTCCGCGCATGTTATATCAGCATGCTCTAAACGTACTAGGAAGGTTGACAAGTCTGTTTCTATTGGCACGTTACAGTCTAAATTTCTTCTGTCTGTAACTCTGATTTGTTCATTATCAGTTATTACCGTGGATGCCTATGTGGACTCTGGCGCCGCTCTGAGTCTCATGGATTGGTCCTTCGCCAGGCGCTGTGGGTTTGATTTGGAGCCTCTGGAAGTTCCTATACCTCTGAAGGGTATTGATTCTACACCTCTGGCTTGTAATAGACCACAGTTCTGGACGCAAGTGACTATGCGTATGACTCCAGACCATCAGGAGATGATTCGCTTCCTCGTGCTGCATAATTTACATGATGTTTTAGTGCTTGGATTACCATGGTTACAATCTCATAACCCAGTACTGGACTGGAAAACTATGTCTGTGTTAAGCTGGGGATGTCAGGGGGCTCATGGGGACATACCTTTGGTTCCTATCTCGTCATCTATTCCCTCTGAGATTCCGGCATTTTTGTCGGATTTTGGGGATATTTTTGAAGAGCCTAAAATTGGTTCTCTCCCTCCCCACAGAGAGTGTGATTGCGCCATAGATCTGATTCCAGGCAGTAAATTTCCAAAGGGTCGTTTGTTTAACCTATCTGTACCTGAGCATGCTGCCATGCGAGAGTATGTTAAGGAGTCCCTGGAAAAGGGACATATTCGTCCTTCTTCATCACCTTTAGGAGCTTGGTTTTTCTTTGTCTCTAAAAAGGATGGCTCGCTGAGGCCTTGTATTGATTATCGACTCCTGAATAAAATTACTGTCAAATATCAGTATCCGTTGCCGCTGCTTACTGATTTGTTTGCTCGCATAAGGGGGGCTAAGTGGTTCTCCAAGATTGATCTCCGTGGGGCGTATAATTTGGTGCGAATTAAGCAAGGGGATGAGTGGAAAACCGCATTTAATACGCCTGAGGGCCACTTTGAGTATTTAGTAATGCCTTTCGGCCTTTCTAATGCACCTTCAGTTTTTCAGTCCTTTATGCATGATATTTTCCGTGAATATCTGGATAAATTTATGATTGTGTATTTGGACGATATTTTGATTTTTTCTGAGGACTGGGAGTCTCATGTTCAGCAGGTCAGGAGGGTTTTTCAGGTCTTGCGGGAGAATTCTCTGTGTGTAAAGGGTTCTAAGTGTGTTTTTGGGGTTCAGAAAATTTCCTTTTTGGGGTACATTTTTTCCCCTTCTTCTGTTGAGATGGACCCTGTCAAGGTTCGGGCTATTTGTGACTGGACGCAGCCTACTTCTCTAAAGGGTCTTCAGAAGTTCTTGGGCTTTGCTAATTTTTATCGTCGATTTATAACTGGTTTTTCTGGTGTTGCTAAGCCTCTTACGGATTTGACTAAGAAGGGTGCTGATGTTGCCAATTGGTCCTCTGCCGCTGTGGAGGCCTTTCGGGAACTTAAGCGCCGCTTTTCGTCTGCCCCTGTGTTGCGCCAGCCCGATGTCTCTCTCCCCTTTCAGGTTGAGGTCGATGCTTCCGAGATCGGAGCGGGGGTGGTTTTGTCGCAGAAAAGTTCCGATTGCTCAGTGATGAGACCTTGTGCGTTCTTTTCCCGAAAATTTTCTGCCGCCGAAAGAAATTATGATGTCGGTAATCGGGAGCTTTTGGCCATGAAGTGGGCATTTGAGGAGTGGCGTCATTGGCTTGAGGGTGCTAGACATCAGGTGGTGGTTTTGACTGATCACAAGAATCTGATTTATCTTGAGTCTGCCAGGCGCCTGAATCCTAGACAGGCGTGCTGGTCGTTGTTTTTCTCTCGGTTTAATTTTGTGGTCTCATATCTACCAGGTTCTAAGAATGTGAAGGCGGATGCCCTTTCTAGGAGTTTTGAGCCTGATTCCCCTGGTGATTCGGAACCTACAGGTATCCTTAAGGATGGGGTGATATTATCCGCTATTTCCCCAGATCTGCGACGTGCTTTGCAAGAGTTTCAGGCGGATAGACCTGATCGCTGTCCACCTGGTAGACTGTTTGTTCCTGATGATTGGACCAGTAGAGTCATCTCGGAGGTTCATTCTTCTACGCTGGCGGGTCATCCTGGAATTTTTGGTACCAGGGATTTGGTGGCTAGATCCTTCTGGTGGCCATCTCTGTCTCGAGATGTGCGTGTTTTTGTGCAGTCTTGTGATGTGTGTGCTCGGGCCAAGCCTTGTTGTTCTAGGGCTAGCGGGTTGTTGTTGCCCTTGCCTATACCGAAGAGGCCTTGGACGCACATCTCGATGGACTTTATTTCTGATCTTCCTGTCTCTCAGAGGATGTCTGTTATCTGGGTGGTGTGTGACCGTTTTTCTAAGATGGTTCATTTGGTGCCATTGCCTAAGTTGCCTTCCTCGTCTGAGTTGGTTCCTTTGTTTTTTCAAAATGTGGTTCGCTTGCATGGTATTCCTGAAAATATCGTTTCTGATAGGGGTACCCAGTTCGTTTCTAGATTTTGGCGGGCATTCTGTGCCAGGTTGGGCATTGATTTGTCTTTTTCGTCTGCCTTCCATCCTCAGACTAATGGCCAGACGGAGCGAACTAATCAAACTTTGGAGACGTATTTGAGGTGTTTTGTGTCTGCGGATCAGGATGATTGGGTTGCCTTTTTGCCGTTGGCGGAGTTTGCTCTTAATAATCGGGCTAGTTCGGCCACTTTGGTTTCCCCTTTCTTTTGCAATTCGGGGTTTCATCCCCGTTTTTCTTCTGGTCAGGTGGAGTCTTCGGATTGTCCTGGAGTAGATGCTGTGGTGGATCGGTTGTATCGGATTTGGGAACAAGTGGTGGACAATTTGAATTTGTCCCAGGAGAGGACTCAGCGGTTTGCTAACCGCCAGCGTCGGGTTGGTCCTCGCCTTCGTGTTGGGGACTTGGTGTGGTTGTCTTCCCGTTTTGTCCCAATGAGGGTTTCTTCTCCTAAATTTAAGCCTCGGTTCATCGGTCCCTATAGGATTTTGGAGATTATTAACCCTGTTTCCTTTCATTTGGACCTTCCGGCATCTTTCGCTATCCATAATGTGTTCCATCGGTCGTTGTTGCGGAGATACGAGGTGCCGGTGGTTCCTTCTGCTGAGCCTCCTGCTCCTGTGCTGGTTGAGGGTGAATTGGAGTACGTTATAGAGAAGATCTTGGACTCCCGTATTTCCAGGCGGAGACTCCAGTATCTGGTTAAATGGAAGGGCTATGGTCAGGAAGATAATTCTTGGGTAACTGCCTCTGATGTTCATGCCTCGGATTTGGTTCGTGCCTTTCATAGGGCTCATCCAGGTCGCCCTGGCGGTTCTTGTGAGGGTTCGGTGCCCCCTCCTTAAGGGGGGGGTACTGTTGTGATCCGCTTTTTGGGCTCCCCTGGTGGTGGCTGGTGGTACTGGAGACTTGTGTGTGCTTTTCTGCCTCAGCTCACCTGCTTCCATCAGTTTTGGGAGTTCCCTATTTAGCCTTGCTCTCCAGTCACTTCCTTGCCGGTCATCATTGTAACCTGAGTCATTCAGTTGCATGTTCCTGCTACTAGTCTGCTGATCAGCTAAGTGGACTCTTGTCCTTATTGTTTTGTATTTCTTGTCCAGTTTACAGTTTTGTCATTTCCTGTTACTGGAAGCTCTTGTGGACTGAAATTGCCACTCCTGTGTCATGAGTTGACACAGGAGTCTTAAAGTAATTTCAGGATGGGTTTTTGAAAGGGTTTTTCAGCTGACCGTGAAGTCCTCTTTTGTATCCTTCCTCTATCTAGTAAGTGGACCTCGCTTTGCTAAATCTACCTTCATACTGTGTATGTCTTTTCCTCTGAACTCACCGTTAATATATGTGGGGGCTACTATCATCTTTGGGGAATTTCTCTAGAGGTAAGCCAGGTCTGTTCCTTCCTCTTCCAGGCGTAGTTAGTTCTCCGGCTGGCGCGTGGCATTTAGGCAGCCGTAGGAATGCTCCCTGGCTACTGTTAGTTGTGTGGTAGATTTAGGTCACGGTCAGCTTGAGTTTCCATCACCCGAGAGCTAGTCTGTTATTTTTGTGTTTCTGATGTTCCCATGCCATTGGGGAATCATGACAGTCCCCCATCCTGATATAATGTCCGCAGCCTGGTATATTATCCCCAATTCTGGCATAAGGTTCCCCATCCTGTTATAATGTCTGCCATCCTGGTATAATGTCTGTATCCTGATATAATGTTACCCATCCTGGAATAATGTCCGCCATCTTGATATAATGTCTCATATCCTAATATAATGTTACCCATCCTGATGTAATGCCCCATCCTAGTTTAATGTGTCCATCCTGTTATACTTTCCCAATCCTGATATAATGTCACCCATCCTGATACAATTCACCCATCTTGATATAATGCCACCCATACTGGTATAATGTCCCCATCCTAGTATAATGTCACCCATCCTGTTATAAAGTCACCCATCCTGATGTAATGCCCCCTATCCTGGTATAATTTCACCCATCTTGGTATAATGCCCCCCATCCTGGTATAATGTTATCCATTCTGGTATAATGTCTCTCATCCTGATATAATGTCCCCCATCTTGATATAATATCAACCATCCTGATATAATGTCTCCATCCTGATAATATAATGTCACCCATCCTGATATAATCTCCGCCATCCTGATATAATGTCACCCATTCTGGTATAATATCCCCCAGCCCTGGTATAATGTTCCCCCATCCTGATATAATGTCCGCCATCCTGATATAATGACCCCCACCCTGGTATAATGTCCCCATTTTGTAATAATTTTCACATCTTTCCATTATTCTCATTTTAAAAAGATAAAAAAAGATTATTCTTACCTTCTTCTGCTCCCACGACATGCGGCGTCCTTCAATAGCCGGCACAGGAACTGGGAGCTGATTTCTGCATGCCCACAAGGGCAGCGCATGATGTCACTGCCATGTACAACCCATCATTGGCAAGCATACATCTACTGCCAGCCTCTGATTGGCTGGCAGTGCATATTGCAGTGCAGGGAGCCAGTAGGTCTTTGTGTCACATACATTTCAGCACAATGTGTATCAGAGCACACACATCCAGGTGAAATTGGTGTCTCCGGGCCTCGCTCCAGCACAAGCCTAGTCGTGGTTGCTCCCTTTATGACCGCGATCTTTACACCTCTGCTTGTTTTGTATGTTTCAATTTAACAGTGCTGTAATATATAGTGGAATAATTAACTCACATGAATCCAGCCTAATGCTGTATCAAGATGGGGGCACACTGCTGCATGGTAACCCATCAGCACCCCGCAATCATGTCAACTAAAATGCCACTGTCAGTGATTGACAGTTGCATATAACTGGTTTACCTGCAGTGATAAGAGCTAGCTCTGTTCGCTGCTGTTACAGGCACGTGCCCGCTGTAGAACGCAGTTGCCATATATTGCATGTGAAGTGGGCTCCACTCCTGAGCCAGCTCCACAAATGCGGATCCTGCTGTGGAGGTACTGGTACTGAACATTCATCTGTGCTAAGGGATTAACGCTTTCAATTGATTTTATGTATTTGCATGGGGAGAAAGGAGCGCCCTTTTCTTGGCACTGTCTGTCTTAAAAAAGGCAAGGAACATTTTAATGTATTTATATTGTACATTTATATTGCAACCTTTTTAACATGCATAAAAAGTTGCAATTTGTACAAAATTAGATAACTATGCAACATTTGACAGACTGGATGCCAGTTCTTTTTTTACGATTGAGAAGTGTGCTACCATTCTTAAAATGTTGTGCTTAAATAACTTGCACCAAATTTATCACTAGGGGCAATATTTGATAATTATGAAATAGTGGAGATGAAATGAGTACACAAAATTTGGCTCAAATTACTCAATTTTTGATAAATGTGAACCATTGTGTTTTTATGCTACACTACAATATTAGCGTGTTTTACCACACAATTGGTAGGCTTGTATAATTTCTATGTAGCTACATAGTGAGCCAAAGAAAAGATTTTCTCTGGTGGGCCCAAGGTGCACCAGTCCGACGCTGAATACATGCATGTATAAATGCCTTCCCACAATATTAGTAAAATGCATAGCGTGTATAAAGAGGTGTATGGCCGAAAAGTTAATAATCTGAATATAATAGTGCATTATACCGTAAATAAAGTGCATACAATAATATATAGTGTACAATATAAATTTGAAAAATATATTCTCAAGCAATTGATACCCAGGAGGCTGAGAGTAAAGGTCATACCTTCATTTATGATTAATGACACTGAGTTCATCAAAGAGTGGGAAACAATATGCAATGATATGTCCAGAACATTTATGAATGCACTTATTAAACTGAATGTGAAACAATTACTGAGATCGATGGAACGTTAGAGTCTACATACTCGGCAGCTAAAACAGAACTCTCTAATGACCAATTATAAAATTACACCCAAATGGCTAAGTCCATAGACTCATGGGTGAAAAATGTTCAAGAGGTTCAAGCAATCAAATTTATAAGAAACCAAAAAGGCTTAAACAATGTATACAGATCGAGGAAACAATCACTCCAGGGACTAACAAGAGATTGCAGTCTGTCAATAACATCGATCCCTTCATCTAGTAATACATCAGATGCCTCCTCCTCTATTTCTGTATCCAATTGTCTTACTCCAAAACGGAAAAGGAATTTGTATTTCCTACCTAATGAACAAAATTACGGATTGTCAACCGAAGGAAATGCAAACAACCTTAAGGTGATTAATCTGAAGTCCCATCTTCTATCAGCAACATAGATTTCAGTATTACGCCAAGGCCTCATGTTTTGATCAGTGGCCAAATTCGATTAATTTACTGCAATAAAAGATTTACATTTATTCGCTTTGTCTTTAACGTTCAAAAGATATT
Organism: Ranitomeya variabilis; assembly: GCF_051348905.1. Lineage (NCBI taxonomy): Eukaryota > Metazoa > Chordata > Amphibia > Anura > Dendrobatidae > Ranitomeya > Ranitomeya variabilis. Next base: position 775,176,163 of record NC_135233.1, on the reverse strand, counting down.
TTCATGGTGAGACATCACTAAAATTGTTAACAACAGAGATGGAACAGGAGGCGCTAGCCGATCTGGAATGTCTGGCACTAGAACATAATATCAGGCCTGGAGGTAAGATCCAACCATCTATTAGGCCCAAATCCAAAAAATGTTCCCCATCCTCATGTTCTAATATTGATCTTTTTGTTCAACTCAGTGGCAAGTTTGATAAGTTTCCCTGCTTCCCCAAACTGAACAATTTGAATTGGGATTAGAGGCAGAGATTAAAATGTTTACAAAATCTTAAGGATGTAGTTTTTAATCCAGCGGAAAAGGGGGGAAATATAGATGTGTGGCCTAAAGCCATGCATGAGACAGAGGCATTCAGACAATTAAGGGACAAAAAAATGCTACCTTATATTAACATACAATCCTTTCTTCAAATTCCAGGCTGAACTATCCTCCATATTACAAAATTAAAGGACAATGACCTCGCCTCATCACTAAAGAAGTGAGCAATTCTTATTTGTGAACCTACCATCCCCATAATGTATTTATTACCAAAAGTACGTAAGAACATCACAGTACCGCTCTGGAGGCCCATAATTTTGGGCAGGAGAAACTACCTCAAAAAGATAAATAGATTTATTGATGCTGAATTGCAGCCATTGGTCAAGATTCTACCATCATCTATAAAAAACACCAGAGATTTCTTAAAAAATATAGATGGGCTATACGTTAATGACGAGGCACTATTGGTAACCGGATGGTATACAGGCAGCTCAATTCTTTCTGAAAACATCATCACACCCTGCTACGTTCACCAGTTTCCTTATTCAGCTATTATATTTCACTCTTTCCCATAACTTTTTTCTGTTCAAGCGGTCCATCTTCCTGCAGCTCCAAGGTGCGGCCATGGGGGTCTCCTTTGCACCAGCAAATGCCAATCATTTCTTAAGACTGTGGGAGAGGGACCTCTTCCTGTCAGATCAATATGTATGAATGGACTGCGTGCCCATTTGGACGTGGTCTATTGATTACATATTTTTGATCTGGCAGGATTCCATCTAATCGTTGCATGTTTTCATGGCATCTCAGAATAAACATTCATATAATATGCATCTTATTTCCCACTATGACAGGAACTGGATTAAATTCCTAGAAGTCTTAGTGAAGCGAGACGCCAATAACTGTCTTCAAACAGATCTCTATCGAAAGACTACAACTGTCAATTCCCTGTTACACACATCTTCATCCCATCCACCGGCTATGATTAGATCCATTCCAACTGGGCAATTTTTTCCTCCACAGAATCTGCTCGAATACTAATGACTCTGAATGGCATGCTTTGGACCTTAAACAAAGATTTTATGATTGGGGTTATAGTCATTGCTCTTTCAAGAGAGCCTACAATACACTCACCGGCCACTTTATTAGGTACACCATGCTAGTAACGGGTTGGACCCCCTTTTGCCTTCAGAACTGCCTCAATTCTTCGTGGCATAGATTCAACAAGGTGCTGGAAGCATTCCTCAGAGATTTTGGTCCATATTGACATGATGGCATCACACAGTTGCCGCAGATTTGTCGGCTGCACATCCCAAAGATGCTCCATACAAGGCAGGATGGATCCATGCTTTCATGTTGTTTACGCCAAATTCTGACCCTACCATCCAAATGTCGCAGCAGAAATCGAGACTCATCAGACCAAGCAACGTTTTTCCAATCTTCTACTGTCCAATTTCGATGAGCTTGTACAAATTGTAGCCTCAGTTTCCTGTTCTTAGCTGAAAGGAGTGGTACCCGGTGTGGTCTTCTGCTGCTGTAGCCCATCTGCCTCAAAGTTTGACGCACTGTGCGTTCAGAGATGCTCTTAGGCCTACCTTGGTTGTAACGGGTGGCGATTTGAGTCACTGTTGCCTTTCTATCAGCTCGAACCAGTCTGCCCATTCTCCTCTGACCTCTGGCATCAACAAGGCATTTCCGCCCACAGAACTGCCGCTCACTGGATTTTTTTTCTTTTTCGGACCATTCTCTGTAAACCCTAGAGATGGTTGTGCGTGAAAATCCCAGTAGATCAGCAGTTTCTGAAATACTCAGACCAGCCCTTCTGGCACCAACAACCATGCCACGTTCAAAGGCACTCAAATCACCTTTCTTCCCCATACTGATGCTCGGTTTGAACTGCAGGAGATTGTCTTGACCATGTCTACATGCCTAAATGCACTGAGTTGCCGCCATGTGATTGGCTGATTAGAAATTAAGTGTTAACAAGAAGTTGGACAGGTGTACCTAATAAAGTGGCCAGTGAGTGTAGAGCCCGACAAGCATCATAGCATCAACTACTTTTTGAAAATAAGCCATCTACATTGCTAAATCAAGTAGGCTTATTACACAGTATGATGGCCAAACAAATCTGATGCATAATAGCTTACAACAATTTTGGCCTATAATATTGACCCCATTTTGTCTAAATATTTAAGCGAAACACCAAACATCACGTTTCAAAATCCCGCAACTTGTGTGACAACCTTGTTAAAAGCCATTATATTCAGGAACCTACTACTTTCAATGATCATTCTAAACCAGCTTGGGGCTGCAAACCATGTGGCAAATGCATTGAGTGCCCAAACATTGGGAGGGCCCAAACATTTATCAATGAAGATGGATCAAAAGTGTATAATATCACAGATGCCATCACTTGAACAACTAAGGCGGTGGTCTATTATGCCACCTGCCCTTGCTCAATGGTATATGTTGGCCTCACTACACTACAATTAGCAGAACGGGTTTGGGAACACGTTAACGGTATTCTAGCAGCAAAAGAAGTGATGAACGTAGCTTATTCGACAATGCTCCCCAGATGTTTTAAAAAATACCATAATTGTGATGTCACTTAATTATGAGTCAGGGTATTGATATGGTGGTACCACACGAGGGGTGGTAACACTAATAACCAATTAGCCAAACTTGAGACAACATAGAATTGAACCCTTAATACTGTCTGTCCCCAGGGTCTCAATGAGAACCCGAGCGTCGTTCCATTTTTGTAAACGATTTGTTTGTCATCTGGATTTATGTTGTCTTTTTTACTGTTTTATTTTTTTATCTTCATTAGTTTTAGTATTTTATTTACCTTTTTAGAGATATCAATGTACATAATTTCATCCATCTGGGAATTTGTGGAATCCCTGTGAGAAATCTATACCTTCGAGTGACTGGATATGTATCTCCTAAAAGCCAGTTCTATGCATATTGATTAGTAATGAGCGAGTATACTCGTTACTCGAGATTTCCCGAGCATGCTCGGGTGGTCTCTGAGTATTTTGGCGTGCTCGAAGATTTAGTTTATGTCGATGCAGCTGCATGATTTGTGGCTGCTAGACAGCTTGAATATATGTGGGGGTTGCCTGTTTGTTAGGGAATTCCCGCATGTATTCAAGCTGTCTAGCAGCCACAAATCATGCAGCTGCGTTGACATAAACTAAATCTTCGAGCACGCCAAAATACTCGGAGACCACCTGAGCATGCTCGGGAAATCTCGAGTAATGAGTATACTCGCTCATCACTAATATTGATGTATAAAACCATCTATTTGGAATTTTGTGGTATTTCTGCGAGGAACCCTTTAACTTCGAGTAACTGGACATGCTTTTCCCTACGGCAGTGTTTTTCATCATGCTCTCTGTAATCTTATAGCACTGTTTTCTTCTTTTTGATTGTTTTATTCACCTTCAATCAGTGTCACAACACTGGCCTTTAGGCGCATTGGTGTTTATATGCACATTCTCACTTTTTTTTTGTCTCAAAATACCTTGGACTATTCTGTTATATTACATACACATATGTTAGTAAATATTTATGTACTTCACATATGTTCTATATGATATGTGTTGGGTTACTTATTTACGCATGTTGTACAATTGTGTACACTATACATTATTGTATTCACATTATTTATATTGCCCTATAATTTGCACTTTATTAACTTTTCGGCCATACACCTCTTTATACACTATGCATTTTATTTCATTTTAATATTATGGGGTGACATTTATACATGTATGTGCTAGATATACTTACCTTGCTATAATGCAATTGTTATATTTATATATGGAGTATTATAATATCTGTTTGTTATCCATCTTTTTCCATTTTCTACTTATTTTTATTTATATTTTTAGTTATCTGTGTATGCATTACATCATGTACATAGTCACACAATTTCATTCTATACTATGACTCATTCAACCATAAGAACTGTGGGCATTGTATTATATCCACATTTATAGAAATTGTGTTATTTATTAATAAGATATATGGCCCTTCATTGATACAGTCCAAACCATATATGTATACTCCATTTCTTTATACTGTGCTTTTGCATACACCTCCATGTACACACCCATTCCATGTACACATCACCTATACCAATTATGTGCATTTTTTATTTACATATCCATTGGCTTGTATATTCTGTATTACTAGGCTCTCAGAGTTTAATCTATCTGCTACAGGCCCATACATATGACCAGAGCAGCACGCATGCACTGTTAGCGGCCCATTTGTCCTCCGGCGACTGTGTCTCTACATGCACCTGCGGCATTGAGTTATGTGATCTGGTTCACGTGACGCTTATGTCGGTCGACTTCCAGATCTCCCAGGTGATGGATGCATCATAGCGCTTACGATTTGTGTCTATTGGCTGCTGTCCTCTTTTTAACGTCACACCCCCATTTTCACGTCACCCCCTAACTGAAACGCGCGTCAGGGTTGGCACCACACTTGCTAACTGGACAAACAGGTTCTGTGACTTCAGCTTTTTACATGCTGTGTTTTTCTATCCTTCAAATTTTGATTCATTAATATCAGTGCTTTCCATATTGCTGTAGCCCTTTACACAAACAACCATAACCTATGGGATTATTATATTCTTTGCACTAATCGGTTCTATTTCCTTCTTGGGGATTTTCTAGCTTTGTCATGTATATAAGGTCATTTTGTATACTCAAACCCTGATTTTCCCCCATTACATGTTCTCTACCTATACAGCACACCTTGTCCTTGCAGACATTTAGTCTATATATTGTTTACAACCTGTTGTTGTGTCCAGCCATTATTACCTTACATAGGTGTCTTTTATATTTGTACTTTCCATGGTGATGTGTGTGCCCATGTCTATGCAGTGCCACCATTATGCCAATCATGTATTCAATAAAGGTTTTTTATTACATTAATTTTGGCATGATCTATGACTTAATAGTTTGGTTTTAATTGTTGGTACTAAGACAAATGCAGCAAATCATTCAAGAGGCCTTCTGTGACCTATGTACTGTATATTATATACCTGTATTTTTCAGGCTATAGAATGCACCTGACCATAAGACGCACCTCAAATTTTCAGAAGGAAAATAGGAAAAAATTAATGTGTCAAATTGGGGTCCATCTTACAGTCCAAATTCAGCTTACTGGGGGGTTGTTCGGGAGCACTGGTGGAACGGGGTCACAGGAGGTGTTCGGTGGTCTGGCAATGATCTGACTCTCATCCCAGGCTGTTGCGGCAGTAGTGGCAGTGCAGGGGCTCCATCAACATTTTGTGAAAGCCCGGAGACCCCACACAACCATCCCAGGCTGGTGTGCAACAGTTTTGGCAATGCTCGGTGGTACGGGGGCTCCGCTGACATTTTGTGAAAGCCCCGAGCCCCTGCACATCCATTGCTGCAATGTGGTGGTCTTCAGGAAAATGGCCACCAGAGGTGGCGCATACGCAGAATGAGATCTCAGTCTGCACATGCGCCTCCTCCGGTGGCCTTTTCCCCAGAGGCCACTGCATTACAACAATGGAAGTGCGGGGGCTCCGGGCTTTCAAAAATCCGGTGGAGCCCCCACACCACCAAACCTGCCGCACCAGTTTGGGATGGGAGTGGGATCATCGCCTTGCAGGGTCGGACCACTGAACACCCTCTCTTCCCAGCCCAGGGCCGGCAGAATCACCCAACTCCTAGTACATCCGAACTATAAGACACACCCCCATATTTCCCAAAAATTTGGGGGAAGAAAAGTGCGTCTTATAGTCTGAAAAATACGGTGCCAAAATAACACAGTATTACAGTATATATTGAAAATCACAGTCTATAGAGCTGACAGCCATCTAATGTGTATGTCCACCTAAATAACTCTGTAACATGTACTCTCTGCAATATAGTTATCCACATTACAGATATATACACAGCACTCACCAAATATTTTGCTGATTGTTAATTTGAGTGCACACTTATCCTTTCTCTAATATGCATTCTTTCTCGTGTTTCAATCATTGTTAGTATGGTTGTGCTCTTGTTGCTGCATTTTACATGTTTTTCATTAATGCTCATGACTGCCTACTTGATTCTTTAATGATTGTGTTTACTTATTGATTGCTTACATTGATTTCCTGCAGTTTGGACATCACTTTCATTAAATTAAATGATTCTCATTGTAATGGTTTTTAATCTTACACAATGCAAATGTTCCTACAGGGTGCTGACAAAATGAGAAATAGTGATAATGAAATCATGGAACGGTTTATTACATTTACACTTTCATCTCAGAAACAGATCTACTTTTAACAAAACATCTAAAACAATCCTGTCTGACATTAAATATTTGGAACTGAAAGGATAAATGATCTGTACTGAGAATAAAGAAGAAGTCATGTTGAGTCAAGTGCATGAAGCCTTTATGTGAAAATGCCAGAGTGTGTAGTCAGTCAGGCATTTGATATATATGGAGGAATGAATTGAATGCGCAATGAAGAGAACACAGATTTAGGACCATAAGTCACTGTCTCAGATGGTAATATTAGCCTCATGGACCAGAAATGTTCCAGATCTTTATCGCACAGATCTAAATGCCCATGCAATTAATCAATGTATATTCTTTTATATTAATTCAATATATATCTGTGAAAATAATGTCATTTTTTTCCTAAAAACATTGCTGTACTTGGGAATCCTTTAGCAGAACACAGAACAGCGACAGAATACTGCCCCTAGGTATCTATCAGGTATCTATATACCCTGGCCAATGTGTAGGGGCTGACCAGGGGCGCAGTCGTGGTCGAGCATACCGTATCTGGCAGACCCTGGACTCCATCTACATAAAATGCACATCTCACTTTGAGCTTACTTGTGTTCCCATTTTCTGCTTCTTCTGGAATTCCCCTCTGCTCTTCAGGGTTACTTTCAGTTGCTTCAGAATAAACAGACACACAGTCCAATTGCAATTCAAAATGGGCAACTTGACATACTTTGCAGCACATCCTTGCCAGAAACAATTTCAACATCAAAGTCCATACAGTTCACATCCTGTACATGCCCTGTACTCCACTCCATGTCCTCTCATATATTACGGGGTAATAGCGCTTTAGGTGGTACTATAGCATCATCCTGGTGTAGACTCACTGCGTTTGAGGATTCACTCGTCCGTTTCGCACCGGACCTTAGAGCTTCAGCCCAAGCAATGACCTATCTAATGGTGAACAATCTGCACCCTGTACATCTTCCGGACCACTTCCTCTTCTAAGCTTCCCACTGCTGAAATGCTGATACTGAAGACTGCCCTTCTGTCCCTATAGGACTCTGAATGGCTTGTTCTCCTCTTTAAACTTTGCATGGCTGCTGCGGTGTCCTGGGTGTCATGATCTCTGCAGGCAGAGATCATAGCAAACCTATAGAGGGACAAGCTCTCGGAAGATGGAACTATACTGACCATGAACTAAGCCTGCCGCGCAACTAGAAATAGCCAGGTAGCATTTCCTATTTATCGCTAGATGCCCAGCTCTGGCCTAAGACCTAAATAGCTAGCAGAGGGAAATATAAGACCTGGCTCACCTCTAGAGAAATATTCCAAAGAAGACAGTAGCCCCCCACATGTAATGACGGTGAGTTCAGATGAAACAACAAACGCAGCAGGAAAATAGTCTTAGCAAATTTGAGGTCCGCTTACTAGATAGCAGAAGACAGATAGTATACTTTCATGGTCAGCAGAAAAACACTAACAAAACACCATCCAGAGATTACCTTAAACTCTGGCATTAACTCATAACGCCAGAGTAGCAATCCCTGATCAACGAGAGCTTTCCAGACACAGTAACAAAACTTCAGCTGTGAACTGGAACAAATAGGCAAAACAAAACATGGACAAAAGTCCAACTTATCTAGAAGTTGTCTAGAAGCAGGAACAAGCACTGAGAGGCATCAGATAACATTGTTGACCGGCAAGAAACCACCAGAGAAATGAGCTTAAATAGCGACACCCACTACTGATGGAACCAGGTGAAACAGGAAAGAGGATGACAAGTCCAATTCCACAAGCGGCCACCGGGGGAGCCCAGAATCCAAATTCACAACAGTACCCCCCCCTCAAGGAGGGGGCACCGAACCCTCACCAGATCCACCAGGGCGACCAGGATGAGCCCTATGGAAGGCACGAACAAGATCAGAAGCATGAACATCAGATGCATTGACCCAAGAATTATCCTCCTGGCCGTAACCCTTCCAGTTGACCAGATACTGGAGTTTCCGTCTGGAAACACGAGAGTCCAAAATTTTCTCCACAACGTACTCCAACTCACCCTCAACCAACACCGGAGCAGGAGGCTCAACTGAAGGTACAACAGGTACCTCATACCTGCGCAATAACGACCGATGAAAAACGTTATGAATGGAAAAGGACGCAGGGAGGTCCAAACGGAAAGAAACAGGATTAAGAATCTCCAATATTCTATAAGGGCCGATGAACCGAGGTTTAAACTTAGGAGAAGAGACCCTCATAGGGACAAAACGAGAAGACAACCACACCAAATCTCCAACACAAAGCCGAGAACCAACACGACGATGACGGTTGGCAAAACGCTGAGTCTTCTCCTGGGACAACTTCAAATTGTCCATAACCTGCCCCCAGATGTGATGCAATCTCTCCACCACCGCATCCACTCCAGGACAATCCGAGGATTCCACCTGACCGGAGGAAAATCGAGGGTGAAACCCCGAATTACAGAAAAACGGGGACACCAAGGTGGAAGAACTGGCCCGATTATTGAGGGCGAACTCTGCCAATGGCAAAAAAGCAACCCAATCATCCTGGTCAGCAGAGACAAAACACCTCAGATATGTCTCAAGGGTCTGATTAGTCCGCTCGGTCTGGCCATTAGTCTGAGGGTGAAAAGCAGATGAAAAAGACAAATCTATGCCCATCCTAGCACAGAATGCCCGCCAAAATCTAGACACAAATTGGGTACCTCTGTCAGAAACAATATTCTCAGGAATACCGTGCAATCGGACAACATTCTGAAAAAACAGAGGAACCAACTCAGAAGAAGAAGGCAACTTGGGCAGAGGAACCAAATGGACCATTTTAGAGAAACGGTCACAGACCACCCAGATGACAGACATCTTCTGGGAAACAGGCAGATCTGAAATAAAATCCATCGAGATGTGTGTCCAAGGCCTCTTAGGAATAGGCAAGGGCAACAGCAGTCCGCTAGCCCGAGAACTACAAGACTTGGCCCGAGCACAAACATCACATGACTGCACAAAGACTCGCACATCTCGTGACAGGGAAGGCCACCAGAAGGACCTTGCCACCAAATCCCTGGTACCAAAAATTCCGGGATGACCTGCCAATGCAGAAGAATGTACCTCAGAGATGACTCTGCTGGTCCAATCATCCGGAACAAACAGTCTATCAGGCGGACAACGATCCGATCTATCCGCCTGAAACTCTTGCAAGGACCGCCGCAGATCAGGAGAAACGGCCGACAAAATTACTCCCTCCCTAAGGATACCTGTGGGTTCAGAATTACGAGGAGAGTCCGGGTCAAAACTCCTAGAAAGGGCATCTGCCTTAACATTCTTAGAACCCGGTAGGTATGACACCACAAAATTAAAGCGAGAAAAAAATAAAGACCAGCGCGCCTGTCTAGGATTCAGGCGTCTGGCAGTCTCAAGATAAATCAAATTTTTGTGGTCAGTCAATACCACCACCTGATGCCTAGCCCCCTCGAGCCAATGGCGCCACTCCTCAAAAGCCCACTTCATGGCCAAAAGCTCCCGATTCCCAACATCATAATTCCGCTCTGCGGGCGAAAATTTGCGAGAAAAGAAGGCACAAGGCCTAATGACGGAGCAGTCGGAACCTTTCTGCGACAACACTGCCCCAGCTCCGATCTCCGAAGCGTCAACCTCAACCTGAAAAGGCAGATTCACATCAGGCTGACGCAACACAGGGGCAGAGGCAAAACGGCGCTTAAGCTCCTGAAAGGCCTCTACAGCATGAGGGGACCAATTAGCAACATCAGCGCCTTGTCTGGTCAAATCAGTCAGTGGTTTAACGACATCCGAAAAACCAGCAATAAATCGGCGGTAAAAGTTGGCAAAGCCCAAAAATCTCTGAAGACCCTTAAGAGAGGAGGGCTGAGTCCAGTCACAAATAGCTTGCACCTTGACGGGATCCATCTCAATGGAAGAGGGAGAAAAAATATACCCCAAAAAGGAAATTTTCTGGACCCCAAAAACGCACTTAGACCCCTTCACACATAAAGAATTAGACCGCAGAACCTGAAAAACTCTCCTGACCTGCTGGACATGAGAGTCCCAGTCATCAGAAAAAATCAGAATATCATCCAGATATATTATCATAAATTTATCCAGAAAATCGCGGAAAATATCATGCATAAAAGACTGGAAAACTGAAGGGGCATTAGAAAGACCAAAAGGCATGACCAAATACTCAAAGTGGCCCTCGGGCGTATTAAATGCGGTCTTCCACTCATCCCCCTGCCTGATCCGCACCAAATTATACGCCCCACGAAGATCAATTTTAGAGAACCACTTAGCACCCTCTATACGAGCAAACAAATCAGTAAGCAATGGCAATGGGTATTGATACTTAACAGTGATCTTATTCAGAAGCCGATAATCAATACATGGTCTCAAAGAGCCGTCTTTTTTTGAGACAAAGAAAAACCCAGCTCCCAAGGGAGAAGAAGATGGACGAATATGTCCCTTTTCCAAAGACTCCTTTATATATTCCCGCATAGCAGCATGTTCCGGCACAGACAAATTAAACAAACGACCCTTTGGATATTTACAACCCGGTATCAAATCTATGGCACAATCGCACTCACGGTGCGGAGGTAACGACCCAAGCTTGGGTTCGTCAAAGACGTCTTGATAATCAGAGAGGAACTCAGGGACTTCAGAGGGAATGGACGACGAAATAGAAACCAAAGGTACGTCCCCATGAATACCCTTACATCCCCAGCTCAACACAGACATTGCTCTCCAGTCCAAGACTGGGTTGTGAGACTGCAACCATGGCAATCCCAGTACCAAATCATCATGTAAATTATACAGCACCAGGAAACGAATAATCTCCTGGTGATCCGGATCGATACGCATGGTTACTTGTGTCCAGTATTGTGGTTTATTATTAGCCAATGGGGTGGAGTCAATCCCCTTCAGAGGAATAAGAGTCTCCAAAGGCTCTAAATCAAAACCACAACGATTGGCAAAGGACCAATCCATAAGACTCAGAGCGGCGCCAGAGTCAACATAGGCGTCCGTGGCAATGGATGACAAAGAACAAATCAGGGTTACAGACAAAATAAACTTAGACTGAATGGTGCCAATGGAAACAGACTTATCAAGCTTCTTTGTACGCCTAGAGCATGCTGATATAACATGAGTAGAATCCCCACAATAGAAACACAATCCATTCTTCCGTCTAAAATTCTGTCGCTCGCTCCTGGACAGAATTCTATCACACTGCATACTTTCTGGCGTCCTTTCCATAGACACCGCCAGATGGTGCACCGGTTTGCGCTCCCGCAGACGCCTATCAATCTGAATAGCCATTGTCATGGACTCATTCAGACCTGCAGGCAAAGGGAACCCCACCATAACATCCTTAACGGCATCAGAGAGACCTTCTCTGAAAGTTGCCGCCAAGGCGCACTCATTCCACTGAGTAAGCACAGACCATTTACGGAATTTTTGGCAGAAAACTTCAGCTTCGTCTTGCCCCTGAGATAGTGCCATCAAAGTTTTTTCTGCCTGAAGTTCCAAATGAGGTTCCTCATAAAGCAAGCCCAAGGCCAGAAAAAACGCATCCACATCGCGTAACGCAGGATCCCCTGCTGGCAATGAGAAGGCCCAATCTTGAGGGTCACCCCTGAGCAAGGAAATCACAATCCTAACCTGCTGAGCAGGGTCTCCAGCTGAACGAGACTTCAGGGACAAATAAAGCTTACAATTATTTCGGAAATTCTGGAAGCTAGCTCTATTCCCTGTGAAGAACTCCGGCAAAGGAATTCTCGGCTCAGATACCGGAGCATGTACCACAAAATCTTGTAAATTTTGTACTTTCGTGATGAGATTATTCAAACCCGCAGTTACACTCTGGAGATCCATTATTGTCAGGTGCACACAGAGCATACAGAGATTAGGAGGAGAGAGAGAAAAAAGACTGCAGCAAGGCAGACTGGAGGAAAAAAAAAAAAAAAAAAAAAAAATTCCAGCAGACTTCTTATAACTCTCCTTTCTCAACCTGGGTCTTTAACACTTTAGGTCCGGTCAAACTGTCATGATCTCTGCAGGCAGAGATCATAGCAAACCTATAGAGGGACAAGCTCTCGGAAGATGGAACTATACTGACCATGAACTAAGCCTGCCGCGCAACTAGAAATAGCCAGGTAGCATTTCCTATTTATCGCTAGATGCCCAGCTCTGGCCTAAGACCTAAATAGCTAGCAGAGGGAAATATAAGACCTGGCTCACCTCTAGAGAAATATTCCAAAGAAGACAGTAGCCCCCCACATGTAATGACGGTGAGTTCAGATGAAACAACAAACGCAGCAGGAAAATAGTCTTAGCAAATTTGAGGTCCGCTTACTAGATAGCAGAAGACAGATAGTATACTTTCATGGTCAGCAGAAAAACACTAACAAAACACCATCCAGAGATTACCTTAAACTCTGGCATTAACTCATAACGCCAGAGTAGCAATCCCTGATCAACGAGAGCTTTCCAGACACAGTAACAAAACTTCAGCTGTGAACTGGAACAAATAGGCAAAACAAAACATGGACAAAAGTCCAACTTATCTAGAAGTTGTCTAGAAGCAGGAACAAGCACTGAGAGGCATCAGATAACATTGTTGACCGGCAAGAAACCACCAGAGAAATGAGCTTAAATAGCGACACCCACTACTGATGGAACCAGGTGAAACAGGAAAGAGGATGACAAGTCCAATTCCACAAGCGGCCACCGGGGGAGCCCAGAATCCAAATTCACAACACCTGGGCCTAGAGTCCGTGTGGACGCTTCGGGCGCTTAGGCACTTCTGAGCTCACCTAACATAATACACTTACCACACAGTAGCCCCTCCTACAGTTAACCATCTACCTACACTATGTTACTCAATACACTACGAATGCTATAGTACCCAGTCCTTATGCCATGGCTGTTTTCCGAGCTACAATACTGCCTACTGGGCATTAATACCATGATACACATTGCTGTGTGCATGAGTATTTTACATTAAAGGATCGTGGAAAATGAAATTTAGGATGCTAATATAGATATTCCTGAGTGTGTGAGGGGTCACCAATGTTTTTGTTTCTCTGAATAACAACATTTTGGCTGACAACTTCTGCTATCATCAGTAGTTAAAGGGATGGCTAAAGGATCCTTTGTGCCGGAAATCCTCAGCTTTGCAGAACTCTCTAATTGCATAGGGAAATAGGATACTGAGTTTAATTTCAGTCAAATCTGCATAAAATAAAAGCCTATTTAATTTGTTCTAAAATAGTCTTATTAATTAGAACATGCAATATTTCATATGCCGCCATACTAGTATAACCATAACTAATAGTATATACAATGGCTATCAAGACAGCAATAGCAGACCTACTGGAGTTCATGTTTTAGTAGTCACGTATGCTCATTCAACTTGAAATTGAGCCCTATATGGCAAGAACAACCCTTTAAAATGTGTTGGTATCATTTAGTTACCAAACTTTATGGTTTACTCAGCATATAGATGCCTTGATGCTGCTGCCACTATCATCAGTCTTCCCTACATGTGTTGGTGCCTTGTTCATACTATTGACAACTCCCAATCCCAGTGCTGCCGAGCGGTAGTTCATGACCTAGCTGTTGTTCGGTTTTGCTCTGGCACTTTACAGACCCAGTGTGCTGTAGGGTGTGGGGAGCATCACACTCACTTGTAGGCAACAGGCCTCCGCTGCCTCCAGGCTTCCATCCTCAGGAGCCACAGCACACAATTCAGGAGACACCAAGTTCTTTATAACAGGCAAGGTTAGTTCAATTTCATCAGGTGGTGACATGTGGGATAGAGCACAGAAATACATTATTTCTTCCTCCTGTCACTAGCTCGTCCTGGACTAACCCCAAACCCACTGAGTCTGTCAGCCTCATGAATTTCCTGTAGACCTCGAAAGTGCACCCGGGACCAGCTATCGCCGTCCGTTCATGCAAGTGAACGCCCGCCAGGGCCGTGGGGTGCTCGGTACCGGGTCCGGTACTTAAAGGGATGTGTCACTGTGGCAGCAGCCTGGTCCGTGGCCCTGGACACACAAGTAAAAGAGACAGTCTTTTAAAGGGGTTTGAATAAAGTAGTAAACGTTTGTGACGCCACCTGTGGTACTCGGTCAGGTGTGCCCGATGCTGCTTAAAGGGGTCCTCTGGGGTGATGTTGTGGCAGCAGGGATGATATGGCTTCCCACAGGTGAAGTTGGGTCCCCAGGGCTCTTGAGGTGTTTGGCAAGCGTGGTATGGTGCCAGGAATAAACGGAGGACACAGGGTTGCAGTCTGTTTTCCTGGTTTACTGATGAATTCAGGCAGCCCCAGTCCAGGGTACCGGATCACAGGTACAGGTAAGGTCCGGCCGGCTTGGAAGCAAATCTGGAATCCCCTTTATCAGGTGGGGTTGGAAGCCTTCCCTCTAGCGCTGTGGTGTAATCCCTTGCTGCCTTAGACCTCACACAAGGTTCTCATGTTTTCTCTCTGTCCCCTTTAGGTAGGACACTACCCATACGACAGGTAGCTCGAGCCTTTTTACAGGATCTCTATGACAACCCGGGCTCTATCTGCTACTGTGTCCTCGGGTGCTAATGGTGGACAGGCAACTTGCAATCTGCTGTCC
Source organism: Ranitomeya variabilis (assembly GCF_051348905.1). NCBI lineage: Eukaryota > Metazoa > Chordata > Amphibia > Anura > Dendrobatidae > Ranitomeya > Ranitomeya variabilis. Next base: position 775,160,985 of record NC_135233.1, on the reverse strand, counting down.
ACCGGTTTCTGCTGTGGGGCATAGATTTACCCCCACAACCTCGGTCTTCCAGATACTGGTATCTGCGCTCAGCATGGAGGAAGCCCAGACACAGCTTCTCTCCAGCTCTCAACTCTCCTTTGCTCCTTTTCCTCATTCACGCTCTCTACAACTTATTCCATCTTTTTCTCTCTCCTTTCCAGAAACTGCAGCACCTCATGTGGCTGCACGGTCCCTCTGTTTTTCTGACTCTCTATGTCTCTTCCCCTCTCCTCACTCCTCTGTGACAGACTGCTACTCACTAACTTCCACTCCAGCCAGAATATACAGGGTGGTCCAAAAGTAGGTGGACAGTACCCTGTGTTCCAAATTATTATGCAAATTGGATTTAAGTGTGATAAAGATTTAATTGTTTTGTTTTTCAAATAAACTCGTGGATGGTATTAAGTCTCAGGGCTCAATGGATCACTGAAATCAATCTTAAACACATAGGATAATTAGTTTTCCAGGTGATTCTAAATAAAGGAAAACTACTTAAAAATGATGTTCCACATTATTAAGCAGGTCACAGTTTTCAAGTAGCATGGGAAAGAAAAAGGATCTCCCTGCTGCTGAAAAGCATCAAAGAGTGCAATGCCTTGGTGAAGGGATGAAAACATTAGAAATTTCCCGAAAACTTAAGCGTGATCATCGTACTGTTAAGAGATTTGTGGCTATATCTGAGCACAGATGTGTTTGTGCTGATAAAGGCATAATGAGGAAGATTTCTGTCAGGCAAGTTCATCGGATTAAGAGAGCAGCTGCTAAAAAGCCATTACAAAGCAGCAAACAGATATTTGAAGCTGAAAAAAGAGATCACCTCCGCACAGCTGCAGCCAAGCTAACCACCTAGCATAACAAACAAAAATAATGCTGAGAGTCCCACACGGCAGCTCCAGTGGTGCAGTATCCAAGGAAAACAAGACAATAAATATCCAAATGTATAAGAAGAGAGGAACGCACTCACCGGGCAGGTAAAATCCAATCCTTTATTGAAGCATGGATAAACTTAGCAGGGAGGGGAGTGGAGGGTGACGGATGACGGCCGTTTCACGCTGACGACTCACGGGACCCGTAGAAGCGCTCGTCAGCGTGAAACGGCCGTCATCCGTCACCTTCCACTCTCCTCCCTGCTAAGTTTATCCATGCTTCAATAAAGGATTGGATTTTACCTGCCCGGTGAGTGCGTTCCTCTCTTCTTATACATTTGGATATTTGAAGCTGCTGGTGCCTCTGGAGTCCCTCGAACCTCAAGGTGTAGGCTCCTTCAAAGGCTTGCTGTGGTGCATAAACCTACTATTCGGCCACCCTTAAACAGTGTTCACAAGCAGAAATGGTTGCATTGGGCCCACATATACATGAAGACTAATTTCCAAACATTCTTGTTTACTGATAAGTGTTGAGCAACCCTGCATGGTCCAAATGGATGGAGTAGTGGATGGTTGGTGTATGGCCACCATGTCCCAACAAGGCTGCAACAACAGCAAGGAGGTGGAGGAGTCATGTTTTGGGCCGGAATCATGGAGAAACAGCAAGTAGGGCCCTTTAAGGTTCCTGATGGTGTGAAAATGACCTCTGCAAAGTATAGAGAGTTTCTGACTGACAACTTTCCTCCATGGTATAAAAAGTAGAAATGTGCCTTCAGGAGCAAAATCATCTTCATGCATGACAATGCACCATCTCATGCTGCAAAGAAAACCTCTGAGTCATTGGCTGCTATGGGCATAAAAGGAGATAAACTCATGGTGTGGCCACCATCTTCCCCTGACCTCAACCCTATAGAGAACTTTTGGAGTATCATCAAGCAAAAGATCTATGAGGGTGGGAGGCAGTTCACATCAAAACAGCAACTCTGGGAGGCTATTCTGACTTCATGCAAAGAAATACAAGCAGAAACTCAATGGATGCAGGAATTGTGAAGGTGATATCAAAGAAGGGTTCCTATGGTAACATGTAACTTGGCCTGTTAGGATGTTTTGGAGTTAAATAGCTTTTTGTTCAGTGAATGTGACCTCCTAATGCTGCAAATTCCACAAATGAGCATTTTCAGTTCTTTAAAACATATCAAATGTTTAGAAATTCTACTGTGCCTAATAATTTGGAACAGTGCATTTTAAGTTTTTATTCATTTTGGAGATTATATTGTTATCATTCAATAAAATTCGATGTATACTCTAACGGGTGATTACTTTTATTAGACTGACTGTCATTTGCACCAACCATTTAGGAAAATCAGAGAAAAATGTCATTTGCATAATAATTTGGAACATGGTGTATGTGTAATAGAGTTATTGTTACAGAACTGCAACACAGGACTAGGATAGAAGGAGGAAAACTGACCCTGCACTATGACTAGGCTGATACCCTACGATGGAGTGGGCGACCCATTCCTAGCGAATAGACCCACCGACGATCTTAGGTTAATCTCAAGTGAAGACCTATAGATAGGGGGAAGGGGGTCGCTGACAAAAACTAGACAAGCAGAACCAGAGATCCCAGAACTGCACAAATTATACACACAGAAAACAAAGCAAAGCACCAAGCTAGAACTCAAGCAGATTAACACTGTTGTCCAGCAAGGACTGGGAGACAGGTGCTGGTTAATAAAGAGTGATACAAACACCTGACCCAAGACCAACCCAGCACCAGAGGAAAAAGACCAGCAGCCAGAACATCACAAGAAAATGGTGGATAGTCACAAACTAAACAGATTCTAACAGTACCTCCCCTTTAACGAGGATCCCCCGGATCCACTAGTCTGGGCCTTATTCAGCAATCTCCTGTGAAAAGCCTTAATTAACCTTGATGCTGAGACATCCACAGCTTTCACCCAGGAATTGTCTTCAGGCTTGAAACCCTTCCAGGTCACAAGATACTGTAACCCTCCTCTGTGCCACCTGGAATAAAGAATGCGCAAAATCTCAAACTTGCAGTCCTTATCAACTGGAGGAGCAGACAGCATAGCCACCTTATCTGGCGTGTCAACTTTCATCAGCAAATATATATGAAAAACTGAAATAATTTGCCAAGGCGAAGGAATGTCTAATCTCACCGCTGTTGAGTTGACAATCTGAACCACTTTGAAGGGTCTTACAAACTTAGGCCCCAACTTTTTAGAAGGGATCTTCAAATGCAGTTTCCTAGAGGACAACCAAACCATGTCCCCAACAACAAACCTCACCTCCCTTCTTCTAATGTCAAAAAATTCCTAATAGCCCGTTAGGGATTATGGTGCACACTGGTCCAAACCCTTTCCAAATTTCCAGAAAAACTCTCCTCATCAGGTACCGCCGCCCCAATGCTAGAAAAAGGACCAAAAGATTGATGCTGCCCAGTACAACAAAAGAAAGGAGAACACCCAGCCGAAGAAGACATATGATTATTGAGCGCAAACTCAGCTAATGGTAGATATTCCGACCACATCTCCTGATTGTTCGCTACAAAACATCTCAAAAACTGCTCAATGTCCTGGTTCTTCCTCTCGGTCTGTCCATTGGACTGCGGATGATAACCTGCCGAAAATGACAAATGAACCTTAAGTCTGTTACAAAAGGCACGCCAAAAGCGAGCCACAAACTGTGGTCCCCTATCGGAGACAATGTCCGTGCAAACACCATGGAGTCTGACAATCTTTTTCACAAATGCCCTGGCAAGTGTCTTAGTGCAGGGTAATTTATTGAACAGGACCAGATGACACATCTTACTAAACCGGTCCACAACAACCCAGATGACAGAAAAGCCCTCAGAGACCGGCAGGTCGGTGATAAAATCCATTGCAAGATGTGTCCATGGAGAATTAGGAACCTCTAACGGGCAAAGCAACCTGCCGCCAGAGCATGAGAAGCCTTCGACCTAGCGCACACGGAACACTGACGCACCCACTTGACAATTCCGATCGACTTTCTTGTTTCGGCAATCCCTGGATGACCTGCCAAACAAGACTCATGACATTCCGTAAACAAAGCTCTCCTCAGGGCTTTAGGCACAAATAATTTCCCATACGGAGTGTTAGTTGGTGCCACATCCTGGGCTTTAAGAATGCTATTTTCCAACTCAGAACCTAATGCTTTCACCACTACCCCTCTCTGCAGAATAGATTCCTCCCTTTTAGTATTAACCACTGGGGAGAAACTTCGAGACAAAGCATCAGCTTTAACATTCTTTGTCACAGAGAAATGGAACTGGGCAAAAAACAATGCCCACCTGGCTTGACGAGCATTCAAAACTTTAGCAGCATCCAGATAGATCAGATTCTTATGATCAGTAAAGACTTGTATAGGATGTCTAGCGCGCTCCAAAAAATGTCACCACTGTTCAAGCACAAGCTTAATAGCCAGCAATTCTCAGTTCCCAACATCGTAGTTGAGCTCCGCCTCCAAAAATTTCTTAGAAAAGAGTGCACAGGGATGCACCCCATCCTCTCCTTCCTGTGACAGAACAGCCCCCAATCCTCCTAATGAGGCATCCACCTCTACCAGAAACGGTTTAGTCTCATCTGTCTGGATCAAACCAAGAGCAAAGCTAAACCTCTCCTTGAGATGCTCAAAAGCCTTAACAGCCTCAGGGGACCATTGGACAGTATTGGAACCCTTCTTAGTAGATCAGTAAGGGGTTTTGCAATAACAGAAAAATTCTTTATGAATTTTCTATAATAATTAGCAAACCCCAAGAATCTCTGAATCGACTTCAAGCATTCAGGTCTAGGCCACTCCAATACCACCTGAACCTTCACTGGGTCCATCTCAAAACCATCACTGGAAATAAAGTACCCCAAAAAACTAATTTTCTGTACTGCAAATTTGCATTTCTCCAGTTTGGCAAAAAGTGTGTTTTCTCTCAGAATCTGCAGAACCTCGCGGACTCTCTGCCAATGCGACTAAAGATCGGGCGAGTAGATAAAAATATCCAAATAAACAATAACACTCCTACCGATCAACGGCCTCAGAATGTTATTAATGAAATTTTGAAAGAACGCCGGAGCATTTGTAAGGCCGAAAGGCACTACTAGACACTCAAAATGACCTTTTAGGGTATTAAAGACTGTCTTCCATTCATCGCCTTCTTTTACCTGCAGCAAATTATATGCCCCACAGAGATTGATCTTAGAGAACCACTTGGCTCCAAATAATTGGTTAAACAAATCAGGAATTAGCGGCAAGGGGTAAGGATTGTGCACAGTGATCTTATTAATATCCCTGAAATCCAGACACGGCCTAAGACCTCCATCTTTTTTTTTTACAAAAAAGAATCCCACAGCCACAGGGGACTTAGGGGGACCTGCAGCAAGACTAGTTTGCAGGTATTCCTTTAAGGCCTCCCTCTCGGGAATCGTCAGATTAAATAAACGACTCTTAGGAAGAGTAGCACCTGGGACGAACTCAATAGCATAATCGTAATCTCTATGAGGTGGTAGAGCTTGTGACTCCACTTCTGAAAATACTTTCCAGAGTTCCTGAATGGCTTCAGGTAACTCACTTTTCACAACAGCAGCAATGTGTTCATCACAATGTTTCCCATAACACTCCTAACCCCAGGATCTTATCGAACTTGACGACCAGTCCAATACAGGATTGTGCATTTAAACCTGGGTAACCCCAGGACAACTGGAAAAGGCAATTTATCAAGTACAAACAAATCTAAAGATTCCTGGTGTTCCATATATTCCACAGTGAGTGGAAACCCGGTAACCTTTTGAGAAACGCACCCATGCTCTAGAGGAGTGTTATCAATCGCCGCTACAGGAAAAGGGCATGTTAAAGGTACAGAATCAGTCTTGTCTAGAAATTGTTGATCAAACAAATTAAGTGCAGAACCACAGTCCACCATCACTTGAAAATCAATCGAATGACCACGACAGGTAAAACTACGAGAAAAAACTGCAGACCGTAAAAATGCAATGCGAATGGGAGGGTTACTCTGATTGACCTTTTTTTCCTCTTTTCATTGCTTATGCGTCCTTCACATTGCTTAATAAAATGGTCAGCCTTACCACAATAAAGGAATAGCCCCTCAGAGAACCTTCTTTCCCTTTCCTGGGAACGAGAGGACATTGCCCCAAGTTGCATCAGTTCCCCACAGTCAAAAGGACTCTCCTGAGAGACTGGATCCAGCAAAATTGAAAACTTCTCCTTATTCTGTCTATCTCTCAATCTTCTATCCACCCAGATAGCTAACTGCATAGCAGCCTCAAGCGTAGCAGGTGCAGGATATGCAATGAGTAAATCTTTAACCCTGTCATTCAAACCTGCTAAAAACTGACTCTTGAGTGCTGGATCATTCCAGTTGACTTCTGCAGACTATCGTGTGAACTGGGTACAATATCTCTCAGTGTTGCTAGGACCCTGTTTCAGCCGTTTGAGTTCTGCCTCAGCTGTAGTGACCCGATCAGGATCATCATATAATACCCCCATAGCAGAAAAAAATGCTTCTACTGACCTCAAACAAGGGTCATCCGGACGCAATGAAAATGTCCAAACTTGCGGCTCACCTCGCAATAATGACATAATAATCCCCACACGCTGTAATTCAGCCGCTGAAGACCTGGGTCTAATCCTAAAATAAAGTAAACATGCATTTTTAAACTAAAAAAATTCCTGTCGTTTACCAGAAAAATATTCAGTCAAACCCACCTTAGGTTCTTCAGATCGGATTCCAGGGCAATTACTCACATGCTGTTGTAAGCTGGCAACTTCCAAAGTTAACCCTTGCAGACACTGAGCAAGATCTTGAATGCTGTTCATATTGCAGAAATCTGGGAGGGATTTAAAAAAAATAAAATAAATGTTTATACTTCTTTCTGGCTGGACAAACTGTTACGGAACTGCAACACAGGACTAAGGTAGAAGGGGAAAATGACCCTGAACTATGACTAGGCTGATACCCTATGATGGAGTGGATGACCCATTCGTAGCGAATAGACCCACTGACGATCCTAGGTTAATCTCAAGTGAAGACCTATAGATAGGGGGAAGGGGGTCCCTGAAAGATATAAGGACTGGGTACAAAAACGGGTCACCTCCTAATAGAAGGCACAGAGAAGGTAGCAGAAACCAACGGAAAACAAAAACTAGACTAGCAGAACGAGAGATCCCAGAACTGCACAAATTATACACACGGAAAACAAAGCAAAGCACCAAGCTAGAACTCAAGCAGATTAACACTGTTGTCCAGCAAAGACTGGGAGGCAGGTGCTGGTTAATAAAGAGTGATACAAACACCTGACCCAAGACCAACCCAGCACCAGAGGAAAAAGACCAGAAGCCAGAACACCACAAGAAAATGGCGGATAGTAACAAACTTAACAGATTCTAACAGTTATGAAGGGGGAGATTTATCAAACATGGTGTAAAGTGAAATTGACTCAATTGCCCTTAGCAACCAATCAGATTCTACTTTTCATTCTTCACAGACTATTTGCAAAATGAAAGGTGGAATCTGATTGGTTGCTAAGGGCAACTGAGTCAGTTTCACAGATCCAGTTTTCACAGATAAATCTCCTCCAAATCTGTTTTCTTTTCAGATAATTCATATAACCCATAATGGCAAATAATTTAAACACAGATCAAAGAAAATGGATTTTAAAAGAGTATTGGAAATCTCAAAATGCTGAAACAGTTAGAGCAAATTGTGTTGAAGCATTTGGTACTCAAGCACCAAAGAGACAAACCATTTACCGCATTCTTGACAAAGTCGATGCCACTGGCTCAATCCTTAACCCCTTCATGACCGTGGGATTTTTCGTTTTTCCATGTTCGTTTTTCACTCCCCTCCTTCCCAGAGCCATAACTTTTTTATTTTTCCATCAATTTGGCCATGTGAGGGCTTATTTTTTGCGGGACGAGTTGTACTTTTGAACGACATCATTGGTTTTACCATGTCGTCTGCTAGAAAACGGGAAAAAAATTTCAAGTGCGGTGAAATTGCAAAAAAGTGCAATCCCACACTTGTTTTTTGCTTGGCTTTTTTGCTAGGTTCACTAAATGCTAAAACTGACCTGCCATTATGATTCTCCAGGTCATTACGAGTTCATAGACACCTAACATGACTAGGTTATTTTTTACCTAAGTGGTGAAAAAAAATTCCAAACTTTGCTAAAAAAAAAAAAAAATTGCGCCATTTTCCGATACTCGTAGCGTCTCCAGTTTTCATGATCTGGGGTTGGTTGAGGGCTTATTTTTTGCATGCCGAGCTGGCATTTTTAATGATTCCAATTCGGTGCAGATACGTTCTTTTGATCGCCCGTTATTGCATTTTAATGCAATGTCGCGGCGACCAAAGAAACGTAATTCTGGGGTTTCGATTTTTTTTCTCGTTATGACTTTAGCATTCAGGTTAATGCTTTTTTTTATTGATAGATCGGGCGATTCTAAACGTGGCGATACCAAATATGTGTAGATTTGATTTTTTTTTTATTGATTTATTTTGATTGGGGCGAAAGGGGGGTGATTTAAACTTTTCTATTATTTTTATTTTTTTCACATATTTTTAAACTTTTTTTAAACTTTTGCCATGCTTTAATAGCCTCCATGGGAGGATAGAAGCAGGCACAACACGATCGCCTCTGCTACATAGCAGCGATCTGCTGTTCGCTGCTATGTAGTAGAAAATCAGGTGTGCTGTGAGCGCCGACCACAGGGTGGCGCTCACAGCTACCGGTGATCAGTAACCATAGAGGTCTCAAGGACCTCTATGGTTACAATGGAGAAGCATCGCCGACCTCCGATCATGTGACGGGGGTCGGCGATGCCATCATTTCCGGCCGACCGGCCGGATGCGGTAGTTAAATGCCGCTGTCTGCGTTTCACAGCGGCATTTAACTAGTTAATAGCGGCGGGTGAATCGCGATTTCACCCGCCGCTTTTGCGGGCACAAGTCAGCTGTTCAAAACAGCTGACATGTCCCGGCTTTGATGCAGGCTCACCGCGGAGCCCTGCATCAAAGCAGGGGAGCTGACATCGGACGTACTATCCCGTCCGATGTCAGTAAGGGGTTAATGCTCCAAAAACTGGTTGACCCAAAACAGCCTGTACAGAAAATAATAAACAACTTGTTGCTGAAACATTTGTTCAGAGTCCAAAAAAGTCCACCAGAAGAGTCTCTTTAGAATTGGGAATTTCACGAGCTTCCATCATGCGAATCCTGAAATCTATTGGGTGGAAAGATTATCGTCCACGTTTAATTCATGGTTTATTGGAGGATGATAAAGACAGGCGGCTGCAATTTAGTGAGATTATGCTTAACGAAATTGAAGAAAATCCAATAATTTTAGATAACATTATGTGGAGTGATGAAGATTCTTTCAAATTATCTGGCCATATTAACAGACTTAATTGTTTTTAATGGTATAATGAGAACATGCATTTAACATTAGAGCAACAACTAAATGAGCCTGGTGTCAATGTTTGGGGTGGTATTTCAAGTTTAGGTGTTTTTGGACCATTGTTTTTGATGGATCAGTCACAGGAGATAAGTATCTCGACATTCTAATGAATCAAGTTTTTCTACAGTTACAGCAATAGACTAATTCAAATGACATTTTTTTCCAACTAGATGGGACCCCTCCACATTATTCAAGAGTAGTCCGCGAGTATTTCCTAATAAATGGATTGGCTGAAGAGGCTCACTTGATTGGCCGGCATGTTCACCAGACTTGACCCCAGTGGATTTTTTCTTTGGGGGAGTACTCAAGGACAAAGTTTATCTTCGAAAACCAAAAAGTGTCAGTGATTTGAAAAATTACGTAAGAGATGCATTTCAAGAAATTAACACCCAAGAGACTTGTGCAAAAATGTTTGTTGAAGCGTAAGAGGCAGACTTCAAAGCTGTGCAAATTGTGATGGAAAAAAGTTTGAGCACCTGTGTTGATAAAATTTAAGGGCTTTTGTATTATTGTTCCGAATAAAATTTAATTGTCAATGTTATGCTTGTGTTAGTAAATATAATTTTATACGTAAATCAAAATGAAATTAAATAAAATGAAATAAATGTTATTATTTGCTGTCCACCTACTTTTGGTCCACCCTGTATATAGGGGAGCCACCCAAAAGCTGGATCAGAGCTCCCCCTCCTGGCCTGGAGTAAGAACATGTTGCATGTTTGTGAATAGCTGATAAAAGGAATCCTTCCTCGCTTCCAAGCATGACAAGCATGACATCACTCTCCCCGTGAGGAAAGCAATGCCACTGTAACAACCAGGAACCTGGGGTGTTACACAGGTCTCTGTCCATCGTCCACTGGACACCAGAAGACACAATGTGTCCAGCAGTGCCTTTGCCAGACTTTGAGCTCCAGACATGACAGAAGTGACCGCTTGGGATCCCAGTAAGGCCTCCCACTGTCTGGTACAAGCTGCCCCTGGCAACCCACCACACCTGAACTTGACTTTCACTATGCCCTTCTCTAACTACTGACTAACTGCCCTCTATGAGGAAGTGCCCCTCTCTTTATTAACACTGGTGCACACCCACTGGGCTAGTTCTATCATTAACTATTTTCTATCTCATATGCTAAACCTATTGTTCCTATCCTATGTAATAAAATAGAAAGTGGCCCAAGATATCAAAGCCCTTTCCTGCAGCGAATAAAAACAACCACCACACAGATTGTCACAAAATTAGGGATATAACAAAAGAAATGTATTCGCGCTGAAAAGGAGCAGACACAAATGGGTAGTTTGGCAAAAAATACTCAGATTCGTATAGGATAGCCACCATAAACAACATTGAGATTTTTTATGTCACTCAATGCAGTTCATTTTAAGACATAATTATTTTTTATATGAAAAGGACTACTACTCCCAGCAATGGGGTACTGCTATGGGGACCAGGTTCGCTCCCAGCTATGCTAACCTCTATGTGGGTAGGTGGGAAGAAGATACCATTTACCCAGGGGGCCGGCTGCGCGCGAACCAGGTCCCCTGGCAAGGTTTCATTGACGACATTGTTTTTATTTGGTCGCGTGGGTCTGACACCCTTGACAAGTTTTTAATGGATATTAATAAAAATTATTTCTTTTTAAAATTCACAACAACCACCAGCAGTGGTAATATACATTTTTTAGATTTAAATATCTTCATTGAAAATTGCACTATTCAAACACGTACTTTTAGCAAACCAACTGATATCAACAGTTTTATTCCGTTAGACAGCTGCCATCTTCCAAGCTGGTTGCTGAATGTCTCTAAGAGCCAGTTCATGAAAATCCACCGAAATTGCTCAAAACCACAGGATTTCCATATAGAGGCAGAAGCACTTACAAATAAGTCATAAATAGAGAACAAAATACTGACCCGCACAGCCACGTCACCTAGAGCTGACCACAGTCCATGAGTGGTGTGAAAGGAGAGCCTGACATCCAGGTGGAGGTGCTCGCATGAAAAACAACAATGCAGCAAATATAAAAATAGAAAAAATGCGGCAGCACTCACCAACCTCAGTGTGGTCTAAGTCCTTTATTCAGACATGTGAAACATCACCAATTTTCTTCACGGCACGGGGTAGTGTGAGGAAGGAGGAGGTGAGCAGGGATCGACGACGGCCGTTTCGCGCCAACGGCAGCGCTTCCACGGGTCTGAGGTGCTGGGAGGAGGCGTCGGTACATATGGGTGAGCCATCCCCTCCCACCCCACGCCCCCAAGCCCGAAAACCTACAAACAAGACACAACATGTGCATAACATATAAATATAAAATATTAAAAACAATACCAACGAGATAAATCAGAAAGAGTACGACCATCCATATCTTTTTTCTCCATAATTAAAGTACTATGAAATATCCGCAAGATAACCGCAAGAGTACGAGGAATGCTGACCAATTCCCTCAGCAACATACAGGGCACCTCTTCCTGTTCTAACCATAATGCACACAGGATATCACCAAAATGAAAAAGCGGTGAGAGAGACACCCGAATGGGGGAGTCATAAGAAGACGGACATATCAATCTTGTCGTTCAAACAGGCCAGGCCCAACGCGCGCGTGCGCATAATCAACCTGGCCTCCTGCCTCAGTAGCAGCCTGTGTAAATCGCCCCCCTGTACAGGTAAGACTACCCTCTCCACTCCTGCAAATGATAGAACCTCCGGGTACCCTCCATGCATATCCCTAACATGATTGATGAGTCTAGGGACACTCTTGCCCGTCCGGATAGATCTAAAATGCTCCCTAAAACGTACATGTAACTGACGTATAGTCTTCCCTGCATAGAATCTTTTGCAGGGACAAAAAACTACGTATACGACATAATCCGATTTGCATGAAATAAATTGCTGGACCGTATGTCTAACTGGACCTATATTCAACACCCGCCCAACCAAATGATATTTACAAGATTGACACTTCCCACAGCGATAATTACCCCTGGGAACGGATTGTTCCAGCTACGTCGTTTTAGGATTCAACATGCGATTGTGAACCAGCAGATCCCTAATCCGTGTGCTGTGTCTATTGGAGAATAACGGCCCTCCAGCTACCCTACCCGAAAGATCCTTATCCCTCTTTAATACATGCCAGTGCCTCCTAATAGATGCCCATATTTCGTGATCTAAGGAACTATAACGAAAACAAAAAGCAAAGCGTTGCCCTGTTATAGCACCTACACGAGCGACATTCCCTCGTGGTTGTTTTTCCACTCGGTCCACAGCCGTCTGCAACAACGCATGTGGTAACCCCTCTCCCGAAATCTGGAACATAGTTCCCTGGATTGGTTTTCAAACCCTATCTGCGTATTGTTAATCCTTCTTGCATGTAACAACTGGCTGTACGGTAAAGACCGCTTCGTATGTACAGGATGGAAACTATTGAAATGAAGCATCGCTTTGGTGGCAGTCAGTTTTCGGAAGATGGTAGTGCAGATTTCCCCATCCTGAACCATGACCGATACATCTAGAAACTCCAGATTGAGACCCCCAAAAACGGACGTGAACGACATCCCCATGGTGTTCGAGACATTCAAATAATTAACAAAAAATCCAAACTCCTCTTCCGTACCGTCCCAGACAAGGAACACGTCATCGACGTACCTGAGGAAAAGCTTAATATGTTTCAAAAAATGATTTTTGTCAGAATAAACATAATCCTCTTCAAAAACTGCCAAAAAAAGATTTGCAAACGTACATGCAGCCGGGGTCCCCATGGCAGTCCCGGTGGTCTGAACATGCCAGGTATCCAAGAAGGTAAAGGCGTTATGGGTAAGTATAAAACTAAGCCCGCCGCACACAAAATCAATGAAAGTGGAACTCTTATCAGTAGTATGTAAGATACGCCTGATAGTGTCCACCCCCATCAACTGTGGGATCCTGGTATAAAGGTTGACCACATCAATGGATGCCAGGGAGAACCCCGGCTGCAAGACAAAATCATGGATTGACCCAAAAAAGAATTAGTATCCCTGATGTACGAGGGAACAGACCGAAGCAGGGGGCGTAACAACCAATCCAGACACTGGGAAAGAGGCTCAGTCAAGGAACCCACCCCCGACACGATGGGTCTGCCTGGGGGACGGGTAACAGACTTGTGCACCTTAGGGAGGTAGTACCAGTGGGGTTTTGTGGGAAACTCTGGAAACAATTTTTCCACTTTTCTCTGAGTTATCACCCCTTGCTCCACTGCCGACCTCAAAAAGGAGCGCAACTCTGTTTTAAGTTTATTCGTGGGATCCCCCGATAACTTACAATACGTCTCCCCATCTGACAACTGTCGCATAGCCTCCAAAAGGTACATCTCTCTAGGTATCAACACTACCTTTCCCCCTTTATCGGCAGAACGCACAATCACGTCTGCCCAACTAGCCATCTCCTTAAGTGCCACCCTCTCTGAAACAGTCAAATTGTCAGGTGCCTGCTTGTAAATCAAAGCTTCTATATCTCTCAAAACCAAAGTTTCGAAAAGGTCCACCATATTCCCAGGCGAGGTCACTGGCATGTAGGTGTAGAGAATAACACCCAAAAACGGTGGTGGACAATTAATCACATTTTCATTCTCCGGGGTGCTAGGACCACCCAAACTCAACAATAGGGCGGCATCCTCCTGCATGTCTGCCAACACTTTACCTGCCGACCCTGCTAGGAAACCCAGTGGCCCTATATTGCATGGTCACTCCCCCTCCAAAGTGGTAGTATGAGTGGAGCTAGACAAGAAGGCTTTATGAAGATGAATCTTCCTTATGGCCTTAAATAAATCAATTTGAAATTTAGAAAAATCGAATTTATCGGGTATACAGAAATTAAGGCCCTTGGATAATAAGGTTAATTGTACTGGTTCTAAAACACAGTCTGTGAGATTAATCACACAATCCTCGGGCGATTGCTGTAAATCCGCTCCTATCTCCAAGAGCCATTCTTCCTCTTGTGTCTCCAGCCGGGGACGTAACCTCCGCTTCCCCCTCCTAGTTCTCTTCCTAAAGGGAGTGCGGTGGTAGCGGTCGGCATTTCAGATGTTGAACCTTCGACTGGTCCATACTTGTAGTCGTTGTCACGGGAGACCTAGGTAGGAAAGAGCTAATAACCCGGGCCCCTGCGATTTCCCTCAGACTAGGGAAACCCTGACTGACCCTCTCCCAGAGTTTACACTGATGGTGTGCATGTCTGGGCCTCCACCCTCGCCCTATCTCCTGTTTCAACCCTAGGCTGAAACCACGACCCCCCCACCAGTGAAGAGACCACACTCCAAAACCCACAGTAAGCACAGACAAGGATAACGGAAAAATAAGCACCACGCCGCAGTCACTCAGGAATACACTATAAATGCAAAGGGCAAAACAAATACAAATATGGGAAGGAGAAAATAAGATAAAGGGAAATACACCACCAGCAACGATACTCCAACTACTTAGCTCACCACTCCAGACCGAGATAACCACGCACAAGACAGAAGCTATAATCGGCGACGCCCAATGTTCAGGAGAACTATTTAAAGGCAGTGGACATGGCCCAGCTTCCAATCCGAGCACCAGGTACTGTAAATTAACCCCGGACCAGCTAGATAAAATGTAGCCGACGCCAATGAGCGTATAGTGGACAAAAGCGGAATTACTGCTGTCTGTCGGACGACCTGGTCTGAACAGCGTCCGACATGACAGTACCTCGCCTTCTACCAGGGACCCCAGGGCCCTCACGGCTTATAGGACACGGCTTGTCCGGATGGCGGCGGTGAAACAACCTGACCAGCCGATCCGCATGAATGTCCGAGGCTGGTACCCAGGACCTCTCCTCAGGCCCATAACCACGCCAGTGTACCAAGTACTGTAAAGTGCGGCACACTACACGAGAGTCAACCACCTTGGAGACTTCAAATTCCAAATTACCATCCACCAAGACTGGAGAAGGCATTGGTGTCGCGTCCACAAGACCCACAACTGTCATGTTTCCCAATGGCAGGGAATTTGTCAACATAACACGGGCAAAAACAGGACGAGCTCTAGGGTGATGGAACCTGAGCTGACCGCGATCCTGAACCTCAACACTCAACTAACAGTAGCCGGGGGACGTTCCTGGGGGGCCCCTAGACGTCTCGCGCCAGCCGGAGATCTAGCTTCCCCTATCAGAAGAATATCAGACCTCACTTGCCTCCAGAGAAATATTCCCACAGAGATAGCAGCCTCCCACATATAATGACGGTGAAATGAGAGGAAGGCACAAACGTAGTTATGAAAACAGATTCAGCAAAATGAGGCCCGCTTAAGCTAGATAGCAGAGGATACAAAAGGTGAACTGCGCGGTCAGCTGAAAAACCCTTCAAAATACCATCCTGAAATTACTTGAACTCATGTGCCAACTCATGGTACATGAGTGGTAATTTCAGCCCACTAGAGCAACCAGCAGCAGAGAATTACATATCTGCAAGCTGGACTAAAAACATGAAAGCAATCATGAAACAGGGAAATACAGACTTAGCTTGTCTTGAAGGCCTAGGAGCAGGTAACAGAGACACACACTGATACATTGATAGCCGGCAAGGGAATGACAGGAAAGCCAGGTTAAATAGGAAACACCCAGCCACTGATGGACAGGTGGAAACCAGAGACCGCAACCCACCAAAGTCACAAAGTACCAGTTGTAACCACCAGAGGGAGCCCAAAAACAGAATCCACAACAGTACCCCCCCTTGAGGAGGGGTCACCGAACCCTCACGAGAACCCCCAGGGCGATCAGGATGAGCTCTATGGAAGGCGCGGACCAAATCAGTCGCATGAACATCAGAGGCGACCACCCAGGAATTATCCTCCTGACCATAACCCTTCCACTTAACCAAATACTGGAGTCTACGTCTGGAAACACGAGAATCCAAGATCTTCTCAACAACATACTCCAATTCTCCCTCCACCAGCACCGGAGCAGGAGGCTCAACCGAAGGAACAACGGGCACCTCATACCTCCGCAATAACGACCGATGGAACACATCATGAATAGCAAACGATGCTGGGAGATCCAAACGAAAAGATACAGGGTTAAGAATCTCCAAGATCTTATAAGGACCTATGAACCGAGGCTTAAACTTGGGAGAAGAGACCTTCATAGGGACAAAACGAGAAGACAACCACACCAAGTCCCCAACACGAAGTCGGGGACCCACGCGGCGACGACGATTAGCAAACTGCTGAGCCTTCTCCTGAGACAACTTCAAATTGTCCACCACCCGATTCCAAATCTGATGTAGCCTATCCACCACCACGTCCACTCCAGGACAATCCGAAGGCTCCACCTGACCAGAGGAAAAACGAGGATGAAACCCCGAATTACAAAAGAAAGGAGAAACCAAAGTAGCAGAACTAGCCCGATTATTAAGGGCAAATTCGGCCAGTGGCAAAAAGGCAACCCAGTCATCTTGATCAGCAGAAACAAAACACCTTAAATAAGTTTCCAAGGTCTGATTAGTTCGCTCCGTCTGGCCATTCGTCTGAGGATGGAATGCAGACGAGAAAGACAAATTAATGCCCATCTTAGCACAAAACGTCCGCCAAAATCTAGACACAAACTGGGATTCCCTGTCCGAAACGATATTCTCCGGAATCCCATGCAAACGAACCACGTTCTGAAAAAACAAAGGGACCAACTCAGAGGAGGAAGGCAACTTAGGCAAGGGTACCAAATGAACCATCTTAGAAAAGCGGTCACACACAACCCAGATAACGGACATTTTCTGTGAGACAGGGAGATCTGAAATAAAATCCATGGAAATGTCCATCCAAGGCCTCTTCGGGATAGGCAAGGATAACAACAACCCACTGGCCCGAGAACAGCAAGGCTTAGCCCGAGCACACACTTCACAAGACTGCACAAAGGTGCGCACATCCCTTGACAAGGAAGGCCACCAAAAAGACCTGGCCACCAAGTCTCTAGCACCAAATATTCCAGGATGACCAGCCAACACAGAAGAATGGACCTCGGAGATGACTCTACTGGTCCAATCATCCGGAACAAACAGTCTTTCTGGTGGACACCGATCAGGTTTATCCGCCGGAAACTCCTGCAATGCACGTCGCAAGTCCGGGGAGACGGCGGACAATATTACCCCATCCCTAAGGATGCCAGTAGGCCCAGAGTCTCCAGGAGAGTCAGGCACAAAACTCCTGGAAAGAGCATCTGCCTTCACATTCTTTGAACCTGGCAGGTATGAAACCACAAAATTGAAACGAGAAAAAAACAACGACCAACGAGCCTGTCTAGGATTCAAACGCCTGGCAGACTCAAGGTAAATCAGATTTTTGTGATCAGTCAAGACCACCACACGATGTCTAGCACCCTCAAGCCAATGACGCCACTCCTCAAATGCCCACTTCATGGCCAAAAGCTCCCGATTACCCACATCATAATTGCGCTCGGCGGGCGAGAATTTTCTAGAAAAGAACGCACATGGCTTCATCACCGAGCCATCGGAACTTCTCTGTGACAAAACCGCCCCCGCAACAATCTCGGAAGCATCAACCTCAACCTGAAAAGGAAGCGAAACATCTGGTTGACATAACACAGGAGCAGAAGAAAACCGGCGCTTAAGTTCCTGAAAGGCCTCCACAGCCGCAGGAGACCAATTAGCAACATCAGCACCCTTTTTAGTCAAATCAGTCAAAGGTTTAACAACACTAGAAAAATTAGAAATGAACCGACGATAAAAATTAGCAAAACCCAAGAACTTCTGAAGACTCTTAACAGATGTAGGTTGTGTCCAGTCACAAATTGCCTGAACCTTGACGGGATCCATCTCAATAGTAGAAGGAGAAAAAATGTACCCCAAAAAAGAAATCTTCTGGACTCCGAAGAGACATTTTGAGCCCTTCACAAACAGAGAATTGGCCCGCAGGACTTGAAACACCTTCCTGACCTGTAGAACATGAGACTCCCAGTCATCAGAAAACACCAAAATATCATCCAAATACACAATCATAAACTTATCCAGATATTCACGGAAAATATTGTGCATAAAGGACTGAAAGACTGAAGGAGCATTAGAAAGTCCAAAAGGCATTACCAAATACTCAAAATGGCCCTCAGGCGTATTAAATGCGGTTTTCCACTCATCACCCTGCTTTATCCGCACAAGATTATACGCACATCGAAGATCTATCTTAGTGAACCACCTAGCCCCCTTAATGCGAGCAAACAAATCAGTCAATAATGGCAATGGATACTGATATTTGACTGTAATCTTATTCAGAAGGCGATAATCTATACAAGGCCTCAGGGAACCATCTTTTTTTGCCACGAAAAAAAAACCTGCTCCCAGAGGGGACGAAGATGGACGAATATGTCCCTTTTCCAAGGACTCCTTAATATAATTCCGCATAGCAGTATGCTCTGGCACTGACAGATTAAATAAACGACCCTTAGGGAACTTACTGCCAGGAATTAATTCTATAGCACAGTCACAATCCCTATGAGGAGGGAGCGAATTGAGCTTAGGCTCCTCAAAAACATCCCGATAGTCAGACAAAAAAGCAGGGACCTCAGAAGGAGTAGATGAAGCGATTGAAATCAGAGGTGCATCATCATGAACCCCCTGACATCCCCAGCTTAACACAGACATTGTTTTCCAATCCAGGACTGGATTATGAGTTTGTAACCATGGCAGACCAAGCACTAGTACATCATGTAAATTATACAGTACAAGGAAGCGAATCACCTCCTGATGAACGGGAGTCATGCGCATGGTCACTTGTGTCCAGTACTGCGGTTTATTCATAGCCAATGGTGTAGAGTCAATTCCCTTCAAAGGAATAGGAACTTCCAGAGGCTCCAGACTAAAACCGCAGCGTTTGGCAAAAGACCAATCCATAAGACTCAGGGCAGCGCCCGAATCCACATAGGCATCGACGGAAATGGATGACAGTGAACAAATCAGAGTTACAGACAAAATAAACTTAGACTGCAGAGTACTAATGGCAAAAGATTTATCAACCTTTTTTGTGCGTTTAGAGCATGCTGATATAACATGAGCTGAATCACCACAATAAAAACACAATCCATTTTTCCGCCTATAATTTTGCCGTTCACTTCTGGACTGAATTCTATCACATTGCATAGTCTCAGGTGCCTGTTCAGAAGACACCGCCAACTGGTGCACAGGTTTGCGCTCCCGTAAACGCCGATCAATCTGAATGGCCATAGCCATAGACTCATTCAGACCTGTAGGCGCAGGGAACCCCACCATAATATCCTTAATGGCCTCAGAAAGACCATCTCTGAAGTTTGCAGCCAAGGCGCACACATTCCACTGAGTAAGCACCGACCATTTCCGAAATTTTTGACAATATACTTCCGCTTCATCATGCCCCTGAGAGAGGGCCAATAAAGCCTTTTCAGCCTGAATCTCCAGGTTAGGTTCCTCATAGAGCAATCCCAGTGCCAGAAAAAACGCATCCACACTGAGCAATGCAGGATCCCCTGGTGCCAATGCAAATGCCCAATTCTGAGGGTCGCCCCGCAGGAAAGATATTACAGTCTTGACCTGCTGAGCAGGGTCTCCAGAGGAGCGAGATTTCAAAGAAAGAAACAATTTGCAATTGTTCCTGAAATTCAGGAAGGTAGATCTATCTCCAGAAAAAACTCTGGAATAGGAATTCTAGGTTCAGACATAGGAGTATGAACAACAAAATCCTGTATATTTTGAACTTTTGCAGCGAGATTATTCAGGCAGGAAGCCAAACTCTGGACATCCATGTTAAACAGCTAAGGTCAGAGCCATTCAAGGGTTAAGAGGAGGTAAGAAGCAGCTAGACAGCAATTAAGGGCTAGGCAGCAAAACTCTGAGGGAAAAAAAAAAAAAAGTTTCCCTTCAACACTTCTTTTTCTCCTGCTTCAGCCCAAACAATTAACACTTTGTGGGCCGGCTATACTGTCATGTTTCCCAATGGCAGGGAATTTGTCAACATAACACGGGCAAAAACAGGACGAGCTCTAGGGTGATGGAACCTGAGCTGACCGCGATCCTGAACCTCAACACTCAACTAACAGTAGCCGGGGGACGTTCCTGGGGGGCCCCTAGACGTCTCGCGCCAGCCGGAGATCTAGCTTCCCCTATCAGAAGAATATCAGACCTCACTTGCCTCCAGAGAAATATTCCCACAGAGATAGCAGCCTCCCACATATAATGACGGTGAAATGAGAGGAAGGCACAAACGTAGTTATGAAAACAGATTCAGCAAAATGAGGCCCGCTTAAGCTAGATAGCAGAGGATACAAAAGGTGAACTGCGCGGTCAGCTGAAAAACCCTTCAAAATACCATCCTGAAATTACTTGAACTCATGTGCCAACTCATGGTACATGAGTGGTAATTTCAGCCCACTAGAGCAACCAGCAGCAGAGAATTACATATCTGCAAGCTGGACTAAAAACATGAAAGCAATCATGAAACAGGGAAATACAGACTTAGCTTGTCTTGAAGGCCTAGGAGCAGGTAACAGAGACACACACTGATACATTGATAGCCGGCAAGGGAATGACAGGAAAGCCAGGTTAAATAGGAAACACCCAGCCACTGATGGACAGGTGGAAACCAGAGACCGCAACCCACCAAAGTCACCCAGTACCAGTTGTAACCACCAGAGGGAGCCCAAAAACAGAATCCACAACACACAACCTTCTTTAACAATGATCTGTGGAACACGTTGTGTATTTTATACACCGTAGGAAGCTCCAACCGGTAAGCTACTGGGTTAATGACAGCGGCAACCCTAAATGGACCAATAAACCGTGGACCCAATTTAAGGGATGGTATTTTGAGTCTTATGTTTTTTGTGGATAACCACACCCAGTCATCCACACTCAGGTCCAGACCTGGCACACGCCTACTGTCAGCCACATGTTTGTACCTAGCACCCACACTCAACAGGCGCTGTTTAACTCTCCTCCAGACTGATGATAATTGTGCTCCTAACTGGTCTTCCTCCGGGACGCCGGAAGAGCCCCCTGACTCAAAGTACAAAATTGAGGATGTAGCCCGTAAACACAAAAAAACGGAGACTCCCCAGACGACTCCTGGTGGTGATTATTGAGGGCAAACTCAGCCAAAGGAAGGAACTTCGACCACTCCTCCTGGTTATCCGAAACAAAACAGCATAAGTACTGTTCCAAATTTTGGTTCATACGCTCGGTCTGACCATTCGACTGAGGATGAAACGCCGAAGAATGAGACAACTTGATCCCCAGCCGTGATCAAAATGCTTTCCAAAATGTTGCCACAAACTGAGACCCCCTATCATAAACGATGTCAGACGGAACCCCATGAAGTCTGACCACCTCCTGCACAAATACCTGAGCCAGAGTCTTAGCGTTAGGCAACGTAGGCAAAGACACAAAGTGCGACATTTTTGAGAACCGATCAACAATCACCAAGATGACCGTGTTCCCAGCTAAGGAGGGCAAGTCAGTGATAAAATCCATGGAGATTTCCGTCCATGGCTTACTAGGTACCTCGAGAGGAAGTAGAGTGCCAACAGGACGGGAGCGGGGCGTCTTAGTCCTAGCGCACGTGGTGCAAGCTGACACGTATGAGACCACGTCCAGTCGGATCTTGGGCCACCAAAACCGACGTGACACCAACTCCAAGGTACCCCTAACCCCTGGATGACCAGCCAGGACAGCATCATGATGCTCCGCCAAAACCTTTAAGCGGAGATGAAGCGGTACAAACGTTTTGTTGATGGGAAACTCAGATGGTACCTCCTCCTGGGCCTCGGCAATCTGAGCTTCAACCTCGGTAGTGAGAGCCGAAACCACAACACCCTTTTGGAGGATGGGTACTGGATCTTCCCGAGGTTCTCCCCCTGGAAAACACCTGGACAGAGCATCCGCCTTAATGTTTTTAGAACCAGGTCTGTAAGTGACAACAAAGTTGAACCGCGTGAAAAACAATGCCCAGCGAGCCTGCCTGGGAGACAGACGCTTGGCAGACTCCAAATAAAGCAAATTCTTATGGTCGGTAATAACAGTAACCTGATGAACCGACCCCTCCAAGAAGTGTCGCCATTCCTCAAAGGCCAATTTGATTGCCAACAACGCTCTGTTGCCGATATCGTAGTTACGTTCGGCGGGCGACAGTTTCTTGGAAAAATAGGTGCATGGACGCAAACCGCTCAAGGATGAGCCTTGTGACAGCACCGCCCCCACACCAACCTCAGACGCATCGACTTCTACAGCAAAAGGTTTCGATACATCTGGCTGCACAACACAAGAATGGGAGCCGAAACAAACCTGTTCTTAAGAGATTCAAATGCGCACACAGAAGCCTCAGGCCAAACGGAGAAATTGGTACCTTTTTAGTCATGTCAGTTAGCGGTTTAGCAATGATGGAAAAATCTTTGATAAACTTCCTATAGTAGTTAGAAAACCCAAGGAACCGCTGAAGTGCTTTTAGGTTATCAGGCCGTTCCCAATGCAACACCGCTTGCACCTTAGCGGCGTCCATTTTAAAACCAGAAGCAGACACAATATAGCCCAAGAAAGGCAACTCCTGTACCGAAAATACACATTTCTCCAGTTTTGCATATAGCTTATTCTCTCTGAGAAGCTGTAACACCTGCCTGACATGATCTAAATGAGTATCGCGGTCGCAAAAATATATGAGGATGTCATCTAGGTACACAATAACGAATTTCCCCAAAACATGCGAGAACACATCATTTATGAAATGTTGAAACACTGCAGGTGCGTTTGTCAACCCAAATGGCATCACCAAATTTTTGAAATGACCCTCAGGGGTATTAAAAGCCATCTTCCACTCATCACCTTGACGGACTCTTATGAGGTTGTATGCCCCCCTGAGGTCAAGCTTGGTAAACCACTTAGCACCTGCCACCTGGTTGAACAAATCCGGTATCAATGGCATAGGGTATGGATCACGAACCGTAATCTGGTTTAACTCCCTGAAATCCAGACACGGCCGTAGTCCACCATCTTTCTTCTTAAAGAAGAAGAACCCTGCTGCCACTGGTGAGGATGAAGGCCTGTTGTGCCCTTTGCTCAAACTTTCAGCAATGTAATCCTTTAGCGCTTGTCTCTCCGGACTGGAGATGTTAAACATCCTTGCTTTAGGCAATTTGGCCCCTGGTTTAAACCTGATAGTACAGTCATAGGAGCGATGTGGTGGCAACTCTGAACAACCCTTCTCAGAGAACACATCCACAAAATCCAGAAGTGACTCAGGAACGCTTGAAGTCACAGCAGAAACACATGTGACCAAGCAATTCTCCTGACAGAAATCACTCCACTGAATTATGTCCTGAGTTTTCCAGTCAATAACCGGGTTGTGTGTAGACAACCATGGAAAACCCAGAACCAATTGTGCCGGAAGACTCTTGAGCACCTTACATGTAACCTGCTCGAAATGAAGAACCCCAATGTGGAGTTTAACCTCAGCCACAAACTCAGTAATCTCCCCCTGTGGGAGAGGAGCAGAATTGATGGTGACCACGCGGATAGGATGAGGCAGTTTTTCGATCCTAAAACCAGCAGTGCACGCAAATTCCTCATCAATGAGATTTGTGGCAGAACCACTATCCACAAAAACAGTGATTGGCAGCTCTCTGCCAGCGACAACAACTTTGGCAGGGAGCATGCACTGAGAAACCATCATGGAGGATATACATAAGCTCAGATTGGACTCCTCCACACCCTCTGAGCTTAGCAGTTTTCCACCGTTGCGTTTTTCTTTGACAGCAGAGGACAGATATTAATAAAATGACCAGTTTTACCGCAGCAAAAACAGGCTCCCTGCTTCCTGAGTACAGGGGCTCGATGCTTAACATGTGATACCCCTGCGATTTGCATAGGTTCCGTGGGCTCACCTGCAGCAACCTCACGTGAACCTAAACCTTCTCCCACAGGCGGCATCTCATGATCCCCCTGATGCAAACGGCGATCAATGCGGACAACAAGACTCATAGCGGAATCTAGAGAAGCAGGAGTCTCGTACATCAGGAGGGCTTTTTTAACCCTAATAGAAACTCCATGAATAAAGTGACTTCGCAGCGCGGGATCATTCCACTGTGTGTCGACCGCCCAGCGGCGAAATTCAGAACAGTAATCCTCTGCAACACGCTCCCCCTGGCGAATAGTGCGTATCTTAGATTCTGCTAGAGCCATTCTGTCCGGATCATCGTAAATGTGTCCTAGAGCAGAAAAAAACTCTCCACTGAGTTAAATGTAGCAGAATCAGACGACAAAGAAAATGCCCATGCTTGGGGATCCCCACTTAATAATGACAACACCAGGCCCACACGCTGAGCCTCATTACCGGAGGAGATTGGGCGCATACGGAAATACAGTTTGCAAGCTTCACAAAAAGAAACAAATTTACTGCGTTCCCCAGCAAACTTTTCAGGCAAAGGAAACTTAGGCTCAGCAATTTTACCTGTAACTCCGGCTTGCACATTAGATACTGCTGGTCCCTGTTGCTGCACTGCCCCCCTCAACTCAGTGACCTGTAGGGACAGCGCCTCCAACTGGCGGGTTATGGAAATCATGGGATCCATGGAAATAATGTTGGACGATTATAATGTCACGGGAGACCTAGGTAGGAAAGAGCTAATAACCCGGGCCCCTGCGATTTCCCTCAGACTAGGGAAACCCTGACTGACCCTCTCCCAGAGTTTACACTGATGGTGTGCATGTCTGGGCCTCCACCCTCGCCCTATCTCCTGTTTCAACCCTAGGCTGAAACCACCCCCCCACCAGTGAAGAGACCACATTCCAATACCCACAGTAAGCACAGACAAGGATAACGGAAAAATAAGCACCACACCGCAGTCACTCAGGAATACACTATAAATGCAAAGGGCAAAACAAATACAAATATGGGAAGGAGAAAATAAGACAAAGGGAAATACACCACCAGCAACGGTACTCCAACTACTTAGCTCACCACTCCAGACCGAGATAACCACGCACAAGACAGAAGCTATATTCGGCGACGCCCAATGTTCAGGAGAACTATTTAAAGGCAGTGGGCATGGCCCAGCTTCCAATCCGAGCACCAGGTAAATTAACCCCAGACCAGCTAGATAAAATCTAGCCGACGCCAATGAGCGCATAGTGGACAAAAGCGGAATTACCGCTGTCTGTCGGACGACCTGGTCTGAACAGCGTCCGACATGACAGTCGTTCCCTCACTCAGACTTGAGTCTGACTCAGTGGTCAAATAGTCTTTACGGCGATATTGATTCCGTTTCTTAAATTTACGTTTCTTATTCGATTTGCCTCCAACTGAATGTGAAGGGTAATTATCTTTGTTAGATTTTTGCCAAGAAAAAATCTGCCCTGAATCATAATCACTCTTATCACGGATAAATTTGTCCCTTTTTCTCTGTTTTATCTCAGCTTGAACCGGAATTAGCTTATTGTCCAATTTTTTGTTTAAAGTAGTCCATTGACTCTCAGTGAGTCTACTCTTCAATTCAGACTGCGTTTTAAGGATTTTCGTATTCACTGATTCATAATTGTGGATGTTAGATTTCAACACCAATGAAAGCAAATCTTGGGAACACTTTAGCATTATCTTTTCCCATTCCGACTTAAAAGCAACATCACTGCTGAAGTGGGATATCTCCTTCCACACTTGAAGTCCTCTCGGAACGCGGCCAATATCAATGTACGACTGGAGGAAATTATTCGTCCAGAACAGTCTAATCTCTCTCTCTGACAAGTTCATGAGCTTGTACTCCCAGGATTTAGTGCTCAACATGTGTATCTCATCCACCTGCTCACACTCCTTAAAATAATTAGTCACATCCTCCCGGCCGGCTTGCAGACCCACACGTATTGAAGTCATGCCAGGATCCATATTACGGCAAAGCCGTCCACGCTTAAAAGTAGCAGTCACATGTACGTTTTAGGGAGCATTTTAGATCTATCCGGACGGGCAAGGGTGTTCCTAGACTCATCAATCATGTTAGGGATATGCATGGAGGGGACCCGGAGGTTCTAACATTTGCAGGAGTGGAGAGGGTAGTCTTACCTGTAAAGATAATGCTAAAGTGTTCCCAAGATTTGCTTTCATTAGTGTTGAAATCTAACATCCACAATTATGAATCAGTGAATGCGGAAATCCTTAAAATGCAGTCTGAATTGAAGAGTAGACTCACTGAGAGTCAATGGACTACTTTAAACAAAAAATTGGACAATAAGCTAATTCCGGTTCAAGCTGAGATAAAACAGAGAAAAAGGGACAAATTTATCCGTGATAAGAGTGATTATGTTTCAGGGCAGATTTTTTCTTGGCAAAAATCTAACAAAGATAATTACCCTTCACATTCAGTTGGAGGCAAATCGAATAAGAAACGTAAATTTAAGAACCGGAATCAATATCGCCGTAAAGACTATTTGACCACTGAGTCAGACTCAAGTCTGAGTGAGGGAACGACTACAAGTATGGACCAGATGGAAGGTTCAACATCTGAAATGCCGACCGCTACCACCGCACTCCCTTTAGGAAGAGAACTAGGAGGGGGAAGCGGAGGTTACGTCCCCGGCTGGAGACACAAGAGGAAGAATGTCTCTTGGAGATAGGAGCGGATTTACAACAATCGCCCGAGGATTGTGTGATTAATCTCACAGACCGTGTTTTAGAACCAGCACAATTAACCTTATTATCCAAGGGCCTTAATTTCTGTATACCCGATAAATTCGATTTTTCTGAATTTCAAATTGATTTATTTAAGGCCATAAGGAAGATTCATCTTCATAAAGCCTTCTTGTCTAGCTCCACTCATACTACCACTTTGGAGGGGGAGCGACCATGCAATATAGGGCCACTGGGTTTCCTAGCAGGGTCGGCAGGTAAAGTGTTGGCAGACATGCAGGAGGATGCCGCCCTATTGTTGAGTTTGGGTGGTCCTAGCACCCCGGAGAATGAAAATGTGATTAATTGTCCGCCAACGTTTTTGGGTGGTATTCCCTCCACCTACATGCCAGTGACCTCGCCTGGGAATATGGTGGACCTTTTCGAAACTTTGGTTTTGAGAGATATAGAAGCTTTGATTTACAAGCAGGCACCTGACAATTTGACTGTTTCAGAGAGGGTGGCACTTAAGGAGATGGCTAGTTGGGCAGACGTGATTGTGCGTCCTGCCGATAAAGGGGGAAAGGTAGTGTTGTTACCTAGAGAGATGTACCTTTTGGAGGCTATGCGACAGTGTTCAGATGGGGAGACGTATCGTAAGTTATCGGGGGATCCCACGAATAAATTTAAAACAGAGTTGCGCTCCTTTTTGAGGTCGGCAGTGGAGCAAGGGGTGATAACTCAGAGAAAAGCGGAAAAATTGTTTCCAGAGTTTCCCACAAAACCCCACTGGTACTACCTCCCTAAGGTGCACAAGTCTGTTACCCATCCCCCAGGCAGACTGTTATGATCTGGTGGTAGGATCACCAAACTGACCTGATAGGTAAACCAGAATATTAGGACGAGCTCTGGGAATGTGGAAACTATACTGACCGCAACACTGAACCTATCCAATACACACTAAAGGCAGCCGTGGAGCGTTACCTAAAAACCTAGACGCCTCGTCACAGCCTGAGGAACTAACTACCCCTAGAGAGAAAGCCAAGCCTCACTTGCCTCAGAGAAATGACCCCAAAGTTTAGACAGCCCCCACAAATAATAACGGTGAGTTAAGGGGAAAATACAAACGTAGTAATGAAAAACAGGTTTAAGCAAATGAGGCCCGCTAAAGCTAAATAGACTGAAGATAGCAAGGGATCTGTGCAGTCAGTACAAAAACTATCAAAAACTATCCACGCAGAAAATACAAGAACCCCCACACCGACTCACGATGTGAGGGGCGCACTCTGCACCCCAGAACTTCCAGCAAGCAAAAAATCACATATAAGCAAGCTGGACTGAACTCATCATATAATGAAACATATTTTCAAAAGAAAAATGAGCAAACACGAACTAGCAAGACTTAGCTTCTCCGGATGGAGACAGGTCACAAGGAAGTCCAGAGAGATCAGAACCAGTACTGAATACAACGACAGCAGGCAACAAACAAAGGTGCAGGTGGAGTTAAATAGGAACCAGCAAAGCAGGAAATGAGGCAGCTGAGCCCATCTCCAGACCCACAGTATCGCTAAAGGCCACCAGAGGGAGCCCAGACGGAATTCACAACAGCAGACCCATCGTGTCGGGGGTGGGTTCCTTGACTGAGCCTCTTTCCCAGTATCTGGATTGGTTGTTACGCACCCTGCTTCAGTCTGTTCCCTCGTACATCAGGGATACTAATTCTTTTTTGGGTCACATGCATGATTTTGTCTGGCAGCCGGGGTTCTCCCTGGCATCCATTGATGTGGTCAACCTTTATACCAGGATCCCACAGTTGATGGGGGTGGACACTATCAGGCGTATCTTACATACTACTGATAAGAGTTCCACTTTCATTGATTTTGTGTGCGGTGGGCTTAGTTTTATACTTACCCATAATGCCTTTACCTTCTTGGATACCTGGTATGTTCAGACCACCGGGACTGCCATGGGGACCCCGGCTGCATGTACGTTTGCAAATTTTTTTTTGGCAGTTTTTGAAGAGGATTATGTTTATTCTGACAAAAATCATTTTTTGAAACATATTAAGCTTTTCCTCAGGTGCGTCGATGACGTGTTCCTTGTCTGGGACGGTACGGAAGAGGAGTTTGGATTTTTTGTTAATTATTTGAATGTCTCGAACACCATGGGGATGTCGTTCAAGTCCGTTTTTGGGGGTCTCAATCTGGAGTTTCTAGATGTATCGGTCATGGTTCAGGATGGGGAAATCTGCACTACCATCTTCCGAAAACCGACTGCCACCAATGCGATGCTTCATTTCAATAGTTTCCATCCTGTACATACGAAGCGGTCTTTACCGTACAGCCAGTTTTTACGTGCAAGAAGGATTAACAATACGCAGATAGGTGTTGTGAATTTGGATTCTGGGCTCCCCCGGTGGCTACTGGTGGAATTGAACTGGTGTCTTCATCTTCTCTGTTCACCTGTTCCCATCAAGATGTGGGAGTCGCTATATAACCTTGCTGCTCTGTTAGTTGCTTGCCGGTCAACAATGTTATCAGAAGCCTCTCTGTGCTTGTTCCTGCTCCTAGACAACTACTAGATAAGTTGGACTCTTGTCCATGTTTGTTTTTGCATTTTGTTCCAGTTCACAGCTGTAGTTTCGTTACTGTGTCTGGAAAGCTCTTGAGAACGGGAATTGCCACTCTGGTGTTATGAGTTAATGCCAGAGTTTTAAAGTAATTTCTGGATGGTGTTTTTTGATAGGGTTTTCAGCTGACCATGAAAGTGTCCTTTCTGTCTTCTGCTATGTAGTAAGTGGACCTCAAATTTGCTAAACCTATTTTCATACTACGTTTGTTATTTCATCTCAACTCACCGCCAATACATGTGGGGGGCCTCTGTCTCCTTTCGGGGTATTTCTCTAGAGGTGAGCTAGGACTAATATTTTCCTCTGCTAGCTTTATTTAGTCCTCCGGCTGGGCTGGGCATCTAGAATCAACGTAGGCATGCTACCCGGCCACTGCTAGTTGTGCGTTAGGTTTAGTTCATGGTCAGCTCAGTTCCCATCTTCCAAGAGCTAGTTCCTATATATGCTTATGCTATGTTCTCTTGCCATTGAGATCATGACAGTTTGACCGGCCCGCAAAGTGTTAATTGTTTGGGCTGAAGCAGGAGAAAAAGAAGTGTTGAAGGGAAATTTTTTTTTTTTTCCCCTCAGAGTTTGGCTGCCTAGCCCTTAATTGCTGTCTAGCTGCTTCTTACCTCCTCTTAACCCTTGAATGGCTCTGTGTCCACCTGTTTGTAATGGATCTTCAGAGTGTAACTGCAGGTTTGAATAATCTCGCCACGAAGGTACAAAATTTGCAAGATTTTGTTTGTCATGCACCTGTATCTGAGCCGAGAATTCCTTTGCCGGAATTTTTCTCGGGGAATAGATCCGGGTTTCAGAATTTTCGAAATAATTGCAAATTATTTTTGTCTCTGAAATCTCGCTCTGCCGGAGACCCTGCACAGCAGGTCAGGATTGTGATTTCCTTGCTCCGGGGCGACCCTCAAGACTGGGCTTTTTCATTGACACCAGGGGATCCTGCGTTGCTCAATGTGGATGCGTTTTTTCTGGCCTTGGGGTTGCTTTATGACGAACCTCATTTGGAGCTTCAGGCAGAAAAAACTTTGATGTCCCTATCTCAGGGGCAAGATGAAGCGGAAATTTACTGCCAAAGATTCCGTAAATGGTCTGTGCTTACTCAGTGGAATGAGTGCGCCCTGGCGGCGACTTTCAGAGAGGGTCTCTCTGATGCCATTAAGGATGTTATGGTGGGGTTCCCTGTGCCTGCGGGTCTGAATGAGTCCATGACAATGGCTATTCAGATCGATAGGCGTTTGCGGGAGCGCAAACCAGTGCACCATCTGGCGGTGTCCACTGAGAAGTCGCCAGAGAGTATGCAGTGTGATAGAATTCTGTCCCGAAGCGAGCGGCAGAATTTTAGACGGAAAAATGGGTTGTGTTTCTATTGTGGTGATTCTACTCATGTTATATCAGCATGCTCTAAGCGCACTAAAAAACTTGGTAAATCTGTTTCCATTTGCACCTTACCGTCTAAATTTATTCTATCTGTGACCCTGATTTGCTCTTTGTCATCTATTACCACGGACGCCTATGTCGACTCTGGCGCCGCTTTGAGTCTTATGGATTGGTCCTTTGCCAAACGCTGTGGGTATGATTTAGAGCCTTTGGAGACTTCTATTCCTCTGAAGGGGATTGACTCCACCCCATTGGCTAATAATAAACCACAATACTGGACACAAGTAACTATGCGTATTAATCCGGATCACCAGGAGATTATTCGCTTTCTGGTGCTGTATAATCTACATGATGATTTGGTGCTAGGATTGCCTTGGCTGCAATCTCACAACCCAGTCCTCGACTGGAGAGCTATGTCTGGGTTGAGCTGGGGATGTAAGGGGGCTCATGGGGATGTACCTGTGGTTTCCATTTCATCATCCATTCCCTCTGAAATTCCTGAGTTCCTGTCTGACTATCGTGACGTCTTTGAAGAATCCAAGCTTGGTTCGTTACCTCCGCACCGAGAGTGCGATTGTGCCATAGATTTAATCCCGGGTAGTAAATACCCAAAGGGTCGTTTATTTAATCTGTCTGTGCCTGAACATGCTGCTATGCGAGAATATATAAAGGAGTCCTTGGAAAAGGGACATATTCGTCCATCGTCATCTCCCTTAGGAGCCGGTTTTTTCTTTGTGTCAAAAAAAGACGGCTCTTTGAGACCATGTATTGATTATCGGCTTTTGAATAAAATCACTGTTAAATATCAATACCCATTGCCGTTGCTGACTGATTTGTTTGCTCGCATAAAGGGGGCCAAGTGGTTCTCTAAGATTGACCTTCGTGGGGCGTATAATTTGGTGCGAATCAGGCAGGGGGATGAGTGGAAAACCGCATTTAATACGCCCGAGGGCCACTTTGAGTATTTAGTGATGCCTTTTGGTCTTTCTAATGCTCCGTCAGTTTTCCAGTCCTTTATGCATGATATTTTTCGCGATTATTTGGATAAATTTATGATTGTGTATCTGGATGATATTCTGATTTTTTCGGATGACTGGGACTCTCATGTCCAGCAAGTCAGGAGGGTTTTTCAGGTTTTGCGGTCTAATTCTTTGTGTGTGAAGGGTTCTAAGTGTGTTTTTGGGGTACAGAGGATTTCCTTTTTGGGATATATTTTTTCCCCCTCTTCCATTGAAATGGATCCTGTCAAGGTTCAAGCTATTTGTGATTGGACGCAGCCCTCTTCTCTTAAGAGTCTTCAGAAATTTTTGGGCTTTGCTAACTTTTATCGTCGATTTATTGCTGGTTTTTCGGATATTGCTAAGCCATTGACCGATTTGACTAAGAAGGGTGCTGATGTTGCTGATTGGTCCCCTGATGCTGTGGAGGCCTTTCGGGAGCTTAAGCGCCGTTTTTCCTCTGCCTCTGTGTTGCGTCAGCCTGATGTTGCTCTACCTTTTCAGGTTGAGGTCGACGCTTCTGAGATCGGAGCTGGGGCAGTGTTGTCGCAGAAAAGTTCTGACTGCTCCGTGATGAGGCCTTGTGCCTTCTTTTCCCGTAAATTTTCGCCCGCTGAGCGGAATTATGATGTTGGGAATCGGGAGCTTTTGGCCATGAAGTGGGCTTTTGAGGAGTGGCGCCATTGGCTCGAGGGGGCCAGACATCAGGTGGTGGTATTGACTGACCACAAAAATTTGATTTATCTTGAGACCGCCAGGCGCCTGAATCCTAGACAGGCGCGCTGGTCATTATTTTTCTCTCGGTTTAATTTTGTGGTGTCATACCTACCGGGTTCTAAGAATGTTAAGGCGGATGCCCTTTCTAGGAGTTTTGAGCCTGACTCGCCTGGTAACTCTGAGCCCACAGGTATCCTTAAGGATGGAGTGGTATTGTCAGCCGTTTCTCCAGACCTGCGGCGGGCCTTGCAGGAGTTTCAGGCGGAGAGACCTGATCGTTGCCCACCTGATAAACTGTTTGTTCCTGATGATTGGACCAGTAGAGTCATCTCTGAGGTTCATTCTTCTGCGTTGGCAGGTCATCCTGGCATTTTTGGTACCAGGGATTTGGTGGCAAGGTCCTTCTGGTGGCCTTCCCTGTCACGAGATGTGCGAGGCTTTGTGCAGTCTTGTGACGTTTGTGCTCGGGCCAAGCCTTGTTGTTCTCGGGCTAGTGGATTATTGTTGCCCTTGCCTATTCCTAAGAGGCCTTGGACGCACATCTCGATGGATTTTATTTCAGATCTGCCTGTTTCTCAGAAGATGTCTGTCATCTGGGTGGTGTGTGACCGTTTTTCTAAGATGGTCCATTTGGTTCCTCTGCCCAAGTTACCTTCTTCTTCCGAGTTGGTTCCTCTGTTTTTTCAAAATGTTGTTCGTTTGCATGGTATTCCTGAGAATATCGTTTCTGACAGAGGGACCCAATTCGTGTCTAGATTTTGGCGGGCATTCTGTGCTAGGATGGGCATAGATTTATCTTTTTCGTCCGCTTTCCATCCTCAGACGAATGGCCAGACCGAGCGGATTAATCAGACCCTGGAGACATATCTGAGGTGTTTTGTGTCTGCTGACCAGGATGATTGGGTTGCTTTTTTGCCATTGGCGGAGTTCGCTCTCAATAATCGGGCCAGCTCTGCCACTTTGGTGTCCCCGTTTTTCTGTAATTCGGGGTTTCATCCTCGATTTTCCTCTGGTCAGGTGGAATCTTCGGATTGTCCTGGAGTGGATGCTCTGGTGGAGAGATTGCATCAGATCTGGGGGCAGGTGGTGGACAATTTGAGGTTGTCCCAGGAGAAGACTCAGCTTTTTGCCAACCGCCACCGTCGTGTTGGTCCTCGGCTTTCTGTTGGGGATTTGGTGTGGTTGTCTTCTCGTTTGGTCCCTATGAGGGTCTCTTCTCCTAAGTTTAAGCCTCGGTTTATCGGCCCGTATAAGATATTGGAGATTCTTAACCCTGTTTCCTTCCGTTTGGACCTCCCTGCATCCTTTTCTATTCATAACGTTTTTCATCGGTCATTATTGCGCAGGTATGAGGTACCGGTTGTGCCTTCCGTTGAGCCTCCTGCTCCGGTGTTGGTTGAGGGTGAGTTGGAGTACGTTGTGGAGAAAATCTTGGACTCTCGTGTTTCCAGACGGAGACTCCAGTATCTGGTCAAGTGGAAGGGATACGGCCAGGAGGATAATTCTTGGGTGAATGCATCTGATGTTCATGCCTCCGATCTGGTTCGTGCCTTTCATAGGGCCCATCCTGATCGCCCTGGTGGTTCTGGTGAGGGTTCGGTGCCCCCTCCTTGAGGGGGGGGTACTGTTGTGAATTTGGATTCTGGGCTCCCCCGGTGGCTACTGGTGGAATTGAACTGGTGTCTTCATCTTCTCTGTTCACCTGTTCCCATCAAGATGTGGGAGTCGCTATATAACCTTGCTGCTCTGTTAGTTGCTTGCCGGTCAACAATGTTATCAGAAGCCTCTCTGTGCTTGTTCCTGCTCCTAGACAACTACTAGATAAGTTGGACTCTTGTCCATGTTTGTTTTTGCATTTTGTTCCAGTTCACAGCTGTAGTTTCGTTACTGTGTCTGGAAAGCTCTTGAGAACGGGAATTGCCACTCTGGTGTTATGAGTTAATGCCAGAGTTTTAAAGTAATTTCTGGATGGTGTTTTTTGATAGGGTTTTCAGCTGACCATGAAAGTGTCCTTTCTGTCTTCTGCTATGTAGTAAGTGGACCTCAAATTTGCTAAACCTATTTTCATACTACGTTTGTTATTTCATCTCAACTCACCGCCAATACATGTGGGGGGCCTCTGTCTCCTTTCGGGGTATTTCTCTAGAGGTGAGCTAGGACTAATATTTTCCTCTGCTAGCTTTATTTAGTCCTCCGGCTGGGCTGGGCATCTAGAATCAACGTAGGCATGCTACCCGGCCACTGCTAGTTGTGCGTTAGGTTTAGTTCATGGTCAGCTCAGTTCCCATCTTCCAAGAGCTAGTTCCTATATATGCTTATGCTATGTTCTCTTGCCATTGAGATCATGACAGATAGGGTTTGAAAACCAATCCAGGGAACTATGTTCCAGTTTCGGGAGAGGGGTTAACCACATGCGTTGTTGCAGACGGCTGTGGACCGAGTGGAAAAACAACCACGAGGGAATGTTGCTCGTGTAGGTGCTATAACAGGGCAACGCTTTACTTTTTGTTTTTGTTTTGGTTCCTTAGATAAGGGCATCTATTAGGAGGCACTGGCATGTATTAGAGAGTGATAAATATCTTTTGGGTAGGGTAGCTGGAGGGCCGTTATTCTCCAATAGACGCAGCACACGGATTAGGGATGTGCTGGTTTGCAATCGCACGTTGAATCCTAAAACGACGTGGCTGGAACAATCCGTTCCCAGGGGTAATTATCGCTGTGGGAATTGTCAATCTTGTAAATATCATTTGGTTGGGCGGGTGTTGAATATAGGTCCAGTTAGACATACGGTCCAGCAATTTATTTCATGCAAATCGGATTGTGTCGTATACGTAGTTTTTTGTCCCTGCAAAAGATTCTATGCAGGGAAGACTATACGTCAGTTACATGTACGTTTTAGGGAGCATTTTAGATCTATCTGGACGGGCAAGGGTGTCCCTAGACTCATCAATCATGTTAGGGATATGCATGGAGGGGACCCGGAGGTTCTAACATTTGCAGGAGTGGAGAGGGTAGTCTTACCTGTACAGGGGGGCGATTTACACAGGCTGCTACTGAGGCAGAAGTGTTGTGATTCGGTTATTTGGCTCCCCCAGTGGTCGCTTGTGGTACTGGTGTCTTGTGAGCTTTTCACCTGTTTCTATCAGGATGTGGGAGTTTCCTATTTAGCCTTGTTCCTCAGTCATTCCAATGCTGGCCATCTATGTAACCAGAGTCTTTCTGTTGCATGTACCTGCTCCCAGTCTGCTGACCAGCTAAGTTGGACATTCCTGTCCTTAGTCTATTTTTGTATGTTTTGTCCAGTTTGCAGTTATGTGATTCTCTGCAGCTGGAAGCTCTTGTGGGCTGAAATTGCCACTCCGGTGCCATGAGTTGGCACATGAGTTTAAGGTAATTTCAGGATGGTTTTTGATAGGGTTTTGTAGCTGACTGCGAAGTCCACTATTGTATCCTTCTGCTATCTAGTTAGTGGGCCTCGCTGTGCGAAATCTGTTTTCATACTACGTTTGTCTTTTCACCTTAACTCACCGTTATTATATGTGGGGGGCTACTATCTCCTGTGGGGAATTTTCCTCTGGAGGCAAGCCAGGACTGTGTTTCATCTATTAGGGGTAGTTAGTCCTCCGGCTGGTGCGAGACGTCTAGCGAAAACGTAGGCACGTTCCCTGGCTACTATTAGTTGTGTATATAGGTTTAGCATCGCGGTCAGCTCTAGTTTCCATCACCCGAGAGCTTGTCCGTTTTTCTATGTTTCTGATGTTCCCCTGCCATTGGGAACCATAACACAGAAGGCCAGGTTGATTATGCGCATGCGCGCGTTGGGCCCGGCCGGTTTGAACGACAAGATTGATATGTCCGTCTTCTTATGACTCCCCCATTCGGGTGTCTCTCTCACCGCTGCTTCATTTTGGAGATATCCTGCGTGCATTATGGTTAGAACAGGAAGAGGTGCCCTGTATGTTGCTGAGGGGATTGGTCAGCATTCCTCGTACTCTTGCGGTTATCTTGCGGATATTTCATAGTACTTTAATTCTGGAGAAAAAAGATATGGATGGTCGTACTCTTTCTGATTTATCTCGTTGGTATTGTTTTTAATATTTTATATTTATATGTTATGCACATGTTGTGTCTTGTTTGTAGGTGTTTGGGCTTGGGGGTGTGGGGTGGGAGGGGATGGTTCCTGCTCACCCATATGTACCGACGCCTCCTCCCAGCACCTCAGACCCGTGGAAGCGCTGCCGTTGGCGCGAAACGGCCGTCGTCGATCCCTGCTCACCTCCTCCTTCCTCACACTACCCCGTGCTGTGAAGAAAATTGGTGATGTTTCACATGTCTGAATAAAGGACTTAGACCACACTGAGGTTGGTGAGTGCTGCCGCATTTTTTCTATTTTTATACTTACAAATAAGTTTCTGGAAAAAGGGTATAACAAAGAAACCCTTGTGACATCTAAAGAAGTTGTCCTGAAAAAATCCCACCAGGAGATGATTAATGCAACCCCGAAACCAAGGGGGTTAAGTGATTTTGCCCCCATAATAACTCAGTACAATGCCAATTCAAATATTCTCCGTAAAATAGTGAAAAAGCATTGGCATATATTAAAAATGACAAAATCATAGGGGAACAAATTCCCACTCACCCCTGTTTTGTTTATAAAAAATTTTGTAGTCTGGGAAATATGGTTGCCCCTACTATACAAAATAAATCTTTTATTAAAAAATCTACTGTACATTTTTTCAAAATATCCTAAAAGGTTTTTTTCCTGCCGCAGGTGCAGGATGTGCCAGCAGATTGCAACCCATAACCAAACAAGCATTAATAAGGGGGATGCAAAGTTTAAGATCAATAATTTTATTACATGCTCCACAGCGGGAGTCATATATACTATCAAATGTCCATGTGAAAAACTTTATGTGGGACGTACCAAACGCCCACTTAGGGTTAGAATCAATGAGCATATACGAAATATAAAGAAAAATTTCCTTGGACACTCGCTTTCTGAACACTTTGCAGAATATCACAGTGGACTGGTCCATAATGTGAAGGTCACTGGCATTGAAATTGTACATCCCCACTGGAGAAAGGACAACTATATTAAATGCATGTCACTCACAGAGACTAAATGGATCTTTTTGCTGGACACTTTGATCCCAAAAGGACTTAACAGTGAGGTGGAGCTTTTTTGGCTTCTATTGATGAGCACAATGTAGGAAGATATATAAGGATCGCCAACTGGGGTAAGGACCATCCCTGAGGAAGGAACGGTTTATGGTCCTTACCACTATTCGTACTCACACTCCAGTCATGCGGGTTGTCACGTGAACTACTGCGTCACGCAGGTCCTTCAAACTAGCCGCACTCACTGTTCTCGCACTACGTGGTGTCTGGATACCAGGACCCAGAAACTCCGCTGCTCACTGGAGTCTACAGACGGAGTAGCTGCCACTGGCCGGGGCAGCTCTCCGGCATTATTCTACAGACTTTACAGAATCTTCTGGCTCATCCTACCCGACCCAGGACAATCTGGACACCACGGACAAGACTGGTTATCTTTTTAATGGTAAGAAACATATACATTCTACTGCAACCTAGATTCTATAGATCATCACTGCAAGTATATTGCATTGCACTGATTGCAGGTAATATCTGCTGGCTACTTTTAGTCAGCTGACCAGACCTCAATGCGGTTTATGGTGGCTATACTATACAAATCTGAGTATTTTTTGCCAAACCACCCATTTGGGTCTGCTTCTTTTCAGTGCAAATACATTTCTTTAGTTACGTTCCTATCCTATGTCCTATACTGTTGCTAAACCACTTACTATAACTACTATAAGCAATTCTTATGCTATCCTAAGCTTATCTTGTACTATACTCTTCTCACATTATGCATTAACACTTCACATGCTGTATTATAGTACACTACATAAGATGCACATCACTTTTACATATAAAACCACATGACAATGTCTAAGAACACGTTTTTTGTCTCCGGGGCAGGAACAGGATAAGACAGACCACATTCCTAAGCCTGTAGAGTGGCAGGTATGGCACCACTCTGGAGAGTACATCATTGCGATGGGTGGAGATTAGCCCCTGTGGTCAGATGTCATCGCTAGTGTGGGTGACATGTAATGATGTGCGGAAGAAGTAGGCAATAGGGAGCAGCAGTACTTGAATGAAAGCTAATCCTCAGTAAGGGAAATGTATTATTGCTGAAGGAGCGCCATATGAATGTTGTGCAAGTGTCCCCTCAAGGGCAGCATGATGCACCATTGTCGATAAAACTCAACTGAATTATGCAAGTTACCCACAACTGTAGACTTCTTATTTAATTACTCTTTCTTGATACAGATGATAACGCCACTGTCAGGATTTGCTCGTTTTGCAGCTTTCAATAGGGGATATATATTATAAATGTGATTGTTTGTTTCTTTAGTATTTCGTCCTTGTACTCCTCCTCATCTGTTGTGCTCCATCCTTTATGAGTCTACATTATGAGATTTAATATTCTACATGAATATAGTTAGAGGTCCTACTGTGCATAATATAAAAGAACAGACACAGCATAGAAATTTCCATCTTTTCAGAAGCTCCTTGGGTGCAATTGTGAAGCATGGACAGATAGAGCCATACGGCAAATAAATGTAAATGACCTCTAGATTGATATGAAAGCTATGCATTTGTAAAAGAAGGCAGAACATTCAATATCACTCAATACTCTTCAGTATTGTATCACATGAGATACTATGATAAACCAGAAACTAGTTGTCATGGAAACAAGACAAGCACTGAGCATACAAAGTACATTATACCTAATGAAACTGAGGAAAGCTGGAATGACTGATGCTTAGAAACCATGTTGTTTATACACAGGGGAAGGACATTGCTGTTTATCTGTGCCCAGCATGTGTACCTAAGACTCAGCAAACCCCATTAGTGTCTCTCTTCACATACACTACTGTGGAAAGTCAGGGATCGCCTTTCATCCATTAGAAAAATAGCAGAAAATTACATCAAAGCTTCAACGACTGTGTATATATATTTATATATATATATATATACAGTCATGGCCAAAAATGTTGGCACCTTTGAAATTGTTCTAGAAAATGAAGTATTTCTCCCATAACATTTTAAAATTGCACATGTTTTTTATATACATGTTTATTTCCTTTGGAGTATTGGAACAAAAAGCAGAGAAAAAAAGCAAATTCAAGATAATTTCACACAAAACACCAAAAATGGGGGGCAAAATTGTTATCACCTTTCCAAAATCGTGGTTAAACAACTTTGTTTCATGCATGTGATGCTTGTTCAAACTCACCTGAGGCAAGCAACAGGTGTGGGCAATTGTCACGGGAAACCTAGGTGTCACGGGAGACCTAGGTAGGCAAGAGCTAATAACCCGGGCCCCTGCAATTTCCCTCAACTCTGGGAAACCCTGACTGACCCTCTCCCAGAGTTTACACTGATGGTGTGCATGTCTGGGCCTCCATCCTCACCCTGTCTCCTGTTACAACCTCTGGCTGAAACCACCACACACCACCCAGTGAAGAGACCACTAACCAATACCCACAATTAGCACAGACAAGGATAACGGAAAATATACACCACGCCGCAGTCACACAGGAATACAAAATAAGTGCACAGGGCAAAACAAATACAAATATAGGAAGGAGGAAAATATGACAAAGGGAAATATACACCACCAGATACGATACTCCTTTTCCTAGACCACCACTCCAGACCGAGATAACCAAGCACAAGACAGAAGCTATAATCAGCAATGCCCAATGTTCAGAAGAACAATTTAAAGGCAGTGGGCGTGACCCAGCTTCCAATCCGAGCACCAGCTAAATTAACCCTGGACCAGCTAGATAAAATCTAGCCGACGCCACTGAGCGCATAGTGGACAAAAGCGGAATTACCGCTGTCTGTCGAACGCCCTAGTATGAACAGCGTCCGACATGACAGTACCCCGCCTTCTACGAGGGACCTCAGGGCCCTCACGACTTATAGGACCCGGCTTGTCCAGATGACGGCGGTGAAACATACTGACCAGCCGATCCGCATGAATGTCCGAGGCTGGTACCCAAGACCTCTCCTCCGGCCCATCACCACACCAGTGTACCAAGTACTGTAAGGTGCGGCGCACAATATGAGAGTCAACCACCTTGGAGACTTCAAATTCCAAATTACCATCCACCAAGACTGGAGAAGGCATCGGTGTCACGTCCACAAGACCCACCATCTTTTTTAGCAATGATCTGTGGAACACGTTGTGTATCTTATACACCGTAGGAAGCTCCAATCGGTAAGCTACTGGGTTAATGACAGCGGTGACCTTAAATGGACCAATAAACCTAGGACCCAATTTAAGGGATGGTATTTTGAGTCTTAAGTTTTTTGTGGATAACCACACCCAGTCATCCACACTCAGGTCCGGACCTGGCACACGCCTTCTGTCAGCCATATTTTTGTACCTAGCACCCACGCTCAACAAGCGCTGTTTAACTCTCCTCCAGACTGATGACAGTTGTACTCCTAACTGGTCTTCCTCTGGGACGCCGGAAGAGCCCCCCTGACTCAAAGTACAAAATTGAGGATGTAGCCCGTAAACACAAAAAAACGGAGACTCCCCAGAAGACTCCTGGCGGTGATTATTGATGGCAAACTCAGCCAAAGGAAGGAACGTCGACCACTCCTCCTGGTTATCAGAAACAAAGCAGCGTAAGTACTGCTCCAGATTTTGGTTCATACGCTCGGTCTGACCATTCGACTGAGGATGAAACGCCGAAGAATGAGACAACTTGATCCCCAGCCGTGAGCAAAACGCTTTCCAAAATTTTGCCACAAACTGAGTACCTCTATCGGAAACTATGTCAGACGGAACCCCATGAAGTCTGACCACCTCCTGCACAAATACCTGAGCCAGAGTCTTAGGCAACGAAGGCAAAGACACAAAGTGCGACATTTTTGAGAACCGATCAACAATCACCAAAATGACTGCGTTCCCAGCTGAGGAGGGCAAGTCAGTGATAAAATCCATGGAGATCTCCGTCCATGGCTTACTAGGTACCTCGAGAGGAAGTAGTGTGCCAACAGGACCGGACCGGGGCGTCTTAGCCCTAGCGCACGTGGTGCAAGCTGACACGTATGAAACCACGTCCTGTCGGATTTTGGGCCACCAAAACCGACGTGACACCAACTCCAAAGTACCCCTGGGTGGCCAGCCAGGACAGCATCATGATGCTCCGCCAAAACCTTTAAACTGAGATGAAGCGGTATAAACGATTTGTGGATGGGAAGCTCAGATGGTACCTCCTCTTGAGCCTCGGCAATCTCAGCCTCAACTTCGGTTGTGAGAGCCGAAACCACAACACCCTTTTGGAGGATGGGTACCGGATCTTCCCGAGGTTCTCCCCCCGGAAAACACCTGGACAGAGCATCCGCCTTAGTGTTTTTAGACCCAGGTCTGTAAGTAACAACAAAGTTGAACCTGTCATGGTTCTCAATGGCAAGAGAACGTAATAAAGCATACAAAAGGACTAGCTCTTGGAAGATGGGAACTCGAGCTGACCATGAGCTAAACCTACCGCACAACTAACAGTGGCCGGGTAGCGTGCCTACGTTTTATCCCTAGACGCCCAGCGCCAGCCGGAGAACTGACTGACCCTAGCAGAGGAAAATACAGACCTGGCTTACCTCTAGAGAAATTTTCCCCAAAAGGCAGACAGTAGCCCCCACATATATTGGCGGTGATTTTAGAGGAAATTGACATACGAAGTATGAAGATAGGTTTAGCAAATTGAGGTCCGCTTACTAGATAGTAGGAAGACAGAAAAGGGAACTTCACGGTCAGCTGAAAACCCTTTCAAA
The DNA here is from genome assembly GCF_051348905.1 of Ranitomeya variabilis. Lineage (NCBI taxonomy): Eukaryota > Metazoa > Chordata > Amphibia > Anura > Dendrobatidae > Ranitomeya > Ranitomeya variabilis. The sequence continues at coordinate 775,118,384 of NC_135233.1, read as the reverse complement.
ATACCATCCTGAAATTACTTTAAGACTCTAATATCAACTCATGACATCAGAGTGGCAATTTCAGCTCACAAGAGCTTCCAGCCTCAGAAATAATCAATCACAGAGAACTGGAACAAAAATGCAAAACAAACTTAGGACAACAAGTCCAACTTAGCTGATAGTTGTCTAGGAGCAGGAACATGCAACAGAAAGGCTTCTGGTAACATTGTTGGCCGGCATAGAAATGACTGAGGAGCAAGGCTAAATAGAAAACTCCCACATCCAGATGGAAAACAGGTGAACAGAGGAGATGAAGCACACAAGTGCAGTACCACCAGAAACCACCGGGGGAGCCCAGAAACCAAATTCACAACAGTACCCCCCCCTCAAGGAGGGGGCACCGAACCCTCACCAGAACCACCAGGGCGATCAGGATGAGCCCTATGAAAGGCACGGACCAAATCGGAGGCATGAACATCAGAGGCTGTCACCCAAGAGTTATCCTCCTGACCGTAGCCCTTCCACTTGACCAGATACTGAAGTCTCTGTCTGGAAACACGGGAGTCCAAGATCTTCTCGACAACGTACTCCAACTCACCCTCAACCAACACCGGAGCAGGAGGCTCCACGGAAGGCACAACCGGTACCTCATACCTGCGCAACAATGACCGATGGAAGACATTATGAATAGAAAAAGATGCAGGGAGGTCCAAACGAAAGGACACAGGGTTAAGAATCTCCAATATCCTGTACGGGCCGATGAACCGAGGCTTAAACTTAGGAGAAGAAACCTTCATAGGGACAAAACGAGAAGATAACCACACCAAGTCCCCAACACAAAGACGAGGACCAACACGACGACGGCGGTTGGCAAAATGCTGAGTCTTCTCCTGGGACAACTTCAAATTGTCCACCACATGCCCCCAAATCTGATGCAACCTCTCCACCACAGCATCCACTCCAGGACAATCCGAAGACTCCACCTGACCGGAAGAGAAACGAGGATGAAACCCCGAATTACAGAAGAAAGGAGAAACCAAGGTGGCAGAACTAGCCCGATTATTGAGGGCAAACTCCGCCAAGGGCAAAAAGGCAACCCAATCATCCTGATCCGCAGACACAAAACACCTCAAATAAGTCTCCAAGGTCTGATTAGTTCGCTCGGTCTGGCCATTAGTCTGAGGATGGAAAGCAGACGAAAAAGACAAATCAATGCCCATCCTAGCACAGAACGCTCGCCAAAATCTAGACACGAATTGGGTTCCCCTGTCAGAAACGATATTCTCCGGAATACCATGCAAGCGCACCACATTCTGAAAAAACAGAGGAACCAGCTCGGATGAGGAAGGCAATCTGGGCAAGGGAACCAAATGGACCATCTTAGAGAAACGGTCACACACCACCCAGATGACAGACATCTTCTGAGAAACAGGGAGATCAGAAATAAAATCCATGGAGATGTGAGTCCAAGGCCTCTTCGGAATAGGCAAGGATAACAACAATCCACTAGCCCGAGAACAACAAGGCTTGGCCCGAGCACAAACATCACAAGACTGCACAAAACCTCGCACATCTCGCGACAGGGAAGGCCACCAGAAGGACCTAGCCACCAAATCCCTGGTACCAAAGATTCCAGGATGACCTGCTAACACAGAAGAATGGACCTCTGAGATGACTCTACTGGTCCAATCATCAGGAACAAACATTCTACCAGGCGGGCAACGATCAGGTCTATTCGCCTGAAACTCCTGCAAGACCCGTCGCAAGTCTGGGGAAACAGCAGATAATATCACTCCATCCTTAAGGATACCTGTAGGTTCAGAATTACCAGGGGAATCAGGCTCAAAACTCCTAGAAAGGGCATCCGCCTTCACATTTTTAGAACCTGGTAGGTAAGAAACCACAAAATTAAACCGAGAGAAAAATAATGACCAGCGCGCCTGTCTAGGATTCAGGCGCCTGGCAGACTCAAGATAAATCAAATTCTTGTGGTCGGTCAATACCACCACCCGATGTCTAGCCCCCTCAAGCCAATGACGCCACTCCTCAAAAGCCCACTTCATAGCCAAGAGCTCCCGATTACCAATATCATAATTTCGCTCGGCGGGCGAAAATTTACGAGAAAAGAACGCACAAGGTCTCATCACGGAGCAGTCGGAACTTTTCTGCGACAAAACCGCCCCAGCTCCGATTTCTGAAGCGTCAACCTCAACCTGAAAAGGAAGAGTAACATCAGGCTGACGCAATACAGGGGCGGAAGAAAAGCGGCGCTTAAGCTCCCGAAAGGCCTCCACAGCAGCAGGGGACCAATCAGCAACATCAGCACCCTTCTTAGTCAAATCAGTCAACGGTTTAGCAACATCAGAAAAACCAGTTATAAATCGACGATAAAAATTAGCAAAGCCCAAAAACTTCTGAAGACTCTTAAGAGAAGAGGGTTGCGTCCAATCACAAATAGCCTGAACCTTGACAGGGTCCATCTCAATGGAAGAGGGGGAAAAAATGTACCCCAAAAACGAAATCTTTTGAACCCCAAAAACGCACTTAGAACCCTTTACACACAAGGAATTAGAGCGCAAAACCTGAAAAACCCTCCTGACCTGTTGGACATGAGAGTCCCAGTCATCCGAAAAAATCAAAATATCATCAAGATACACAATCAAAAATTTATCCAAATAATCACGGAAAATGTCATGCATAAAGGACTGAAAGACTGAAGGGGCATTTGAAAGACCAAAAGGCATTACTAAGTACTCAAAATGGCCCTCAGGCGTATTAAATGCGGTTTTCCACTCATCCCCCTGCTTAATTCGCACCAAATTATACGCCCCACGAAGATCAATCTTAGAGAACCACTTGGCCCCCTTTATTCGAGCAAACAAATCAGTAAGCAGTGGCAAAGGATACTGATATTTAACCGTGATTTTATTCAAAAGCCGATAATCAATACACGGCCTCAAAGAGCCATCTTTTTTAGCTACAAAGAAAAAACCGGCTCCTAAGGGAGATAACGAAGGACGAATATGTCCCTTTTCCAAGGACTCCTTAATATATTCCCGCATAGCAGCATGTTCAGGCACAGATAGATTAAATAAACGACCCTTTGGAAACTTACTGCCCGGAATCAGATCTATAGTACAATCGCAATCTCTGTGCGGAGGTAGTGAACCAAGTTTAGGCTCCTCAAAAACGTCACGATAATCAGATAAAAATTCCGGAATCTCAGAGGGAAAAGATGATGAAATGGAAACCAAAGGTACGTCCCCATGAGTCCCCTGACATCCCCAGCTTAACACAGACATTGCTTTCCAGTCGAGGACTGGGTTATGAGATTGCAGCCATGGCAATCCAAGCACCAACACATCATGTAGATTATACAACACAAGGAAGCGAATAATCTCCTGGTGATCCGGATTAATACGCATAGTTACTTGTGTCCAGTATTGTGGTTTGTTACTAGCCAATGGCGTGGAGTCAATACCCTTCAGAGGTATAGGAACTTCCAGAGGCTCTAAATCAAACCCACAGCGTTTGGCAAAGGACCAATCCATAAGACTCAAAGCGGCGCCAGAGTCGACATAGGTGTCCGCGGTAATAGACGATAAAGAGCAAATCAGGGTCACAGATAGAATAAACTTAGACTGTAAAGTGCCAATTGAAACAGACTTATCAACCTTCTTAGTACGTTTAGAGCATGCTGATATAACATGAGTTGAATCACCACAATAGAAGCATAACCCATTTTTTCGCCTAAAATTCTGTCGTTCGCTTCTGGACAGAATTCTATCACATTGCATAATCTCTGGCGTCTTCTCAGTAGACACCGCCAAATGGTGCACAGGTTTGCGCTCCCGCAAACGCCGATCAATCTGAATAGCCATTGTCATGGACTCATTCAGACCTGTAGGCACAGGGAACCCCACCATAACATCTTTAATGGCATCAGAGAGACCCTCTCTGAATTTCGCCGCCAGGGCGCACTCATTCCACTGAGTAAGCACAGACCACTTACGAAATTTTTGGCAGTATATTTCAGCCTCATCTTGCCCTTGAGACAGGGCCATTAAGGCTTTTTCAGCCTGAATTTCTAAATGAGGTTCCTCATAAAGCAACCCCAAAGCCAGGAAAAACGCATCCACATTGAGCAACGCAGGATCCCCTGGTGCCAAAGCAAATGCCCAATCCTGAGGGTCGCCCCGGAGCAAGGAAATTACAATCCTGACCTGCTGTGCAGGATCTCCAGCGGAGCGAGATCTCAGAGACAAAAATAATTTACAATTATGTTTGAAATTCTGGAAGCGAGATCTATCCCCAGAGAAAAATTCAGGTAAAGGAATTCTAGGTTCAGATGTAGGAGCATGAATAACGAAATCCTGTAAGCTTTGAACCTTCATAGCGAGATTATTCAAACCTGTAGCTAAACTCTGAGGATCCATATTAATCAGGTGAAATCAGAACCATTCAAGGATTAGAAGGAGAGAGAGACGAAGGCTGCAGTAAGCAGAGATGCTAGTGAATCAACTAATGAGCAAACTCAGGAAAAAAAAAAAAAAAAATCTCTGCAGACTTCTTTTCTCTCCTTTCTTCTGCCAATTATTTTAACTCTTGGCCGGCCAAACTGTCATGGTTCTCAATGGCAAGAGAACGTAATAAAGCATACAAAAGGACTAGCTCTTGGAAGATGGGAACTCGAGCTGACCATGAGCTAAACCTACCGCACAACTAACAGTGGCCGGGTAGCGTGCCTACGTTTTATCCCTAGACGCCCAGCGCCAGCCGGAGAACTGACTGACCCTAGCAGAGGAAAATACAGACCTGGCTTACCTCTAGAGAAATTTTCCCCAAAAGGCAGACAGTAGCCCCCACATATATTGGCGGTGATTTTAGAGGAAATTGACATACGAAGTATGAAGATAGGTTTAGCAAATTGAGGTCCGCTTACTAGATAGTAGGAAGACAGAAAAGGGAACTTCACGGTCAGCTGAAAACCCTTTCAAAATACCATCCTGAAATTACTTTAAGACTCTAATATCAACTCATGACATCAGAGTGGCAATTTCAGCTCACAAGAGCTTCCAGCCTCAGAAATACAGTGGGGCAAAAAAGTATTTAGTCAGTCAGCAATAGTGCAAGTTCCACCACTTAAAAAGATGAGAGGCGTCTGTAATTTACATCATAGGTAGACCTCAACTATGGGAGACAAACTGAGACAAAAAAATCAAGAACATCACATTGTCTGTTTTTTTATCATTTTATTTGCATATTATGGTGGAAAATAAGTATTTGGTCAGAAACAAACAATCAAGATTTCTGGCTCTCACAGACCTGTAACTTCTTCTTTAAGAGTCTCCTCTTTCCTCCACTCATTACCTGTAGTAATGGCACCTGTTTAAACTTGTTATCAGTATAAAAAGACACCTGTGCACACCCTCAAACAGTCTGACTCCAAACTTCACTATGGTGAAGACCAAAGAGCTGTCAAAGGACACCAGAAACAAAATTGTAGCCCTGCACCAGGCTGGGAAGACTGAATCTGCAATAGCCAACCAGCTTGGAGTGAAGAAATCAACAGTGGGAGCAATAATTAGAAAATGGAAGACATTCAAGACCACTGATAATCTCCCTCGATCTGGGGCTCCACGCAAAATCCCACCCCGTGGGGTCAGAATGATCACAAGAACGGTGAGCAAAAATCCCAGAACCACGCGGGGGGACCTAGTGAATGAACTGCAGAGAGCTGGGACCAATGTAACAAGGCCTACCATAAGTAACACACTACGCCACCATGGACTCAGATCCTGCAGTGCCAGACGTGTCCCACTGCTTAAGCCAGTACATGTCCGGGCCCGTCTGAAGTTTGCTAGAGAGCATTTGGATGATCCAGAGGAGTTTTGGGAGAATGTCCTATGGTCTGATGAAACCAAACTGGAACTGTTTGGTAGAAACACAACTTGTCGTGTTTGGAGGAAAAAGAATACTGAGTTGCATCCATCAAACACCATACCTACTGTAAAGCATGGTGGTGGAAACATCATGCTTTGGGGCTGTTTCTCTGCAAAGGGGCCAGGACGATTGATCCGGGTACATGAAAGAATGAATGGGGCCATGTATCATGAGATTTTGAGTGCAAACCTCCTTCCATCAGCAAGGGCATTGAAGATGAAACGTGGCTGGGTCTTTCAACATGACAATGATCCAAAGCACACCGCCAGGGCAACGAAGGAGTGGCTTCGTAAGAAGCATTTCAAGGTCCTGGAGTGGCCTAGCCAGTCTCCAGATCTCAACCCTATAGAAAACCTTTGGAGGGAGTTGAAAGTCCGTGTTGCCAAGCGAAAAGCCAAAAACATCACTGCTCTAGAGGAGATCTGCATGGAGGAATGGGCCAAAATACCAACAACAGTGTGTGGCAACCTTGTGAAGACTTACAGAAAACGTTTGACCTCTGTCATTGCCAACAAAGGATATATTACAAAGTATTGAGATGAAATTTTGTTTCTGACCAAATACTTATTTTCTACCATAATATGCAAATAAAATGATAAAAAAACAGACAATGTGATTTTCTGGATTTTTTTTTCTCAGTTTGTCTCCCATAGTTGAGGTCTACCTATGATGTAAATTACAGACGCCTCTCATCTTTTTAAGTGGTGGAACTTGCACTATTGCTGACTGACTAAATACTTTTTTGCCCCACTGTAATCAATCACAGAGAACTGGAACAAAAATGCAAAACAAACTTAGGACAACAAGTCCAACTTAGCTGATAGTTGTCTAGGAGCAGGAACATGCAACAGAAAGGCTTCTGGTAACATTGTTGGCCGGCATAGAAATGACTGAGGAGCAAGGCTAAATAGAAAACTCCCACATCCAGATGGAAAACAGGTGAACAGAGGAGATGAAGCACACAAGTGCAGTACCACCAGAAACCACCGGGGGAGCCCAGAAACCAAATTCACAACATGAACCGCGTGAAAAACAATGCCCAGCGAGCCTGCCTGGGAGATAGACGCTTGGCAGACTCCAAATAAAGCAAATTCTTATGGTCGGTAATTACAATAACCTGATGAACCGACCCCTCCAAGAAGTGTCGCCATTCCTCAAAGGCCAACTTGATTGCCAACAACTCCCTGTTGCCGATATCGTAGTTACGTTCGGCTGACGATAGTTTCTTGGAGAAATAGGCGCAAGGACGCAAATCGCTCAAGGATGAGCCTTGTGACAACACCGCCCCCACACCAACCTCAGACGCATCGACTTCCACAACAAAAGGTTTCGATACGTCTGGCTGCACAAGAATGGGGGTCGAAACAAAACTGTTCTTAAGAAACTCAAATGCGCGCACAGCGGCCTCAGGCCAAACGGAGAAATTGGTACCCTTTTTAGTCATGTCTGTTAGCGGTTTAGCAATGATAGAAAAATCCTTGATAAACTTCCTATAGTAGTTAGAAAACCCAAGGAACCGCTGAAGTGCTTCTAGGTTATCAGGCCGTTCCCAACGCAACACCGCTTGCACCTTAGCGGCGTCCATTTTAAACCCAGAAGCAGACACAATATAACCCAAGAAAGGCAACTCCTGAACCGAAAATACACATTTCTCAAGTTTTGCATAGAGCTTATTCTCTCTGAGAAGCTGTATCACCTGCCTGACATGATCTAAATGAGTTTCACGGTCGCTAGAATATATGAGAATGTCATCCAGGTATACAATAACGAATTTCCCCAAAACATGTGAGAACACATCATTTATGAAATGTTGGAACACTGCTGGTGCGTTTGTCAACCCAAATGTGGCATCACCAAATTTTCAAAATGACCCTCAGGGGTATTAAAAGCCGTCTTCCACTCATCACCTTGACGGACTCTTATGAGGTTATACGCCCCCCTGAGGTCAAGCTTGGTAAACCACTTAGCACCTGCCACCTGGTTGAACAAATCTGGTATCAGTGGCATAGGGTATGGATCACGAACCGTAATCTGGTTCAACTCCCTGAAATCCAGACACGGGCGTAGTCCGCCATCTTTCTTCTTAACGAAGAAGAACCCCGCTGCCACAGGCGAGGATGAAGGCCTGATGTGCCCTTTGCTCAAACTGTCAGCAATGTAATCCTTTAACGCTTTAAACATCCTTGCTTTAGGCAATTTGGCCCCTGGTTTAAACCTGATAGTACAGTCATAGGAGCGATGTGGTGGCAACTCTGAACAACCCTTCTCAGAGAACACATCCGCAAAATCCAGAAGTCACTCAGGAACGCTTGAAGTCACAACAGACACACTTGTGGCCAGGCAATTCTCCTGGCAGAATTCGCTCCACTGAATTATGTCCTGAGTTTTCCAATCAATAACCGGGTTGTGCATAGACAACCATGGGAAACCCAAAATCACGTGTGCAGGAAGATTCCTGAGCACCTTACATGTAATCTGCTCGAAATGTAGAACCCCAATGTGGAGTTTCACCTCAGCCACAAACTCAGTAATCTCCCCCTGTGAGAGAGGAGCTGCATTGATGGTGACCACGCGGATAGGATGAGGCAGTTTTTTGATCCTAAAACCTGCTGTGCGCGCAAACTCCTCATCAATGAGATTTGTGGCAGAACCGCTATCCACAAAAACAGTGATTGGCAGCTCTCTGCCAGCGATGATAACTTTGGCAGGGAGCATGCATTAAGAAACCACCATGGAGGATATGCATAAGCTCAGATTGGCCTCCTCCACACCCTCTGAGCTTAGATGTTTTCCGCCATTGCGTTTTTCTTAGACAGCAGAGGACAAATGTTAACAAAATGACCAGTTTTACCACAGTAAAAACAGGCTCCCTGCTTCTTGAGCACAGGGGCTCGACGCTTAACATGTGACACCCCTGTAATTTGCATAGGCTCCGTGGGCTCACCTGCAGCAACCTCACGTGAACCTACACCTTCTCCCATAGGTGGCGTCTCATGCTCCCCCTGACGCAAACGGTGATTAATGCGGACAACAAGACTCATAGCGGAATCTAGAGAAGCAGGAGTCTCGTACATCAGGAGGGCTTTTTTAACCCTTCCAGAAACCCCATGAATAAACTGACTCCGCAGCGCGGGATCATTCCACTGTGTGTCGACCACCCAGCGGCGAAATTCAGAACAGTAATCCTCTGCAACACGCTCCCCCTGTCGAATAGCGCGTATCTTAGATTCTGCTAGAGCCATTCTGTCAGGATCATCATAAATGTGTCCAAGAGCAGAAAAAAACTCTCCACTGAGTTAAATGTAGCAGAATCAGAAGGCAAAGAAAACGCCCATGCTTGAGGATCCCCGTTTAGTAATGACAACACCAGACCCACACGCTGAGCCTCATTACCTGAGGAGATCGGGCGCATACGAAAATAAAGTTTGCAAGCTTCACGAAAAGTAACAAATTTACTGCGTTCCCCAGCAAACCTTTCAGGCAAAGGAAACTTAGGCTCAGCAACTCTACCTGCCGCTCCAGCTTGCACATTAGATACTGCTAGTCCCTGTTGCTGCACTGCCCTCCTCAACTCAGTGACCTGCAGGGACAGCGCCTCCAGCTGACGGGTTACGGAAGTCATGGAATCCATGGAATTCAAATAATGTTGGCCGATTATAATGTCACGGGAAACCTAGGTGTCACGGAAGACCTAGGTAGGCAAGAGCTAATAACCCGGGCCCCTGCAATTTCCCTCAACTCTGGGAAACCCTGACTGACCCTCTCCCAGAGTTTACACTGATGGTGTGCATGTCTGGGCCTCCATCCTCACCCTGTCTCCTGTTACAACCTCTGGCTGAAACCACCACACACCACCCAGTGAAGAGACCACTAACCAATACCCACAATTAGCACAGACAAGGATAACGGAAAATATACACCACGCCGCAGTCACACAGGAATACACAATAAGTGCACAGGGCAAAACAAATACAAATATAGGAAGGAGGAAAATATGACAAAGGGAAATATACACCACCAGATACGATACTCCTTTTCCTAGACCACCACTCCAGACCGAGATAACCAAGCACAAGACAGAAGCTATAATCGGCGACGCCCAATGTTCAGAAGAACAATTTAAAGGCAGTGGGCATGACCCAGCTTCCAATCCAAGCACCAGCTAAATTAACCCTGGACCAGCTAGATAAAATCTAGCCGACACCACTGAGCGCATAGTGGACAAAAGCGGAATTACCGCTGTCTGTCGAACGCCCTAGTATGAACAGCGTCCGACATGACAGCAATGTGAAAATCACGCCTGAAACTAGGTAAAAAGGGGAGAAGTTGACTCAAACTTTACATTTTGTGTCTGTGTGTGCTACACTAAGCATGGATAACAGAAAGAGGAGAAGAGAGCTGTCTGAGCACTTGGGAAACAAAATGGTTGAAAAATATTAATAATCTCCAGAGATCCTGATGTTCCTTTGTCCACGGTGCATAGCATAATCAAGATGATTACAACCCATGGCACTGTAGGTAATCTCTCTGGACATGGTCGCAGAGAATAATTGATGAAAGGTTGCAATGCAGGAAGTCTGGATTGGAAGTAAATGAAACTCATACGGCAAAAACACAGGGTGTTAATGATCATACATAACAATTTTTTGTATCAAAGAATATAAGCCATGTGTGTATGTGAAAGGACTACCATGCACTTATCGTCATGAAACATGAGCAAAACAAGAGGAAAGGGATGACATACCAGTCAAACTAGATGAACAAAATAATCTCTATTTGTTAACAGGATAACAACAGGTTTTAGGGGGAGGGGAGTGTATATTTCATTTCACAAAAATGTGTGCTGTAAAAAACTAGGTAGCATACAACGTGGGCATATCTGCATGCAATAAAATATAAATACATTAAAACAAAACTAATAATTAGTATAATACATGTATACGGTATATCTCTCCATCTCAAAATCACAACCAGTGTTGCCATGATGTTACTTGGCTGCAGATAGAGTACCTGCATAGGAAGTAAAATGCTGAATAGTATCACTATAGAGTGTATCTAAACATATGCTAACAACTATATACCAAGCAAATGCTGGCAAATGTAAAAAAACCCTACCTACTAAAATACTAAGATACGAATACAAATGAAGCTCTGTGTTCGCCGGCACTTTCGTGGTCAGTGGAGCGCCAATCAGTTCCTGACCCCCATGTGCTACGGTGTGTGAACGCTGCTGAATTCACGGCAGCACGATGAGGAGACCTCATCACGCTGCTGACATCAATGCAGAGTGCCGGGCAGGAAAACAAGCCGGAGCCTGGAGCAGATAAGCGCTGACACAGCTGAAGATGCTGTGGTGGTGGGTGTTGTGGGGCAATTGCACTGTATGGATAACATGGGTGAGATAAGAGGGGGGGATTGTGTTGTATGGAGAACAAGAGGGTGTCAGGGGAGGACTCCATTTGAGAACATTGGGGGATAAGAGGGGGATTGTGCTATATGCAGAACATGGGGGGTCAGGGTAGGACTCCATATTGAGAACATGGGGGGAAGAGAGGGGGGAATGTGCTGTATGGAGAATATGGGAAGTCTCAGGGGAGGACTCTCTATTGAGAACATGAGGGAGGAACTCTGTATGGAGAACATGGGGGGAGTAACTCTGTATGGAGAACTTGGGGGGTGGGGACTCTATGTATGGGCAATTATTTATATAGGGACCCAACATATTTCTTATTTAGGGCACAGTGTGGGTGATTATTTTTATTCAGGATGCCCTTCAGGGATCTCACCAAGGTCACCGCAGTTCAGCCTGGCTGGGAACTCAGCCTCAGTGACTGTTAGGTAACCTCGATGATGTCACTGCTATTCAGTAAAGTCACTAATGTTTCTCAGCCTTGATTGTCGCATCCTGGCACCATCCAGGTTGAAAACTGTTTATCCCCCAAATATGGATTATGGCGTGGGACAGAAAGACGGATAGGTGAGGGATATTGTTGTTTTTCATTTTTAGTTTACTTACAGGAGACGAGGGATTCAGTGGAATTAGGCATTAGTTGAGTATAATTATGTTTGTTATTTTTTTTAAAGTAAAAGAATAAAGAACGTTATTCTGTCTGTTTATTTACAATATAATGATGGGATTAGTAATGGAGAGGTGTCTTATAGACACCTCTCCATTAGTAACTCGTGGGCTTGATGTCACCAGACAATACAAAGGTGACATCAACCCCACAAATATGAACCCCACTTGCCTCCACTACAGGGCAAGTGGGAAGAGCCAGGCAAAGCACCAGAAAAGGTGCATCTATTAGATGCACCTTTTCTGGGTGGCTGTGGGCTGCTATTTTAGGCTGGGGGGTCAATACCCATGGCTCTTACCAGTCTGAGATTACCAGCCCCCAGCTGTCTACTTTTGCAAGGCTGGTTGTCAAAAATGGAGGGAACCCCACACCGTTTTTTTAAATTATTTACTTAAATAATTAAAATATACGACATGGGGACCCCTCTATTTTTGATAACCAGCCTTGCTGAAGCTGACAACGAGGGTTGCGGTTCCCAGCTGTTAGTTTTGCTTGGCTGATTATCAAAAATACAGGGCAATCCACATCATTTTTTTTTTTTTAATTATTTATTTAGAGGGCAGGAGCCGGCTGATGAATAGTCCTATCAGCCGCTCCTGCTTTCACTGTTATTAGCGGCAGCAGGTGTCAGCTGATGGGAGCGGTAGTCAGATCACCTGCCACCAGTGACTGGTGGTGAACTTTATACCTCCGATCACAGCTGCTGGCTCACGTGGTTCTTTAACCGGCGGTGATGATTGCAGAAGTGGTGTTTGCCGTGCTGTCATGCATTTGACAGCGCAACAAACACCCAGTGTTCAGGGAGCCAAACCCGAACAGTAGCACAGACTTACTGGTGTTCAGTACGGATGCTGAACTTTACTGTTCAGGTTCGCCCATCTCTACATGTGATAGCAATATGCTCACTGCACCCCTGGATGAATTCATGGGGGGGGGGTGTAGTTTGTAAAATGAGGTAACTTATGGAGGGTTTCTGTTTATCTAGCAGATCATGGGCTCTGCTAATGTAACAAGGCACCACCAAACCATTCCAGCAAAATCTGAACTCCGATATGGCGCTCCTTCCCTTCTGAGCTTTGCACTGTACCCCATATGTGGTCAAAAACGACTTTTGAGGGATTGGTGTACTCAGGAGAGATTGCACACAAAATTGTATTGTCCATTTTGCTTCTGTTGCCCTTGAGAAAATGAAAAATTTGGGGCAAAACCAACATTTTTGAGGGAAAATTGTATTTTTTCTTTTCATAGTTCAATATTCTAAAATTATATGAAGCACCTGTGTATTCAATGTGCTCACCACACATCTAGATAACTTCCTTGAGGGGTGTAGGCTCCTAAATGGGGTCACTTGTGTGAGGTTTCCACTGTTCAGGCACATCAGGGGCTCTCCAAATGAGACATGACATCTGCTAATGATGCCAGGAAATTTTACATTCAAAAAGTCAAATGACGCTACTTCCCTTCTGAGCCCTGCCGTGCACGCAAACAGTGGTTTGTTTTCTCCCTGATATGGGGTATTGGCATGCTCAGCAGAAATTGTACAACAAATTTTGTGGTCCATTTTCTCCTGTTACGCATGTGAAAATAAAAAATCTGGAGCTAAAGTAACATTTTTGTGAACAAAAGTAAAATGTTTATTTTTTTTTCACAGTGCCTTAATTCCTGTGAAGCACCTGAAGGGTTAATAAACTTCTTTAATGTGGTTTTGAGCACTTTGAGGGGTCCAGTTTTTAGAATGGTGACATTTGTGGGTATTTTCTGTCACACAGGCCTCTCAAAGTCAGTTCAAATGTGATGAAGTCCCTAAAAATGGTTTTGTAAATTTTGTTAGAAAAATTAGAAATTGCTGATCAACTTTTAACCCTTCTAACTTCCCAACAAAAAAAAATCTTTAAAACATGATGCAGATGTAAAGTAGACATGTGGTAAATGTAAATTTTTAACTATTTTGTGTGACATAACTCTTTGGTTTAAGGTCATAAAAATTTAAAAGTTTGAAATTTGCAAAATTTTCTACATTTTCACCAAACTTCCAATGCTTTCACAAATAAATGCAAGTCATATCGAACATATTTTACTACTATCATGAATTACAATATGTCACTAGATAGCATTGTCAAAATCACTGGAATACCTTGATGCGCTCCATAGTTATTACTTCATAAAATGACACTGCACAGCAGGGGTGGGGAACCATTATCCAGTCGGGGGCCATTTGGAAATTTCTACTATCATTCAGGAGCCACATAGCAATGATCACCTTGAAAATTCCCCCGGTATATTTAGTCAAACAATTAATTACGGTAACTCACCCTTGATGTGATGGCTGAAGCTGCTTCTCTTTGGTGCAGCTGTGATGTTAGGTGATGCTGATCATGTTGCTTCTCACAGCTGCTTTTCCAGGGGTGTCATGAAGATCACAGGGGGCACAGAAAAAACAGGGGGCACAAAGATCAAAGGAGGGCACATAGCTGGGGGCACATAGCTGGAAGGGACAGAGATCACAGGGAGCACAGATCACATGGGAGCACAAATATCACAGGGGGGTACATAGCAGGGGGGCACATAGATCACAGGGGACACAAAGCTGGGAGCCACAGAGATCACAGAGATGCACATACAGTACAGACCAAAAGTTTAGACACACCTTCTCATTTAAAGATTTTTCTGTATTTTCATGACTATGAAAATTGTACATTCACACTGAAGGCATCAAAACTATGAATTAACACATGTGGAATTATATACGTAACAAAAAAGTGTGAAACAACTGAAATTATGTCTTATATTCTAGGTTCTTCAAAGTAGCCACCTTTTGCTTTGACGACTGCTTTGCACACTCTTGGCATTCTCTTGATGAGCTTCAAGAGGTAGTCACTGGGAATGGTTTTCAATTCACAGGTGTGCCCTGTCAGGTTTAATAAGTGGGATTTCTTGCCTTAGGCTACTTTCACACTAGCGTCATTTGCAATACGTCGCAATGCGTCGTTTAGGAGAAAAAACGCATCCTGCAAAGTTGTCTGCAGGATGTGTTTTTTCCCCATAGACTTACATTACCGACGCATTGCGACGTATCGCCACACGTCGCAACCATCGTGCGATGGTTGCGTCGTGTTTTGGCGGACCGTTGGCACAAAAAAAGTTACATGTAACGTTTTTTTGTGCGTCGAGTCCGCCATTTTCGACCGCGTATGCGCATCCGAAACTCCGCCCCCTCCTCCTCGGACCTTACAATGGGGCAGCAGAAGCGTCGTAAGACTGCTTCCGCTGCCCACATCAGGCATTTCTTTCACAACGCGCATCGGCACATCGGGCCGACGCATAGCGACGGCCCCGTGCAGACGTTAGTGTGGAAGCAGCCTTATAAATGGGGTTGGGACCATCAGTTGTGTTGTGCAGAAGTCTGGTGGATACATAGCTGATAGTCCTACTGAATAGACTGTTAGAATTTGTATTATGGCAAGAAAAAAGCAGCTAAGTAAAGAAAAACGAGTGGCCATCATTACTTTAACAAATGAAGGTCAGTCTGTCAGAAAAATTGGGAAAACTTTGAAAGTGTCCCCAAGTGCAGTGGCAAAAACCATCAAGCACCACAAA
This sequence comes from Ranitomeya variabilis, assembly GCF_051348905.1. NCBI lineage: Eukaryota > Metazoa > Chordata > Amphibia > Anura > Dendrobatidae > Ranitomeya > Ranitomeya variabilis. The sequence goes on along the minus strand of NC_135233.1, from coordinate 775,102,788 downwards.
GAAACTGGCTCACATGAGGACTGCCCCAGGAAAGGAAGACCAAGAGTCACCTCTGCTTCTGAGGATAAGTTTATCTGAGTCACCAGCCTCAGAAATTGCAGGTTAACAGCAGCTCAGATTACAGACCAGGTCAATGCCACACAGAGTTCTAGCAGCACAGTGGCTCCTTCTTCAGGCTGAATTACAAATAATCTTGCCTCAAGAAGGAGCCCCTGTGCTTTGAAAGCTTGCAAACATTATTTTCTGGTTAGCCAATAAAGGTATCACTCTGAGAATACTTTTGCCATCATTGGACAGAAAAGTATTCACATAGATAAGCCCAGAGACTTTTGGGATAATATGTCAGCTGATTTGTCAAAATTGTAACGTGTGAGGGAATGGATCCAGTTATATTTCTCCTAAAGCTACCAATGAATTCTGCAGTAGGGACAAAGCAACAGTCCATCATGGTAGATGTAGTATGACTATGTTTGACTTGTCAAACCTGATGGAACCATGAATTCTGCTTTCTATGAGAAAATATTTAAGAAGAATATCCTTTTATAAGTTTGTGGCATAAATTTCCATCACAGTTATACAGCAGGACAATGACTCCAAAATTAAAGGGAACCTGTCAGCAGGATTTTGCTAAGTAAAGTACCCACATGGCCATATTGGTGCTGTGATACTGATAAAAATGGCACCTGTGGTAACAAAATCCATTTTGTGGATTTTGTGTAATCAGGGTTTTAAGTTTTCCTATAATCAGAGCTTTGGGCATCGGGGCTGGACTATGGGTAGGGTCTTCGGCTCTGCCACGGTCCTTCCACTGCTCCTGTCATCTTTGTCATCCTCCCAATTTAAGCTTCGCACACTTGCGGACCTAGCTGTGACGGCACTTGCACACATTGACCTCTTTGCAGTCTTCAGGAAAATGGCGCCAGTGGTGGTGCATGCGCAGATTTGGACCTTGGCTCAATGACGATACTACAAAGAAGAGTTGGCAAAAATTCTTCCATAGTCATGTAAAAGACTCATCGTATGTTTATCATGTTTGACAGGCAGTTATTTTAAGGCTGGGTTTAGGCCACTGTATTGAAAAAATAGGTATAATTGTGGGTAGGAACTAAATTTGTCTTCCACAGCATGCAATATTTTGGACACCGTAAAATATTGCATGCTGTGACTTACACTTGCTATAATAGGTCAGTGCTGTGTCCATGTGTGGTCTATTCCATGGTCTATGTTATGGAATCAGTGTAGCTGCTGGTTTGTAGCTTTGTTTTTTAAAAATTACCAAGGCATAGTCGCACATGAGGAGAAGGGAAACAAGTCCAGCCCCTACGCATGCTGACTACATTGTTTTAACTACTATTTGCATAGATATTACATTGCATACGTCATATAATAAGGGGTCTTATTGCCAAATCTGATGCAACACATGATACCACGTGTTGTCATATTATTATTACAATCCTTATTGCCTTAGTAATGTGAACATATGCCAACAGTATCAATGTAGTTGACAATATGTAAAAAAAAAACAACATTATTATTGTCTCCCATGTCCGAATTGTATAACAAGCTCTTGGCACTATATTCAGTGAGAGCTAGACTCTGCGCTACACCTTGACAAAGTGTAGTAGAAATGGAAAAAGAAGCACTGTCCCTCGTGGCACTGTTATAACAAATCTGATAAAATATGAATATTTGTAATTTTAATGTATAGTTCTCTACTGTGCTGGTTCTCTTATTTCATGCACAAATCTTTTATACAGTACAATGTCACATTTACTGCTTTCCCAATATTCGTTTTGCAACTTAATCCATATTATTTCTAATGTGCTTTGTTGAGATTATCCCCTTGTATGATACATTTTCGGGTCTTCACTGTGCAGTATAAAGCATTTTAGCACATTTAATTTAGCTTAGCTTACTAATGTTTTAAAAAAAATTTCATGGAAAGAGAAAATATTTCTTAGCTACTTATCCATTACATATTATTAACAATGTTGACATTGATCTTTTTGATTGATCTTTAATATGCCATTTGTAACATGCCTGATATAGGCTGTGAAACCACGTTGAATTTTTTATGTGTTTCTGCCGCATTTTTTGCCGCAGTGGAAATGCATAAAAACGCTTAAAAGCCGCATTCCCATGCAATTCTATGGGATTCCGCAGTTGCTGTGCCCATGCTGCGGATTTTCCCACTGCGGAATCACATAGCGATAAAATCCGCAACATGTTCATTATTTCTGCGGAATCGCGGTGATTCCGCAGCCATAGGATTGCATTGAAATGCTCACTTTACGCATGTGGCTATGCCCACCATGTGTAAAGTGAGCGCTTCATGTGCGGATGGTACCCTGGTCTGGAAGAGAGGAGACTAACCTTCAGGCCTTGGGGAACCATATTTCTGTAAAAAAAAAGAATTCAAACAAAAATAGGATATACTTACCATCTGATGGCCCCCGGAGTCCTCCCGCCTCTCAGCGGTGCACGTGGCGGATTCCATTCCCAGGGATGCATTGTGCGAAGGACCTGGGAAGACACGAGTCTCGGTCGCTAGAGCGTGACGTCACAAAGGTCCTTTGCGCAAAGCATCCCTGGGAACGGAACGTACCGGGAGCGCCGCTGAGGAGATTGGGGGATATTGGAAGGTGAGAATAACCATATTTTTAATTTTTTAATTATTTTTAACATTCTGTCTTTTACTATTGATGCTGCATAGGCAGCATCAATAGTAAAAAGTTAGTCACACTTGTCAAGCACTATGCTTGACAAGTGTGACCAACCTGTCAATCACTTTTCCAAGTGATGCTTCAAATCGCTTGGAAAACGCAAGCATTCTTCAAGCTAAAAATGCTTTAAAAATGCTTGGTTTGTGGGAAAATGCATGCGAATTCCGCATGCATTTTAGCCGTGGCATGGAGTTGCGGAAATGCTGCGTACATTTCCGCAGCATTTCTGCAACTTGGGCACATAGCCATACAGTTACTAACTATTGAACCCATTCTATGCCTGGGTGGAGAGCATTTTGATTCGTACATTTTTAATTTTACTCCATTTTTTGAAGACACTGTGTCTGCGAATTTGATAAAATGGCACAGGAGATCGCGGTATGCGCACGTGCTGATTCTGGCGTCATTTTTTGAAGTAATGTACTACAACAGCAATGGCAAACCTTTTAGAAACCAAGTACCCAAACTGCAATATAAAACCCACTTATTTATCGCAAAGTGCCAACAAGGCAACTTAACCTGAATAATGAGGTTTTAGTTTGAAAAAAACAATTCATACAGAGAGGAGGGGGCAGCAGAGAGCAAACGGGGTATCAGAGTGCAGAAGGGGCAGCAGAGAGAAAGCAGGGGCACAAAGGGGCAGCCACAGACAGGAGCAAGGGTACTGGACTGCAGATATAAAGGTATATGCTTCCCCATCCTGGTATATGTCATCTCCATCCTGGTATATGCTCCCCCCATCCTGGTATATGCTCTTCCATCCTGGTATATGAACCCTCCAACCTGGTATATGCTCCCCCATCCTGGTATATGTCACCTCCATCCTGGTATATGCTCCCCCCATCCTGGTATATGCTCTTCCATCCTGGTATATGAACCCTCCATCCTGGTATATGCTCCCCCAAACTGGTATATGCTCCCCAAAACTGGTATATGCCCTCCATCCTGGTATATCCCTCCCCATCTGAATATATGCCCCACATCCTGGTATATGCTCCCCCATCCTGGTATTTGTTCCCTCATCCTGGTATATGCTCAGCTGATAGAAAAAAACAAAACAATAAATGCTCCTCACTTGTCCCCTGCTCCCATGAAGTGTGTCGCCATCTTCTGAAGTCAGCAGCTGGCTTCAGCATCCAAGCGATGCAGTCACGTGCATGCCAAAGTCAGTTGCTGACCTCTGATTGGCTGGCAGTGTGTGTTGCAGTGCATGGACTGACAAGTTCGTGCTCTGTAATATACTTCAGCTGCATGTGCATTAGAGGACGCACATCCTGCTTAAGTATGGGATGGCGTAGGTGGCCTCAGCACTATGGTGACATTTTATCGAAGACACTCTGAACTGAAAATGGTCATTTGATTAATTTTCAGCATTAATAGTTAATATTTATTGAAATCAAAAGCTTTCTCAAACATTTAAAAACACCTTAACTGGCCATGATAATTGTTAACTTTCCCAATTTTTGCATCCAATGAATTTGAGGGGTTTTGGAGAGTTTCTGTTTGAATTTCTTTGCAGGATGTCCCAGAGCTGCTGTTTTGATGTGAACTGCCTTCCACCCTCATAAATCTTTTGCTTAATGATATTCTAAACATTCTCAATAGGTGAGGTTGATGGTGGCCACACTATAAGTTTCTATACCTTTATGCCCATAGCAACCAATAACTCAGAGGTATTCTTTGCAGCATGAGATACTACATTATCATGCATAAAGATGATTTGGTATGAATGACATGGTTCTTTTTTTTGTATCATGGAAGAAATTGGTCAGACAGAAACTCTATATACTCTGCCGATATCAATTTCAAACCTTCACAAACCTTAAAGTGTCCTACCAGCTCTCTTTCCATGATTCCGATCCAAAACATGACTCCACCTCTTTGCTGACATTGCAGCTTAGTTGGAACATGGTGGCCATTGACCAATCTTCCACTACTCCATCCATCTAGACCATCCATGGATCCATGGCTCTCATCAGTAAACAAAACTGTTTAAAAATTAGTCTTCATGTATGCCTGGTCCTGCTGCAACTGTTTCAACTTGTGAGCACTATTTAGGGGTGGCCAAATAGTAGGTTAGGCACAACTGCTGCTAGTAGCTGCTCTCTTCATCCGATTAATTTGTCTGGTTGAAACCTTCCTCATTATGCCTTTATCTGCACAAAACCATCTATGCTTTGTATCAGCCACAAGTGTCTTCACAGTACTGTAGATAATTTACCTTAGAAGTCTAGCTTCTAAAATGGTGTCACTTTTTGGGGGTTTCCACTGGTTAGGCACATCAGGGGCTCTCCAAATGCAACATGGCAACCGCTAATTATTCCAGCACATTTTACATTCAAAATGTCAAATGGCGCTCCTTCCCTTCCAAACCCTGCCATGTGCCCAAACAGTAGAATTCCCCCACATCTTGGTTATCTGCATGCCCAGGAGAAATTGCACAATATTTTTTTTTTTTTGTGAAAGAAAAGTAAATGTTTATTTTTTCCTTCCGCATTCCAAAAATTCCTGTGAAGCACCTGAAGGGTTTAATAAACTTCTTGAATGTGGTTTTGAGTACCTTGAGGGGTGCAGTTATTAGAATGGTGTCACTTTTGAATATTTTCTATCATATAGGCCCCTCAAAGTCACTTCAAATATGAGGTGGTCCCTAAAAGAAATGATTTTGCAAATTTTGTTGTAAAAACGAGTAATCGCTCGTCAACTTTTAACCCTTATAACTTCCTAACAAAAGAAAATTATGTTTCAAAAATTGTGCTGATGACATGTGGGAAATGTTATTCATTAACTATTGTGTGCGATATGACACTCTGATTTAAGGGCATAAAAATTAAAAGTCTGAAAATTGCAAAATGTTCAAAATTTTCACCAAATTTCCATTTTTTTCACAAATAAACCCAAGTAATATCAATTTTTTTGTATCACTATCATGAAATACAATATGTCTCGAGAAAACAGTCTCAGAATCAGTGGGATCCATTGAAGCGTTCTAGAGCTATGACCTCATAAAGTGACAGTGGTCAGAATTGTAAAAATTGGCCAGGTCAGGAAGGTGAAAACAGGCTTCGGGTCGAAGGTGTTAAATCTCTACCACTAAATCCGCATTTAAAAAAGAAAAACAAGTAATCTTGACAGTCTTCAGCTCTTAAAAGAGCTTTTTGGAATAAATAACGCTCATTATAACTTTCTATCGCTGTCCCTGTACTCTGCTTTCATTCTCCCTATGCTCACACTACGCTCTCAATAATCTGTTTCCGGCTTCAATTTGCGCAAGATGGCACCGGGAGCATTTAAATAGTCTCTATGATGCTGGAAGTCCAGCCAATCACAGTAATGCCACACCAAAGATGGCGCCGGCATTACTGTGAATGGAAAACCAGTCCAGCATGTTCATTGACTGCAAATAAAGCGGCAAAAATGCCGGGCGGGTCACTCGAATATACTGAGACAAATACCTAATTACTTGTCGAGTAACAAATAGCCTGAATACCGTACTATTCGTGTGAGTAACGAATAGTGCCGAATTTGTGTGTTCATCGCTATTAATAATATATATAACTTTTTAAGGATGAAGAATCGATATGGGAATCATGTCACTATATGGAATTTGACCTAAGATATATCTTTCCCCTTGTTTTAATGTTTTGGTCTATATAGTATATTGAATTGTTAGGAATATAAAATATTTACTTTTAATATTTTGTCATTATATAGATGGTTGTGGGCTAATAGTTTCAATAGTTAAATAGTTCAATACTACATTTCCCTTCAATTCTGTAAATTAATTAACATAGAAATATTGACAATATTCTAAGGATTTAATTTATAAAATCATATGATGAAATGAAAGATGGACCATTGTTTTGAGATACTTACCTTTAATATGGATCTAAAATATATATAGTCTAAATGTTACTGATGGATATAGGAGTCATATGGGTTCATTAATATTTAATATATCTTTTATCTCCCATTTCCTGTCTTAGATGTATGGTTGTAGCATTGTGAAGACATGCATTACATTCATTAAATAATATATCTAATGGGCTTCACATATCATGTTTACTAATATGCTTAGAGATATGGATCACTCATGAGAGTGAGAGAGAAGTGGAATTTGAAATCTGTGACATGTGCATTTGCCTTTATCCAGGCCAGTGGTGATGCACATGCGTGCATGCGTCACTACGGAGACACGTAAGTGTTTAGCGTGTATGGTGCACCATGAATCAGCGCCCCATGGAGATTCTCTGTGACTGGCAGCGTATTGACAGGTGAGTATTATCTATGAGTACTGACCGGCCAATGAGATGATTGATGGTTAATTAGCATTGCTATTCAACAATAGGAGATGGTGAAGGTGGTGATAGGCTCGATATGTATACCCATTGGTTCTCTGCACTGAGCAATTTTGATTTGTTGACCTTTAAGGATATCACAACCAAACCTTTAAAAGACCATGTAATTCATGTGCTTGATCATTAGCCTCAACCCGCTGATGATGCCAGTTAGTCTGGTGAAACATGTTGAGGAGGCTTAGTGTTATCTTTTAACAGCATGAGTCAGATATGTGGATGTTGATTGAATAAGGGTATGTGCACACGTTCAGGATTTCTTGCAGAAATTTCCTGAAGAAAACTGGAAATTTTCTGCAAGAAATCCGCATTTTTTTTTTGCGTTTTTTTTCCGTTTTTTTCGCGTTTTTTTAGCATTCTGCAAGCGTAATTAGCTTGCAGAATGCTAAAGTTTTCCAAGCGATCTGTAGCATCGCTTGGAAAACTGACTGACAGGTTGGTCACACTTGTCAAACATACTGTTTGACAAGTGTGACCAACTTTTTACTATAGATGCAGCTTATGCAGCATCTATAGTAAAAGATAGAATGTTTAAAAATAATAAAAAAAATTAAAAAAAAGGTTATACTCACCCAGACATCTCATCAGCGGCGTCCGTTCGTCTTCCTATAGCTGGTCTGTGCGCACAGGGCCTTCCGTGACGTCACGGTCACGTGAGCGGTCACATGACCGCTCACGACCAATCACAGGACAGTGACGTCATCGGCAAGGTCCTTCGCCGCACATCAGCTACAGGAACCGAACGGCAGCGTGCAGCGGTGAGGCGGGAACACTGCACGGGACATCGAGGGTGAGTATAGGACTATTTTTTATTTTATTTCTTATTTTTTGACCACTTATATGGTGCCCAGTGCGTGGAGGAGAGTCTCCTCTCCTCCACCCTGGGTACCACAACCGCACATAATCTGCTTACTTCCCGCATGGTGTGCACAGCCCCGTGCAGGAAGTAAGCAGATCAATGGACTCCTAGGTGTGCGGAATCCCTGCAATTCCGCATTTTTAATGAACATGTTGCTTTTTTTTCCGCTATGCGATTTTTTCGCGGAAAAAATCGCAACATTTGCACAAAAAATGCGGAATACCTTGTAAATAATAGGAGGCATATGTTAGCGTTTTTTTCGCGTTTTTATCACGTTTTTATAGCCAAAAAACGCGAAAAAAACGCTAAAAATCCTGAACGTGTGCACATGGCCTAACAGTAGCACAGGGTAGTGTAGATCCAAGGCTGCACTGAACTACATGACAATTTTAGGAGTGCTATTGATTAGGGTGTACATAATAAATAGAGTGGTTACCATAAATAACGAGAAATAAGTACCATATTCTAATGTTTCTGAAACCATATACTGACCATTGTATTTTTAATTTTTGCATTCCTCTTAAATAGCGTAATTAAAAGTTACATTTTAATGTTCTTTAGTTAAGGATTTTTTGCCAATTTGTTAATAATTATATTCACCCTACGCTGACTTTTTTGAACAGAGCAGACCAAGACCGAGGAAGATTGACAGTCATCTTGTGTTTCTTTCATTTTCTTCCATATTGTCCTGTAGCTCCATCCTAGCCTTGTGCAGGTCTACAATTTTGTCCCTGGTGTCCTTAGACATCTCTTTGGTATTGGACATGGTGGAGAGGTTGGTGTGTGATTGAGTGTGTGGACAGGTGTCTTTTATACAGGTAACGAGTTCAAACAGGTGCAGTTAATACAGGTAACGAGTGCAGAGTAGGAGGGCTTCTTAAAGAAAAACGGACAGGTCTGTGAGAGCCAGAATTCTTGCTGGTTGATAGCAATAAAATGCAATTTAATTATTTAAAAATCTTACAATGAGATTTTCTGTTTTTTATTTTTAGATTCTGTCTCTCACAGTTCAAGTGTACATACAATAAAAATTACAGATCTCTCCATTCTTTTTAAGTGGGAAAACTTGCAAAATCGTCAGTGTATTAAATACTTATTTTCCCCACTGTATTGAGTTACTGGCTCTCCCTCTCTCTGGACCCAACGGAAGAGGTGAATACACAGATTATCTAAACCATATGTTATATATTGTCTCATTCTGTGTATTAATTGGGTCTTTTGCGGTTTGTGGGTCATTTACTTCTTAGGACCTGGAAATATGTCAGGAGTGACATTAAAAAGACATCTTGATTGGTCCACGTGCCAGATTACATCCAGATTAGCTGTGGATTGAACGCTGCGTACAGCCACAGCGTTCAATCCGCAGCATCCAGATGTTACAGCATAGTGGAGGGGATTTTATGAAATCCCTTCTCCACTATGCGTGCGAACACGCATCCGGCGGCCCTGCGTTTCCGGACATGCAGCACGTCTTTTTAGACTGCAGCATGTCTGTTTACCTTGCGGCGACGCTCCGTCTCCGCGAGGTAAATAACACAGTCCTATGTATGGGGTGCGGAGATTCCGGATGTGTTCAATGAACACATCCGGAATCACCACGCGTACAGAAGGGGGCGGCGCTTTGTGCGGAGCAGGGTTTCCGCTCCTTCCAAAGTGCCGACAATACGGTCCGTGGAGATGTACTCTAAAAGACCGGAAAATGTCAGTAGGCATTAAACTTTTATAAAGATCTTGTCAAAACGCATCGCTGTAATCCCAGAGGCTTTTTGTAAGGAGTTTTTTACTTATTTCCAATGTGGATCAATAAAGTCTGATAAGAATTTTTTAAAAAGATGCAACACCCTCCTATTATTTCTACACATCTCGTCTTGTCTTCATGAAGTTCAATGCATCTGTGGGTCTGGTGAACTGGCTGTGGTCTTGCACCATTTTGTTTCTTTATTTAAATAGTTTAACCACTTAGCCCCCAGATCTTTTTTCAGTTTTGCGTTTTCATTTTTCTCTCCCCTTCTCCCCAGAGCCAAAACTTTTTTTTATTTTTTCTGTCAATATGGCCATGTGAGGGGTAGTTTTTTGCATAACAAGTTGTATTTTTGAATGACATCATTGGTTTTAGCATGTCTTGTACTAGAAAATGGGAAAAAAATTCCAATTGTGGTGAAATTGCAAAAAAAATGCAATCCCACACTTGTTTTTGGCTTGGCTTTTGTACTAGGTTCACTAAATGCTAAAACTAACCTGTCATTATGATTCTACAGGTCATTACAAGTTCATAGACACCAAACATGTCTAGGTTCTTTTTTATCTAAATGGTGAAAAAAGTTCCAAACTTTGTAAAAAAAAAAAATAAAAAATTGTGCCATTTTCCAATACCCATAGCGTCTCCATTTTTCGTGATCTGGGGTTGGGTGAGGGCTTATTTTTTGTGCACCGAGCTGATGTTTTTAATGATACCATTTTGGTGTAGATACGTTCTTTTGATTGCCCATTATTGCATTTTAATTTTATATCGCGGCGACCAAAAAAACGTAGTTTTGGCACATTGACTTTTTTGTCACTACACTTTTTAGCGATCAGGTTAATCCTTTGTTTTATTGATAGATCGGGCGATTCTGAATGTGGCAATACCAAATATGTTTATGTTAGATTTTTTTATTGTTTTATTTTGAATGTGGCAAAAGGGGGGTGATTTGAACTTTTATTTTTTTTTTTATATTTTTAAAAACATTTTCTTTTTACTTTTGGCATGCTTCAATAGCCTCCAAGGGAGACTAGAAGCTGCCACAACCCGATTGGCTCTGCTACATAGAAGCGATGATCAGATCACCTCTATATAGCAAATTTACTCACTTGCTATGAGCTCCGACCACTGAGTGGCGCTCACAGCAAGCTGGCACTGACAACCATGGAGGTCTCCAGGAAACCTCCGGTTGTCATGCCAACACATCAGTGACCTACGATCATGTAAAGCGAGTCACCGGTGGGGGTATTTCTGGCGCGATTGCCGGAAGCGCTTGTTAAATGCCGCTGTCAGCGTTTGACAGCAGTATTTAACGGGTTAATATCCGCGGGTGGATCACAATTCAACCCGCGGCTATTGCAGGCACTGTCAACTGTTCAAAACAGCTGACATGTCCTGGAAAAGGTGTGGGCACACTGCCGGAGCCCACATCAAAGGAGGGAGTCATACATTGGCGTAAATGTATGTCCGATGTCGGAAAGGGGTTAAAGTGCCTATGCATTTCACTATGCATATAACAAGATCATAGTTGATACACACCATGTGCCATGATTTATAGCTACACATCCCAGTACCCCAACACGCGTTTCGCGTATAGCTTCGTGACTATATAATATACTATGTGCTTTATCTATTGATAATTTCATCATGAGTCACAATGCCCTGATTCTAGTTTTTAAGGGTTTTTAAGGTTTAATTGTGTATTTACTCTATTTTCTGTGTGGTATTCAATAAAATTGTTGTCCAAAACCATAATATCATATTTGTATGACTATCACTATAATTATTTTTCAAGTGCTGGTAATGTTCTGAAATAACCTGTTTTCTGCTAGACCAAGAAATTGAACTTTCTCCAAGCATGAACAAATAGCCGCTTGTTGATTTGTGATCACTTAGGTCACAAGCCCAGTCTGCATCCACATAGCCTGTCAATTTTAGATCTCCTTTTGCAGATATCCTTAAATTTATGTGTTGAGTCTCTATCAAATATTGCAGAACTCTTTTAACAGCATTCCAGTCTTTTTGGCGCGGTTTTTCCGCATAGCTGCAGAGAATTCCAATCGTTGCTGCAATATCCAGTCAAGTCATAGCTGCTATGTATAGAAGTGTCCCCACTGCCTGTCTCTATTCTCATTGTTAGTTAACAGATCATCTCCTTCCAAATTTAAGTTGGCTGTTTCCATTGGGGTTGACATATCTTTGGCTTCTGACGTTCCAAACTGATTCAAAATTGAGCTGATTTTTGCATTTTGGTTTAGAAGAAAGCTTCCATCTTCTTCTCTTTGGACCTGAATCATTAGATATTAAAGGGAACCTGTCACCCCCCCCCAGTCGTTTCAAACTAAAAGAGCCATCTTGTGCAGCAGTAATGCTGCATTCTGACAAGGTGGCTCTTTTAGTTCTGGGTGCTGTAACTAGAGAAATAATCCTTTTTTTAATTTGTCAGAAATCCTCATATGCAGCCCAGCTGACTGCGCCTGCGCGGCCGCCCTGCCTGTGATTCCCAGCCCCGCAGTGACTTATGATTTATTCACATTGCGTGGCTGGGATTCACAAGCAGGGCGGTCAGCTGGACTGCATATGAGGAAAGACGGGCAGCGCTCACTGCGCCTGCACCAGGCAGGGGAAAAGAGCGCAGGTGCCGGCTATTTTGAAAACAGCGGTGAGGAGGAGGCAGCGCACGGTGCCAAGAAGATTTGAGTGACGGCTGTGTGCTGTCTGAAGCAGGGGGGAAACGCCGGCCTCCTTGACTGAAGACAAGGTATTTCTGACAAATTAAAAAACGGATTATTTCTCTAGTTACAGCACCCAGAACTAAAGGTGCCACCTTGTCAGAATGCAGCATTACTGCTGCACAAGGTGGCTCTTTTAGTTTGAAACGACTGGGGAGGGGGGGGGTTACAGGTTCCCTTTAAGTCACATTTCCAATAGTCCAGTCAAAATACGAAAAAAAAAATACTTTACTCTGCACAAATTCCAAGAAAGCGTTTTATTGTTTTTTTTGGTAGCATTACATGTAGGGAAAAACATGTTAAAAGTTTACCAAGATAGGGTTACCACAAAGGGTCCAAATGTGACGTCAAAGAATTTGGCCGCCAAAGCTGTAAAATGTTAAATGCGACTCACCTTTCAGTGTAAAAAATATAACCAAAAAACTAATATAAACAATATCTTTATTTCAATCAAAAATTAGGAATAAAAACTGACACAATGCCCAGACCCCTCTTAGTGGGAGTGGGTCAATAAAAATCTGGCCCGGTGTTTCCAAGGGCAATAAGTGGGAGCACAATGTTGAATTATAAACTCTGCGCGTCCCTAAGGTGCTCCCTGCCTATCTGCGGAGGTTGGCACCCTCTTGGACGCAATATGGCGCCCCCGCTCCTCGATGGCTAGCCCTGAAAGGCCCTATGAGTCCCTCAAATGATGTGGAAATATTATACTCTATAGATATCCTAAAACTACCAACACAAAAGGGCCCAAAGAATATTGTTACACACCAATCGATGCCAGATGGAAATTCACCAAAATGTATGACAGCGGGGGTTTGGTTAGTCCATAATACCCCTATTCGTGTGTTAGACCTACTCTAATGACTATAACACCCTCCGAATTCCCTATTCAAACCACCCTACCTAGCAGCGGAGGTTGGCACCCTCTTGAATGCAAAATGGCGCCCCCGCTCCTCGGCGGCTATCCCTTCCTAGCCCTAGCCGAGTCCCTGTAATATTATAGGGATATTCTAAGAGGGTGGTGCCTATGGGGCTACAATAGTGAACCCCAAAGGTAGAGAGATATGTGATAGTCTAGCTAACATAAATGCTCCAGCAAAAACCTTATATAGATAATTACAACTCCTATCGGCTTTGTTGCAACTATATAACACACCAGAGGGAAGGTATGATAGCCCCACTACCCCAAAATATACAAAGGTACAAGTGTATTTACATTGGTATTTAAGCCTAGATAGATATCCTAAGTCGTATAATAATTCTTGTTATATATATAGTACAAATACCTCAATACCCTACTTATAGATATAAATACACTTGTACCTTTGTATATTTTGGGGTAGTGGGGCTATCATACCTTCCCTCTGGTGTGTTATATTGTTGCAACAAAGCCGATAGGAGTTGTAATTATCTATATAAGGTTTTTGCTGGAGCATTTATGTTAGCTAGACTATCACATATCTCTCTACCTTTGGGGTTCACTATTGTAGCCCCATAGGCACCACCCTCTTAGAATATCCCTATAATATTACAGGGACTCGGCTAGGGCTAGGAAGGGATAGCCGCCGAGGAGCGGGGGCGCCATTTTGCGTTCAAGAGGGTGCCAACCTCCGCTGCTAGGTAGGGTGGTTTGAATAGGGAATTCGGAGGGTGTTATAGTCATTAGAGTAGGTCTAACACACGAATAGGGGTATTATGGACTAACCAAACCCCCGCTGTCATACATTTTGGTGAATTTCCATCTGGCATCGATTGGTGTGTAACAATATTCTTTGGGCCCTTTTGTGTTGGTAGTTTTAGGATATCTATAGAGTATAATATTTCCACATCATTTGAGGGACTCATAGGGCCTTTCAGGGCTAGCCATCGAGGAGCGGGGGCGCCATATTGCGTCCAAGAGGGTGCCAACCTCCGCAGATAGGCAGGGAGCACCTTAGGGACGCGCAGAGTTTATAATTCAACATTGTGCTCCCACTTATTGCCCTTGGAAACACCGGGCCAGATTTTTATTGACCCACTCCCACTAAGAGGGGTCTGGGCATTGTGTCAGTTTTTATTCCTAATTTTTGATTGAAATAAAGATATTGTTTATATTAGTTTTTTGGTTATATTTTTTGGTAAATACTAATTTTTGGGTATCAGGTGTTATACTTCTTCACCTTTCAGTGTCTATCATATTTCTTTTACAATTACTACTATTATTATATTTATTATTTAACGATTTATTTATCTTCTTTTACAGAGCTGAGAATGATGGAAAGTCAAGAAACTTGCCCCTTATGCAGCCATGAAGTAGAAGATGACGGAGAAAGAGTGGTGATTGGTGCGAAAGGAGCTGAAGGGATAAATAAAGCCAGTATTGAGAGGCGCGTTAGCACTGTGGTAGCTGCTGGAGCAGTGGTGCACAAGAGATGTCGTATGAACTACATAAACAAGAAGCAAATAGACTTGCATAAGAAAGCTACTTTCGTTCATCGTTCACCTGCCAAGAGAGGTACACGGGTGTCTACTGGATCCTATGATAGCAGGACGCAGTGTTTGTTCTGTGGACATGAAGTGGTGAAGACAAGATCTAGTAGTGATTTCGATGACTATAGCTTTGTTAAAATGGATGGATTTGTAAGGTCCATCATGTCACATTGCAAATAGCGTAATGATGACTGTGCAATCACCATTCAAGGAAGAATCGCATACTTTGGGAAGGACTTACATGCTGCAGACTGTCTGCATCATCGTTCATGTGACATTAACTTTCGGACAAATTACGGAATTCCTATGTGTCATGGTGGTGGATCTACTACAAAGAAACCGCGGAAGGTAGGGAGGCCGATGAACATGGACCAAGAGCAAGCGTTCTTGAGAATGTGTGCATTTCTCGAGGACAACGATGAAGAGCAACTGACTGTCACAGATCTTGCAAAGAAAATGACCGAGTATCTTGTAGAAGGAGACAGTGCTGCCTATAGTAATAAATGGCTGAGGTATAGGCTGGAGGAGAGGTATGGCGATTCGCTATTCATAGCAGAGTGTGAAGGGTTGCCTAACATTGTAAAATTCTGTGAAAAGACCAGAATAATCCTGAGGGACTAATTCCATAGTCAGAAAACGGATGAAGAAGCCCAGAAGAGAGCCATCATAGAGCCAGCAGCCAAACTAATCAAGAGCGATATCGAGTCTAAGATCCCATCTTCAACCGATGAATATCAGAAGACTTCTTCGCTTGAATGTCAGTCTGCCTTAGATAATCTCCCCCTGAGTTTGCTTTGCTTGCTTGAAACCCTCTTCATTGGAAAGGACATTCACAGGAAGGTCGCAAGCATTGGACAATCAGTTGTTCAGGCTGTACGTCCCAGGGCTGTAGTAGCTCCATTGCAGCTTGGGTTAGCAGTCCAGCTCCATCATCATTTCAGGTCTCGATTTCTTGTAGACTGTCTCTCAGCCATGGGATATTGCTCATCATATTAGGAAGTTCAGCGATTCGAGGAAAACGCTGCCGCTTCTGTTGGCCAGGATATACTCGGTGGTACCATAGACAGACTGGATACGGCACTGCTGTTCGCTGCAGACAACATCGATCATAATATCACCCGTTAGATGGGAAGGGGACTTTCCACTGTAATTGTTCTCGTGGTTGTAGTACGCTTCGGTGCACTTGCAAAAGACACGGACTTCCTGTTCACGGGTATGTGGACCATGTCAAGAAGGGTATTGTGACAATATGAGTGAGGAAGCAGTGTCTGATGATCAAAATAGTGACTATTGACCTGACATGCTTATTCAGTGATGAAGTAGGTCTTAAAATGCACTGTGTATTAATTCTACAATTTCTAGAAATGTACATATATGTCATGACGTCATTGATGACGTCATGACCTCGCCTGTCCATGTAGTTAGTATAAAACTTTGTATAAAAATTGTTGTATGAAAAAATATAGTATACAAAATGCAAACTCTTCTGCAACCTAAAGCTACAACTTTGAAATAGGGAAATATTCGTTATTTTTACTGCGATGGCTGTCATCGTCTTATGACGTAATAGTTAGGACCTTTGTGGTGATCAATTTTTGGAAAACTTTTAATATGTTGTTCCCCACATATAAAAGTAATAAAAAAAATCATAAAACGCTTTCTTGAAATTTGTTCCGGGTCAATCCGTATTTTGACTGGACTACAAGGTCTTTAGCTTCAAATGGCTGATTCAGAATTTTAGTCATCTTTGCCATTTCTGTTTGCTTTTGATTAAACTAATCATATCGTTTACATACATTACATAAGAGATTATACATCAATTTTCTGTGTGTACATTTTGTGTATAAACACGGATCTGCTTGACCTATTTTAAATCCTTCTTCCACTAAGACTTTGTTCATTTTGGTTTTCCATACTCTTGCAGGTTGCTTAAAGGGAAGGTGCCACCAGTTTTCTTGTAGTTTGTTTTTTGTGTGAAATTGAGCTTAAAATAGTAAATAAAATTTATCAATGCAATGTTTTCACTGTTTGCAAACATTTCTATATGAAAAATATTATATATTTTCTTACAAATATATATATTTACCACTAGGGGGAGCATTTTCCGTTTTAGACCTCAAGCAGCTATAGTGAGACTTACCAGCTTTACTGTTAGCTGGAAAATTGGGGCAATAACTGCTGACATCAACATTTCCCTCCCCTTTTGGGTGGTCCAATATCCCTGGGGCAGAATGAAGAGTAGCATCACAGGGCAGCGCCATTTTGTGTGTGACTGCAGGGGGAGAGGAGTGCATAGGAGCAAGAGCAAACAGGCACAGGGGGATGAAGAGCACACATGGAGAGAGAGACAGCTCCATGGGGAGAGACAGTCACCTCCAGGGTCACAGAGGGAGATATATGGGGGAAGGAACAGGGTGACTGCAGCACAGAGTATTTCAGGAGAGCAGTGTGCTGAACTATGGGAGATCACAGAAGAGATATATGAGGGAAGGATATATGATCCCTGCTGTGGGAATGCTACTTCACTCCCGTTTTGTGAATTACATTCTTGCCATCCTCCCCTTCCCCCACCTTAGTCACTGTCCTGTCAGCTCTCCTGCTCTCTCTCCAGGTGTCAGCTCACCCTCTCTGCAGGCTGTGAGTGCAGCTTACCAGGGATCACCGGGACTGTGTGAGTGAGGAGGCGGAGACAGAGCAGGAGAAGGACACAGGGCAGCGTGTGAGCCGGAGCAGAGGATGTCTGCTCAGGATGCACATGCAGTGCCTGGAGTACAGAGGATCACGGAGGTAAATCACCCGCACACCCCACTCTCCATCCTCTGGCTCCAGTCAGTGCTTCTGTCCTGCGATAGAGAGTAAGTGGAGCTCGGTAGATAGCACTTGGCTATAATAAAATGGCGGCCAGTCACACCTACAGCAGTGAGTTGTGCAGCCCACAGAGGCATGCCCAGTTCACTGCTAATGCTGCTGCAATGTTAGAGATAGGGTCAGCGGCAGTCTATTATCTCCTATGACCATGGGGTGCCATATTATGACACTGATAGTGTCCTGCTACTGCTGTGTGTCAGCCTCCAGTGCCTTCTTTAAACTCATATAACACACAAAATATGTTTCACATGCATTCAAAACTTGGTTATAAGAGCAGCTTATGCTACATTACATTGATTTATTTATGATCTACAAATGTGGTACCTTCCCTTTAAGACTATAGAGAGATTTTTGCAGTTTGCAAATGAGATTCTCTTCACCCTCTTTGATATAACCTTCAGGTTGAGTCATATACAAGTCCTCTTCAATGTCACCATTTAAAAAGGCAGTTTTGTTGTCAAAATGTCTGACAAAAATGTCTTGCACAGCAGAGGTGTCAAACTGCATTCCTCGAGGGCCGCCAACAGGTCATGTTTTCAGGATTTCCTTAGCATTCCACAAGGTGCTGGAATCATTCTGTGCAGGTGATTAAATTATCACCTGTGCAATACAAGGAAATCCTGAAAACATGACCTGTTGGCGGCCCTCGAGGAATGCAGTTTGACACCTCTGTTGTACAGCATCTATAGTCATTAGAGTGTGGTCAGATCAGCAAATGGAGAAAATGTGGCATCATACTCCTCACCATATTACTGAGAATATCTTTTTGCTAATAATGTTGCTTAATATCTATAAACTTTGCCTTTAGAGTCATGCTTGGTCTTAAAAACCCATTTACATTTGATTGCTTTCTTGTCATGTGGTAGTTTGGTGAGTTTCCAAATTTAAAGTTGAAGAAGGGCCTTCATTTCCTCATTAGCATCATTAATCCACTTCAGTTTTTCATGGATAGGTAATTGTTGCATCTCATCCCATGATTGTAGCTCTGACTTGGGTATTGTTTTGACAAAGTAGACTCGATGCTTAGCTGGTATATCCTTGTTTGATCTTGACAATCTCCTGACTTCAGGTTCACCTGATTTTCTGTTGTTTCTTCAGTGACTGAAGAACCTAACCAGACTTCTACATCATTTTTCTTGTTATTTTAAAAATTGTGACTGAAATTATATTTGCTTCAGTTGGATTACTGGTATTATGGCATGAAACTTGAGCAACACAAAGTTTTCTTCAATCATTACATCTTTGCTTATTGTCCCATTGCTCATTTCTGGTTGCAGGATTCTATACCCTTTCTGGGTTTCACTGTAGCCTACTAGGATACCTTCTTTTGCACAAAATTCCCACTTGGTACATTTTTCTTTGGGAATATGTACAAATACTTTACTTTCTGTTCAATTGCTCAAATGCCGTTTTCTCAGTAGCTTTACCTTTTGGTTTGTTTTGAAAATAGCAAGCTGCCATGATTACTTCACCACAACGTGTTGTTGGCAAATCTGCCTCAAATAGCATACTCCTTCCACTTTCACAAAGTGTTCTTTTTTTCCGCTACACCATTTTGTTCAGATTGAAATGAGGGGAAAAAAAGGGGGTGGGTCAAATTGTGTGACAAACTTATAGTGCTGTAAGCATTAGTAGTATATTATCCACACAACAAAAGGACTAGGATTGATCCTACTGACAGATCCCCTTTAAGTGATTTGCAAATTGCCTATTTAACACATTATTTATCAAATGAGATCAAGTTGTCTGAACTTAGTGACTATGTAATCTTCATTGTACTCCTGGTCTGACCTGTTATAGACCTTCTGGCAGACTTGTGTTCAGACGCACATATCAAATTCCCCTTTGAATAAAGCAGCACAATATCAGGATGCGTTGGTGTACACTAAAGCATTCTGGGTTTCGAAAAAACTATTGTTTTTTCAAGTGAACGAAAAACAAATTCTGTCTGTACATATTGTTTTTTAAAAAGAACACATTAAATGAAATGCTATGCAAATGTCACACGGCATTTACTGAGCCATAATAAATTACATTAATTGTACGAAGCTTCGATCGGAATTACAAATAATCAGGTCCCCAGCTCCAGACTAATGCACAGCACTCTCGCTATAACAATTCATTATGTTGCATTTGCAGCTTCATTTACTAACTGATGGTTATGGCTCGACATAATTTCAGAGTGTTCATTGTCTTACTCAGAGGTTATACTGATTTTATATTTAATTTGTTTTTAACATAAACTGATCATAGAGGAAATGTTTATTGCATATTAATAGGTTAAATTTAATTAGACAAATGATGAAATGTTCTAAGATTGAAAGAATTTACAGGTCTACCTGCAGTATATCAAATATCTAGATTTGTAGTTGATTTATGTTTTACCTTGAAGTCATTGTTGCAGCATATGCCATACACCAAACTCACTTCTTTTTTTAAAGAAATAAATTGACTAGACTCTCCTGTTATACATAGGATATAGCATCTTAAGCGCTAATTTATGCATTGTGCAAATAGTTCCTGCTTTAAATCTACATCTGGAAAAAAAACACAGCAAAATGCCCAGCTGTAACCACCTCTTAGGATTTCATTGCGGAAAAAAGTACAAAAGGTGAAATTCATAGTCACATCCACAAAATAGATTAACATGCTTCAGATTTTATATCGGCAGCATTGGTCAGTTTTCTCTGCGGAAGGAGAATGAGCTTTCTTAAAATGTAAATGACGACTATTTCTGTAATATGCACCAGATTTTATTCATGCAAATCGACAGCAGTAAAACTGCTGTTTTTGTGCCACTGGGAACACATGCATAAATATTAATAATAATTGTATTTATATAGCGCTAACATATTCTGCCGAACTTTACAATTATAAAGCTCCAGATAGTTATATTTTGCATTACCTGTTTCCACAGTCCTTTAAACATCAATCTCTGAGAATTAACTTTGTCTATAGTATTTCAGAAAATAATTATTTTGTTTACTTATGGATTCACATTTTTCAGTGAACATCATCTTCAATGGGACAGTACTGCAGTATTATGCACCACCACTTCTCGGGACACAGTGTACAGGTATATGGCATGTTAACATTGAAGAGTCTGCAAAGCTTACACTTGCACCATGAATCAGCTCGTAGGACTCTGCCAATCTGTTAATGTGACCTATCCAAGAATAGGTCATTGATATTCTGATTTTGACAAAACCCACAAGTAGATATGGACTCTGCTGCTAGAAGTTGCTGTCCCCAGAATAGTTATAGTTTAGTAGTGGTAGTTCTTTTGGAGCAGTGGCCAAAAACAGATGGATCAGAATGCAAAAGGCTATAGGATAAACTATTAAAAAAACGGAATCAGGTGGATAATCTGAAGGGTAAGGCAGCAAAATGAATACGATCGATATCAGTATGAGGAATAATTTCAGAAGTCATGTGGAGTAGTAGAAAACTTGCAAAAAAAGAGCCAGGGTATTCTATACTTTATCAGCAGGCAACATATTCAAGACTAATTGACCTTCAATAGGCCACCATGCCTGATATAATTGGCAAGCATCATTTATCTGGCAACGATGCAGCTACCTGAGAAGAAAAGAAGAGTTGCAGCTAGATCCAAGGAGGCTGTAGTCAAACTAGGAACAGTCAAGTAAATGTATGAAGGCCCATCTGCTGGGTTGTATTTTATTACTCTGGTGGTGCCGAGACCGTTTAGAGGCATGGATTCTGAAACTTTTAACATGGCGGATGCATTCCATGGGCTATGTGGAGCGATGGCTTGCAAGTCAGCGACACTGACAAAGGAACATGGTGTAATTAGACACGTGTGCCAAACATGCTTATCCATGAGACCTATCTTCCTGTCTCACTTTACAGGGGGGCTCGGGGTACCACTCAGGTGGTCAGTTGGATGGCAGATAATCCTTCCTGTATGTTTCCCAGCACCACCCTTTGTTACACACAATCCAGTCTCACTAGCCAAGAGTCTGGAACACAAAATCATCACCCTGATCCTCCTTCCTCCCACCATGGCGAGTCCCAGAAGACAAGTGATCCCACTCTTGGGCACTCCAAGGAGCTGTTTACATTTTCATTTTGATTGATTTTGGCCTCTTGCCCCGCAAGTTTCAAGAAGTACATGAGGTGCTTAAGTCTAGAGAAGCCTAAATATTTGAGCAGCAAGGATCAGAAGAAGATGATGGTGGAGAAAGGCAAATGGGGTCTTGCAAGGTAGATGATGAAGAGACACAGTCGCCAACAATTGATGTTGTTATGTCACTCAGGCAGGAAGACCAGTGTATGGAAGGAGAAGATTAGGTGGTTGACAATGAAGTCACTGACACTGCCTGGGAAGGTGTCATGCAGAGCGAGGCCAGGTGCACAGAGGGAGAGGGATCTGTAGCACCGCAACAGGCAGGAAGAGTCAGTGGGGAGGCCAGAGGGAGAAGGCGGGCAACTGTTACCTAGAGCACCCACTCAGGGGTTAGGAGTTCCTCAATCTGGAATTCTTTTAAAGGAAGTGTGGACAATAAACTAATTTGAAACTTTGATGTAACAAGAATAGCAGCGGCCAGACAACTGCTATCCTGACCACTACCAGCATGCTCAGGCATGTGTCATCAAAGCACCTGATTAGGTGGGCCGAACGCCTGGGTTTACAATCAATATATGCTGGTGATATCACTGCCTCTTCCACAGTGTTACATACTTGCCAATCCCCTGTCCATGATGCAGTCACGTATGCCTCCAGCACTGGCCCTGCACCTATTGTTGCACGTATGCAAACACCATCAGCAACCACATCCAATTCCTTGTCCCAGCGCAGCCTTCTGCTGTCCCTACACAAGGCCTTGAAACACAATCATAAATACCCAGCCACCCACAGGTCCAAACACTAAATGGGCACATTTCCAGACTGCTTACCTTCGAAATATTGTCGTTTAGGCTTGTGGACTCCTAAGCTTTCAACAACCGCATGGCGGTGTCCGCCCCTTGGTACTCGGTTCCTAACCACCACTATTTTTCCCGGTGTCATTCCTGCCTTATACCAGTACATGTCCCATAACATCACCTGTGCCCTGACCAACACAGTTACTGGGAAGGTCCACTTAATGACAGACACGTGGACAAGTACCTGTGGCTAAGGACGCTACATTTCAGTGTAACTAGTGGAGGTCAAGACCGGGTTGGACCCTGGGATGGCACACATTCTACAGATATCGAGGATTATAGGACACAACGCCGAGCTATTGCTGAACAACATGCACTTCCTGACGTTATCTTTAAAAGGGCTGACAAGGGAGGGAACATCGTGATATGGCTGACCATCTTATATGAAAAGGAAGCCTTTCGTCAATTGAGAGACTCCCAGACATATAGTAAATTATCATATAATCCCACTACCTCCTTTTCTCTCGAACTTCAGCGTATTTTGGTCTCTGCTCTAGAAAGGAATTTAATTACAAAGGAAGTTCTTGAGGGTTTAACGGTTAGATCTCCTAAGACACCTACCTTCTATCTTCTTCCGAAAGTTCACAAGGATGCCCTTAACCCCCCGGGACGTCCTATCGTGTCAGGTATTGAAGGTCTTTGTGATCCAATCTGTAAATTTATAGACTTCTACCTTAAACCACTTGTAGAACACGCACTATTTATTATATAGAGCCCTGTAGCATAGTACAGTGTGTATTGAGTTTACGCCCACCTGGGCTGTATCCAGCTATAAATTGGAATTTAAATAAAAAAATATTTTATGTTACTCGCGCTGGAGGTAGATAAAAAATCCACTAGGAGGACCAAAAATAGATAAAGTGTACTAACTAGTTAACGTAATAGACAATAAGAACTAATGGGACGTGTCTGATATCTATTAGAATCTATTGCAATAGCAGTCTGCGGTACTTTAGCTGAGCAGGGGAAGATGCGTGCACGGCAAATACCTGATGTAGATGTAATACTGGTATGATGTCTCTAGTCCTTCAGACGATCTTTTGCACCTTGTTGCAACCGCAGTAGATCTTGAGCGATGCCTTCTGAGGAGCGAGCTGTGGACACTGCCCCGGCCGGAAGCAGAGTGCCCTGCGCCCGCTTCCTCCGTGCGGTGAGGTAGCGCTGCTAGTTTCAGCCGTTAGGTTCTCTGCATTAGCAGGACCTTACGTGACGTCACGGTCACGTGTAGATACACGTGACTGGCTTAGGGAAGCTACGGAGGGAGAAAGGGACCAATTCCTACGCGTTTCGGTAACAAACGTGTACCTTCTTCAGGCACGTAACCTGTAGAGACATATTATAATACATGGGCAGTTTCAGCATCATGTGATAAATAGAAGTGGGTCACGGGAAATGTTTAATGAACACCCCTCGTAGACCCATGGGCAACCAAGGAGGGGTGATGAGAGAGACACACACAAGGTCCAACAAAGACTGGGAAACACTGTCAAAGGTCTGGAGCAGTTTTATTATACCCTCCCAGTGCCCATGCCCTGATGCTTGGAGTAGAAGAACAAAACACGGCACTCCCGCATTCGATGTCCCAGTAGGATCCTATGCCTTTATGTATGTAAAGTAAACTTGGCACTCTAATGGGAAAACGGTAGATTTTTTTTGTACTGACAATCCAAAACAGACGTTTCGGTCTCAAAATTGACCTTCTTCAGTAACGCAGATAGCACAGGTAAAAAAAGATCAGAAGTGACAGCACGAGTGACAGGCGGCATCTTTATAATGTCATCAGGAGAACCTCACTCAAAATCTTTATAGGGTCAGCAGGCATGCACTATCTCCGGGAGTAACACTTTTTATGGACCATAGCTTTTGCTGTAATATGCAGCTAAGAAAATGTCTGTAAAATCCTACTGGAACAGCTAAGCATTAAATTGGATTAATGAGATTCACTTTATATGATGGCAGCTGTGTTTTGTACACACTACTATATTGTGTTTAGTACACACTACTATATAACATGAATTTAAACATGATTGGCTAAATCGGAACACAACCACATCCCCTATTATAGGAAGGTGTTCACACTTATGCAATGACATTATTTTAGTTTTGATATTTTTATTTTTCCCCTTAAAATTATTTGTTTGTTTCTCTGTGTATTTGCATAGATTATGGGTAATATTAAAGGTGGAAATAGTTCTGAAATTATTATTATTTTTTTACATTGTAAAAATCTGGTATTTTATCAGGGCCATGTACATATTTTATATTCACTGTGTATTCCTAGGCACATGAGCAATCTAAATTACTTGGAAAATGACTTCTCTACTTTCAAAATGTAATGTAAAAAACACCATTTCTTAACAAGTTTAAATATTCACAATAAAAAAAAAATCTCATAATCGGAAACATGTAAAGCCACAATGTTCTCCTTCACGAAGGTTAGTGAAGCAAATTAGATTATAAGTGCAATACACGATGTTCACATCTTGTGAACCTTAATTAATTTCTATGTTAGTTATTTTCTAAATGAAATAGATGTGGGTCAGGCTTTGCATTGCTTTTCAACCTCATAAGCAGATAGTATTGCAGTGAATATTATTTCCATAACACATGGCTTATTTAATAGCATTATACTCAAGGTTTCTTATATCCAGTTTCTAATTTAAAATAGCTTTGAAAGCAGATTAGATTTCAGTGGGAACCTATCTGTTTATTGCATCCATTTTGATCAAGGATTTTCAATAGTATTAGGTGGAACCGAGCTCAAGAACTATAAATTGGCTCCCAAGTGTCTAATCACATTCTGGGCCTCATCACTTCAGACTCCTGCACTCAACAAGAGAAATTGCAGTAAAGAGAGGTAAAATGTTAGTACCATGCATTTTTCAACATCAAAAAGTATAGATATTAAAATCAACAGTTTCCTGTGAATATTACTATTACCTTTCCATCAATCATTCAAGTACAAAACAGAAAATAGGTTATCTTCAGAGACAGGTTTGTGAGGGTATGACCACTTGAGCTTTCTATTGACTGTCCTTGTAACGGAACATGTCCAGTGCATGCACAGATACAAGAGATTCTGCCATCTGTATCTGGACATGTGCTGATGCTGAATGAACTCAGTTATCGTTCAATCAGTGCATAGAAGAGAATGTTTAAAAAAACAATTTTTTATTGTTTCGCCATTTTCCAAGACCCGTAACGTTTTCATTTTTCGGTCAATTGAACTGTATGACAACTTATTTATTGTGGGGCAAAACTCCATTTTAATTTATTCCATTTTGGAATATACATTTCTGACAACTGTGTTTATTGCTTGAAAAATTCCTATGCATTAATTTGACTTACTCTTTCAACAGTGTGTAGACTGCTCTGTTACCAATGTACTAGAGATTGTCATTCTCTATACTTTAGAAATCAATAAATATTTTTTATAGCTAAAAAAGCCCACATGTTCTTCTCTTTTTTGCATGCAATCATCAACACCAAAAATGTCTAACTAGCTTATCTTTAAAGGGAACCTGTCACTTGAATTTGGCAATATTGCCTTGCGCTGGCGTGTACTCCGGAGGACAGAGAATGAACTTCAATCCAATATTGCGGTCAGCATGCAGCCAGCGGGTAAGGAAAGGGTGAACCAAACACCCGAAAACCCCGCCCATATGACCCAAAACTGGTCCCGCCAAATTCAGGTGACAGGTTCCCTTTAATAATATCAGCCGCTAGCAGTATCGCATATCCATCTTGCTGGTGTCTGAGTCAAAGTCGAGGTCTGTGCTTGTTACTGATCCAGCCACGGGTACACCTATCTGGTCCCATATTGAGTCTCTTAACCCAGAGTTAAGGTTTCATAGGCATATACTATATGAGGTTATAAGTTTAGGCCTGGAGAACACCCACAGTAATGATTTCAGAGACCTAACGATAGGTCATCAACATCATTAGCCTGGACAAGGCATTTAAGCATTTTAGTTATGACATATTTTTATATGCTTTAGACACTTGTTTATTGATTTGTTAATTTATGATATAGGTGTGTTGATTTATGTATTTATGTATAGCACTTTATTTTGTGCTACACTTGATTATAACTAGAGATGAGTGAACTTATTGCGAAAACATTTGCCAATCTCAAATTTGGCACGAACATTGTACATTCGGATTCAAGTTCGGATTCTTGAGCATTTTTCCTCAAAAGTTTGCCAAAGCTTGGTAAATCATCGAGTTTCCACTAATGCTTTTGTTAGGTCTTTGTCACGGGGCAGAAACAGGACAAGAGAAGATGAGGAATCTGGGCCCCTGAACTGCCCCTCAGGCTAAGGGAAGCCCTGTCTTTCCTTAACTTGGGGGTACCCGTGAAGGTAGGGAGGCCCAAGTCACGACCTGTCCCTGTCTCCTAATAAACCCTGAACTAAACCCCCACCCCAGGAGGTGAACAGTGTAAACAGCACCACAAAACAATAAACAGGAATAAACATCATGAGAGTGAGGGGAACACAATACAAAAAGGTGAATGCACAAACTACAAAGTAACAAAACTCAGAACTTAGCTTGTGCACACCGCTGCAGACTCCACAACACAGAAAGTACAGCAACTGAGCTCCAAACACAAGACTTGGCTGACACCAGGGAGCTGCTACTGTGAGGTTGATCTCCAGAAGGACCTGTATAACCAACAGTCAGCTGATGCACCAGGTGACCTTATAAAGGATGAGGGGAGTGGTCACAAACATCAGCTGACCCAGCAGTAATGCAATGCAATAACACCAGTGGCCACCGGGGGAAGAACTGCATTAACCCCCGATGACCAGAAAGGAAAAAAGGTTTAAATCAGATCTTCCACAGATCCAAACATGGATTGTGACAGTCTTTGGCTAGGATAGTGGCCCAGACCCCTGATACCTCATGCTGGCTCAGACCCTGATACCTCATGCATGGCCCATGGGTGGCTGCTACTGTGCCATTATACAATTTGTACTGTAGGAAAAAAGGGGAGAATGAGTAGTCAGCTCACCGTTTTCCATGCACTTCGAGAGAGATAGAGTCCACACACGGAGCCAACTTGGTCCTGGGCATTTCTTGAGACAGCGATGCAAATCCCTCGAGATTTTCATTGGTGTATCCAACATGTTTTTTTTTTTTTTACAAATATTTAAAATAAACGTGAAGTTGTGTTATCCCTTCTGCACTGGAGTTATTTCCCTTAAAATTTCTACTGTTGGCGAATTGATCAGTCAACTACCTGTGTTACTATCCTTACATTTTTCTAACATTAGTGCTCTACCAAGCTGATATTTGCTGATATTTGTGCAACCTGAGTGTGGCTGACCAAAAAGCTGTTTTAGCTGTTGCATGAGGTATGGAGGCTCCCAGCACAGCAGGCCTAAACCAGTCCCTCTCCCACTTCATCTTAATTTCAACTTAAATTCAAAGCTCTGAATGCTGGCTCTGACCCTGATACCTCATTCATGGCCCATGGCTGACTACAGCATTGCCATTATCAAATTTCTACTGTGAGTGAATTGATCAGTTAACTATCTGTGTACCCAATAGTAGTCTACGAAACTGATGTTTGTGGTACCTGAGTGTGGCTGAGCAAAAAAGCAATTTGAGCTGTTGCATGAGGTATCACGGCTCCCAGCACAGCAGGCCTACACTGGTCCCTCACCCACCTCGTCTTAATTGAAATTTAAATTAAAAGCTCTAAATGCTGGCCCAGACCCTGATACCTCATGCATGGCCCATGGCTGACTGCTGTGCCATTATAAAATATCTACTGTCAGTAAATTGATGCCACATTTCATGATGTCTGCCCTTAATTTTTGGAAATGTTTGGACACCAAGTTTTTTCTCCTTCATATCTGTTGCCTGAATTTGGCAGGGCTCTCTCTCATTGCTTCAGGTCTACATCTGTCACTCATCCACCTGTTACTGATCAATGTTTAAGCTAGAAATGCTGGTCGAAGCCCTGTCCCATGCATTTATGCTACACAATTATACTATTTGTACTCTGGGTCAATTGATGCCACTTTTCCTGATGTCTGCCCCTAATTTGAGCTGTTTTGTCAGCTTTTTGGCCCCCCTGAAGGTTCTGTCTATGCATTTGATTTTGCCTCCCATTGAATTCAACTGAGGTTCAGATATGTTCGACGAACTGTTTAGCACACATTGAGACATTCACCAATCTGAACCGAACCTTGAAAGGTTCTCTCATCTCTACTTATAACTATTTTTATTTACGTTATATTGATACTATTTGTCATATTTACTGGGTTTATAGGACAGTGTTGGTGTCAGTAGCAGTGTACTCTGTTTCCTCCAACAGTTCCATTGACAAGAAATAAGGAATCTGTCGCCAGGTTTTTGCTAATCTTGACCCTGGTATTGTCGAAGTCTCTTGAGAAAGAGGGAGATACATCCCGCTGACACTCTTACAGTCCCTTACCTTTCTTTCCCCCAGCGCGACCACCCGAACCCATTCTCCCAATTAAGACAGAGACAAGAGTTTCTTTGGAATTATGTAGGCCACAGCAGCCTGTTTATTAAACAAAACAACAGTTAACAATTAATGTAAAAGCATACATTTCAAAACTAGGGGAAGTCCTTGGAGCCCAAAAGAATCTGGTGATTTTTACCATACCGCGAACATAACTCAGACCATATTTTACTCCCAGCCGTTGTAAGCCTGGCTCGGGAGCACCAAAAACCCCACAAGAGGGTTCACTGTTCGCGGTAAAAACGTGAGATCCGACCACCCCTGCCGGAACTCCCCACCACCAATCACCAGATCCGAAACATAATAAACTTCAAAACAGAGGAGCCATATACCTATGGACCCCCCAAACCAATTTCCACCAACTCCAAGGACTCCCCCCAACTGCCACAACGAGAGGCCTTTGAACACTTTAAAGGCCCGAGACCCCACCCGACCGAAGAGCTATGGCCTTCTCAATGCCCTCCTGTAACCCGAGAGCCCAAAAATCCATTCCGACAGCATTCAAATGAACGCCGTCCGCCAACCAATACTCCCCATGTCCTGATTCCAGTTCAAAATGTCTGACCGCCGCGCCCCCATTCCTAACCACAAAGGCAGACACCGCCCTGTTCACCTTTATGCGGGCCTTATCAATTTTTTGCAAAGACCGCATGTGCTTCCACCGTTTCCGCGGCACAATTTCGGACCAGACGATAGTCAAACCCGAGTACCATACCCACAAACGCAAACAGTCCTGTTTTATGTCTCTAACCAACTCCCGAAAAGGTCGGACCCCGAGATCGTTACCCCCCACGTGCAAAACAAAAACATCAGGGGCTCTGTCCAGTCTCACACTGTTCTGGATCTCCCGCAACACGCGATTCCAGGCCATACCCCGAAAACCGAGCCACCGGATGACTGCAACGCTTCGATCAAAGCCCAGTTGCCTGCCCTCCGTCCGAACGTCGGCTCGCAGAGCTCCCCAGTGCACGTACGAGTGTCCAAGAATCCATACCAATAAACCTTGGTGACCTGGAAAACAAAATACAAACTTAACAACTGTCCCCTACTGCAGCAAAAAAGCTCCCTCAAGCCTATAAGACCCCATTGACCACCCCTTGTGGCCGCACGTAACTCCTAAAGCGGTTGGAGCGCCACCTACCGATCCTACGAATGGCGGAATCCCCCAATCCCCCAATTGCAGCTTCAGTTGCGGCACCTATCCGGAAGGAGTGAGGGGCGAAGCAAGCCCCGTCCAAACCCACCGAGGAAATTGCCTTTTTGAAAACCGCCGTGAACTGGTATCGAGACAAGCAGGAACCTGGTGACATAACAAAACCCCATCCCGCCTAGGCTGCAGGCCCCAAAAGACAAAAGATGCTAAGGCAAGAGACTGGACACATAACGGACCCCGCAACTGAGCCCACCACAATTCTGCTGCCCCGCCCCTCCTGATCCGACTTTGACCGTCGCAACCATAACTCCACCTGGCCCTCAGCCAACAATACGTCCCTGGCCAATAAACCCCCCGGCCCTTTTTTGTTTGGTGCCACCAACTCTCCTACTCTAAAGGCCCCAAAAAAGGCCAATGAAAACGCCAGCCGAAATAAACAAAGCTCAAAAAACGAAGAACACAATGAAGACAATGCTTCACCCAATTTTTCCAAAACGTTAAAAGACACCGGCCGCCTTGAATCTGTTCCTCTGGGCCGCCGCCTAAAACCTTTTACGGCCCTCTGCACCAAAAAGGACTTGGTGATATCGTCCTGACACCGCAATTTGCAACCAAAGGCCAGAGCCGCCATGACTCTTGACACTTTTGCAGGAGACCAACCCGCTGATGCCCCCCGGCTTAACCATGACAACAGGATCCCGATCTGATCCTGGTGGCTCAACCCACCAGATGCCGCCGCTAGCAAAACCTCCCACTCCCGCCAAATTGCCTGATAGGCCTCCCAGGTTCTGGGAGCCAACGACGCCTTAATCAATGCCTGAGTGTCCCGGACACCGCTAGCCAAAGTTCTGGAGGGCACTCCAAACCGACCATCTCCACCTCCGGGGCCAATGACCGAAAGCGATCGAACTGTAAACGAGAAAGAGAGTCAGCGATAGAGTTATGAACTCCAGGCACATGCGACGCTGTAACGTGCGCGTTCAAAGTCAAACACAACAGCACCAAACGCCGTAACACGCAAACCACCGGCGGCAATGATGCAGACAAACTATTAATCGCGCACACCACCCCCATGTTATCGCAGCGAAAACGAACGCGCCTGTTCCGAAAATTATCTTGCCACAAATGCACAGATACCAAAATAGGGAAAATCTTCAGGAGAGCAATGTTACGAACTAAACCGGTAGAAATCCAACTCGCAGGCCACTTTGCCGCGCACCATTGCCCTTGAAAATATGCTCCAAAACCCGAACCTCCGGCTGCGTCAGTGAATAATTCCAACGACTCGTTGTCAATCACGCCCGCCATAAACAACGACCTACCGTTATATGACTTCAGGAACTCACTCCACACTGCCAAATCCTCCTTGTGCTCAGCTGATAACCGCACGAAATGGTGAGGAGCCTTAACTCCAGCCGTAGCGCTAGCCATCCTCCTAGAAAAAACTCACCCCATTGGCATGACTCGACAAGCGAAATTAAGTTTACCGAGCAGTGATTGCAGGTCTCGCAACGGCAACTTACGCAGACGACCAGTCCGCACAACATCTTCCCGCAGGCCCGTCAATTTGTCCTCAGGCAAACGAAACTCCCACCGCACGGTATCAATGACTATGCCTAAGAAACACAAGCACGTACTCGGGCCTTCCGTCTTCCCCGGGGCCAGCGGGACCCCGAACCACAAAGCCACCCATTCAATCGCACTCAAAATCCTTGCACAGCAATCGGACCCCGCCGGGCCGATGCACAAAAAATCGTCTAGGTAGTGTAGAACCGCATCACAACCAGACACGTCCCGTACCACCCATTCCAAAAATGAACTAAACGCCTCGAACAGAGCACAAGACAGCGAACAACCCATGGGTAAACATCTGTCAACAAAAAATTTATCCTCCCAAAAACATCCAAGAAGTCTAACGCTAGAAGGATGAACCGGCAACAATCGAAAAGCGGATTCTATGTCCGTCTTTGCAAGCAGGGCGCCTTTTCCGCATCTCTGCACCCAAACCACCGCTTCATCAAACGATGCGTAAACCACCGAGCACAACTCAGGATCGATGCCGTCGTTCACCGACCTACCCTTAGGATACGACAGGTGTTGAATAAGGCGAAATTTACCCGCTTCCCTCTTAGGGACAACCCCCAGAGGGGAAACAACTAAGTCCTCAAACGGAGCATGGTCAAAAGGGCCAGCCATGCGGCCTAAAGCCACCTCCTTACGTAACTTCTCTGAAACCACCTCAGAATTTAACAAGGCTGAATGAAAATTTTTCCTAACAACGGGAACCACAAAAGGAGGTGCCGGAATAACAAAACCTTCCGTAAAACCAGACAATAACAGTGCCGCCTTTTCCTTATCCGGGTACCTACTTAGATAAGGGACCATCCTTTCCACCATCACTGGAGTCTCCCCCATGGGAATTACCTGAACCTGATTTTGCCTTGCCCTTCTTAAAGCATTTCGCGGCTCCGTGGGCGGAACCACTGCAGTGGGAGCACAAATGTTTAAATCTACAATTGCTTCCAAATTTGCACTGTCCCTCATTGAATTGCCAGCAGACGCCCAACTTCTGTCCGCCTGCCTGACCGGCATTGCCTGAGGAGCTCCCTGCACCGGACTGAGATCCATGGCCGGACCCGCCGGCCCCCCCTTGAAAGGGGTGGCCGAACTTGTACTGCGCCATCACGCGCAACCAGAGACCAATATCTTTCTGGTCCCACCTAATGGCCGGCCGCATAGCTTTTCTCTGCCTAAACTGCTCATCGTACCTCAGCCACGCCTGACCGCCATACACCCTATGAGCCTCGCTGATGGAGTCCATGTAGCAAAATAGCCCCGAGCAATTCTCCGGAGCCTTCTCGCCAATAACACTGGCCAAAATGGCAAAAGCCTGAAGCCAATTTGCAAAAGTCTGGGGAATCAAACGCCAATGCCGTTTTTCTTCCTCCTCCTTTTTTAAATCCTCCTTCTTCCCCTTGTCAATGTTAAATTTCTCTAGGGGGAGCAGTGAAAAAGTTTCAACGTATTCGTCCTTGCTAATCTTCTCCCTGACCTCTTTCTTAAGATGCGCCCCCAACGGGCCCTCAAAACACACGTATACTTCGCCGTGCGCCCTATCATCCAAATGGACCCTACACTCCTTCTCCTTCTCGGTCTGCACAGAAACCGAAACTGGCTCCGCAACCTCAGCCTGCACTGCTGCTGCCCTAACCAGACTCCGTGATACACCAGACCAAGCACCCAGAAAACCCTGCGGAGCCACATCACGATCCAATCTAGCTAGCAAGTTCTGCACATTAACCAAAAGCTCCCGTACCCCTGCCGTTTCACCGCCGCCTGCTACCCCTGCCGCAGCTACGCCGCTAAGCGCTCCCTGACCCCCACTAAGCGCAGGCGCACTAGCATCAGAAGAACACACACGAGACACAGACGCATACTCACCGGGCTGCAAGGGATCTGTGGTCCCTCCAGCCGGAGTGCTGGTATCCGGACGTCCACGGACGGCCCAATCCGCCACCGACCCGTCCAATGATGTGCCTTGGGGGTGTCCGTCAGACCCGCTGCTCCGGGACGCCGCTGGCCCGTGGGACCCCGGATTCGGACTCCACGCGATAGGGGGAGACGCCGCCTGGACCGGCGAGGCCACATCCTGCTGACCGGCGCCAGCCGCACTCCAGGCCGCCGCAGGAGGCTGTCCGCTCCAAAGCCCTGGAGCAGGGGGACCCCCTGCCGCTGTCGTAGGGGCCGACCCAGTGCTGTCCGGCCTCGGGCCGCCCGCCCCGCTTCCATCCACGGCTCCTCTAGGCCCCGCTCGCACCGCCGAGGCAGGCCGCGCGGCGGGACCGGCACCGCCGCGGCCTCCCGCTGCTCTAGGCCCCAAGCGCTGCCCGGCGCGTCTTGGCTCCGCCCCCACCGCACCACGAGGTGAGGGCCTTGCAACCGCCGCTGCGCCCCGCCTGGCATTCGGATTCCTCCCAGGCCGGGGCCTACTCGCCACTGCTCTTACCGGCGCCCGGCCTGGAGGGTCCTGGGAGGGGCTCCTACGCCTGCGGGGAGCGCTAGGCCCAGGATCCGGCGATAGGCGCTCGGGGGGCCGTGTCCGCCGATCGAGGTGGGGGACCGCCGGCGGGGATCCACTGCCTCCGGCACCGCCATCCAGCAGGTGGGCAACCTGTGCCTCCAGCCATCCAGGAGGCCGGGAGGCTGCAGCCGCCCTCAGGCTCTGCAACACCGCATCCACACCGGACATGATGCTTCTGCTTCCAGTGCTGGTGAGCGGGAACTGACCGGCCCCCGCCCCCTGACACTTCCCTAACCCTCTCTTCCACTAGCCCCCCGCCCCCTAATACTGTTAACCCTTTTAGCCCCACCCCCTCCTCTCCAACCCATTGTCATGCTGGCCTTCGCTTAGCCGTGGGGGGGAGGGGGCGGCTCGCTCCGGCCTGTCCTATCTGAGAGCTACTTCATATGGGGACAGAGATGCTGATTCCGGTGATATATCACTTACTAGAGTTGTGCCTGTCATTTTGTTAAAATCCTAGACATGTGAATTCTTTTTCAGGAAGAGCACATATTTCATGAATAACTTTTCTATTAAAACTTTTAGAATGTATTTTTTTTCCTAAACAGTCAAAACAAGTCATTGCTTATCTAGCTGATATCATTCTGGCAGCAAGACAAGTCTTAATGGAATCTCAAGTGAGCAGGTGATGCAGGGAATCAGGCATGTAGTTCAGTCTTACCATTAGATAATATGAAATAAAACAAGTCATCATCATTATTTGTCATAGCTGTCAGCAGGGCATCAGTAAAAGAATCATCATCAGGCATAAGATTTAGATGCTTCACTTCCTTCTTTTTCTCAATAAAGAACAGTATAAGTGATGAGCGAATGTGCAAGGATAAGGTGCTATCTGAGTGACTTCGCAGTGTTCCAAAAAAATGTTTGAGTCCCTGTGACTGCCTGTCTCGCAGCTGTTTGTTAGGCACTCACTGCATGTGTTGCCGCTGTCGCATCCTGTGCACATACCCTTATAGTAAACACTGTGATAATTATTGGATTTTAATTTTTATTATTGACTCATTTTGTCTTTTGTGTGTCTGATACCTGTATTTCACATATCCTATGCTATAAAGCCAATTAATGATATAAGAAAACAGAGCAATGAGGTCACTTAAGCGGTGCACGGCGAGATACTACTTAAACAATAGCAATCCAAGCAGAAAGTCATCACTCACTTCTTACATAAAAAGTTTTATTATTTACTAATCAAAATATTAAAAACAGCAGTGGCACAAAAATCTGAAGGAACACATACAAAATCCAGCCATTTAGCACAGACCATACAATTATTGTTCCTCATCCCGACATCAAATATTAAACATTACTTTGACAATAAAAGATTAAAAAGATGATTGACAACTTCAGTCTGTAATAACTAAAAATCAATTTTTAGCTAGACAATATTTTAGTCTTTCTATACATGTTGTAGTATTCCTCCACTATCTGTGGACGGGGAGTACTCACTTGGCTTGTCGTTGAGGAATGTAACGGGACATTTAGGGTTAAAAAGTCCATTCGGTTTATTATTACACAGCATAAACCTATCTTCAGGAACTTGGTAACACACAGCAACCCATGCATCGTCCATTCGGCTTCATAGAACCTACGGTCCTCGCTGATCCCCAGTATGCCGGATACGGATTAGTGTCCATTAACTGTCAGTGATGTCCGCACAGGTGCCCGGATACCTCTTACTCTCAGAGGCATCCTTCCAACACATCTCACTCTGGCTCACAATAGCAAGCACTGCCTGTGCCCAAACACACAGACTCCATCTTGGGTCTTCAGATACACCCCCTTGGGTGGGGTATGTAGGTGACTGGACCCACCCATCTCTCCAAGTCACCTAGAAGCCTTCCCAATGCTAGGCTCTCTGAAGACTCAATATCCTCATTCCCAGACTCCATCTCCCCAGCCTTGGGTTCCCTGGAGTTCTCACCACCTACTGTCCTGGTCTCACACACCTCAATACAGTTCCCTTCTCCTTCCATAGTTTTGGCACAGTTATCGTCTTCCGCTACCTTTGCTGATGGACCTCCAGCGTCACAATGTGTCAGTTCAATTTTCCACTCATCAGTGATTACCTCTGTGCTGGAGTTTCTCAGCGGCAATGTGACCTCCTTATCAAGGACATTAAGTTTGTTTGCACTTGACCCCATCTCTTCTTCAGAAGAGTTAGCCTGACCTGCCTGTCTGCGGCAGCCGTGCCCCCGGCGATGAGAGGAAGACTTGACATTTTTACTCGGGTCCTCCTTATCTGATTCTCTTTCCCTTACGTTAGAGTCACAGTCTGAATGGGAGTCACCGCTACTCTCCCTGGCAGAACAAATCCCCACTTAAATAGGTGTCGGATCCCTGTTCTGGAGCTACCCCGTTTTCATCGGTCACACTGTTGGTCACCTTTGCTAAGTCCCAGAGTTGGACAGACCCACACTTTCTTCCGATCACCCCTAACTCTGGACTATCGACCTGAGGGGTGCTACCTCCTCCTTTTTATGCATCACATTAAGAGTAACCCCTTTAGCCACCTGCTGTGGTGGGGCTCCCTTAAGGTCATTCCAGCTACTCTCTAAGCAATCAGACACTCACCTTTCCCTCGCAAGTCCCAAAACAATTAAATTCCTGACCGATTACAATAGGGTACGGCAAGTCAAGGACTACAGGGACATCATGGCTGGTAAGAATTGTGGGTGTCTCAATGATTACCCTGGTCACTGGATAATCTTTAGGGAGCCCGTGGATGCAGTGGACTTCCATCTTCCTTCCAGGAATCAGATAGACAGGGAGTGTGGCGCTCACCAGTGTCACCGGGCTCCCTGAGTCTAGAAGTCCAGTCACGCACTCTCCTTTGACTTCCACAGTACAGCTCTGCGACATCTTGCTAGATGGAAAGTCAGTACATAATCCCAGACAAGCGCTGTTTGAACACTGATCCCACCAACAGTCCGTCGGCGCATTTGCTGCCGCCCTTCTTTTGGCCACCACCCTTATTTGGGTCCCCGCCCCCTTTTGGGACTTTATTCCTTCTTGGGTCACCGCCCCCTTTTGGAATTCCACCACTTTCTGGGCAACTATCCCTGTTTGTGTTACTACCCCTTTTTGGACGCCATCCCTTGTCAGGCAACCATCCCTCCTTGGGGTGCATGCCGTTGACTCCCCATGTCCTCTCAGGCCCCTCACCACCTGTGCACGGCAGTCTATTTGCCCCAACAGTACCTCACAGCGAGGCTCTGCACTGCTCTGCAAGGCTCTGATGGCTCCGCAATGCATAGCACGGATCTGCACATCGAGGCTCTGCACCACTTCTGCCAGGCTCTGCATGGTTACGCAAGGCTCTGCACCTCTATGCACAGTTCTGCACCTCTCTGAACAGCTCTGTGGACCTCTGGATGGCTCTGCGGGCCTCCAGATGGCTCTGCAGACCTTTAGATGGCTCTGTGGACCTTCGGAGGGCACTACGGTTGCTCTTGGTCCTGGAACGCTCTTCCGAGCCACTGCAAATCTTCATAACCCCGCCGAGTTACCGCCAGAAGCTTGTAATCTTTGAGGCCCATCCGAGCCACCGCCAGATGCTTGGAGTTCGTGGACCTGCCAATCTACAGCAAACACGTGTTGTAGTCCTCCCAGGCACCTCCTGGACCGATCCCCACAGTCTATCACCAAATGTAGTATTTCTCCACTATCTGTGGATGGGGAGTACTCAGTTGGTTGGTCATTGAGGAATGTACCGGGACACTCAGGGTTAAAAAGTCCATTTGGTTTATTAGTACACAGCATAAACCTCTCTTCAGGAACTTGGTAACACACAGCAACCCATGCACCATCCGGCAGCCATTCAGCTTCATAGATCCCACGGTCCTCGCTGAGCCCCAGTATGCCTGATATGGGTTAGTATCCTTTAACTGTCAGCAATGTCCACACAGGTGCCGGGATACCTCTTATTCTCAGAGGCATCCTCCCAACACGTCTCACTCTTGCTTACACTAGCCAGCACTGCCTGTGCACAAGCACACAGACTACATCTTGGGTCTTCAGACACATCCACTTGGGTGGGGTATGAAGGTGAATGGACCCATCCATCTCTCCAAGTCACCTAGAAGCCTTCCCAATGTATAGTAAATCCTCAGCAGTAGATCTTCCATCACATGGCCATCCACCTCTGCGATACATACTGCCCATTAACCATATGACCAGTCACCATACAACAATGTACATAAGTCGTGATGTTATTGTTAAGGAGAGCCATAAGATCAAATACTTAATTAACCTCAAGACATAAAAGATTGAGAGAAATGACCCATAAAGTGTATTATTTCACCTTACATAAGCTTGCTTGGATCAAAGTGTGACACTAAAGATGACTGCCATTTCCTGTTTCAACACACACCATGCTCTAGTATCCAAGATGACGCCCACCCTGATGACCTCATGGATCCATCCACGATGACCCCCACCATGATGACCTCATGGACCAACCCAGCCTGATGACTTCATTAATCCACCCACAGACTAGCTCATTGCCCAACCCACTAACCAATGGAATACATCCGATCACTCCCACTTTAGAGCTAACCCAGCCCCCTTACAGGGGTCATATAAATCTATGTTCGGATTAAATAAGGGTCTTGGAGCTGAGCCATAGTTTGATCAAGGAAAGCTTACATCAGACTGTGTGTCTGGTGTTATTTCTTTAGTGCATGCACTTGATCAGTTTCCATTAGACCAGGAGTAGGCAACTAGTGAACATTTCTTATTGTTCAACCTAATATTTTTGGCCACCCAACGTGGGGCCAGCAGAGGAATAAAGCTCTAAACCCTGAGGACCGGTGAATGGAACGGCAGGACGTGCTGAATGCCCCAAACCAGGAGACTGATCACCTCCTTATCAGAACACGGTAAGTCTGCTGATTTTTATAATCTGTAGTCTTTGCCTGTGTCCCTCAGGGTATTCTGTGCAGACTGCCTGACTGTGTCCGGTTTTCGCGGTATCTGTAAGATGGCAGAGGGTCTCTCCACTGTTGGCCATTTAATTACTAAAGAACCATCACATGTTTTAGTTGCCTGCTGTCTGTTACGTGTTGTGTAGAGGGGAGATGACTGGTAGTTAGGAGAGCAAGTGGGTTTTTCAGCGGTGTCTGAAGATAAAAAAGATATTTTCTGTGGTACACGGTTGTCACCTGTGATATGATTTTCAGTTCTCGATAGGAGAAAGTAGGCCTAAAGTAAATTAACTCGGTCTGGTAGGAGCACGTGACCTAGAGTGAATTGGCTCGGCACGGAGTCTAGTAAATTGAGGTTTGCCACGTGACCTTGAGTGAGTTGACTTGGCATGGGGAAACTTGTAATTTAATTACTACGTGGTATAGTTTGATTAATATGAGGTATTTTTTTAAACTACGGAAATCAGACAGGGACCATGTGACAAGAACAAATAGGAAGTGTGTGCTGTAGACTCAGTTAAGCCAAATTCAGATGGCAAGTTAGACCCGTGTACATTAGTCGCGACTCGTGAAGGAAAAAGTCATGTTAAACAATGTATAAAGCTTTTGAAGTTGTGTGGAATGCCAGAAGGGGGGAGGTTACAACTCCTGGAGAGGAAGATAGTCTTGAAAGAAAGAAATGGTATCCTAGAAGATATTGGTTTGTTGTCTACTGCTAGGGCAAGGGAGAGAGTCTCTGAAAGTCTTGGTAGAATTGAGTAGAAGAGGAAAGGAATAAAAAGGACAGAGTTTTGAGTTATGTGTATTATAAAAATGTATCCTGTGAGCGGCTACCGCCGCATAATGGTGGCATAGGGCCATGTGCTACTTCTGGCGGCCTTCCATTTTGTGGATGGCAAATGTGCTACTTCTGGCGGTGGCCATTTTGTGGATGGAAAATGTGCTACTTCTGGTGGTGGCCATTTTGTGGATGGCAAATGTGCTACTTCTGGAGGCGGCCATCTTGGAACATCGCATCAGAACATACAAACTGAGCCATATCATCATGTGACTAAAACAGATCTGTCTAAATCGAGTGAGGCACAATCCAGGAACACCACACCACCAAATCTGTCGTGATTCCCAATGGCAGGGACTTAGGCAAAAAACGGACAAGCTCTAGGAAGGATGGTATCTTAGGTAACCGCGATACTGAACCTAACACGCAACTAAAAATAGCCAGGGGGTGTGCCTACGTTGTCTCTAGACACCTCGCACCAGCCGGAGAACTAACTACCCCTAATAGAGGAATACACAGACCTGACTTGCCTCCAGGGAAACCCCAAAGGTTATAGTAGCCCCCCACATATAATAACGGTTAGGTAAGAGGAAAACACAAACGCAGTATGAATATAGATTCAGCAAAGCGAGGCCCTCTGACTAGATAGCGGAATATACCAAAGAGGACTTCGCGGTCACCTCAAAACCCTGAACAGCCATCCTGGAATTACCTTAACTCCGTTGTCAACTCATGACACCGGAGTAGCAATTCCAGATCACTAGAGCTTCCAGCCGCACGAGATATGAAAATGCATGCTGGACAAAACAAACACAAAAGCCAAAGATTCAACTTAGCTGACTTGCAGACTTGGAGCAGGAAGCAAGCAACAAGGTGCTCTGATAACATTGATTGCCGGCACTGCAATGACTGGGAAGCCAGACTAAATAGGAGACTCCCAATTTCCTAATGGAAACAGGTGCACTGG
Source organism: Ranitomeya variabilis (assembly GCF_051348905.1). NCBI lineage: Eukaryota > Metazoa > Chordata > Amphibia > Anura > Dendrobatidae > Ranitomeya > Ranitomeya variabilis. The sequence continues at coordinate 775,061,703 of NC_135233.1, read as the reverse complement.
AAAAAACAAGACACCAGTCAACCAGTACCACCAGTAACCACCAGAGGGAGCCCAAAAACAGAATTCACAACAGTACCCCCCCCTTAAGGAGGGGGCACCGAACCCTCATGAGAACCACCAGGGCGATCTGGATGCGCCCTATGAAAGGCGCGAACCAAATCCGAAGCATGAACATCAGAGGCAGTCACCCAAGAATTATCCTCCTGACCGTATCCCTTCCATTTAACCAAATACTGAAGTCTCCGTCTGGAAATGCGAGAGTCCAAAATCTTCTCCACAACATACTCCAATTCACCCTCCACCAGCACAGGAGCAGGAGGCTCAACAGAAGGAACAACCGGTACCTCGTACCTCCGCAACAACGACCGATGGAAGACATTATGAATGGTGAAAGATGCTGGTAGATCCAAACGAAAAGATACAGGATTAAGAATCTCCAAAATCTTATAAGGACCTACAAACCGAGGCTTAAACTTGGGAGAGGAGACCTTCATAGGGACAAAACGAGAAGACAACCACACCAAGTCCCCAACACGGAGATGATGACCCACACGACGATGACGATTAGCAAACTGCTGAGTCTTCTCCTGAGACAGCTTCAAATTGTCCACCACATGACTCCAAATCTGGTGCAGTCTATCCACCACAGTGTCCACTCCAGGACAATCCGAAGATTCCACCTGGCCAGATGAAAAACGAGGGTGAAACCCTGAATTGCAAAAGAAAGGAGAAACCAGAGTGGCAGAACTGGCCCGATTATTGAGGGCAAACTCTGCCAACGGCAAAAAGGCGACCCAATCATCCTGATCAGCAGACACAAAACACCTCAAATAAGTCTCCAAGGTCTGATTAGTTTGCTCCGTCTGGCCATTAGTCTGGGGATGGAACGCAGACGAAAAAGACAAATCAATGCCCATCCTGGCACAGAACGCTCGCCAGAACCTGGACACAAATTGAGATCCCCTGTCAGAAACGATGTTTTCCGGGATACCATGTAAACGAACCACATTCTGAAAAAACAAAGGAACCAACTACGATGAAGAAGGCAATTTGGGCAAGGGTACCAAATGAACCATCTTAGAAAAACGGTCACACACCACCCAAATGACAGACATTTTCTGAGAAACCGGGAGATCCGAGATAAAGTCCATAGAGATGTGCATCCACGGCCTCTTCGGAATAGGCAAGGACAACAACAATCCACTAGCCCGAGAACAGCAAGGCTTGGCCCGAGCACAAACATCACAAGACTGCACAAAGGTACGCACATCCCGAGACAAGGAAGGCCACCAGAAGGATCTGGCCACCAAATCTCTGGTACCAAAAATTCCAGGGTGGCCTGCCAACACAGAAGAATGAACCTCTGAGATGACTCTACTGGTCCACTCATCTGGAACGAACAATCTCCCAGGCGGACAACGATCAGGCCTATCAGTCTGAAACTCCTGCAAAGCACGCCGCAAGTCTGGGGTGACAGCAGACAAAATCACTCCATCCTTAAGGATACCCGTAGGCTCAGAATCACCAGAGGAGTCAGGCTCAAAACTCCTAGAAAGAGCATCTGCCTTCACATTTTTCGAGCCCGGCAAGTATGAAACCACAAAATTAAACCGGGAGAAAAACAAAGACCAGCGCGCCTGTCTAGGATTCAGACGCCTGGCAGACTCAAGGTAAATCAGATTCTTGTGATCAGTCAAGACCACCACCTGATGTCTAGCACCCTCAAGCCAATGACGCCACTCCTCAAATGCCCACTTCATACCCAAGAGCTCCCGATTACCGACATCATAATTTCGCTCGGCGGGCGAAAATTTTCGAGAGAAGAATGCACATGGTCTCATCACTGAGCAATCGGGACCTTTCTGCGACAAAACCACCCCTGCTCCAATCTCGGAAGCATCAACCTCAACCTGAAAAGGGAGCGAAACATCAGGCTGACGCAACACAGGGGCAGAAGAAAAGCGGCGCTTAAGCTCCCGAAAGGCCTCCACAGCCGCAGAGGACCAATTGGCAACATCAGCACCCTTCTTAGTCAAATCAGTCAGAGGTCTAACCACACTTGAAAACCCAGTTATAAATCGACGATAGAAATTAGCAAAGCCCAAGAACTTCTGAAGACTCTTCAGGGAAGTAGGCTGCGTCCAATCACAAATAGCCCGAACCTTGACAGGATCCATCTCAACAGAAGAAGGGGAAAAAATATACCCCAAAAAGGAGATCTTCTGAACCCCAAAAATGCACTTTGAACCCTTTACAAACAAAGAATTGGACCGCAAAACCTGAAAAACCTTCCTAACCTGTTGAACATGCGACTCCCAGTCATCCGAAAAAATCAAAATATCATCCAAATACACAATCATAAATTTATCCAGGTATTTACGGAAAATATCGTGCATAAAGGACTGAAAGACTGAAGGAGCATTAGAAAGACCAAAAGGCATTACCAAATACTCAAAATGGCCCTCGGGCGTATTAAATGCAGTTTTCCACTCATCTCCCTGCTTAATCCGCACCAAATTATACGCACCCCGAAGATCAACCTTAGAGAACCACTTTTCCCCTTTAATACGAGCAAATAAATCAGTCAATAGTGGCAAAGGATACTGATATTTGACTGTAATCTTATTCAACAAGCGATAATCAATACAGGGCCTCAGGGAGCCATCTTTTTTACCCACGAAAAAAAAACCTGCTCCTAAAGGAGATGAGGATGGATGGATATGTCCCTTTTCCAAGGACTCCTTAATATACTCTCGCATAGCAGCATGCTCAGGCACAGACAGATTGAACAAACGACCCTTGGGAAACTTGCTGCCAGGAATCAATTCTATAGCGCAATCACAATCCCGGTGAGGGGGAAGAGAACCAAGTTTAGGCTCCTCAAAAACATCACAAAAATCAGACAAAAATGCCGGAATTTCAGAGGGAGTAGATGAAGCAATGGAAACCAAAGGTACTTCCCCATGAGCCCCCCAACATCCCCAGCTTAACACAGACATTGTTTTCCAGTCGAGGACTGGATTATGAGTTTGCAACCATGGCAATCCAAGCACTAAGACATCATGCAAGTTATGCAACACAAGGAAGCGAATCACCTCCCGATGGTCAGGAGTCATACACATAGTCACTTGTGTCCAGAATTGTGGTTTATTCCTAGCCAAAGGTGTGGAGTCGATACCCTTCAGAGGGATAGGAACTTCCAAAGGCTCTAGGCTAAACCCACAACGTCTGGCAAAGGACCAATCCATAAGACTCAAGGAAGCGCCAGAATCCACATGGTCATCCACAGTGATAGATGACAATGAACAAATCAAAGTTACAGACAAAATAAACTTAGATTGTAAGGTGCCAATTGAAAAAGACTTATCAACCTTTTTTGTGCGTTTAGAGCATGCTGATATAACATGAGCAGAATCACCACAGTAGAAGCACAACCCATTTTTGCGCCTATAATTCTGCCGTTCACCTCTGGACAGAATTCTATCACATTGCATAATCTCTGGTGCCTGCTCAGAAGACACCGCCAAATGGTGCACAGGTTTGCGCTCCCGTAAACGCCGATCAATCTGAATAGCCATAGTCATGGATTCATTCAGACCTGTGGGCGTAGGAAACCCCACCATGACATCTTTAACGGCGTCAGAGAGACCTTCTCTGAAATTCGCCGCCAGGGCGCACTCATTCCACTGAGTAAGCACAGACCATTTTCAAAATTTTTGACAATATATTTCAGCTTCATCATGCCCTTGAGAGAGGGCTATTAAGGCCTTTTCAGCCTGAATCTCCAAATTAGGTTCCTCATAGAGCAACCCCAGTGCCAGAAAAAACGCATCCACACTGAGCAGCGCAGGATCCCCTGGTGCCAATGCAAATGCCCAATTCTGGGGGTCACCCCGCAACAAGGAAATAATAATTTTAACCTGCTGAGCGGAATCTCCAGCGGAGCGAGATCTCAGAGAAAGATACAATTTACAATTGTGCTTAAAATTCAAAAAACGAGATCTATCTCCAGAAAAGAACTCGGGTATAGGGATCTTGGGTTCAGACACAGGAGCATGCATAACAGTCTTGGATATTTTGAACCTTAGAAGCGAGAGCATTTAGGTTTGAAGCTAAACTCTGGATATCCATTTTTCAACAGCAGAGATCTGAGCCATTCAGGGGTTAAGAGGAGAGAAAAAAAAAAACAAAAAAACAGCAGACTGCAATTATGGCTAGGAGAACTTCTGAGCAAAAAAAAAAAAAAAAGTGTCAGAAACTTCTTTTTACTCTCTTTCTTCAGCCAATACTCTTAATACATTAGGCCGGCAATACTGTCGTGATTCCCAATGGCAGGGACTTAGGCAAAAAACGGACAAGCTCTAGGAAGGATGGTATCTTAGGTAACCGCGATACTGAACCTAACACGCAACTAAAAATAGCCAGGGGGTGTGCCTACGTTGTCTCTAGACACCTCGCGCCAGCCGGAGAACTAACTACCCCTAATAGAGGAATACACAGACCTGACTTGCCTCCAGGGAAACCCCAAAGGTTATAGTAGCCCCCCACATATAATAACGGTTAGGTTAGAGGAAAACACAAACGCAGTATGAATATAGATTCAGCAAAGCGAGGCCCTCTGACTAGATAGCGGAATATACCAAAGAGGACTTCGCGGTCACCTCAAAACCCTGAACAGCCATCCTGGAATTACCTTAACTCCGTTGTCAACTCATGACACCGGAGTAGCAATTCCAGATCACTAGAGCTTCCAGCCGCACGAGATATGAAAATGCATGCTGGACAAAACAAACACAAAAGCCAAAGATTCAACTTAGCTGACTTGCAGACTTGGAGCAGGAAGCAAGCAACAAGGTGCTCTGATAACATTGATTGCCGGCACTGCAATGACTGGGAAGCCAGACTAAATAGGAGACTCCCAATTTCCTAATGGAAACAGGTGCACTGGAAAAAACAAGACACCAGTCAACCAGTACCACCAGTAACCACCAGAGGGAGCCCAAAAACAGAATTCACAACACAAATCCTTGTTACCCAATTATGACCAATAACAGCCAATACTATATTCCTTCAGGAAGTGAACAGGCTTTACCCATGTTCCATGTCACAATGGTGTCCAGTGGGCCACCAAACCTTTCCCCTATCACTCCTGTCGTGAATCCAGCGATCCTCCCACTTGGATCATCCCCGTCACTGACCCTTTCTAATGTCATTTCCACTGTCAATGTAGCCACACACCCACACAAGATAGTCCAAGAAAAGACCTCAACTCCCAACACTTCCGCTACAACAGCACTCTCACGCAGTCTACCTAACCCTATACCCAGTACCTCACAGGCTCTCTCCTCCTGTACGGGATGATGGCAACTGTTTCAAGGGGGAACTCAATCTGGGAGGGGAATACCAACATCACAGGAAGTAAAAAGGGGAGGGAATGTTGGCAACCTATTCTTGAAAAAGAACTTCCTGAGGGACCCTTGTTAGTGGTGGGAAAGGGTGAAATAGCAACAATGGAAATGGACGCTAATGTTAATACTGCCAACCCTCGTTTAGAGCATAATGGAAGTGTGGCTAGAGCTATAATGGAAGCAGGAGGGGCGACTATTCAAGCTGACAGTTGAATCATTGTTGAATCACGAGGTCAGATAGCTGTTGGGGACATAGCGGTGACTAAATCTGCCAACCTTCTGTGTAGAATGATCATACACGCTGTGACCCCTATTTTTGACCCTATTCATCCAGACGTTAGTGCTCAACAACTTTGCGCAGCAATAACTCACATTTTAGAGTATGCGAATATTAGTGAGCAGATTGAGACCTTGACAATTCCTACTATTGGTGTTGGCATTTTCGGTTTCCCTGTTCATGCATGTGCAAGAGAAATTGTTGGAATTATAATGAACAAGTGTAGCCCCCCAAGCTTTTGCTGCCTCTCCGAAATCAGGTTAATTAGTAATGAGGACAGGACTGTTAAAGCTTTTAAGACTGCCTGCGTCACCTGGACTCCACCCAATGATATTGGAGCTGCCCAAATAGAGCCCCTCATTCCAGGACTGTGACCTCCTTCTGCTCCTCATACCCAAGTGATTACATCTGTACTCCCGGTGCCACCTCTACACTCCCTGACAGAAGTTATGTCGCTTATCCATGTTATGTAAATAAAAGCTTATAATTTGATGTTAAATTCATCCATTGGTTGCATAAATTATTCTTTTGAAAGCTGAAACCCTCCAAACTGTGATTTAGGTTAAGAAAATAAATTGGCATCAATGCAGAAATATTGATCAGTTAATGGATACAGAATGGTCAGATTTTGGCAAGACAAAAGTTTTGTCGCCTGGTCATATAATGCACCCAATCCTAGTTTACATCCTCACCTGTGCTCAGTAAATGATCGGTTAATTAGTGTGTGTGTATAAAAAGAAACCCAGCATGCCAGACCTTCACTTGAACTGCAACTTGAGCTCTGACAACATGCCAAAAATCCACCCTGTGACCAAAGCCTGGATTATCAAGAGGCTGAAGACCAGATCCACTGCAAAGGTGGATGGCACCTGTAATGTGTCTCAGCGTCAAGTGCAAAGAATTAAAAAAAGAGTTGAAGAGACTGGAGATGTGTTTGACAAGCCCAGGTCTGGCAGACCCCACAAGACAACTGCTCAGGAGGAAAGCTTGTTGGTTAGAAAATCCAAAGCAAGCCCCTCTTCCACTGCAGCAGAGCTCCAACAGGCCTGGCCACCTCAAGTCCCTGTGTCAACTAGAACATTTTGTAGGATTCTTTCTCGAAATGGCCTCCATGGTCGAATCAGTGCCCAGAAGCCAGCACTAAACAAAAGGCAAATAAAAAATCATGCGGCATTTGCAAAGTCTCACAGCCTGCCGAACAGATGGACGCTGGGAAAGTGGCAGAAGGTGGATTTCTCTGATGAATCTTCAGTAGAATTACATCACAGCCACCACAAATACTGCAGAAGACCTACTGGAGCCCGTATGGATCCAAAATACACCCAGAAAGCAGTTAAATTTGGTGGTGGAAAGATCATGGTCAGGGTTACATTCAGTATGGGGGAGTGTGAAACATTTGCAAGGTGGAAGGCTATATCAATAGCCTAAAATATCAAAAAGTATTAGCTACCTCTTATATTCCAAATCATAAAAGGGGTCAAATTCTGCAGCAGGATGGTGCTCCATCTCATACATCCATCTCTACAACAAAGTTCCTTTAGGCAAAAAAGATCAAGGTGTTCAAGGACTGGCCATCCCAGTCACCAGACATGAACATCATTGAAAATGTTTGGGGTAGGATGAAAGAGGAAGCCTGGAAGACAAAACCAAAGAATCTAGATGAACTCTGGGAGGCATGTAAGACTGCATTCTTTGCTATTCCTGATGACTTCATTAATAAATTGTATGAATCATTGTTGAACCACATGGATGCAGTCCTTCAAGCTCATGGAAGTCACACAAAATATTAAATATGACTCTAATAGCACCACAACTTCATTCACCAATGTTATGCAACATATATTTGTTATGTTAAGTTATATATTTGTTTGAATATTACATTACTTTCTGTGGGCGACAAAACTTTTCTCTTGCCAAAATCTGACCATTCTGTGTCCATTAGCTGATCAATATTTATGCATTAATGCCAATTTATTTTCTTAACCTAAACAACATTTCGGAGGGTTTCAGTTTTCAAAAGAATAATTCATACAACCAATGGATGAATTTAATGTCAGGTTATAAGCTTTTATTTACATAACATGGATAAGCGACATAACTTCTGTCAGGGAGTGTACTCCCGCCTCAGGTGACACCACCAACAGTGCCAATCCTCATGTCTGAGAAGCCCACCTTCTATGTCAAGTTTACCTCCCAGCAAGCTGCTACTCTGTTGAACCAACTTCCAGATCCAGAAAAACAGCCGATGCCTTTCTACAGAAGCTTACTTCAAATCTAAAGGAATTACTCAGCCACGTGGCAAGATCTAATTTCCCTGGCAAATGTTAAAGCAGGCGATGCATATTGGCCTGTTTGGAAATCGCGTTCAATGATGCCTCACTTGCCAGTGACACCACATGGGACTCTGGTGTTGAGTTCTGCCAACAACTTAAAAAATGGGCCTCGGATAAGTTGGCTGATCAGTCAACATCTTTCAAGGATGTCACGCAGGAACCAGAGGAATCAGTGGAGAGATATCATGCTCGTCTAATTCAAATATTTAATGACCTTGGCTTCAGTAACCAAATAAAAGTTCAGTGCACAATGCTCATCTCTTCTTTTGTTTAAGGCCTTCAGGAAGCCCTGAGGAAGCAATTTCAAGCAATCAGACCTGAATATGCTACATTGGATCCAAAGTAGTGATGAGCGACTGTACTCATTGCTCGGGTTTTCTTGAGCACGCTTGGGTGACCTCCGAGTATTTATGACTGCTCGGAGATTTCGTTTTCATTGCGGCAGCTGAATGATTTACAGCTCACCCGAGCGTGCTCGAGAAAACCCGAGCAACGAGTAAACTCGCTCATCACTAATCCTAAGGATGTTTTAGCGATAGCTAAAGGATTTGAAAAAACACTCTCTGAGAAATCAACAACCTTGAACAAAAAAACCCATATTCTATGGACTGATGTGCAGCATCAAAACCAGAAACCTCCATCGCCTCATACGAAAGATGTGGGATTGTAGGGCCCCTATTCCATTTGGGAACCACAATGATGATAATTGTAGATTCAACTATCCTCGTCACAATGACCAATACTGGATGACTACCACAAGCTCAGATGCATCCAGATGTCAATCACACTGCTGCTCTGATGGATCTACTGTAAGTACCCGATAGGACAAGGGCAAGCCCGTGTCCACTACTTTGGCTTCCATGTCTGGTCCAATAGCCAAAGTAACTATCAATGTTCAAGGCAAACCCTTACCATTTCTTGTGGATACAGGTGCAGCCAGAAGTGTTATCAGATTACAGGACCTGCCTTTTCCTGATCTGATATCCTCTGAAGCCGTGACATGCGTGGGAGTGAATGGCAAGCCTACTTCTAACAAGCTCACCCAAAAAAGACAGGTTGGACCATATGAAGACCTTGTCCAAAAGTTGAGAGCGACCATCGCCTATTCATCAGATAGTTTCATCATCACCATCATTGACCCGCTCGGTCCGAGCGAAGAGTGTCAACTTCAAGCCGCACCTCTGATTATGATGATGGACAAAGCTGCTAACACCATCTCAAGTGTTCGGCCAGAAGTGATGTCACAAGTTCCATCTACTCTATGGTCTACTGGTACAACAAAGAGCCCTATGTACGGAGATCAATAGATATGTGTCTCATACATAAAATATATTAATGCATAATAGCCAAATTAGAAGAACAAGATAGGAGAATAATACAATATAATAAAATAAAATGCCTATATTACAATTAAATAGTGGGCGAAAAAGATGGCAACTACAAAAGTGTGCCTGTAACTGGAGGTAGATATATATTAAAAGGATACATATGCATAAATATATCAAGATATACAGCAGAACGGCATAATACAACGGACTCAAAGAAGGCTGGGTAAGTATAAAAAATATAAGATTCAATTGCTCAAACCACAAAGCACAGTAAAAATGTATCAGAAAATACATAAAAAAAAAATAAATATATATATATATATACACTCACCAGCCACTTTATTAGGTACACCATGCTAGTAACGGGTTGGACCCCCTTTTGCCTTCAGAACTGCCTCAATTCTTCGTGGCATAGATTCAACAAGGTGCTGGAAGCATTCCTCAGAGATTTTGGTCCATATTGACATGATGGCATCACACAGTTGCCGCAGATTTGTCGGCTGCACATCCCAAAGATGCTCCATACAAGGCAGGATGGATCCATGCTTTCATGTTGTTTACGCCAAATTCTGACCCTACCATCCGAATGTCGCAGCAGAAATCGAGACTCATCAGACCAAGCAACGTTTTTCCAATCTTCTACTGTCCAATTTCGATGAGCTTGTACAAATTGAAGCCTCAGTTTCCTGTTCTTAGCTGAAAGGAGTGGTACCCGGTGTGGTCTTCTGCTGCTGTAGCCCATCTGCCTCAAAGTTCGACGCACTGTGCGTTCATAGATGCTCTTAGGCCTACCTTGGTTGTAACGGGTGGCGATTTGAGTCACTGTTGCCTTTCTATCAGCTCGAACCAGTCTGCCCATTCTCCTCTGACCTCTGGCATCAACAAGGCATTTCCGCCCACAGAACTGCCGCTCACTGGATTTTTTTTCTTTTTCGGACCATTCTCTGTAAACCCTAGAGATGGTTGTGCGTGAAAATCCCAGTAGATCAGCAGTTTCTGAAATACTCAGACCAGCCCTTCTGGCACCAACAACCATGCCACGTTCAAAGGCACTCAAATCACCTTTCTTCCCCATACTGATGCTCGGTTTGAACTGCAGGAGATTGTCTTGACCATGTCTACATGCCTAAATGCACTGAGTTGCCGCCATGTGATTGGCTGATTAGAAATTAAGTGTTAACAAGAAGTTGGACAGGTGTACCTAATAAAGTGGCCAGTGAGTGTATATATATATATATATATATATATATATATATATATATACAGTGGGGCAAAAAAGTATTTAGTCAGTCAGCAATAGTGCAAGTTCCACCACTTAAAAAGATGAGAGGCGTCTGTAATTTACATCATAGGTAGACCTCAACTATGGGAGACAAACTGTGAAAAAAAAATCCAGAAAATCACATTGTCTGTTTTTTTATCATTTTATTTGCATATTATGGTGGAAAATAAGTATTTGGTCAGAAACAAAATTTCATCTCAATACTTTGTAATATATCCTTTGTTGGCAATGACAGAGGTCAAACGTTTTCTGTAAGTCTTCACAAGGTTGCCACACACTGTTGTTGGTATGTTGGCCCATTCCTCCATGCAGATCTCCTCTAGAGCAGTGATGTTTTTGGCTTTTCGCTTGGCAACACGGACTTTCAACTCCCTCCAAAGGTTTTCTATAGGGTTGAGATCTGGAGACTGGCTAGGCCACTCCAGGACCTTGAAATGCTTCTTACGAAGCCACTCCTTCGTTGCCCTGGCGGTGTGCTTTGGATCATTGTCATGTTGAAAGACCCAGCCACGTTTCATCTTCAATGCCCTTGCTGATGGAAGGAGGTTTGCACTCAAAATCTCACGATACATGGCCCCATTCATTCTTTCATGTACCCGGATCAGTCGTCCTGGCCCCTTTGCAGAGAAACAGCCCCAAAGCATGATGTTTCCACCACCATGCTTTACAGTAGGTATGGTGTTTGATGGATGCAACTCAGTATTCTTTTTCCTCCAAACACGACAAGTTGTGTTTCTACCAAACAGTTCCAGTTTGGTTTCATCAGACCATAGGACATTCTCCCAAAACTCCTCTGGATCATCCAAATGCTCTCTAGCAAACTTCAGACGGGCCCGGACATGTACTGGCTTAAGCAGTGGGACACGTCTGGCACTGCAGGATCTGAGTCCATGGTGGCGTAGTGTGTTACTTATGGTAGGCCTTGTTACATTGGTCCCAGCTCTCTGCAGTTCATTCACTAGGTCCCCCCGCGTGGTTCTGGGATTTTTGCTCACCGTTCTTGTGATCATTCTGACCCCACGGAGTGGGATTTTGCGTGGAGCCCCAGATCGAGGGAGATTATCAGTGGTCTTGAATGTCTTCCATTTTCTAATTATTGCTCCCACTGTTGATTTCTTCACTGCTGGTTGGCTATTGCAGATTCAGTCTTCCCAGCCTGGTGCAGGGCTACAATTTTGTTTCTTGTGTCCTTTGACAGCTCTTTGGTCTTCACCATAGTGGAGTTTGGAGTCAGACTGTTTGAGGGTGTGCACAGGTGTCTTTTTATACTGATAACAAGTTTAAACAGGTGCCATTACTACAGGTAATGAGTGGAGGAAAGAGGAGACTCTTAAAGAAGAAGTTACAGGTCTGTGAGAGCCAGAAATCTTGATTGTTTGTTTCTGACCAAATACTTATTTTCCACCATAATATGCAAATAAAATGATAAAAAAACAGACAATGTGATTTTTTGGATTTTTTTTTCACAGTTTGTCTCCCATAGTTGAGGTCTACCTATGATGTAAATTACAGACGCCTCTCATCTTTTTAAGTGGTGGAACTTGCACTATTGCTGACTGACTAAATACTTTTTTGCCCCACTGTATATATATATAAGTGTTGCACTCTTTATAAAAAAGTGAAAAAAAGCAAGACAAACGTGCATATTAAAATAATAAAAAAAGAAAATGTATATGTGCAAAAAATTGCAAGTAAAGTGCACAAAAGGGAATGTGAGGCCTGTATTATAGGCAAAAAATGATGTGAAGCGTGTTTATAGGCAGAAATAGCATGTGTACAAAGAGTATATATATAAATACCGTGTGCAGATGATGGTGCTCGTGCCGGGGGCACAAGGTAGGACTGAGCAAAAATGAATAAAAAATAATAAATAAAAATTACCTCCTCCTATAAACGGTCCGTTCCTCCAGGTACAGCACACCCCGATGCGCGTTTCGGACTGTGTGTCACCCCCTGACAAAGGACACAGTCCTGAGGGGGGAAGAGTGTGGGCGGTGCGTGGGCGGACACTGTGCGTGTCTGTGTGTGCGGGCGGGGTCTGTGCAGGCCTCCCGGGGCTCTGTATGTGCTGCCGGTGGTCTGTGTGGGCCTCCCAGGGCTCTGTATGGGCTGCTGGTGGTCTGTTTGGGCCTCCCAGGGCTCTGTATGGGCTGCTGGTGGTCTGTGTGGGCCTCCCGGGGCTCTGTATGGGCTGCCGGTGGTCTGTGCGGGTGGGCATGCCGGGGCTCTGTATGGGCTGCCTGGGCTCTGTGTAGGGGTCTGTGCGGCCTGCTGGAAGGTCTGTGCGGCGTGCCAGGGCTCTGTATGGGCTGCCGGGGCTCTGTGCGGTGTGCAGGCATCGTCCGATGGGACTACAAGTTCCATTGGACGATGCCTGCTACAGTGACAGTGATTGACACATTAGCCAATGATGGGACAGTAGCAGTCCCATCATCCGGCTAATGTGTTGAATGTAAAAAAAATACTACATACATACTACATACATGCTACATACTACATACATGCTACATACATGATACATTCTACATACATGCTAAATACATGCTACATACATGCTACATACAACATACTACATACATGCTACATACATGCTACATACATACTAAATGCATGCTACATACATGCTACATACATACTACATACATACTACATGCTACATACATGCTACATACATGCTACATACATACTACATATATGCTACATACATGCTACATACATACTACATGCTACATACATGCTACATACATACTACATACATACTACCTGCTACATACATACTACATACATACTACATACATGCTACATACATGCTACATACTACATACAACATACATACTACATACATACATATTACATACAACATACATGCTACATACATACTACATACATTACATACATACTACATACATACATTGTCATGTCGTACGCTATTCACACTAGGGCGTCCGACAGACAGCGGTAATTCCACATTCATCCACTATACGCTCAGTGGCGCCAGCTAGATTTTATCCAGGTTGTCCGGGGTTGGAGGCTGGGTCACACCCATGGCCTTTAAATAGTCTTTCTGGACTTTGGGCATCGCCGATTATAGCTTGTGTCTTGTGCCTGGTGATCTCGGTCTGGAGTGGTGGTCTAGGAGCAGAAATATCGTATCTGGTGGTGTATTATCCTTTGTCATATTTCTCCTTCCTATATTTGTATTTGTTTTGCCCTGTGCACATTATAGTGTTTTCCTGTGAGTCTGTGGCGTGGTGCATTTTTAGTTTTCCCTGTCTGTGCTTTCTGTAGGGGTTGGTGTGTGGTCTAATCACTGGGTGGTGGGTGGAGGTTTCAGCACAGGACTGAAACAGGAGTCAGGGTCAGGCCTGGCGGCCCAGACAAGCACACCATTAGTGTAAATTCTGGGAGAGGGACAGACAGGGTTTTCCCTAGTCTGAGGGATATCGCAGGGGCCCAGGTAATCAGCTGTAGTCTACCCAGTACCCGCATGACATTATAATCGGCCAAAATAAATTTTGGATGCCATGGATCCCATGATTTCCATAACCCGCCAGTTGGAAGCACTGTCCTTACAGGTCACTGAGTTGAAGGGGGCAGTTCAGCAACAGGGTCTTGTAGTATCTAATGTGCAAGCTGAAAATGCAGGTAGAGTTGCAGAGCCAAAGATTCCTTTACCTGAGAGGTTTACTGGGGAACGCAGTAAATTCGTTGTTTTTCGTGAGGCTTGCAAATTATATTTTCGTATGTGCCCGGTTTCCTCAGGTAATGAGGCTCAGCGTGTGGGCCTGGTATTGTCATTACTGAACGGAGATCCCCAAGCATGGGCATTTTCATTACCATCTGATTCAGCTGCATTTAACTCAGTGGAGATTTTTTTTCTGCTCTTGGACTCATATATGATGATCCTGACAGATTGGCTCTAGCAGAATCTAAACTATGCGCTCTCCACCAGGGGGAGCGAATGGCGGAGGATTACTGTTCTGAATTTCGCCACTGGGCGGTGGACACACAATGGAATGACCCGGCGCTGCGGAGTCAGTTTGTACATGGGGTTTCGAGAAGGGTTAAACAAGCCCTCCTGATGTATGAGACTCCTGCTTCTCTAGAGTCTGCCATGAGTCTTGTTGTCCGCATTGATCGCCGTTTGCGTCAGGGGGTGCAAGAGACGCCGCTTATGGAGGAGGGCGTAGGTGCATGTGAGGTTGCTGCAGGTGAGCCCACGGAGCCTATGCAAATCGCAGGGGTGTCACATCATCGAGCCCCCTCACTCAGGAAGCAGGGAGCCTGTTTTTGCTGTGGTAAAAAAGGGCATTATGTAAATGCTTGTCCTCTGTTTTCTAAGAAAAGCGCAATGGCGGAAAACTACTAAGCTCAGAGGGTGTGGAGGAGGCCAATCTGAGCTTATGCATATCCTCCATGGTGGTCTCTCAATGTATGCTCTCTGCCAGAGTTATGGTCGCTGGCAGAGATCTGCCAATCACTGTTTTTGTGGATAGTGGGTCAGCCACTAATCTCATTGATGAGGAGTTTGCGCGCATGGCCTGGTTCATGGTCGAAAAACTGCCTCATCCTATCCGCGTGGTCACCATCAATGCTACTCCACTCCCACAGGGGGAGATTACTGAGTTTGTGGCTGAGGTTAAACTCCACATTGGGGTCCTACATTCTGAGCAAGTTACATGTAGGGTGCTCAGTAATCTTCCTGCACAAATGGTTCTGGGTTTTCCATGGTTGTCTATGCACAACCCGGTGATTGACTGGAAAACTCAGGACATAATTCAGTGGAGCGGATTCTGCCAGGAGAATTGCCTGGCCACATGTGTGTCCGCTGTGACTCCTAGCATTCCTGAGTCACTGCTGGATTTCTCAGATGTGTTCTCTGAGAAGGGTTGCTCAGAATTGCCACCACATCGACCCTATGACTGTACTATTAGGTTTAAACCAGGGGCCAAATTGCCGAAAGCTAGGATGTTTAACATCTCTGGTCCTGAGAGGCAAGCTTTAAAAGACTACATTTCTGAGAGTTTGAGCAAAGGGCACATCAGGCCTTCGTCCTCGCCAGTGGCAGCGGGGTTCTTCTTCGTTAAGAAGGAAGATGGCGTACTACGCCCGTGTCTGGATTTCAGGGAGTTAAACCAGATTACGGTTCGTGATCCATACCCTATGCCACTGATACCTGATTTGTTCAACCAGGTGGCTGGTGCTAAGTGGTTTTCCAAGCTTGACCTCAGGGGGCATACAACCTCATAAGAGTCCGTCAAGGTGATGAGTGGAAGACGGCTTTTAATACTCCTGAGGGTCATTTTGAAAATTTGGTGATGCCATTTGGGTTGACAAACGCGCCTGCTGTATTTCAACATTTCATAAATGATGTGTTCTCGCATGTACTGGGGAAATTCGTTATTGTGTACCTAGATGACATTCTCATTTATTCATGCAACCATGATACTCATTTAGAGCATGTGAGGCAGGTGTTACAGCTACTCAGAGAAAATAAGCTCTATGCAAAACTGGAGAAATGTGTTTTTTCGGTTCAGGAGTTGCCTTTCTTGGGTTATATTGTGTCTGCTTCAGGTTTTAAAATGGACGCCGCTAAGGTGCAAGCGGTGCTGCATTGGGAACGGCCTGACAACCTAAAAGCTCTCCAGCGGTTCCTTGGATTTTCTAATTATTATACAAAAATTTATCAAAGGTTTTTCTACCATTGATAAACCGCTTACTGACATGATGAAATAGGGTACCAATTTCTCCGCCTGGCCTGAGGCTGCTGTGCGCGCATTCGAATTTCTGAAGAACAGTTTTGCTTCGGCCCCCATTCTGGTGCAACCGGACGTATCAAAAGCATTTACCGTGGAAGTCGATGCGTCTGAGGTTGGAGTGGGGGCGGTGCTGTCACAAGGCTCATCCTTGGGCGAGTTGCGTCCATGCGCCTACTTTTCCAAGAAGCTGTCGCCCGCTGAACGTAACTACGATATCGGCAACAGGGAGTTGTTGGCTATCAAGTTGGTTTTTGAGGAATGGCGACACTTCTTGGAGGGGTTGGTCCACCAGGTTACAGTTATCACCGACCATAAAAATCTGCTTTATTTAGAGTCAGCCAAGCGTCTGTCCCCCAGGCAGGCTCGCTGGGCATTGTTTTTTTACACAATTCAACTTTTTTGTCACGTACCGTCTGGGGTCTAAGAACACTAAGGCAGATGCTTTATCCAGGTGTTTTCCAGGGGGAGAACCTCGGGAAGATCCGGTACCCATCCTCCAAAAGGGTGTAGTGGTCTTGGCTCTCACGACAGAGGTTGAGGCTGAGATTGCTGAGGCTCAGGAGGAAGTACCACCAGAGCTTCCCATTAACAAATCATTTGTACCGCTCCATCTTCGCCTAAAGGTGTTGAATGAGCATCATGATACTGTTCTGGCTGGCCATCCAGGGGTTAGGGGTACCTTGGAGTTGGTGTCGCGTCGGTTTTGGTGGCCCAAAATCCAACAGGACGTGGTCTCGTACGTATCAGCATGTACCATGTGTGCTAGGGCTAAGACGCCTCGCTCCCGTCCTGCTGGCTCATTACATCCTCTAGGGGTACCCAGTAGGCCATGGACGGAGATCTCCATGGATTTTATTACAGACCTACCCTCCTCAGCGGGGAACACGGTCATCTTGGTGGTTGTTGATCGGTGCTCAAAGATGTTGCACTTTGTGTCCTTGCCTTTGTTGCCTAACGCGAAGACTCTGGCTCAGGTTTTTGTGCAGGAGGTGGTCAGACTTCACGGGGTCCCGTCTGACATAGTGTCTGATAGGGGTACTCAGTTTGTGGCAAAGTTTTGGAAAGCATTTTGCTCACAGCTGGGGATCAAGTTGTCGCATTCTTCGGCGTTTCATCCTCAGTCAAATGGTCAGACCAAGCGTATGAACCAGAATTTGGAGCAGTACTTACGCTGCTTTGTTTCTGACAACCAGGAGGAGTGGTCAACGTTCCTTCCTTTGGCTGAGTTTGCCATTAATAATCACCGCCAGGAATCGTCTGGGGAGTCCCCGTTCTTTTGTGTTTACGGGCACCATCCTCAATTTTGTACTCTGCATCAGGGT
The DNA here is from genome assembly GCF_051348905.1 of Ranitomeya variabilis. Taxonomy (NCBI): domain Eukaryota; kingdom Metazoa; phylum Chordata; class Amphibia; order Anura; family Dendrobatidae; genus Ranitomeya; species Ranitomeya variabilis. The sequence continues at coordinate 775,043,994 of NC_135233.1, read as the reverse complement.
GGCTCTGCTGGCGTTCCGGAGGAGGACCAGTTAGGAGCACAACTGTCATCCGTTTGGAGGAGAGTGAAACAGCGCTTGCTGACCGTGGGTGCAAGGTACAAACGAATGGCTGACAGTAAACGTGTGCCAGGTCCGGACCTGAGTGTGGGTGATTGGGTGTGGTTGTCCACAAAAAACATAAAACTCAAAGTACCATCCCTGAAATTGGGTCCAAGGTTTATTGGTCCAGTTAGGGTCACCGCCATCATTAACCCAGTAGCCTACCGATTGGAGCTTCCTACGGTATATAAAATACACAACGTGTTTCACAGATCTCTTTTAAAGAAGGTGGTGGGTTCCGTGGACGCGGCGCCTATGCCACCTCCAGTCTTGGTGGATGGCAATTTGGAGTTTGAAGTCTCCAAGGTGGTTGACTCTCGTATAGTGCACATTATAGTACTGGTACACTGGCGTGGTAATGGGCCAGAGGAGAGGTCTTGGGTACCAGCTTCGGACATACATGCGGACCGGCTTGTCAGTATGTTTCACCGCCGCCATCCGGACAAGCCGGGTCCTATAAGTCGTGAGGGCCCTGGGGTCCCTCGTAGAAGGCGGAGTACTGTCATGTCGGACGCTATTCACACTAGGGCGTCCGACAGACAGCGGTAATTCCACATTCGTCCACTATACGCTCAGTGGCGCCAGCTAGATTTTATCCAGGTTGTCCGGGGTTGGAGGCTGGGTCACGCCCGTGGCCTTTAAATAGTCTTTCTGGACTTTGGGCGTCGACGATTATAGCTTGTGTCTTGTGCCTGGTGATCTCGGTCTGGAGTGGTGGTCTAGGAGCAGAAATATCGTATCTGGTGGTGTATTATCCTTTGTCATATTTCTCCTTCCTATATTTGTATTTGTTTTGCCCTGTGCACATTATAGTGTTTTCCTGTGAGTCTGCGGCGTGGTGCGTTTTTAGTTTTCCCTGTCTGTGCTTTCTGTAGGGGTTGGTGTGTGGTCTAATCACTGGTTGGTGGGTGGAGGTTTCAGCACAGGACTGAAACAGGAGTCAGGGACAGGCCTGGCGGCCCAGACAAGCACACCATCAGTGTAAATTCTGGGAGAGGGACAGACAGGGTTTTCCCTAGTCTGAGGGATATCGCAGGGGCCCGGGTAATCAGCTGTAGTCTACCCAGTACCCGCATGACATACATACATACATACTACATACAATACATTCATACATTACATACAATACATACATATAGACATACAGTTCATTAAAGATAAATTTCATACTCACCATTACTTGTCATTTTGTTCCCCGAAGCCAGTGTCATCTGTAAAAAAGATTAAAATAACAAACAACCAATATACTCCCTGTCCGAAGAAATTCACGAGTGTCCCATGACGATCTCCTGTGGAGAACGGCAGCATCAGCTGGTGCGACCGCTCTCCAGGGGCTCCAGGAACACAATGACAGGAGGAAGGTATCCTTCCGCACTGTATTCCTCCACCGCTGTAAAAAAAAAAGACGCAACGTGTGGCCATCCGTCGCAATCCGTCGCTAATACAAGTCTATGGGTTAAAAACGCATCCTGCAAGCACATTTGCAGGATCCATGTTTTCCGCCGGATCCGTTTTTTTTGCAGGATCGCTTTTTTATTCCGCCGGATCCGTTTTTTTCCGTTGGATCCGTTTTTTTCAGCTGGATCCATTTATTCCACTGGATCCATTATTTTCCGCCGGATCCGTTTTTTTCTCATAGAGTTGTATTAGCGCCGGATTGCGCCTGATGGCCACACGTTTCATCCGTTTTTTGCCGGATCCGTCAAAAACGTTGTTTCCGCCGGACAGAAAACACATACAGAGGAATGTTTTTTCTGTCCGGCGAAAAACGCACAGCGACGGATCCGGCAAAAAAGATATGAAATTGAGATGTGACATGATGAATCCGACCTCCGAATCCATTTTTTCATGCATGTTTCCATTCAAATCATGCACATTTTCCATTTATTTATTTATTTATTTATTTCCAAAAACCGCATCAAAAACTGTACCAAAAACTGCATCAAAACTGCACCAAAAACTGCATCAAAAACCGCACCAAAAACCTGCATCAAAAAAGCACCAAAAACCAGCACCAAAAACTGCATCAAAAACAGCATCAAAAACTGCGCCAAAAACCTGCTACAAAACTGCATCAAAAACAGCATAAAAAACCGAGCCAAAAACCTGCAACAAAAACTGCATCAAAAACAGCATCAAAAACCGCATCAAAACTGCACCAGTTTTTGATGCAGGTTTTGATGCAGTTTTTGGTGCAGTTTTTGGTGCAGGTTTTTGGTGCAGTTTTTGATGCAGTTTTTGATGTAGTTTTTGGTGCAGTTTTTGGTGCAGTTTTGATGCAGTTTTTGATGCAGGTTTTGATGCGGTTTTTGGAAAATAAATAAACGGAAAATGTGCATGATTTGAATGGAAACATGCATGAAAAAACGGATTCGGAGGCCGGATTCATCATTTCACATCTCAGTTTGATACGTTTTTTGCCGGATCCATCGCTGTGCGTGTTTTAGCTGGACAAAAAAACGTTCCTCTGTATGTGTTATCCGTCAGGCAGAAACAGCTTTTTTGATGGATCCTGCAAAAAATGGATGAAACGTGTGGCCATCAGGTGCAATCCGGTGCTAATACAACAAGAATAAATGGATCTGGCGGAAAAAAACGGATCTGGCGGAAAAAAATAGATCCTGCAAATGTGCTCGCAGGATGTGTTTTTTACCCATAGACTTGTATTAGCGACGGATCGTGACGGATGTCCACACGTCGCGTCCATCGTGCAATGGATTCATCGTGTTTTGTCGGACGGTCAGCACGAAAAAACGTTCAAGTGAACGTTTTCTTGTCCGTCGCGTCCGCCATTTTCTACCGTGCATGCGCGGCTGAAACTCTGCCCCATTCTCCCCGGACTTCAGAATGGGCAGCGGATGCGTTGAAACACTGCATCCGCTGCCCACGTCGTGCACAAATTTCACAATGTGAGTCAGTACGTCGGCCCGACGCATAGCGACGGACCCATACCGACGCAAGGGTGAAAGAGGCGTTAATGAGCGTTTAATTAAAAAAAAAAACGGAAAAAATGGCGTGGGCTCCCGCGCAATTCTCTGCACCAGAGGGGGAAAGCCGACGGCCGGGGGCCAATATTTGTAGCCTGCTATGAATATCAGCCTGCAGCTGTCTGTGTAGCCTTTACTGGCTATTAAAATAGGGGGACCCCCAAAAAATGATGTGGGGTCCCCCTATATTTTATAGCCAGAAAGGTGAGCTGATATTCATAGCCTAGAGAGGAGCCATGGATATTGTCCCCCCCAGCTACAAATACCAGTCCGCAGCCACCCCGGAAATGGCGCATCTGTAAGATGCGCCAATTCCAGCACTTAGCCCCTCTCTTTCCACTCCCGTGTAGCGGTGGGATATGGGGTAATAAGGGGTTAATGTCACCTTGCTTTTGTAAGGTGAGATTCAGCCGGGTTAATAATGGAGAGGCATCAATAAGACGCCTATCCGTTATTAATCCAATAGTAATAAAGGGTTAACAAAACACACACACACATTAGGAAAAAAAGTATCTTAATATTCTTCATTTCACCATACTTACCATACTTCAGTGCCTGCAAAAAACGTAAAATAATAAACCGTATACTACCTGTCCGCCGTAGTCCAATTCCAATCCCCTATAGAACAGTGACATCGGGTGATGTCACTGCTCTATAGGACCCTCAGTGACACACTGACAGGAGACAATGGCTCCTGCAGTGTATCACTGAGGTTACCTGAGTTCAAAGTCTTACTTTATGGCAATTGCTGCCTGGGAAAATTTCTCACACAGCAATGGCATAAAGTGAGACTAGAGACTTTTTTTTTACAGCGGCGGAGGAATACAGTGCGGAAGGATACCTTCCTCCCTTCATTGTGTTCCTGAAGCCCCTGGAGAGCGGTCGCACCAGCTAATGCTGCCGTTCTCCACGGGAGATCGTCATGGGACACTCGTGGATTTCTTCGGACAGGGAGTATATTGGTTGTTTGTTATTTTAATCTTTTTTTACAGATGACACTGGCTTCGGGGAACAAAGTGACAAGTAATGGTGAGTATGAAATCTATGTTTAATGTACTGTATGTCTATATGTATGTATTGTATGTAATGTAATAATAATAATAATCTTTACTTATATAATAATAATAATCTTTATATAGCGCCAACATATTCCACAGCACTTTACAATTAAGCGGGGACATATACAGACAAATTCAATACAAGTTAAGACAATTTAAATAGTGACATTAGGAGTGAGGTCCCTGCTCGCAAGCTTACAATCTACAAGGAAATGGGGGGACACAATAGGTGAAAAGTGCTTGTTATTTCAGGTCTGGCAATTATAATAAATAGGGATTTTCATATAAAGCTGCATGATCCGGTCATCAGCCCGTTTGTTTAAGTGCAATAGTCAAGTATCAAGTGCAGTTATCATGAGCATGGAGGGTGTGGAGACAGATGAATAGTAGGGTGCAGATTTAGAATAATATTTGGAAGGAGGGAACAGGGCAAAGTTAGTTTACTGAGTAGTTGATGTGGTAGGCTTGTTTTAAGAGATGGGTTTTTAGAGCGCGCTTGAATAGGTCGGGGCTAGGTATCAGTCTGATCGTCTGGGGAAGTGCATTCCAGAGAGCTGGCGGAGCATGAGGGAAGTCTTGTAGATGGAGGTGTGAGGTTCAGATTACTGGGGATGTTAGCCTTAGGTCATTTGTAGAAAGGAGGGCACGTGTAGGGCGATAGACAAAGATGAGAGAGGAGATATAAGGCGGTGCAGAACTGTGGAGGGCTTTGTGGGTGAGAGAGATGAGTTTATACTGGACCCTGTAGCGAATGGGTAGCCAGTGTAATGACTGGCACAAGATGGAGGCATCAGTGAAGCGGTTGGACAGAAATATGACCCTGGCTGCCGCATTCAAGATGGATTGGAGAGGAGAAAGTTTGGTAAGAGGGAGACCGATCAGAAGAGAGTTGCAGTAGTCCAGACGAGAATGAATAATAGCGACGGTAAGAGTCTTAGCAGTTTCAAAGTTGAGAAAAGATCGGATTCTGGAGATGTTTTTAAGATGCAGGTGACAAGAGCGAGTGAGTGATCGGATATAGGGAGTAAAGGAAAGATTGGTGTCGAATATGACCCCAAGACAGCGGGCATGCTGCTTCGGAGTTATGGTTGAACCCTCCAGAGTAATTTCGATGTTGGGAAGAGTGAGGTTAGTAGAAGGGAGTAGGGTTGAGCGAAACGGGTCGTTCATTTTCAAAAGTCGCCGACTTTTGGCTAAGTCGGCGTCTCATGAAACCCGATCCGACCCCTGTGCTTGTCGGCCATGCGGTACGCGACTTTCGCGCCAAAGTCGCGTTTCAATGATGCTAAAAGCGCCATTTCTCAGCCAATGAAGGTGAACGCAGAGTGTGGGCAGCGTGATGACATAGGTCCTGGTCCCCACCATCTTAGAGAAGAGCATTGCAGTGATTGGCTTGCTGTCTGCGGCGTCACAGGGGCTATAAAGGGGCGTTCCCGCCGACCGCCATCTCACTGCTGCTGATCTGAGCTTAGGGAGAGGTTGCTGCCGCTTCGTCAGAAGCAGGGATAGCGTTAGGCAGGGTCCACTAACCACCAAACCGCTTGTGCTGTAGCGATTTCCACTGTCCAACACCACCTTCGGTGTGCAGGGACAGTGGAAGCTACATTTTTTTTTTTCTCTCAGCGCTGTAGCTCATTGGGCTGCCCTAGAAGGCTCCATGATAGCTGTATTGCTGTGTGTACGCCACTGTGGAAACCAACTGCTTTTTTCAAAGCACATATCCTCTTGTTCCTTCCTTTCTGCACAGCTATCTTTTTTGTTTGTCCACACTTTTTATTTAATTTGTGCATCAGTCCACTCCTATTGCTGCCTGCCATACCTGGCTGAGATTACTGCAGGGAGATAGTAATTGTAGGACAGTCCCTGTTTTTTTTTTTTTTTTTTTTTGTGGGAGATTAAGATTTGCATTTCTGCTACAGTGCCATCCGTGTGTGTGCCATCCCTGTGTGCGCCATCTCTCACTCAGTGGGCCATAGAAAGCCTATTTATTTTTTTGCTTGATTTGGGTTCTAAAATCTACCTGAAAAAAAAAACACTACATCCATCAGTGGGAGATTAATACTGTCCTCAGGGCTTGTGTGCCACTCCTGATCCTGACTCCTGTGAGCGCCATCTCTCACTCAGTGGGCCATAGATAGCCTATTTATTTTTTTGCTTGATCTGGGTTCTAAAATCTACCTGAAAAAAAACCCACTACATCCATCATTGGGAGATTAATACTGTCCTCAGGGCTTGTGTGCCACTCCTGATCCTGACTCCTGTGCGCGCCATCTCTCACTCAGTGGGCCATAGAAAGCCTATTTATTTTTTTGCTTGATTTGGGTTCTAAAATCTACCTGAAAAAAAAACACTACATCAATCAGTGGGAGATTAATACTGTCCTCAGGGCTTGTGTGCCACTCCTGATCCTGACTCCTGTGAGCGCCATCTCTCACTCAGTGGGCCATAGAAAGCCTATTTATTTTTTTGCTTGATTTGGGTTCTAAAATCTACCTGAAAAAAAAAACACTACATCCATCAGTGGGAGATTAATGCTGTCCTCAGGGCTTGTGTGCCACTCCTGATCCTGACTCCTGTGCGCGCCATCTCTCACTCAGTGGGCCATAGAAAGCCTATTTATTTTTTTGCTTGATTTGGGTTCTAAAATCTACCTGAAAAAAAAACACTACATCCATCAGTGGGAGATTAATATTGTCCTCAGGGCTTGTGTGCCACTCCTGATCCTGACTCCTGTGAGCGCCATCTCTCACTCAGTGGGCCATAGAAAGCCTATTTATTTTTTTGCTTGATTTGGGTTCTAAAATCTACCTGAAAAAAAAAAACACTACATCAATCAGTGGGAGATTAATATTGTCCTCAGGGCTTGTGTGCCACTCCTGATCCTGACTCCTGTGAGCGCCATCTCTCACTCAGTGGGCCATAGAAAGCCTATTTATTTTTTTGCTTGATTTGGGTTCTAAAATCTACCTGAAAAAAAAACACTACATCCATCAGTGGGAGATTAATGCTGTCCTCAGGGCTTGTGTGCCACTCCTGATCCTGACTCCTGTGCGCGCCATCTCTCACTCAGTGGGCCATAGAAAGCCTATTTATTTTTTTGCTTGATTTGGGTTCGAAAATCTACCTGAAAAAAAAATCACTACATCCATCAGTGGGAGATTAATACTGTCCTCAGGGCTTGTGTGCCACTCCTGATCCTGACTCCTGTGCGCGCCATCTCTTACTCAGTGGGCCATAGAAAGCCTATTTATTTTTTTGCTTGATTTGGGTTCTAAAATCTACCTGAAAAAAAAAAAACACTACATCCATCAGTGGGAGATTAATACTGTCCTCAGGGCTTGTGTGCCACTCCTGATCCTGACTCCTGTGCGCGCCATCTCTCACTCAGTGGGCCATAGAAAGCCTATTTATTTTTTTGCTTGATTTGGGTTCTAAAATCTACCTGAAAAAAAATCACTACATCCATCAGTGGGAGATTAATACTGTCCTCGGGGCTTGTGTGCCACTCCTGATCCTGACTCCTGTGAGCGCCATCTCTCACTCAGTGGGCCATAGAAAGCCTATTTATTTTTTTGCTTGATTTGGGTTCTAAAATCTACCTGAAAAAAAAAACACTACATCAATCAGTGGGAGATTAATATTGTCCTCAGGGCTTGTGTGCCACTCCTGATCCTGACTCCTGTGAGCGCCATCTCTCACTCAGTGGGCCATAGAAAGCCTATTTATTTTTTTGCTTGATTTGGGTTCTAAAATCTACCTGAAAAAAAAAAACACTACATCCATCAGTGGGAGATTAATGCTGTCCTCAGGGCTTGTGTGCCACTCCTGATCCTGACTCCTGTGCGCGTCATCTCTCACTCAGTGGGCCATAGAAAGCCTATTTATTTTTTTGCTTGATTTGGGTTCTAAAATCTACCTGAAAAAAAAATCACTACATCCATCAGTGGGAGATTAATACTGTCCTCAGGGCTTGTGTGCCACTCCTGATCCTGACTCCTGTGCGTGCCATCTCTCACTCAGTGGGCCATAGAAAGCCTATTTATTTTTTTGCTTGATTTGGGTTCTAAAATCTACCTGAAAAAAAAAACACTACATCCATCAGTGGGAGATTAATACTGTCCTCAGGGCTTGTGTGCCACTCCTGATCCTGACTCCTGTGCGCGCCATCTCTCACTCAGTGGGCCATAGAAAGCCTATTTATTTTTTTGCTTGATTTGGGTTCTAAAATCTACCTGAAAAAAAAATCACTACATCCATCAGTGGGAGATTAATACTGTCCTCAGGGCTTGTGTGCCACTCCTGATCCTGACTCCTGTGAGCGCCATCTCTCACTCAGTGGGCCATAGAAAGCCTATTTATTTTTTTGCTTGATTTGGGTTCTAAAATCTACCTGAAAAAAAAAACCACTACATCCATCAGTGGGAGATTAATACTGTCCTCAGGGCTTGTGTGCCACTTCTTACCCTGACTCCTGTGTGTGCCATCTCTCACTCAGTGGGCACTGGGCCATAGAAAGCTTTTTTTTTTTTTTTTTTTTTTTTATTTGGTTTCTAAATTGTCCCTGAAAAAAACAATTTATCTTATTTGGTTTCTAAAGTCTCCCTGAGGAAAAAAAAAAAAAAAAAAAATAGGTGGGAGATTAATATTGACATTTGTGCTTGAGTGACAGTCCTGCGTGTGTGGCATCTCTGTGATTTTGTGCCACAGAAAACAGAGTGTGTAACATTGTGCCTGATTTTCCTTGTGGTTTCACCAACCTGTTAAGGGATATTGAAATCATACTGAAGTTATAGCTCACCGTGTAAGTTGTTTGACAGCAACAAATAGTTACTTTGGTTAAGTTTTTAAAACAATGAGGAAGTCTGGTGCAAGAGGTCGTCGTGGCCGTGGGCGTTCATTGTCAGCTGGTAATGATGGTAGTGGTAGTGGAGCATCAGGTGGTCGTGGGGATAAAAATATTCCACCTAGGTCTGGAGCTGTGGAGCCAGTTTCGTCGTCTGGCTACACAAGGCCTCGAACGCTCTCTTTTCTGGGAGTAGGAAAACCGCTTTTAAAGGCGGAGCAGCAACAGCAAGTTTTGGCTTACATTGCAGACTCAGCCTCTAGCTCTTTTGCCTCCTCTTCTGAAACTGGTAAATGTAAAAGCAGCGCGTCGCTTGTGGATGTCCACGGTCAGGGACAAGTCGCTTCCTTGTCCTCTTCAGCAAAAACTACAACAAGAGAGAAGGATGCAGCAGGCGACACAACGGGTTACTCCATGGAGCTCTTTACACATACCGTCCCTGGCTTACAAAGTGAAACACTTAACAGGCCATGCCCATTACAAGTTGATTCTGACATGGAGTGCACTGATGCACAGGCACAGCCAGAGTACTATGCTGCTCCTTTGACTCAGACCACCACATTGCCCTCTCAGGGTACTGATCCACAATCAGACCCTGATGAGACTATGTTGCCCCGCCACGAACGCTATACCACCGACCGACACAGTGACACAGACGAAGTTGCACACGAGCTCGAAGAGGAGTTAATAGATGACCCAGTTATTGACCCCGATTGGCAGCCATTGGGGGAACAGGGTGCAGGCGGCAGTAGTTCAGAAGCGGAGGTGGAGGAGGGGCCACAGCAGGCATCAACATCGCAACAGGTTCCATCTGCCGGGCACGTATCTGGCCCAAAACGCGTGTCAAAGCCAAAACCTGTTGGAGGACAGCGTGGCCATCCGGTTAAAGCTCAGTCTGCAATCCCTGAAAAGGGATCCGATGCTAGGAAGAGTGCAGTCTGGCATTTTTTTAAACAACATCCAATTGATCAGCGCAAAGTCATCTGTCAAAAATGTTCAACTAGCTTAAGCAGAGGTCAGAATCTGAAATGTCTCAATACTAGTTGCATGCATAGACACTTAACCACCATGCATTTTCAAGCCTGGACTAACTACCAAACGTCCCTTAAGGTTGTAGCACCCTCGGCCAATGAAGCTAGTCAGCAACGCAACATCCCTTCCGTCACTGTAAGGCCACCATTTTCCGCACCACCGGCAGTATCTGTGCAGGTTTCTTTGCCAGCCAAAAGCACTCAGGGTCAGGGAATCACCAGTTTTGTAGGAGGAAATATTGCATCTAGGTCACCGGCGGAAACAATACCATCTCCAACCGTCTCGCAGTCTGCCATGTCCACCGGCACAACCGCAAGTTCCACGATCTCCATCTCTCCAGTTCAGCTCACACTACATGAGACTCTGGTTAGAAAAAGGAAGTACTTATCCTCGCATCCGCGTACACAGGGTTTTAACGCCCACATAGCTAGACTAATATCGTTAGAGATGATGCCCTACCGGTTAGTTGAAAGCAAAGCTTTCAAAGCCCTGATGGAGTACGCTGAACCACGATACGAGCTACCCAGTCGACACTTTTTTCCCAGAAAAGCCATCCCGGCCCTGCACCAGCATGTTAAACAGCGCATCGTCCATGCACTCAGGCAATCTGTGAGTACAAAGGTGCACCTGACTACAGATGCATGGACCAGTAGGCATGGCCAGGGACGTTATGTGTCCATCACGGCACACTGGGTGAATGTGGTGGATGCAGGGTCCTCAGGGGAAATCAATTTCGGGACAGTTGTGCCTAGCCCACGGTCTAGGAAACAGTTGGCTGTAGGCGTTCGCACCACCTCCTCCTCCTCCTCCTCATCCTCCTGCAGAAGCTACAGCTCTTCCACAGACCACAGTCGGCCAACCACTCCATCGGCAGATGACACTGTTGCACACCAGTTGTCCCATTATGGGCCAGCTACTGCCAAGCGTCAGCAGGCTGTATTGGCTATGAAGTGTTTGGGCGACAACAGACACACCGCGGAAGTTCTGTCCGAGTTCTTGCAACAAGAAACGCAGTCGTGGCTGGGCACAGTAGATCTTGAGGCAGGCAAGGTAGTGAGTGATAACGGAAGGAATTTCATGGCTGCCATCTCCCTTTCCCAACTGAAACACATTCCTTGCCTGGCTCACACCTTAAACCTGGTGGTGCAGTGCTTATTGAAAACTTATCCTGGGTTCTCCGACCTGCTCCTCAAAGTGCGTGGACTTTGCTCACATATCCGACGTTCGCCTGTACACTCCAGCCGTATGCAGACCTATCACCGGTCTTTGAACCTTCCCCAGCATCGCCTAATCATAGACGTTGCAACAAGGTGGAACTCAACTCTGCACATGCTTCAGAGACTGTGCCAACAGAGGCGGGCTGTTATGTTTTTGTGGGAGGATACACATACACGGGCAGGCAGTAGGATGGCAGACATGGAGTTGTCTGGTGTGCAGTGGTCCAAGATACAAGACATGTGTCAAGTCCTTCAGTGTTTTGAGGAATGCACACGGCTGGTTAGTGCAGACAACGCCGTAATAAGCATGAGCATCCCCCTAATGCGTCTGCTGATGCAAAGTTTGACGCACATAAAGGAGCAGGCGTCTGCACCAGAGGAAGAGGAAAGCCTTGATGACAGTCAGCCATTGTCTGGTCAGGGCAGTGTACAGGACGAGGTAGCGGGCGAAGAGGAGGTGGAGGACGAGGAGGATGATGGGGATGAGTATATTTTTAATGCGGAAGCTTTCCCGGGGGCACTGGAAATTGGTTGCGTGGCAAGGCCGGGTTCTGGTTTTTTGAGGGACACAAGTGACGTAGATTTGCCTGAAACTGCCCCTCAACCAATCACAACCAGAGATTTGACAACTGGAACTTTGGCCCACATGGCGGATTATGCCTTACGTATCCTAAAAAGGGACACACGCATTACGAAAATGATGAACGATGACGATTACTGGTTGGCCTGCCTCCTTGATCCACGCTATAAAGGCAAATTGCAAAATATTATGCCACATGAGAACTTGGAACTAATATTAGCAACCAAACAATCAACTCTTGTTGACCGTTTGCTTCAGGCATTCCCAGCACACAGCGCACGTGATCGTTATCACACGAGCTCCAGGGGGCAGCAGATTAGTAGTGTTAGGGGTGCACACATCAGAAGTGGCGTTGGACAAAGGGGTTTTCTGACCAGGTTGTGGAGTGATTTTGCTATGACCGCAGACAGGACAGGTACTGCTGCATCAATTGAAAGTGACAGGAGACAACATTTGTCCAGTATGGTTACTAACTATTTTTCATCCCTTATCGATGTTCTCCCTCAACCGTCATTCCCATTTGATTACTGGGCCTCAAAATTAGACACCTGGCCAGAATTGGCAGAATATGCATTGCAGGAGCTTGCTTGCCCGGCAGCAAGTGTCCTATCAGAAAGAGTATTCAGTGCTGCAGGTTCAATATTAACCGAAAAAAGGACTCGTCTGGCTACCCAAAATGTTGACGATCTAACATTCATTAAAATGAACCACAACTGGATTTCAAAATCTTTTGCCCCACCTTGCCCGGCCGACACCTAGCTTTCCTATGAAAAGCTCTTGCCTGTGGACTACTGTGAATTACTTTTCTAATGTCTAATTTTCTGCAGCTGATTGTCCGGCATATGACATGTTTACACCTCCCTAAATGGCCAAACTCACCACACGGGCCCGTGGTATCGCGACTTGGCGCAAGCACCCGTGAGACAGCTGTTTGCCTGAAGAGGTGGGTGTGCTCGCTTTTGGTCGACGGCATTGGTACTGGGTCCCTCATAGTACAATAAAGTGTCTCTGGCGGTGGTGGTGCGCACCCAACGTCAGACACACTGTTGTAACATGAGGGGCCCTGGGCCTGTACCGCCGGCCACAAGAGAGTTCACCCACCCCCAGGTCAAACATTGCTCTACCACTTCCACAGTTATCTCTCACACTTCCACCAATGTTTAGTCTATGCGCTGACATCCTTCCATACCTGCCACTGACAATACCATTGTGTTGACATGTATGATGGTACATAACATAGTCAGGGGCAGTGTCCTCTATTTACCACAGTAAATACTTTGCGCTAAATTAGTAGGTCTGAAACAACGCAGAGGATCCCACCCCTGAACCTAATGATTGCACCCTTTAGTGTCTTTGTTTTAATGCGAGACATTCACATTTATTTGTTGTTTTTTGACTACTAACTGGCAGAAACTCATTACAATCGGCCTCCGTTGACCACACCACTGCTGCCCGTGTACCCCTGGAACCTATTTTACAGTGCCTACAGCCAGCCCATTTTATTATGTTAGGCCTTCGAAGCCTGTCTGCGGTCCTTCCTTCCACTAGGCCTCCACTGACCAGACCACTGCTGCCCGTGTACCCCTGGAACCTATTTTACAGTGCCTACAGCCAGCCCATTTTATTATGTTAGGCCTTCGAAGCCTGTCTGCAGTCCCTCCTTCCACTAGGCCTCCACTGACCAGACCACTGCTGCCCGTGTACCCCTGGAACCAATTATAAAGTGCCTACAGCCAGCCCATTTTATTATGTTAGGCCTTCGAAGCCTGTCTGCGGTCCCTCCTTCCACTAGGCCTCCACTGACCAGACCACTGCTGCCCGTGTACCCCTGGAACCAATTATAAAGTGCCTACAGCCAGCCCATTTTATTATGTTAGGCCTTCGAAGCCTGTCTGCGGTCCCTCCTTCCACTAGGCCTCCACTGACCAGACCACTGCTGCCCCTGTACCCCTGGTACCAATTATAAAGTGCCTACAGCCAGCCCATTTTATTATGTTAGGCCTTCGAAGCCTGTCTGCGGTCCTTCCTTCCACTAGGCCTCCACTGACCAGACCACTGCTGCCCGTGTACCCCTGGAACCAATTATAAAGTGCATACAGCCAGCCCATTTTATTGTGTTAGGCCTTCGAAGCCTGTCTGCGGTCCCTCCTTCCACTAGGCCTCCACTGACCAGACCACTGCTGCCCGTGTACCCCTGGAACCAATTATAAAGTGCCTACAGCCAGCCCATTTTATCATATTAGGCCTTCGAAGCCTGTCTGCGGTCCTTCCTTCCACTAGGCCTCCACTGACCAGACCACTGCTGCCCGTGTACCCCTGGAACCTATTTTACAGTGCCTACAGCCAGCCCATTTTATTATGTTAGGCCTTCGAAGCCTGTCTGCGGTCCCTCCTTCCACTAGGCCTCCACTGACCAGACCACTGCTGCCCGTGTACCCCTGGAACCTATTTTACAGTGCCTACAGCCAGCCCATTTTATTATGTTAGGCCTTCGAAGCCTGTCTGCGGTCCCTACTTCCACTAGGCCTCCACTGAACCGACCATTGCTGCCCGTGTACCCCTGGAACCAATTATAAAGTGCCTACAGCCAGCCCATTTTATTATGTTAGGCCTTCGAAGCCTGTCTGCGGTCCCTCCTTCCACTAGGCCTCCACTGACCAGACCACTGCTGCCCGTGTACCCCTGGAACCAATTATAAAGTGCCTACAGCCAGCCCATTTTATTATGTTAGGCCGTCGAAGCCTGTCTGCGGTCCCTCCTTCCACTAGGCCTCCACTGACCAGACCACTGCTGCCCGTGTACCCCTGGAACCAATTATAAAGTGCCTACAGCCAGCCCATTTTATTATGTTAGGCCTTCGAAGCCTGTCTGCGGTCCCTCCTTCCACTAGGCCTCCACTGACCAGACCACTGCTGCCCGTGTACCCCTGGAACCAATTATAAAGTGCCTACAGCCAGCCTATTTTATTATGTTAGGCCTTCGAAGCCTGTCTGCGGTCCTTCCTTCCACTAGGCCTCCACTGACCAGACCACTGCTGCCCGTGTACCCCTGGAACCAATTATAAAGTGCCTACAGCCAGCCCATTTTATTGTGTTAGGCCTTCGAAGCCTGTCTGCGGTCCCTCCTTCCACTAGGCCTCCACTGACCAGACCACTGCTGCCCGTGTACCCCTGGAACCAATTATAAAGTGCCTACAGCCAGCCCATTTTATCATGTTAGGCCTTCGAAGCCTGTCTGCGGTCCTTCCTTCCACTAGGCCTCCACTGACCAGACCACTGCTGCCCGTGTACCCCTGGAACCTATTTTACAGTGCCTACAGCCAGCCCATTTTATTATGTTAGGCCTTCGAAGCCTGTCTGCGGTCCCTCCTTCCACTAGGCCTCCACTGACCAGACCACTGCTGCCCGTGTACCCCTGGAACCTATTTTACAGTGCCTACAGCCAGCCCATTTTATTATGTTAGGCCTTCGAAGCCTGTCTGCGGTCCCTACTTCCACTAGGCCTCCACTGAACCGACCATTGCTGCCCGTGTACCCCTGGAACCAATTATAAAGTGCCTACAGCCAGCCCATTTTATTATGTTAGGCCTTCGAAGCCTGTCTGCGGTCCCTCCTTCCACTAGGCCTCCACTGACCAGACCACTGCTGCCCGTGTACCCCTGGAACCAATTATAAAGTGCCTACAGCCAGCCCATTTTATTATGTTAGGCCGTCGAAGCCTGTCTGCGGTCCCTCCTTCCACTAGGCCTCCACTGACCAGACCACTGCTGCCCGTGTACCCCTGGAACCAATTATAAAGTGCCTACAGCCAGCCCATTTTATTATGTTAGGCCTTCGAAGCCTGTCTGCGGTCCCTCCTTCCACTAGGCCTCCACTGACCAGACCACTGCTGCCCGTGTACCCCTGGAACCAATTATAAAGTGCCTACAGCCAGCCTATTTTATTATGTTAGGCCTTCGAAGCCTGTCTGCGGTCCTTCCTTCCACTAGGCCTCCACTGACCAGACCACTGCTGCCCGTGTACCCCTGGAACCAATTATAAAGTGCCTACAGCCAGCCCATTTTATTGTGTTAGGCCTTCGAAGCCTGTCTGCGGTCCCTCCTTCCACTAGGCCTCCACTGACCAGACCACTGCTGCCCGTGTACCCCTGGAACCAATTATAAAGTGCCTACAGCCAGCCCATTTTATCATGTTAGGCCTTCGAAGCCTGTCTGCGGTCCTTCCTTCCACTAGGCCTCCACTGACCAGACCACTGCTGCCCGTGTACCCCTGGAACCTATTTTACAGTGCCTACAGCCAGCCCATTTTATTATGTTAGGCCTTCGAAGCCTGTCTGCGGTCCCTACTTCCACTAGGCCTCCACTGACCAGACCACTGCTGCCCGTGTACCCCTGGAACCAATTATAAAGTGCCTACAGCCAGCCCATTTTATTATGTTAGGCCTTTGAAGCCTGTCTGCTGTCCCTCTTTCCACTAGGCCTCCACTGACCAGACCACTGCTGCCCGTGTACCCCTGGAACCAATTATAAAGTGCCTACAGCCAGCCCATTTTATTATTTTAGGCCTTCGAAGCCTGTCTGCGGTCCCTCCTTCCACTAGGCCTCCACTGACCAGACCACTGCTGCCCGTGTACCCCTGGAACCAATTATAAAGTGCCTACAGCCAGCCCATTTTATTATGTTAGGCCTTCGAAGCCTGTCTGCGGTCCCTCCTTCCACTAGGCCTCCACTGACCAGACCACTGCTGCCCGTGTACCCCTGGAACCAATTATAAAGTGCCTACAGCCAGCCCATTTTATTATGTTAGGCCTTCGAAGCCTGTCTGCGGTCCTTCCTTCCACTAGGCCTCCACTGACCAGACCACTGCTGCCCGTGTACCCCTGGAACCAATTATAAAGTGCCTACAGCCAGCCCATTTTATTGTGTTAGGCCTTCGAAGCCTGTCTGCGGTCCCTCCTTCCACTAGGCCTCCACTGACCAGACCACTGCTGCCCGTGTACCCCTGGAACCAATTATAAAGTGCCTACAGCCAGCCCATTTTATCATGTTAGGCCTTCGAAGCCTGTCTGCGGTCCCTCCTTCCACTAGGCCTCCACTGACCAGACCACTGCTGCCCGTGTACCCCTGGAACCTATTTTACAGTGCCTACAGCCAGCCCATTTTATTATGTTAGGCCTTCGAAGCCTGTCTGCGGTCCCTCCTTCCACTAGGCCTCCACTGACCAGACCACTGCTGCCCGTGTACCCCTGGAACCTATTTTACAGTGCCTACAGCCAGCCCATTTTATTATGTTAGGCCTTCGAAGCCTGTCTGCGGTCCCTACTTCCACTAGGCCTCCACTGACCAGACCACTGCTGCCCGTGTACCCCTGGAACCAATTATAAAGTGCCTACAGCCAGCCCATTTTATCATGTTAGGCCTTTGAAGCCTGTCTGCGGTCCTTCCTTCCAGTAGGCCTCCACTGACCAGACCACTGCTGCCCGTGTACCCCTGGAACCTATTTTAAAGTGCCTACAGCCAGCCTATTTTATTGTGTTAGGCCTCCGAAGCCTGTCTGTGGTCCCTCCTTCCACTAGGCCTCCACTGACCAGACCACTGCTGCCCGTGTACGCCTGGAACCTATTTTAAAGTGCCTACAGCCAGCCCATTTTATTGTGTTAGGCCTCCGAAGCCTGTCTGCGGTCCCTCCTTCCACTAGGCCTCCACTGACCAGATCACTGCTGCCCGTGTACCCCTGGAACCAATTATCAAGTTTATAAGCATGTCCCGAGGAACACTCCGGTATAAAACACCAGAAAATATAAAAATAAGTATTTTGCTTATAATAAAGAAAATACTGGAGAGATATCAAATGCATACATTTTAACATTAAAAACAAAAACACATACAACCAAAAACTGGTACAGTACCAAAATTGGCCACCAGCTACAAAAACTTTCTCCTGCAAGTAGTTAACTGAAAGGTTTTTTTCCATTGAAAACACAGATATGGCATCCACCGAGTGTTGTCCTGTCGCGTCTTCTTTATATTATTGCAAAGAAGCTGCAACTGAATAAAGCTGTGCTTCAACCTTCTGGCTTTCGGCCTATAGTATCAGATATTAAACTGCATTTGGCCTTCAACTTTGGTTACGGCCTACTAACGGTGTCTGCCCCTCCCTGGTGTTGCCCTCAACTGAATAAAGCTGAGCTTCAACCTTCTGGCTCTCATTAAGTGTTTTTTAAAAAACAAAATGGTGGTTAGGGCCTACTAACGGTGTCTGCCCCTCCCTGGTCTTGCCCTCAACTAAATACAGCTGTGCTTCTACCTTCTGGCTTTCGGCGTATAGTATCAGATATTAAACTGCATTTGGCCTTCAACTTTGGTTACGGCCTACTAACCGTGTCTGCCCCCCCCTGGTGTTGCCCTCAACTGAATAAAGCTGTGCTTCAACCTTCTGGCTTTCGGCCTATAGTATCAGATATTAAACTGCATTTGGCCTTCAACTTTGGTTACGGACTACTAACGGTGTCTGCCCCTCCCTGGTGTTGCCCTCAACTGAATAAAGCTGTGCTTCAACCTTGTGGCTTTTGGCCTATAGTATCAGATATTAAACTGCATTTGGCCTTCAACTTTGGTTACGGCCTACTAACGGTGTCTGCCCCTCCCTGGTGTTGCCCTCAACTGAATAAAGCTGAGCTTCAACCTTCTGGCTCTCATTTAGTGCTGTGTTTTTAAAAATTGGTGGTTAGGGCCTACTAACGGTGTCTGCCCCTCCCTGGTGTTGCCCTCAACTGAATAAAGCTGTGCTTCAACCTTCTGGCTTTCGGCCTATAGTATCAGATATTAAACTGCATTTGGCCTTCAACTTTGGTTACGGACTACTAATGGTGTCTGCCCCTCCCTGGTGTTGCCCTCAACTGAATAAAGCTGAGCTTCAACCTTCTGGCTCTCATTAAGTGTTTTTTAAAAAACAAAATGGTGGTTAGGGCCTACTAACGGTGTCTGCCCCTCCCTGGTCTTGCCCTCAACTGAATAAAGCTGAGCTTCAACCTTCTGGCTCTCATTTAGTGCTGTGTTTTTAAAAATTGGTGGTTAGGGCCTACTAACGGTGTCTGCCCCTCCCTGGTGTTGCCCTCAACTGAATAAAGCTGTGCTTCAACCTTCTGGCTTTCGGCCTATAGTATCAGATATTAAACTGCATTTGGCCTTCAACTTTGGTTACGGCCTACTAACGGTGTCTGCCCCTCCCTGGTGTTGCCCTCAACTGAATAAAGCTGTGCTTCAACCTTGTGGCTTTCGGCCTATAGTATCAGATATTAAACTGCATTTGGCCTTCAACTTTGGTTACGGCCTACTAACGGTGTCTGCCCCTCCCTGGTGTTGCCCTCAACTGAATAAAGCTGTGCTTCAACCTTGTGGCTTTTGGCCTATAGTATCAGATATTAAACTGCATTTGGCCTTCAACTTTGGTTACGGCCTACTAACGGTGTCTGCCCCTCCCTGGTGTTGTCCTCAACTGAATACAGCTGAGCTTCAACCTTCTGGCTCTCATTAAGTGTTTTTTAAAAAACAAAATGGTGGTTAGGGCCTACTAACGGTCTCTGCCCCTCCCTGGTGTTGCCCTCAACTGAATAAAGCTGAGCTTCAACCTTCTGGCTCTCATTAAGTGCTGTGTTTTTAAAAATTGGTGGTTAGGGCCTACTAACGGTGTCTGCCCCTCCCTGGTGTTGCCCTCAACTGAATAAAGCTGTGCTTCAACCTTCTGGCTTTCGGCCTATAGTATCAGATATTAAACTGCATTTGGCCTTTAACTTTGGTTACGGACTACTAACGGTGTCTGCCCCTCCCTGGTGTTGTCCTCAACTGAATACAGCTGAGCTTCAACCTTCTGGCTCTCATTAAGTGCTGTGTTTTTAAAAATTGGTGGTTAGGGCCTACTAACGGTGTCTGCCCCTCCCTGGTGTTGCCCTCAACTGAATACAGCTGAGCTTCAACCTTCTTGCTCTCATTAAGTGCTGTGTTTTTAAAAATTGGTGGTTAGGGCCTACTAACGGTGTCTGCCCCTGCCTGGTGTTGTCCTCCACTGAACAAAGCTGAGTTTCCACCTTCTGGCTCTTTTTTTTTTTTTTTAAATTGCTGGATGGGGCCTAATAGCTCTGTTTGCTCCTCCCTGGTGTTTGTCCTCAACTGAAAAAAGCTGAGCTTCAACCTTATGGCTTTCGGCCTATAGTATCAGATATTAAACTGCATTTGGCCTATTAGTGTGTTTGGGCCCTTAAAACAGTGTCTGCTGCTCCTGGGTTTGCTACTCCACTCAACAAAGCAATGCCGCCTGTTTAGTCCTGTTACCAATTTTGAACTGCATTTAGCCTACTTTATTCTTTGGCCCTATATCTGTTTCCTCCTCATCCTGCCCACTGCCCAGCCACTGCTACATGAGTCTGCTGGTACATTGACCTAGACCACTACATTCCCCTTGCACTCTACACAGCCAGAATCTGACCCTGCTGAAAGTCAGGTTCCCCTTCCCGCATGTTATACCACCTTACACAGGGACAAAGAGGAAGGTGCAGATGAAAGTGCAGGTTCCTTCATCAGGTGGGGGCATACTCGTTGGCGACGTCACTGGCACATGGCCCCTCAGAGTACGCAAAAGTGTCGCTGCTGGTGGGAGGCGCCCCCGCCGTGCAAACACACCGCTGTACTTTGAGGGGCCCTGTGCCAGTGCCAATGCCAACGAGTGGGCCCCCCTGCTTGCTTAGGATCACAGCACTTGCAAACTTGACATACTTACCTCTCACTGCTCCACCGCCGTGACGTAGTCCATGTTTCCTGTGCCCACTAAAACCTTGAACCAGCCCTACCCCCCACAACTTTTGCCAAATCACCCCCAATTTCCAGTGCCCATCTATTATTATAAAGTTAATTTAGATTGACAAGCTTCAGAAAACAAGAATGGATGTTTTTGGCATTAAAATGGGCACTGTAGGTGTTTTCCTGGCCTCCACTCACTGCCGGCTATGCTTCCCCATTGACTTGCATTGGGTTTCGTGTTTCGGTCGATCCCCGACTTTTAGTGATAATCGGCCGACTTCACTCGACTCGACTCTGGACTAAGTCGGGTTTCACAAAACCCGACTCGATCTTAAAGGGGTTGTCCACTACTTTCAATTATCCCCCCAATGTATCCCCCCAGGGCCCCTGACGAACTGTGTAAATACCTTGCGTTGCCTTTTTCGCCTGTGAGCGGCGCTATGCTGGTGGCTGAGTCCGGGTCACGTGACCCCCAGGCTGCAGCCACCGCTAATTTCCGCCGACGTCACGTCAATTTCCAGACTCTGGAAATTGACGTGACGTCAGTAAACAGGCGTGTCCCAGCCGCACAGTCAGCAGTCACTCAAGAGTGACTGGGCTGTGGGCGGGACTGTGCTGTGCTGGGGGCGGGCGGGGCTTTGCTGGGGGCGGGAGGGGCTGTGCACTGCAGGTGTCTGGTGCTGGGATCTGCTTGCCGAGAAGTGCTGCGGCGGCTGATCCCATGGCTGCGGCGGCTGGTGCGTCGGCGGCCGGTGCCCTGGCGGCGGCTGCCGGTGCTGAAGGTGGCTGTGCGGTGGTGGTGGCGTTGTCTCTGTGTGCAGGCATGTCCGATGGGACTACAAGTCCCATCGGGCTCTGCCTGCTACAGTGACAGTGAGTGACACATTAGCCAATGATGGGACAGTAGTAGTCCCATCATCCGGCTAATGTGTTGAATGTAAAAAAATAAACAAAGAAAAAAAAAAACACATACATTACATACATACATAGAACACATACATGACATGCGCCATGCAACGACATGCGCCATGCGACGACATGCAACGACATGCGCCAACATGCGCCGACATGCAACGACATGCGCCACGCGACGCCATGAGACGACATGCGCCATGTGACGACATGCGCATACAGTACATACATACAGACATACAGTACATACATACAGACATACAGTACATATAACATAGATTACATACTCACCATCACTTGTCACTTTGATCCCCGAAGCCATTGTCATAAAAAATATTAAAATAATAAACAAACAATATACTCCCTGATCCGCAGAAATCCAATTAAAACGAGTGTCCCACGACGATCTCCCGTGGAGAACAGGAGCATCTGCTGATGCAACCACTCTCCAGGGGCTCCAGGATGACAATGAGGGGAGGAAGGTATCCTTCCACAATGTATTCCCCACAATGTATTCCTACGCCCCTATGAGAAAATAGTCCCTAGTCTCACTTTATGGTATGCTGTATGAGAAAGTTCCCACGCAGCTTTTTGCCATAAAGTGATACCAGTGGCACTTACATACGTGGCACTTACATACGTGGCACTTACATACGTGGCACTCACATACGTGGCACGTGGCACTTACATACGTGGCACTTATATACGTGGTACTTGCATACGTGGCACTTATATACGTGGCACTTACATACGTGGCACTCACATACGTGGCACTCACATACGTGGCACTCACATACGTGGCACGTGGCACTTACATACGTGGCACTTGCATACGTGGCACTTGCGTACGTGGCACTTATATATGTGGCACTTATATACGTGGCACTTATATACGTGGTACGTGGCACTTGCATACGTGGCACTTACATACGTGGCACTTACATACGTGGCACTTATATACGTGGCACTTATATACGTGGCACGTGGCACTTACATACGTAACACTTACATACGTGGCACTCACATACGTGGCACGTGGCACTTACATACGTGGCACTTATATACGTGGTACTTGCATACGTGGCACTTACATACGTGGCACTTGCATACGTGGCACTTATATATGTGGCACTTATATACGTGGCACTTATATACGTGGCACGTGGCACTTGCATACGTGGCACTTACATACGTGGCACTTACATACGTGGCACTTATATACGTGGCACGTGGCACTTACATACGTAACACTTACATACGTGGCACTTACATACGTGGCACTTGCATACGTGGCACTTGCATACGTGGCACTTACATACGTGGCACTTACATACGTGGCACTTACATACGTGGCACTTACATACGTGGCACTTATATACGTGGCACGTGGCACTTACATACGTGGCACTTACATACGTGGCACTTACATACGTGGCACTTACATACGTGGCACTTACATACGTGGCACTTACATACGTGGCACTTGCATACGTGGCACTTGCATACGTGGCACTTATATACGTGGCACTTATATACGTGGCACTTATATACGTGGCACGTGGCACTTGCATACGTGGCACTTACATACGTGGCACTTGCATACGTGGCACTTACATACGTGGCACTTACATACGTGGCACTTATATACGTGGCACGTGGCACTTACATACGTAACACTTACATACGTGGCACTTACATACGTGGCACTTGCATACGTGGCACTTGCATACGTGGCACTTACATACGTGGCACTTACATATGTGGCACTTACATACGTGGCACTTACATACGTGGCACTTATATACGTGGCACGTGGCACTTACATACGTGGCACTTACATACGTGGCACTTACATACATGGCACTTACATACGTGGCACTGAAATATCGTGGCACTATGTCATAAAATGTTCATTAAACGGTTAGGGGTAGGGTTAGGGTTTGGATCCCTTTATCACCCTGATGGTGGTGGGTGGTTTTTCAGTGTTTTTTCAGTTTTTTTTCTATAAAAACGCATGCGTTTTTAATGTTAAGTATAGGAAAAAAACGCATGCGTTTTTTAGCGCTAAAACGCAGCGTCCAAAAACGCAAGTGTGAAACCAGCCTCAGTGCCGGAATTGGCGCATCTAAGGCTACGTTCACATTTGCGTTGTGCGCCGCAGCGTCGGAGACGCAGCACACAACGCAAACAAAAACGCAACAAAACGCACGCTAAAACGCTGCGTTTTGCGACGCATGCGTCCTTTTTGGCCAAAAGTTGGACGCAAAAAAAATGCAACTTGCTGCGTCCTCTGCGCCCAACGCTTGCGGCCAAAAAAACCCATGCGTCGCAAAACGCAGCACAATGCATGTCCATGCGCCCCCATGTTAAATATAGGGGCGCATGACGCATGCGGCGACGCTGCGGCGCCGAACGCTAATGTGAACGTAGACTTACAGATGCGCCATTTCTGGGGTGGCTGCGGACTGGTATTTGTAGCCGGGGGGGGACCAATATCCATGGCCCCTCTCTAGGCTATTAATATCAGCCCGCAGCTGTCTGCGTAGCCTTTCTGGCTATAAAATATAGGGGGACCCCACGTCATTTTTTTGGGGGGGTCCCTCTATTTTAATAGCCAGTAAAGGCTACGCAGACAGCTGCGGGCTGATATTCATAGCAGGCTACAAATATTGGCCCCCGGCCGTCGGCTTTCCCCCTCTGGCGCAGAAAATTGCGCGGGAGCCCACGCCGTTTTTTTCAGTTTTTTATTAAATTAAACGCTCATTAAAGCCTGTTTCACACTTGCGTCGGCACGGGTCCATCGCTATGCGTTGGGCCGACGTACCGACGCACGTTGTGAAATTTGTGCACGTCGTGGGCAGCGGATGCAGTTTTTCAACGCATCCGCTGCCCATTCTGAAGTCCGGGGAGGAGGGGGCGGAGTTTTGGCCGCGCATGTGCGGTAGAAAATGGCAGACGTGACGGATGTGCCAACGGTCCGCCAAAACACGATGCATCCGTTGCACGATGGACGCGACGTGTGGCCATCCGTCGCGATCCTTCACTAATACACGTCTATGGGTAAAAAACGCATCCTAAGAGCACATTTGCAGGATCCTTTTTTTTCCAAAAAAGACGGATTGCGAAAAACGCAAGTGTGAAAGTAGCCTTATAGAAACATCGGCCTTTCTATTATATATCTATGGATATATCTATCTATAGATATATTTATCTATAGATATATCTATAGATACATAGATGTATCTATCCATATATTTGGCTGCTTTCACACATCAGGTTTTTGCCGTGAGGCACAATCCGGCGAGTTTTGAAAAAAACGGATCCATTTTTTCCCGTCGGATCCGTCTTTTTCTCATAGAGTTTCATCCGTTTTTTGCCGGATCCATCAAAAAAGCTGTTTCCGCCGGATGGAAAACACATACAGAGGAACGTTTTTTCTGTCCGGTGAAAAAACGCACAGCGACGGATCCGGCAAAAAAAGTATGAAACTGAGCTGTGAAATGATGCATCCGGCCTTGGAATCCGTTTTTTCATGCATGTTTCCATTCAAATCATGCACATTTTCCGTTTATTTACTTATTTCCAAAAACGGCATTAAAACCGCGCATAAACCGCACCAAAAAAAGCATAAAAACTGCATCAAAACCTGGTGCAGTTTCGCAGTTTTGGTGCGGTTTTGATGCAGTTCTTGGTGCGGCTTTTTCCGCAGCATGTGCACAAGTCTATCTATCTATCTATCTATCTATCTATCTATCTATCTATCTATCTATCTATCTATCCATCTATCTTTCCCTCTATCTATCTTTCCCTCTATCTATCTTTCCCTCTATCTATCTATCTGTAATGGAGTGTGGGTTGGACAAATGTAAAAGAGGAGGTTGGACAGAAATGACATCACAAATCTGTTTGAAGCTAGAGGAGGGAGGGGTTGGGGTGTGTTTTGGAGGGGGTGTGGTAGGTTCAGGCTTAGTAGCAGTGCAATGCATCATGGAACTTGTAGTATTAGAGCACAATGACTCAGGAGAAAGGAAGTTGTCGATTAACCCCATGAGAGCTGAATCCAGCACTAAAATGTGCTGCTACAGCATGATAAAAGGTAATATTGCTAAAATAAACACAGTAGATGTTTTCAGTGGCCCATAATAGCAAGATTTATGAAAAAAAAAAAAAAAAGGTTATAGTAGTGGACAACTTCTTTAAAAAAATGAAAGTCGCTCAACCCTAGAAGGGAGAAACACAAGAAGTTCCGTTTTGGAGAGATTTAGTTTCAGATAGAGGGAGGACATGATGTTAGACAGCAGACAGACAATTCTTGGTATTTTGAATTAGGGTAGGGGTGATGACAGGGGAAGAAGTGTATAATTGGGTGTCATCAGCATAGAGATGATACTGGAACCCAAATCGGCTGATTGTTTGTCCAATAGGGGCTGTGTATAGAGAGAAGAGGAGGGGGCCTAGGACTGAGCCCTGCGGAACCCCGATAGTAAGGGGATGAGGAGAGGAAGAGGAGCCGGCAAAGGATACAGTGAAGGAGCGGTCAGAGAGGTAGGAGGAGAACCAGGAGAGGGCTGTGTCCTTGAGGCCTATGGAGTGGAGCGTAGTGAGAAGGAGCTGGTGATCCAAAGTGTCAAATGCGGCAGAGAGATCCAGGAGAATCAGCAGAGAGCAATGACCTTTGGATTTAGCTGTTATTAGATCATTAGAGACTTTAGTGAGGGCAGTTTCAGTGGAGTGTAAAGAGCGGAAACCAGATTGTAAGGGGTCGAGAAGAGAGTTATCCGAGAGATAGCGGATTAGACGGGAGTGGACCAAGCGTTCCAGGAGTTTAGAGATGAAGGAAAGGTTAGATACAGGTCTGTAGTTAGCAGTGCAGTTCTGGTCCAGGGATGGCTTTTTAAGTAAAGGGGTTACGATGGCATGTTTAAATGAGGAGGGAAAGATACCTGAAGAAAGAGAGAGGTTAAATATTTTAGTCAGGTGAGTGGTGACCACTGGTGAGAGAGACTGCAGGAGAGGTGAAGGAATGGGGTCACTGTTGCAGGTTGTAGGCCGAGCAGAAGCGAGGAGCTTGGAAACTTCTTCTGAGACAGGCTCAAAGATGTCTAGTGAGCTTGAGGTGTGGCAGG
Source organism: Ranitomeya variabilis (assembly GCF_051348905.1). Classification (NCBI taxonomy): domain Eukaryota; kingdom Metazoa; phylum Chordata; class Amphibia; order Anura; family Dendrobatidae; genus Ranitomeya; species Ranitomeya variabilis. The sequence goes on along the minus strand of NC_135233.1, from coordinate 775,017,346 downwards.
GAAGGGGATCCAGGCACTGAGGAGATTGGGCTGAGATATCCTGATGGATGTGGTTGATTTTTTCTAGGAAATAAGTGGCCAGATCCTCACCACTGAGATTGGTGATGGGGGCCTGTACTAACTAAGTCGTTTTGGGTTGTTGGATAGTGAGGTGATGAGGGTGGTGAAGTAGGATTGTTTGGCCAGATAAAGGGCAGAGTTATAGGTTTTGAGCATGAACTTATAGTGGATGAAGTCTTCTGCTAAGAGAGACTTTCTCCACTGCCGCTCTGCACACTTTGAACAACGCTGAAGAAAGCGTGTTTGCATAGTGTGCCAGGGCTGCCGTTGTCTGTGTCGGGTCTTTCTGCATGTAGAAGGTGCTGCTTCATCTAGGGCATTCTTCAGTGTATTATTGAAGTGTGACAATGCTATGTCTGGACAGGAGAGGGAGGAGATGGGGGGGCTAAAGATGTGTGGAGATTGTCCATAAGCTGCTGGGTATTAATGGAATGTGTATTCCAATAAGTGTGGTAAGTGAGGGTGTCCTGAGTGAGGAGACAATTCTTGACAGAGAAGGAAAGAAGGTTGTGGTCCGAAAGCGGGAGAGGGGAGTTAGTAAAGTCGTGCAGCGATCCGGGATGGGAGAAAACCGGGTCCAGAGTATTCCCGTCCTCATGCGTAGGAGAATTAGTAAACTGTGAGAGGCGGAATGAAGAAGTTAGAGAAAGAAGATGAGAGGCAGATTGGGAGAGGGGATCATTGATGGGGATCTTAAAGTCTCCCATGATGAGGGTGGGGATGTCACAGGTTAGAAAGTGAGTAAGCCAGGTGGCAAAGTGGTCTAGAAACAGGCGGGAGGAACCTGGAGGGTGTTAAACAACCGCCACCCGCAAGGAGAAGGGCTTAAAGAGTCTGATGCCTGCCAGTCTGATGTCCACCTCTGTGCCACCTATATACCACCGCCAGAGTCCCCCTACTTCAATCCAGACTGCTTCGAGATCTTACAAAGAGAAGCCGCCCATTATCAGGCCCTGGGCAAAGTTCTCATCTTTGGAGACCTCAATGCAAGAACAGGGAGAGAGAGAGACTTCCTGACCATGGATGGAAACATCTACATACTTGGAGCAGAGAATGACGGCCAAGACCCTGTACACACTGAGAGAAACAGCTATGACAGTACAGTCAACAAAAGTGGCAGAAAGCTCCTGAACGTATGTAGAAGTTTAGGACTTCATATCCTTAATGGACGAAGCAAGGGTGACTCCTTAGGAAGGTATACACTAAACTCCCATGTAGGGAGGAGTGTAGTAGACTACGCCATTACAGATCTGAACCTGGCAGATGTCAGCGCCCTCATAGTCACCCCACAAACGCACCTGTCAGACCACAGCCAACTTCTTCTGTACATGAAATCTACAGAGAAACCATCCACTCAGAAGCCACAGCAGAGCGGCCTCTTCACCCGGCCTCCATCCTATAAATGGTCCAAAACGTCGGCACTAAAGTATAAAGAAGCTTCCAGCAGACCTGAAATACAGCTGATGCTGCACCACTTCTACAACCTCGAGTACAAGCCAAACCCAGAGGGAGTGAGCCAAGCCGCAAAGGACCTCAACAATATATTCCACGCAATGGCCAGACTGTCCGACCTTAAAAAAGTCGACTACAAGAGACCAAAAGAAACACAGGTCAATGGCTGGTTTGACAAAGAATGTAAAGCTGTACGGAATACCCTGAGAACAGCCTCCAACAAGAAACACAGAGACCCCAACCACCTGGGTCTGAGGGAAGCCTATGACTCCATACAAAGGCAGTACAAAACCCTCCTCAGGAGGAAGAAGCAGAGTTACATCTCTACCAAGCTTAACCAACTCCAAGACGCCCTCCAGGACAACTCCTTCTGGGAACTATGGAACCACATGGGCACCAAAGACAAGAAAAACAACACCCATATCCAAAATGGCAACCTCTGGCTCCAATACTTCAGAGACCTCTATAAAGACATTCCAAAGGAAGAACTAAGCCAAGAACAGGAAAACATAATGGCGAAACTAAAAGCAATGGAGGGAAAAATCTAAAACTTCCAAAACCCGGTGGATACACCTATAACGCTACAGGAAGTAGCCGAGAGACTCTCCTCCATAAGATGTAGAAAAGCCGGTGGCCTGGATGGAATCCTACCAGAAATGCTGAAGTACAGCCCACCAGAAATACAGGCTGCAATGGTTAAACTCTTCAACATTGTGCTGAGTGCTGGCTACTTCCCTCGTACCTGGAAACAAGGCCTCATCACACCCATCCACAAGAGTGGGGACAGGTATGACCCAGCCAACTACAGAGGCATATGTGTCAGCAGCAACCTGGGAAAACTGTTCAACAGTATCCTGAACAAGAGGATCCTCACCTTCCTCACCGAGCACAACGTCCTCAGCAAGAGCCAAGCAGGGTTCATGCCGAACCACCGAACCACTGACCACATCTACACTCTGCACAGCCTCATTCAGAGACACGTCTACAATACAAAGAATGGGAAGATATACGCCTGCTTTGTGGACTTTAAAAAGGCCTTTGATTCAGTGTGGCACCCGGGCTTATTCCTGAAACTGCTGGAGAGTGGAATAGGAGGAAAGACCTATGATGTCATCAAAAGCTCCTACACCGAGAACCGCTGCAGCGTGAGTGTGAACGGCAGAAGAACTGCTTAGTTCCAGCAGAGCCGCGGGGTCAGACAAGGCTGCAGCCTAAGTCCAACACTCTTCAACATTTACATCAATGAGCTGGCTACCGCCCTGGAATCCTCCTCAGCACCTGGTCTCACCCTCCACGACATGCAGGTGAAATTCCTGCTGTATGCAGATGACCTGCTGCTGCTGTCACCAACCGAGAAAGGCCTCCAGGACAACCTGAAAATCCTAGAGAAATTCAGCTCCACCTGGGCTCTACCGGTTAACCTAAAGAAAACCAACACCATGGTGTTCCAGAGGAGAAAGAGAAAATCAGACCAGCACCCATCATTTGTCCTCAACAACTGCGACCTCACAGGAATGGACAAATATACCTACCTGGGCCTAGAGATTCACCGGTCAGGGAGCTTCAAACAAGCCATAGAGACCCTGAAAGACAAGGCCTGCAAAACCTTCTATGCCATCCAAAGGAAACTCTACCATCTGAAGCCACCAGTAAGGGTCTGGCTAAAAATCTTCGACTCCATCATCGCCCCAATCCTCCTGTATGGCAGCGAAGTTTGGGGTCCCCACACCTACCCAGACTGGTCAAGGTGGGATTCCAGTCCAACAGAAATATTCCACCTGGAATTCTGCAAGCACCTTCTCCAGGTCCACCGGAGCACCTCCAACAGTGCTTGTCGGGCCGAGCTGGGCAGATTCCCTCTACACCTAACAGTTCTAAAGAGGGCGCTGTCATTCCGGGCTCACCTGCATAGGAGCAATCCAAGCTCCCATCACCATAAAGCCCTGATACATGTAGGTGAAACAGAAAAACCAGAACCCTCGGAACAGCCAAGCCAAACCCAACCGGACCAGAACACCAATCATAACAACCTGACAAAAGCCAGAATCAGGAAGATGGCAGAAGAAGGCCAGGAGAGGTATGTCAGTGACTGGAAGAATGATATCAACAACTCACAGAAACAGATCATGTACCGGAGCCTACAGAGAGACTACAGACTGGCCCCATATCTGGAGAAACTCCTGGACCCCAGAGATCGCAAGATCCTGAGCCGATATAGACTCAGTGCCCACAGTCTGGCCATCGAATGTGGCCGACACAGGCAGAACTACAAGCCCAGGGAGAAAAGACTGTGCCAACACTGTGATCAGGAGGCCATAGAGGACGAAACCCACTTCCTGCTACACTGCTCCAAATACTCAGCAGTGAGGGACACTCACTTCAGGAGACTCTCACATCTCTTCCCAGACTTCATCACCATGAAGGAGGCAGAGAAGACATATATCCTGCTGGGAGAAGAAGAGAGAGCAGTGGAGATAGCAGCGCGGTATGTGAGCGAATGTCATAGACTGCGAGAAAGAGAACTATGATGCCATGGACTATAGCCCCCACCCTGGATCTGCCCCCATCCACCTCCCCTATGCCATGGACTATAGCCCCTACCCTGGATCTGCCCCCATCCACCTCCCCTACAGCTCCTACCCAACATCCCCACAGTCCCTATCCCTATTGCCTTTATACACTTGCTTTGGCAAAACTGATGTGTACTTGGTCCTGCCAATAAAGCTTCTTTGAGTATTGAGTATTGAGTATTGAGTCTGACGGTGTGGACTTCAAAGGAAGGAAATGTAAGTGAGGGAACTGGGGGGATGACCTGGAAAGCACATTGTCATGAAAGGAGCAAACCAACACCCCCACCCTGTCTGTTTTCAGGTCTGGTGGTATGTGAAAATTTCAGCCCACCAAACGAGAGAGCGGCAGCAGCGGTGGTGTCTGAATGCTGGATCCAGGTTTCTGTAGTAGCCAGAAGGTTAAGGGAATTAGAGAGGAAAAGATCGTGAATGTAAGTTAGTTTCTTACACACAGACCGAGCATTCCAGAGTGCACATTGGAAAGCTATAGGAGAAGGCATGCACTGAATGTTAATAAGATTAGCAGGGTTTCTATATGCAGCTGGAGGAGAGTAATGTATGCTGGTGGAGGGGGGGCCAGGGTTCGGGGAGATGTCACCTGCAACTAGTAGAAGGAGAAAAAACAGAAAGAGCAGGTGGTGGGGTGATTTGTATGAACGTTTTGAGTGCTGCATGGCGGTAGTGGCTGGTTTGGAGTGGGTAAGAAATGTCAGTAGAGCCTCAGAGTTATACATGGGTGAGGTGAGAAGGGAGGGGTGGATATAGAGAGAGTGCACAGAATGTGTTAAAGGGCGGGCGAGTTGTGAGAAAGCAGAAGTTAAAACAAATAAGAAGCACATTGATATGATCAACGCATAATGTAGTATGACTGACCAAGAAGCATGATTGTTTGATAAACTTATGCACCTTACCTGTCTCCTGCCCTGTCCAACTGCCATTGTCTAACTGCCAAGCACATAAAATGTATGAATGTATTGTATGTAGTATGTATGTAGTATGTATGTATGTAGTATGTATGTAGTATGTATGTAGTGTGTAGTATGTATGTATGTATGTATGTAGTATGTATGTAGTATGTATGTAATGTATGTAGTATGTTGTATGTATGTAGTATGTATGTAATGTATGTAGTATGTATGTAGTATGTATGTATGTAGTATGTATGTAGCATGTATGTAGCATGTATGTAGTATGTATGTAGCATGTATGTAGCATGTATGTAGCATGTTGTATGTATGTAGTATGTATGTAGTATGTAGCATGTATGTAGCATGTATGTAGCATGTAGTATGTATGTAGTATGTAGCATGTATGTAGTATATATGTAGCATGTATGTAGTATGTAGTATGTATGTAGCATGTAGTATGTATGTAGTATGTATGCAGCATGCAGTATGTATGTAGTATGTAGCATGTATGTAGTATGTATGTAGTGTGTATGTAGTATGTAGCATGTATGTAGTATGTATGTAGTATGTAGCATGCATGTAGCATGTATGTAGTATGTAGCATGTATGTAGTATGTATGTAGTATGTAGCATGTATGTATCATGTAGCATGTATGTAGCATGTATGTAATATGTATGTAGCATGTAGCATGCATGTAGCATGCATGTAGTATGTAGCATGTATGTAGCATGTATGTAGTATGTATGTAGTATGTTGTATGTAGCATGTATGTAGTATGTATGCCACCTTGCTCTGAACAAGTTTCCTCCTCCTCATCCTCCAAAACTGTCTGCTGACTGGACAGTTGTGTACCTGGCTGCTATTGGTACATGAAACCACCCTCTGTGCCATGTGTGAATGACTTGCCTGATAATGGTGTGAATGGTTCCTGTTCCTCCTCTTCTTACTGTTGTGCCATCACTGGTGTTGAGCATTCCGATACTGCAAATATCGGGTATCGGCCGATATTCGCGGTATCGGAGTTCCGATACTTTTGCAATATCGAATACCGGAATCGGAAGTTCCCATAATGCAATGAGCCAGTTTGATTTTATTCAGCCAATGAGGAATCTAAGAAGTGTGGGCACATCCTGTTATGCATGTTAGGCATGTAACTAATTGCATGGCTGTGATTGGCTGCTGAAATGATGTCATGATGCACTATAAATGCCACTGCCACTATTTTGGGTTCACTCTGCTGTGAAGTCAATTAGGGACAGGACGCTGCTGTTCTGACTGAGGGACAGTTTGAGACAGCGATTTGCTTCATTGTGCTTTACCGAGGCTACTCTAGCAACCGCTGTGTGAGAAGCTTTTTTTTTGCCTTGCAGCGCTGTTCATGGCTGTCTGCAAGGTCTCTGTGTGTGTGAGTGCAACTCATGCTGCAGTGTGTTCTGCAGCCACATCTGATTGTAGTCCGCTCAGCGTGCGTCACTGCCTCATACTGTTACATTGTCCTTTTTTGCATTTGTGCTGCTGCACATTTTTCCTGATTTCTCCTATTAGTGTGTTTCCATCCGTATCCAGCTAGATTGCGTGCAAACACTATATAGGAGTAGATAGAGGAGCCTTTCTGAAGCCTTGTGCCCTGCAGCCCCAGCCAGATTAGTATTAGCCTATTTTTGGAGCCTCATCTATTGCATTGTAGGTTACCTTCCTGCATTGTAATAGCTACAAAAAGTTTGTGATACTATCGGTTTGACATCTTTGGGCACATACATTTTTTGGGTAAAAAAAAAAACCTAAATGAAGTTCACCAAACACTCCACTTTACAGTTGTGTAGGCCACATTAGCTCATATTAAAGTCTAGTCCACACTTTATAAAATTAGTGTTTCTTATACCTATTAGCAGCTGTTCAGGAATAAGCACACTTAGTACTTTTCTGCCTATCTTTATCAGTCTACCAAGATGAAGACGGCAAGGGAGTAAGGCACATGGTCATGGGCATGGAGTTTCAGCAGGGAGAGGACGTGGGGATTTTGTGCCTGCTGCGGGCACCAGTGACTCAGCATCCCCCAGTTTTAACAGGGAACAGTCCTTTATGCGCAGCTTTGTAGGAGTTCGCCGTACCCCACTGCTGCAGGACGAACAAATTTAAGCCGTTGTCGGATGGATGGCAGCTAACGTATCGACTTCAATTAGTGCCACATCCTCTCAGGTCCAGAGCACTGAAGATCACCCATCTGTCTCTTCACCACCTGCCAAATTGCCCAGGCAGTCAGAGAGCCCTGGACAGGAGCCATCTCTACTTCTGTTCTCTGAATCTCTTGGCTTGGAAAGAGGGGGCCAGCCAAGCAGCATTCGAGAAATTGAAGAAGAGGCAGTATGCAGTGATGCGCAACTGCTTTGTCTCTCTGAATCTGAAGAGGTGGGTGGGCCAGTGCCTCTGGTCAGCACACCTTCACTACGCATCTGATGATGAGACTCAGGTGCCACTTTCTGGTGCATACTGTGCTGCCAAGACTACCTAGGAGAAGCAGTCGTTGGAAGAGGGTAGTGTAGATGAGGAGGTCCTTGACCCATCATGGCGTGAGGTACAGGAAGGTGGTAGGAGCAGCTCTGAGGAAGAGATTCCCTGAACAGCCCAAAAAGGAGGGAGATGGAGGGGGCAGACTGGGTTGCCTGTAGCCTCCACTTCGGCACCCATTAGGAGCATGCCTCTTCCAAAACCCAAAACGGGCGCTCCCAGAACTTGCAGTGCCTGGTCCTTTTTTGACACAGTTGCAGATGACATTTGCTTTGTCAAATGCAAGCTGTGTAATCAGAAAGTCAAAAGAGGGAAAAGTGTCAGCAACCTCAATACCACAAATATGTGGAAACATGTGCGGACCAAACACGTGGTCGAGTTACAAAGACACACTGAAGACCTAGGCCTACCTACAGCGCCACCTACCACCTCTTCAGCTCATGTTGAAGCCTCTTCCTCCAGCTCACACACAGCTGGTTTGGCTTCCTCACAGGATCGCCATGGAAGAACCTCTGGCACTGTTGTACAGAGACACAGTGTAATTCCACCCACAGCACCACGTTCCCTGTCATCCTCACTCTCCCAGGCCAGTCAACAGCCATCGGTAGAACAGGCATGGGAGAAAAGGCGCCCATGCTTGCTGGCATTGAAAAACTACTGTCCCTTGAAATGCTCTCATTCAGGCTGATGGAGACTGACACCTTCCGTAACTTCATGGCATTGGCAGGCCCACAATACAACGTGCCCAGCTGCTTTTATTTCAGCAGGCAAGCCATCTGCCCTGCAAAGGCCCACCTGACCACTGATGCGTAGACCAGTAACCATGGACAGGGACGATACCTTTCCCTCACTGCCCATTGGGTAAATGTTGTGGAGCCGGGTACAGATCTTGAGAGTGGCGCTGTACGTGTTCTGACAACTCCAAGGATTGCAGGAATCCAGTCTGTACACATTGACTCCTCCTCATACTCCAGTTCCTCTGAATCAGCGGTGCAGGAGCCGTCACGATCTACCTCCACCTTGACCCGTGAACGCTTACCTGTTACGACCGATATGGGCACAGCCATGGCCAAATGTCAACAGGCCGTATTGAAATTAATTTCTTTGTGGAATCGAAGCCACACAGCGCAGAAGCTCTGGAATGCCATCAAGCAGGAGAGCGACGTGTGGTTTGTGCCAGCAGATCTCCAGCCAGGCATGGTAGTGTGTGACAATGGCTGAAATCTGGTGGCAGCTCTGGGCCTAGGCAACCTCACTCACATCCCATGTCTGGCACATGTGCTCAACTTGGTCGTGCAGAGTTTTTTGAGGGACTATCCGGATCTTGATGCACTGCTGCACAAGGTCCGCCTAGAGTGCGCTCACTTGCGGCGTTCCAGCATGGCAAGATTGCGCTTTGCAGCTCTGCAGCGCCAATTCCGCCTTTCGGAACATCGCATCATATGTGACCAACCCACCACATGGAATTCAACGTTACCTATGTTGGAGTGGTTGTGTGAGCAGCAGGCAGCAATAATGGAGTACCAGCTGCATCAGGCGCAAACAAGTCGCACTGCACCCCGTTCACACTTCACCACCACTGAGTGGGCCTCTATGAAGGACATCTGCCACGTTTTGCATGTCTTTGATGATTCCATGCAGATGGCGAGTGCAGATGATGCACTAGTCAGCATGACTATCCCCCTTATCTGCCTGCTTGAAAAAACACTGCACGCACTAAGGGAGGAGGTTGTGGAGGATGGATGGAGGTGGAGGATGAGGAGTCACAAATGCCATCTGCTTCTGGACAGTCTGCGCAACGTGGTTCCTCACAAAGGCTTAGGCAGGGGACACTTTGTGAGGAGGATGAGGAGGAGTCAATGGAGGAGGAAGACATCTGTCTAGAGGAGGGAGTTACACAATGCTCTAGTAGTCAGTATGTAGAGCGAGGGTGGGGTGATGCAGAGCAGGCAGAGATGACGCCTCAAGCAGGGGACAGAATGTCTTGGCCAGTTAGCAGTCTGCAGCACATGGTTGATTTCATGCTGCAGTGCCTGAGCAACGACCGCTGCATCGCCCACATTCTCAACACGGTTGATTATTGGGTGTACACCCTCCTAGATCCTTGCTACCGGAACAACTTACAAAGCCTTATAACACCGTTGAACCGGGAGCGTAAAATGCGGGAGTACCAAGACACACTGGTGCATTCCATCATCTTCTCCATTCAAACCGAGAGCAGTGCTGCTAGTGCTTTACAAAGCAGCTCAGTACGTCGAGGCAGTGGAGGAAGCTCTGCACAAAGAGGGAGCAGAAGCAGCGCCTCAGCACAAGGCAAGACCAGTATGGCCCAAACGTGGCAAAGTTTTGTGTCCCCGCCACAAATGTCTACACCATCACAGACGGCTCCAGTCAGCCGGAGGCAACGTTTCCGTCAGATGGTGACAGACTACATGTCTTGCCCTCTCAGTGTTGTCCCACACGGCTCTTCCCCCTTCAAGTTTTGGGTCTCTAAGCTGGATACATGGCCAGAGCTTAGCCAGTATGCATTGGAGGTGCTGGCTTGCCCTGCTGCTAGTGTATTATCGGAACGCGCCTTTGGTGTTGCAGGTGGTGTACTAACAGACCGTCGCATGCGACTATCCTCCGATAAGGTTGACCTGCTAACTTTTCTGAAAATGAACAAGGCCTGGATCTCACAGGAATTTGCCACTCCTCCAGATTAAATAATTGGTTGGCAACAGTATCCAGGTCTCCTGTTGTGTTCATGTTTCTACCACCTGAACTGTAATCCCTGGGCTCCAACACTGCCAGTTGCTGCTCAGAAGTGCCGTCTGCACAGTCAACACTTGCTGCCATGTTATTGGGGTTCAGTAATGTCAGTTGATCCTCAGCTGTGTATCAGGCAATTTCTCCTGCTCTGTCCACACTCACACTACAACAGATATTAAACTTGCTCCAATTAGGCCTCTGGCTACACTCTGCTTCTAGCATTGACCCTGGGCTCCAACACTGCCAGTTGCTGCTCAGAAATGCCGTCTGCACAGTCAACATTTGCTGCCGTGTTGTTGGGGTTCAGTAACATCACCTGATCCCCTGCTGTGTATCCAGCAATTTCTCCTGCTCCGTCCACACTCACACTACAACAAATATTAAACTTGCTCCAATTAGGCCTCTGGCTATACTCTGTTTCTAGCATTGACCCTGGGCTTCAACACCGCCAGTTGCTGCTCATAAGTGCCGTCTGCACAGTCAACACATGCTCCAGTGTTATTGGGGTTCAGTAACGTCTGCTGATCCCCTGCTGTGTGTGCGGCAATTTCTCCTGCTCCCTCCACATTCACACTACTACAGATATTAAACTTGCTCCAATTAGGCCTCAGCCTACACTCTGTTTCTCCTGTAATCCCTGGGCTCCCACACCACCATTTGCTGCTCAGAAGTGCCGTCTGCACAGTCAACACATGCTCCAGTGTTATTGGGGTTCAGTAACGTCTGCTGATCTCCTGCTGTGTGTGCGGCAATTTCTCCTGCTCCCTCCACATTCACACTACTACAGATATTAAACTGGCTCCAATTAGGCCTCAGCCCACACTCTGTTTCTCCTGTAATCCCTGGGCTCCAACACCACCAGTTGCTGCTCAGTAGTGCTGTCTGCACAGTCAACACATGCTCCAGTGTTATCTGGGTTCAGTAACGTCTGCTGATCCCCTACTGTGTATCCGGCAATTTCTCCTGCTCCGTCCACACTCACAGTACAACAGATATTAAACTTGCTCCAATTAGGCCTCTCGCTACACTCTGTTTCTAGCATTGACCCTGGGCTCCAACACCGCCAGTTGCTGCTCAATAGTGCCATCTGCACAGTCAACACATGCTCCAGTGTTATTGGGGTTCAGTAATATCTGCTGATCCCCTGCTGTGTGTGCGGCAATTTCTCCTGCTCCCTCCACATTCAAACTACTACAGATATTAAACTTGCTCTAATTAGGCCTCTGGCTACACTCTGTTTCTCCTGTAATCCCTGGGCTCCAACACCGACAGTTACTGCTCAGAAGTGCCGTCAGCACAGTCAACACATGCTCCAGTGTTATTGGGGTTCAGTAACGTCTGCTGATCCCCTGCTGTGTGTGTGCGGCAATTTCTCCTGCTCTCTCCACATTCACACTACTACAGATATTAAACTTGCTCTAATTAGGCCTCTGGCTACACTCTGTTTCTCCTGTAATCCCTGGGCTCCAACACCACCAGTTGCTGCTCAGAAGTGCCGTCTGCACAGTCAACACATGCTCCAGTGTTATTGGGGTTCAGTAACGTCTGCTGATCCCCTGCTGTGTGTGTGCGCCAATTTCTTCTGCTCCCTCCACATTCAACCTACTGCAGATATTAAACTTGCTCCAATTAGGCCTCTCGCTACACTCTGTTTCTCCTGTAATCCCAGGGCTTCAACACCGCCAGTTGCTGCTCATAAGTGCCATCTGCACAGTCAACACATGCTCCAGTGTTATTGGGGTTCAGTAACGTCTGCTGATCCCCTGCTGTGGGTGCGGCAATTTCTCCTGCTCCCTCCACATTCACACTACTACAGATATTAAACTGGCTCCAATTAGGCCTCAGCCTACACTCTGTTTTTCCTGTAATCCCTGGGCTCCTACACCACCAGTTGCTGCTCAGAAGTGCCATCTGCACAGTCAACACATGCTCCAGTGTATTGGGGTTCAGTAACGTCTGCTGATCCCCTGCTGTGTGTGTGCGCCAATTTCTTCTGCTCCCTCCACATTCAACCTACTGCAGATATTAAACTTGCTCCAATTAGGCCTCTCGCTACACTCTGTTTCTCCTGTAATCCCAGGGCTTCAACACCGCCAGTTGCTGCTCATAAGTGCCATCTGCACAGTCAACACATGCTCCAGTGTTATTGGGGTTCAGTAACGTCTGCTGATCCCCTGCTGTGGGTGCGGCAATTTCTCCTGCTCCCTCCACATTCACACTACTACAGATATTAAACTGGCTCCAATTAGGCCTCAGCCTACACTCTGTGTCTCCTGTAATCCCTGGGCTCCAACACTGCCAGTTGCTGCTCAGAAGTGTCTTTGGCACGGGTACTCCCTCCTGCCCAGCCTCGTTCCAGCAGGCCAGCTGTTTCCAGGTACTGTCAAGGTCAAACCGGGTTCTAGTACCGTCAGCTGTTCCTCGGTAGTTCCATTGGCTCTTGTACCTTCTGCTACCCATCCGGGTTCCAGTACTGTCAGCTGGTTCTTGGCAGTGTCTTTGGCACGGGTACTCCCTCCTGCCCAGCCTGGTTCCAGCACGCCAGCTGTTTCCGGGTAGTGTCAAGGTCACTTTGCCTCCAATACGTTGTCCTGTCGGGTTGCGGTCGGGTTAGCTGACTCTATGGTGCCTGCAGTTTAGGTGCTTCCTATGTGGGCTGCGGCAACTGGCAATCAAGGCTGGTTCCATAGTGCCAATAGGACAAGGTCCCCCTGTAGGACTGTGGGTTTTCGGTAACTCCTGCCGGCTCGCGGCCTTGCAATTTTTTTTTCATGTGGAACTTCTGCTGCCTATCTGAGTTCCAGCACCATTAGCTGGTTCTTTGGAAGTCAATCTTGAATTGGTCCCCCTGGGTTCCAGTACCGTCAGCTGGTTCCAGGCAGAGCCTTTGGCTTAGGTGCCTCCTTCTCGGTATCAGAGTTCCACCAACGTCTGGTGGTCCTTTTTAGTGCTTTCTGGCACGGGTACCTCCCGCTTAGTAACCGGGTTCCAGTACCATCAGCTGGTCCTCGGTAGTTCCATTGGCTTTTGTACATTCTGCTACCCATCCGGGTTCCAGTATCATCAGCTGGTTCTCGGCAGTGTCTTTGGCTCATGTACCTTCTGCTCCCTATCCTGGTTTCAGTACCGTCAGCTGGTTCCAGGCAGAGCCTTTGGCTTAGGTGCCTCCTTCTTGGTATCTGAGTTCCAGCAACGTCTGGTGGTCTTTGGTAGTGCTTTCTGGCATGGGTACCTCCTGCTTAGTAACCGGGTTCGAGTACCGTCAGCTGGTTCTTGGCAGTGTCTTTGGCTCTTGTACCTTCTGCTCCCCATCCTGGTTCCAGTACCATCAGCTGGTTCCAGGCAGAGCCTTTGGCTTAGGTGCCTCCTTCTCAGTATCCGAGTTCCACCAATGTCTGGTGGTCCTTCCGATACTTGTGTCCCATTGACTTGCATTGGTTTCCGGTATCGGCGATAACCGATATTTTTTAGGTACCCGTCCGATCCAATCCGATCCGTTATTTCCGGATATCGGAAGGTATCGCTCAACACTAGCCATCACCTCATCTATCATTACCTGAAGCATTCTTTCAAGCAGGCATAGAAGTGGGATAGTAATGCTGATGATGGCATCACCAGCACTGGCCATGTTGGTGGAGTACTCGAAGCAGCGCAACATACCACACACATCCGCATGGAAACCGACTTGTTGGGTTGTGAAGAGATGTTGCTCTGCAAAGTGACTTTTCCATGCATGCTGCAGCTGAAACTCCACTATTACCTGCTGCTTGTAGTTTCCATGCAAGGTAGAGGTCCACCTTGCAGTTACGTTGCATATGAGGACATGAGCAGGAAGGCAGAAGTGATGTTGCAGCGCAGACAGGAAAGCAGCAGCAGGGTGAGAACACCGAAAGTCTGCACGGGCGGCCTGCATTGTCAGCAGCAGGTCTGTCATATAGTTGTAATTTTTAAGGATGTTTTGCATCGCCAAATTCAGCATATGTGCCAGGCAAGGGATAAGTGTCAAACTGGCTGGTCCCAGAGCTGCTACGAGATTTCACACACCACAAGGCCAGACTTAAGGTTCAGCGTAGCACCAACCACTCATCGGTCCATTCTTTGATCCCCTCCACAGTTCCTGTGTGGTTCCCCTAAACTGATGAGTTGCAGAACATCCTGTGTAGTTTCCCCCTGGCTGTGCTTAATTTGGTGGTGCAGGTGTTAGGCTGACCAGAGGAGGAGGCAGTGGAGGAAGCAATGTAGGTGGAGAAGGCAGCATTGACAGAGAACTGTGCAGCAATAGTTGGTGGTGGTAGGATATGCGGCAGAACGATTTTGTCATCAGGCCCAGACTCCACTACATTTACTCAGTGGGCAGTGACTGAGATAAAGTGTCTCTGCCCGCGATTACTGGTCCACGTATTGGTGGTTATGTTGCCCTTGCCACTGATTGAGTTGCACAGTGCACACCTGATTTTGTCCCCAACATGTGTGTTTAGGGCAGGGATGGCTCACGTGGAAAAGTAGTGGCAGCTGGGAACCATGTGCTATGTGATAGCCACCACCATCAGTTTTCTAAAACTGTCTCCATGAGCCTGAATGGCAGCATTAAAAAGGCTAAGAATTTTGAAATGTTGACTTTTAGTACCAAGGGTAGGTAAGGGAGTTGTTTCTCTTTCTCTCCAGTGTTTGGGGGATGGACAGCTGAACACTTCAATTGAATGGTGTGGAGATGCTGCTAGTGGTGGTGGTGTTGTCACAGCCTCTCTTTGCAGTGAGCCAGGTGGTCTTGTTGATTGGGAGCAGGAGGAAGAGACCGAGCACTCAGCAGAAGAGGGAGAAGGGAGAGCCTCAGATCCTCCCTGGTTTTTCAGGAGTGTATTCCACTGCATCTTGTGCTTTGAATTCAGATGCCTAGTCATGCTCAGGTTCAAAATATTTATGCCTCGCTTTAGGCTCTGATGTCACTGCCTGCAAACCACCCATCTCTTGGTTCTACCACATTGCCTGAAGAAATGCCATGACAGGCAGCTCCTTTGACCTGACTTTGATGTGTTCAGTTTGTTGGCATGCTGTGCAGTAGCAGCCAATGTTCTGCCTAGGGGCTGGCCTCTGTGCTTTTGAGTCACCCGCCAGGGCAGTGGGGATACTCGATACCGGGTCTGGTTGCAATTAAAGGGGCGGTCATGGTGGCAGCGACCCGGTCCTTGGCCCTGGGTGCCAAAGCAAAATGGCAAAGGTCTTTTAAGGGAGTTGTAATAAAGTTTGTGTTTGTGACGCCACCTGTGGTTCTTGGTCAGAGGGGACCGACGCTGCTTAAAGGGGTTCTCGGGGGTAATGTTACTGCAGCAAATATGGTGACGCTTGCCACAGGTGAAGCGGGGTCCCCAGGGCTCCCGGTGTGCTGGGCAGGGATGGTGTATGCTGGCAAATAAGTGGAGGACACAGAGTTGAAACGTCTTTACCTGTTTTACTTGTTGTAAGCAGCCACAGTCCAGGGTTCCAAGCAACAGGTGGTGACGTGGTCCAGCCGGCTTGGAGGCAATGGTGGATCCCTCTCCCAGGTGAGGTCCATAAGTCTTCCTGCTCACGCTCGTATAGGAGGTCCTTGCTGCCTGTGGCTCCCTGACAAAGTCCTCTCTCTCCTGTCCTGAGACAGTTACCTGTATGGTGGGCAGTGCGAGCCTTCAGGTGTGGGTGCGGGCAAATTACATAAAGTCCTTTGCCCTCTGGTTCTGCTGTGCGACCTGGAATACAACACAGCCTCAGGCTCCCGGTGCCCTGCTTCTGCGATTCGGCTCAGAGGGTGGCTGGTCATAGTTCCCCTCTAAGCCTTTTCCCTCCCCTTTGCTCCTTTCCTCAGATGCTCACTTCCTTTCCTGGAGCTGCAGCTCACACGTGGCTGCACGGCCCCAATCTCTGCTCTCACTCCTCTCTCCTCCACCATCTCAGAACAACTAACTAACTCCTCCTCCAGACCAGAATAAAAGCTGGGGAAGCTTCCCTGAATCTGGGACCAGAGCTTCCCCTTCTGGTCTGGATTCAGAATGTGTTGCATGTAGGTGCTTACCTGGTAAAGGAAATCCTCCTTGCCTCCAAGCAAGGAAGGCAACATCACTGTAACAACTGGTTACCTGGGGTGTTACAATTTTGCCCCCTGCTCCCTTCTTTTGCTGTGCAGCTGGGGCAGAATGGCCACCTCCTCTTCCTCCGAACTGTGCACGTCACACTGATGGCCTTTATTTCCAATCACTTTGACCATGTACACTAACCACCAACCCTCTCACTTACTCATCCTTCAACTGAAAAAGTGGATAGGCACCAGTGCAGTTGATCTCTTCCACTTGTGGGGCAGGGCCGGGTGGATGGCCCACTGAACCCCACCAGTGAAGTCATCAAAAAAGCAGAAGTGACTGCTGTATGATTTGGGGCTTAGATTGCTTGGCTGAATTGCAAAGGGGTGAGGTGTAAGCCAGATGACCATGGTTTGGAGGTGCCAACTCTACGCTTTCAGAAGGGGACTAGGTGGAAGGTAATGCAAAGGATCTGGAGGCACTCTCAGCCATCAAATCTAAAAGCACCTTAACATGCTCTGGCCTCACCATTCATACAGCGGTGCTCGTCTCTACAAAATTAAGCAGAACGTCCTGTTGCCTGCATGCACCAGAGGAAGGTGTTTCATTTGGGCATGTAACAGACACAGAATGACCACTTTATCTCCTTGCAGCAGCTACACCACCACCAGCAGCTGAACCACCAGCACCACTTCACCTATTTGATGATCTCTTCATTTTTATCCACCACAAAAAAGTGCGCAGTAGAGATTAGAAAGAGGCTTTTTTCAGAGTACTCCAACAAAGACATGTACACAGGCTTTTTGCCAGAGTACTCACACAGAGACAGGTGCAGAGCACACAAACAGGCTTTTGGGCAGAGTACTCACACAGAGACGGGGAAGGGTACACATATTGGCTTTTTGCCAGAGGAATCACACAGAGACAGGTGCAGAGTACACAAACACTTTTTTTGGCACAGTACTCACACAGAGACACATGCAGAGTATGCACACAGGCTTTTTGACAGACTACTTACACAGAGACATGTGCAGTGTACACACACAGGTTTTTTGTCAGAGTGCTCCCACAGAGATGGGTGCAGAGTACACTCACAGGTTTTTGGCAGAGTACTCCACAGAGATGGATGCAGGTTACACACACAGATGCGTTTTGGCACAGTACTCCCACAGAGATGTGTGCAGAGTACACACACAGGTTTTTTTGGCAGAGCACTCACACAGATATGCATGCAGAGTACACACAGGCTTTTTGCCAGAGTACTCACAAAGAAACTGGTGCAGAGTACGCACACAGAAATGGATGCAGAGTACACACATGGAGGCTTTCTGGCATAGTTCTCACACAGAGACACATGCAGAGTATGCACACAGGCTTTTTAGCAGAGTACTTATACAGAGGCATCTTCAGAGTACACACACGGGCTTTTTGTAAGTGTATTCACTGACTATTCCAATTGGAGTGAAAAATCATAAAACATAACTTTTAATAGTTCTAATAAAAGATCATGAAAGTGACTGAAACTATCTAATGTTCTGTCATGTCACACAGGACTTGATATTGGTGTTAACCACCAGGTGGAAGCTGGAAGCAAGACCTTTGGGGACGAGGACCTGCCGGAAAGCAGTGCCGACGTTGCAAAATGCTGCGCAACCAAGCTGGTGGAGACACCACCGGTTACTAGGGGCCTGGATCTAGGACTAGAGTAGAGCCAGACGCGAGTCTGGGCGTCAGTGGCCAGCGGGTGTGAACGGCAACCGAGGGGAGAAAGGAAAGCGCGGTGAGTGAAAAGCCAGGGGGTCGAGAACCAGCCGTGAGCATAGTGATAACAGGAAGAGACAGAAGCAAAGTCACGAGCGAGCTAAGGGATCGGAAGCCAGAGAAGACAGAGCAGTAACAAATAGGAGGACAGAGAGACAGGTCAGAAATCGAGCCGAGTCATACACATGGGAGGCAAGCATACAGAGAAACGCAGGGCAGGGACTCAGGGAAACGGGACAGACACTACACAGGGAGACAGGGAACAACGGTATCACACAGAGTAACCTAGGTCAGCTGCTCTAGCCGAGGAATCGGAATTATCACCGACAATGGATCTAGACCATAACACCACTAAATAGCTGCCCCTGAATCAAAGAGAGGCAAATCAAATTAACCCTGACCTGACCAGGATGGGAAGGGAGCAAACCCCGTCCTGGATCATGACATGTTCACTATGCTTGTGTATGTTTATGATGAGGATATCAATAGCACTTTATTATTATATCGGGTGTGCTATGATAGCACTTTATTATTATATCGGGTGTGCTATGATAGCACCAAAGTAGTATGAATGTGATACTAATATAAGGGATCCTTCTATTGCTGTTACTACCGCAGGTGAAACAAGCACCGAATAATTATGTTTTTTTAATGCTGGATCATATTCCTTGCGGTATAGTTTTAATTATATTTTCAAAAGAAAATGATAGGGAAGTTTTTAACAGCAACACACAGTATTTTAGTTGGCACAAATCATACAGCTTATTAGTATTTGTTGTTGTAAAGTGCTGACTCCAAGGGGTTTTGGCTATATATTGAAGCCGTATTTATATGATCCCGATGGAAAGATTTGACAGCAGCACACTGTATTTTAGTGGATGCAAAACATACAACTTATTAGTTAGTTTGGTTTGATAAAGTGATATTCAAGCTATTTGCCTTACTTTAAAAAAAGTGCTATTAGTGCGGTATATAGATTGTTGAAATCCCCAGAGAGCAAGTATGATGAGAGTCATACTGCGTTATTGGATACTCCCTTTTGCATAGGAACAAATAACACTTATATGGATAAGGTGAGCTTTTTGCAAGTGTACTCCCACAGAGATGGGTGCAGAGTACACTCATGGGTTTTTGGCAGAGTACTCCACAGAGACGGGTGCAGAGTACACACGCAGAGGTTTTTTAGCACAGTACTCCCATAGAGATGGATGCAGAGTACACACACAGAGGCTTTTTGGCACAGTACTCACACAGAAATGGGTGCAGAGTACACACGCAGAGGTTTTTTAGCACAGTACTCCCATAGAGATGGATGCAGAGTGCACACACAGAGGTTTTTTGGCACAGTGCTCACACAGAAACAGTTGCAGAGTGCAAACACAGGCTTTTTAGCACAGTACTCCCACAGAGATGTGTGCAGAATACACAGAACCTAACACTGTCCCTCACTTGAGCTGTGTCCTGTCCCTACGCTAATCAGAGCAGAATGGCGGTGACACTCGTGTTCCAGGATTTATTCAGGCCAGGTCACATAGTGCGCTGGATAATCACATCCATGTCAATATTTGGCATGGCTGTGATGGCTCCGGAAGTACCTATGGCCTAAAAGCTTGTTGATTGGCTGCTCTGCAGCCTTTGAACAAACTTTATTCAACACCGAACCCGAACAGTAACTTCTAGAAAAAAGTCAGTGTTCGGAGTTCATGAAAAAACACATGAGATTTTTAGCACAAGATTTGGCCAAAAGTTGTGAGCCCATCCACCAAACGTCAAGGTAATCTCAAAACGGATGGGTAACTAACCTGTCTGCCTAGTGTGAACACTTACCTATGGCTAATAACATGGTAAAGCCTGCATTTATAGGGGAGGTTAGAACCAACTGTGTTTGGATGTAATTAAAATCACAGCATGGTGAAGGGCAGGGCGTTCAAGTCAGAAAAAGCAATACATAGTAAATATAGAAAAACTGACTGAACAGCCATCTAGTCTGAACTGGTGCATAACCAAAAAGTCTTACATAGCAAATAGATAATGGCTGCACTCAATTTTATTGTGCTAAGGCAAGGAAATGTGCAATATATGAAATGTGAACAGCATAATGGCTTGTGAAATTTATGAAAAAACACATGAGATTTTTAGCACAAGATTTGGCCAAAAGTTGTGAGCCCATCCACCAAACGTCAAGGTAATCTCAAAACGGATGGGTAACTAACCTGTCTGCCTAGTGTGAACACTTACCTATGGCTAATAACATGGTAAAGCCTGCATTTATAGGGGAGGTTAGAACCAACAGTGTTTGGATGTAATTAAAATCACAGCATGGTGAAGGGCGGGGCGTTCAAGTCAGAAAAAGCAATACATAGTAAATATAGAAAAACTGACTGAACAGCCATCTAGTCTGAACTGGTGCATAACCAAAAAGTCTTACATAGCAAATAGATAATGGCTGCACTCAATTTTATTGTGCTAAGGCAAGGAAATGTGCAATATATGAAATGTGAACAGCATAATGGCTTGTGAAATTTATGAAAAAACACATGAGATTTTTAGCACAAGATTTGGCCAAAAGTTGTGAGCCCATCCACCAAACGTCAAGGCAATCTCAAAACAGATGGGTAACTAACCTGTCTGCCTAGTGTGAACACTTACCTATGGCTAATAACATGGTAAAGCCTGCATTTATAGGGGAGGTTAGAACCAACTGTGTTTGGATGTAATTAAAATCACAGCATGGTGAAGGGCGGGGCGTTCAAGTCAGAAAAAGCAATACATAGTAAATATAGAAAAACTGACTGAACAGCCATCTAGTCTGAACTGGTGCATAACCAAAAAGTCTTACATAGCAAATAGATAATGGCTGCACTCAATTTTATTGTGCTAAGGCAAGGAAATGTGCAATATATGAAATGTGAACAGAATAATGGCTTGTGAAATTTATGAAAAAACACATGAGATTTTTAGCACAAAATTTGGCCAAATATTGTGAGCCCATTCACCAAACGTCAAGGTAATCTCAGATCGAATGGGTAACTAACCTGTCTGCCTAGTGTGAACACTTACCTATGGCTAATAAAATGGTAAAGCCTGTATTTATAGGGGAGGTTAGAACCAACTGTGTTTGGATGTAATTAAAATCACAGCATGGTGAAGGGCGGGGCGTTCAAGTCAGAAAAAGCAATACATAGTAAATATATAAAAACTGACTGAACAGCCATCTAGTCTGAACTGGTGCATAACCAAAAAGTCTTACATAGTACTATGTATTGCTTTTTCTGACTTGAACGCCCAGAATAATCTGGTTCAGGTATCACATGACCCCGTCACATGACCCCCGTCACATGACCCCCGTCACATGACCCCCGTCACATGACCGGAGGGGCCCACAGTGTCTGAACAGCCCGGGGCTACCCTTAATCCACCCCTGCCTTCTGTAGCTGATGCAATCTTCAGCAATGAGGAAAATGGCATAAGGCATTTTTTTTAGCAATTAATGCAAATTGAATTGCAAGTTATTTGAATTCACTGGGACCACTACAGACCACTAATGTAAGCATAAAGAGTAACTGTAAACAGATTATTATGTACAGTGAAAAGCAGCCTTAAATGTACAAAATGTATTTTTATTTTATCTATTAACTAGTTTTCAACATTTTTATCCAGACCATGGAAATTATACTTTAATCACATTAAATATATCTCATTTTTAGAAATTGCATTTACTGTACATATTTGTATTTCTCTTTTTCTTGTAGTCAGAATTGATATTCTGTACAAAATGCTGTAATTACTTTATCTATATGCACAAAATAACTTTTAATGGCAATGAAACAGATGAAAAATTAGATTTAATCAGAGAGTATACTAGTAATTTTTCGATTGTGTTGAAATTAGGTGCTTGATACTAACATCCTCATGCTCTTATTTTGATAAAAATGAAAGCCATTATAGCCTTCAATCATGTAACAGAAAGTCCTCAATTTACTGATACAGACCATTGTATATTTTGAAGTGAAATAATTACGTGCTTGTAGAGTAGCATTTAGCATAATTATTTATTCTTGACCTTTGTACGTTTGCATACAAATGTGATAAAAACATTGTCAGTCTGATTATGTGTAAAGTTAAGAAGTAGAGTTTAACCTTTTCTAAACTTTTTTTTTAATTTTTGAAAATATCTAGTATGTGAGTAAAAGATAATGTTAGCAATGTGGTTTCAAATTTTATGCTGAGTACATCCTCCAATTGGTGCTGCTCCATTAATTCTGGAACAATTTTTTTTCTTCATCCTTTCCAATGTTTTATCCTGTGGTAATATTGGTGTAAATTTTTCCTTCAATTAACTGAGTGTATACCAAAATGTCTATCTTGTTTAAGAAAAGAAGCAAACAGATACCAAAGCAGTGTCTATAGACAATGGCGTAACTAGAGTCTGATGGGTCTCGGTGCAAGATTTGTAGTGGGGCCCCCCATCCTGAATAAATTATATATACTGTATATATCTCATACATATAAATATATATACTGTATCTATCTATATATATAATTGTCTAAGGGGTACTTTCGTCTGTCTGTCCCGGATATTCATTGGTCGCGGCCTCTGTCTGTCATGGAATCCAAGTCGCTGATTGGTCACGCCAGCTGCCTGTCATGGCTGCTGCGACCAATCAGCGACGGGCACAGTCCGATTAGTCCCTCCCCTACTCCCCTGCAGTCACTGCCTGGCACCCGCTCCATACTCCCCTTCCCCTCCACTCACCGCTCACACAGGGTTAATGGCAGCGGTAACGGGCCGCGGTGTAACGCACTCCATTACCGCTGCTATTAACTCTGTGTCCCCAACTATTTACTATTGACGCTGCCTATGCAGAATCAGTAGTAAAAATATGTCATGGTAAAAATAATGAAAAAAAAAACTGCTATACTCACCATCCGCCGCCTTTCGCGCTCCTAGCGACGCTACGGTGACCGCTCCATGCAAGCGGCAGGTTCCAGTCCCAGGATGGTCTGCCCGAAGGACCTTCCATGACGTCACAGTCATGTGACCGTGACGTGATCACAGGCCCTGCCAGAAGGACCTTCCATGACATCGCTGTCACATGACCGTGACGTCATGGAAGGTCCTTCTTACAGGGCCTGTGATCTCGTCGCGGTCACATGACCGTGACATCATGGAAAGTCCTTCTGGCATACCATCCTGGGACCGGAAGCTGCCGCCTGCGGTCGTCATGGTCATGTGACCGCGACGTCATCAAAGGTCCTGCGCGCCTGCGCGAGAAGGACCTGCCATGACGTCACGGTCATGTGACCGCGACGTCATCACACCCTGGGACTGGAAGCTGACGCCTGCACCACGCACAGGGCCAGGACTTCAACGGGCCTTCGGAGGGTGAGTATATGTTTATTTTTTATTTTAACTCTGTATACTACGTGGCTCTGTGCTGTATACTCCATCGCTGTGCAATATACTACGTGGCTGGGCAATATACTACGTGACTGGGCAATATACTACATCATTGGGCAATATACTACGTCACTGGGCAATATACTACGTCACTGGGCAATATACTACGTGGCTGGGCAATATACTACGTCACTGGGCAATATACTACATCACTGGGCAATATACTACGTGACTGGGCAACATACTACGTGACTGGGCAATATACTACGTGCCTGGGCTATATACTACGTGGCTGGGCAATATACTATGTCGCTGGGCAATATACTACGTGGCTGGGCAATATACTACGTCGCTGGGCAATATACTACATCACTGGGCAATATACTACATCATTGGGCAATATACTACGTGACTGGGCAATATACTACATGGCTGGGCAATATACTACGTGGCTGGACAATATACTACGTGACTGGGCAATATACTACATCACTGGGCAATATACTAAGTGACTGGGCAATATACTCCGTCACTGGGCAATATACTACATCACTGGGCAATATACTACATCACTGGGCAATATACTACGTGACTGGGCAATATACTACGTGGCTGGGCAATATACTACATCACTGGGCAATATACTACATCACCGGGCAATATACTACATCACTGGACAATATACTACATGGCTGGGCAATATACTACGTCGCTGGGCAATATACTACGTCACTGGGCAATATACTACATCACTAGGCAATATACTATGTGCCTGGGCAATATACTACATGGCTGGGCAATATACTACGTGGCTGAGCAATATACTATGTGGCTGGGCAATATACTACGTGACTGGGCATTATACTACGTGGACATGCATATTCTAGAATACCCGATGCGTTAGAATCGGGCCACCATCTAGTATATATATATATATATATATATATATATATATACTACCGTTACAAAGTTTAGGGTCACTTAGAAATGTCCTTATTTTTGAAAGAAAAGCACAGTTTTTTCTAATGAAGCTAACATTAAATGATTCAGAAATACACTCTATACATTGTTAATGTGGTAAATGACTATTCTATCTGCAAACGTCTGGTTTGTAATGCAATATCTTCATAGGTGTATAGAGGCCCATTTCCAGCAACCATCACTCCAGTGTTCTTATGGTACTTTGTGTTTGCTAACTGTGTAAGAAGGCTAATGGATGGTTAGAATACCATTGAAAACCCTTGTGCAAGTATGTTAGCACAGCTGAAAACAGTTTTGCTGATTAGAGAACCTTTAAACCTGACCTTCCTTTGAGTAAGTTGAGAATCTGGAGCATTACATTTGTTGGTTCCATGAAACTCTCAAAATGGCCAGAAAAAACGCTAACTTTCATGAGAAACTCGACAGTCTAGTCTTGTTCTTAGAAATGAAGGCTATTCCATGCGAGAAATTGCCAAGAAACTGAAGATTTCCTCCAACGGTGTGTACTATTCCCTTCAGAGGAGAGCACAAACAGGCTCTAACCAGAGTAGAAAGAGAAGTATGAGGCCCCGCTGCACAACTGAGCAACAAGACAAGTACATTAGAGTATGTAGTTTGAGAAATTGACGCCTCACAGGTCCTCAACTGGCAGCTTCATTAAGCAAAATGCCAGTGTCAACTTCTACAGTGAAGAGGTGACTACGGGATGCAGGCCTTCAGGGCAGAGTGGCAAAGAAAAAGCTATATCTGAGACTGGCTAATAAAAGGAAAAAATTATTATGGGCAAAAGAACACAGACATTGGACAGAGGAAGATTGGAAAAGAGTGTTATGGACAGACAAATCCAAGTTTGAGGTGTTTGGATCACACAAAAGAACATTTGTGAGATGCAGAACAACTGAAAAGATGCTGGATAGGAGCCTGACGCCATCTGTCAAGCATGGTGGAGGTAATGTGATGGTCTGGGGTTGCTTTGGTGCTGGTAAAGTGGGAGATTTGTACAAGGTAAATGGGATTTTGAATAAGGAAGGCTATCACTCCATGCCATACCCTGTGGACAGCGCTTGATTGGAGACAATTTCATCCTACAACAATACAATGACCCAAAGCACACCTCCAAATTATGCAAGAACTATTTAGGGAAGAATCAGGCAGCTGGTATTCTATCTATAATGGAGTGGCCAGCGCAGTCACCAGATCTCAACCCCATTGAGCTGTTGTGGGAGCAGCTTGACCGTATGGTAAGCAAAAAGTGCCCATCAAGCCAACAACTTGTGGGAGAGGCTTCTGGAAGCATGGGGTGAAATTTCTTCAGATTATCTCAGCAAATTAACTGCTAGAATGCCAAAGGTCTGCAATGCTGTAATTGCTGCAAAGGGAGCATTCTTTGATGAAAGCAAAGCTTGAAGGAGAAAATTATTATTTCAAATAAAAATCTTTTTTTCAAACCTTGTCAATGTCTGGACTAGATTTTAAATTCATTTGGCAACTCATTTGATTAATAAAAGTATAAGTTTTCGTGGAAAACACAAAATTGTCTGGGTGACCCTAAACTTTTTTTTTACTTTACGGCCTTCTCAATCTGCTGTCCAGGAAGCAGGCACTGATGCCTCCTGCTCACAACCTGCAGTTGCACAGACACAACAGTGCAGCGTTCAGGTGTCCCTTGTCAGCATATGTCTTTTCACAAATTGTTAGATAGGGCATACATATTTGTTAGCACTTTACATTTTGCAGTGTTGGACAAAGACCATTGCTGGCTTTTCCAGGCTCCTAGGTGAGATTTGTGTCTCTTTATTAGGGTTCATACTCACATGCGAGAAACTCAGATGAGTCTCGCATGTCAATACCCGACACTGCACCCGGCACTCAGGAGCGGAGCGTGCGGCTGCATGTATTGCTATCATGATCTCTGCAGGCAGAGATCATAGCAAGCCTATAGAGGGACAAGCTCTCGGAAGATGGAACTATACTGACCATGAACTAAGCCTGCCGCGCAACTAGAAATAGCCAGGTAGCATTTCCTATTTATCGCTAGATGCCCAGCTCTGGCCTAAGACCTAAATAGCTAGCAGAGGGAAATATAAGACCTGGCTCACCTCTAGAGAAATATTCCAAAGAAGACAGTAGCCCCCCACATATAATGACGGTGAGTTCAGATGAAACAACAAACGCAGCAGGAAAATAGTCTTAGCAAATTTGAGGTCCGCTTACTAGATAGCAGAAGACAGATAGTATACTTTCATGGTCAGCAGAAAAACACTAACAAAACACCATCCAGAGATTACCTTAAACTCTGGCATTAACTCATAACGCCAGAGTAGCAATCCCTGATCCACGAGAGCTTTCCAGACACAGTAACAAAACTTCAGCTGTGAACTGGAACAAATAGGCAAAACAAAACATGGACAAAAGTCCAACTTATCTAGTAGTTGTCAGAAGCAGGAACAAGCACTGAGAGGCATCAGATAACATTGTTGACCGGCAAGAAACCACCAGAGAAATGAGCTTAAATAGCGACACCCACTACTGATGGAATCAGGTGAAACAGGAAAGAGGATGACAAGTCCAATTCCACAAGCGGCCACCGGGGGAGCCCAGAATCCAAATTCACAACAGTACCCCCCCCTCAAGGAGGGGGCACCGAACCCTCACCAGATCCACCAGGGCGACCAGGATGAGCCCTATGGAAGGCACGAACAAGATCAGAAGCATGAACATCAGATGCATTGACCCAAGAATTATCCTCCTGGCCGTAACCCTTCCAGTTGACCAGATACTGGAGTTTCCGTCTGGAAACACGAGAGTCCAAAATTTTCTCCACAACGTACTCCAACTCACCCTCAACCAACACCGGAGCAGGAGGCTCAACTGAAGGTACAACAGGTACCTCATACCTGCGCAATAACGACCGATGAAAAACGTTATGAATGGAAAAGGACGCAGGGAGGTCCAAACGGAAAGAAACAGGATTAAGAATCTCCAATATTCTATAAGGGCCGATGAACCGAGGTTTAAACTTAGGAGAAGAGACCCTCATAGGGACAAAACGAGAAGACAACCACACTAAATCTCCAACACAAAGCCGAGAACCAACACGACGATGACGGTTGGCAAAACGCTGAGTCTTCTCCTGGGACAACTTCAAATTGTCCATAACCTGCCCCCAGATGTGATGCAATCTCTCCACCACCGCATCCACTCCAGGACAATCCGAGGATTCCACCTGACCGGAGGAAAATCGAGGGTGAAACCCCGAATTACAGAAAAACGGGGACACCAAGGTGGAAGAACTGGCCCGATTATTGAGGGCGAACTCTGCCAATGGCAAAAAAGCAACCCAATCATCCTGGTCAGCAGAGACAAAACACCTCAGATATGTCTCAAGGGTCTGATTAGTCCGCTCGGTCTGGCCATTAGTCTGAGGGTGAAAAGCAGATGAAAAAGACAAATCTATGCCCATCCTAGCACAGAATGCCCGCCAAAATCTAGACACAAATTGGGTACCTCTGTCAGAAACAATATTCTCAGGAATACCGTGCAATCGGACAACATTCTGAAAAAACAGAGGAACCAACTCAGAAGAAGAAGGCAACTTGGGCAGAGGAACCAAATGGACCATTTTAGAGAAACGGTCACAGACCACCCAGATGACAGACATCTTCTGGGAAACAGGCAGATCTGAAATAAAATCCATCGAGATGTGTGTCCAAGGCCTCTTAGGAATAGGCAAGGGCAACAGCAGTCCGCTAGCCCGAGAACTACAAGACTTGGCCCGAGCACAAACGTCACATGACTGCACAAAGACTCGCACATCTCGTGACAGAGAAGGCCACCAGAAGGATCTTGCCACCAAATCCCTGGTACCAAAAATTCCGGGATGACCTGCCAATGCAGAAGAATGTACCTCAGAGATGACTCTGCTGGTCCAATCATCCGGAACAAACAGTCTATCAGGCGGACAACGATCCGGTCTATCCGCCTGAAACTCTTGCAAGGACCGCCGCAGATCAGGAGAAACGGCCGACAAAATTACTCCCTCCCTAAGGATACCTGTGGGTTCAGAATTACCAGGAGAGTCCGGGTCAAAACTCCTAGAAAGGGCATCTGCCTTAACATTCTTAGAACCCGGTAGGTATGACACCACAAAATTAAAGCGAGAAAAAAATAAAGACCAGCGCGCCTGTCTAGGATTCAGGCGTCTGGCAGTCTCAAGATAAATCAAATTTTTGTGGTCAGTCAATACCACCACCTGATGCCTAGCCCCCTCGAGCCAATGGCGCCACTCCTCAAACGCCCACTTCATGGCCAAAAGCTCCCGATTCCCAACATCATAATTCCGCTCTGCGGGCGAAAATTTGCGAGAAAAGAAGGCACAAGGCCTAATGACGGAGCAGTCGGAACCTTTCTGCGACAACACTGCCCCAGCTCCGATCTCCGAAGCGTCAACCTCAACCTGAAAAGGCAGATTCACATCAGGCTGACGCAACACAGGGGCAGAGGCAAAACGGCGCTTAAGCTCCTGAAAGGCCTCTACAGCATGAGGGGACCAATTAGCAACATCAGCGCCTTGTCTGGTCAAATCAGTCAGTGGTTTAACGACATCCGAAAAACCAGCAATAAATCGGCGGTAAAAGTTGGCAAAGCCCAAAAATCTCTGAAGACCCTTAAGAGAGGAGGGCTGAGTCCAGTCACAAATAGCTTGCACCTTGACGGGATCCATCTCAATGGAAGAGGGAGAAAAAATATACCCCAAAAAGGAAATTTTCTGGACCCCAAAAACGCACTTAGACCCCTTCACACATAAAGAATTAGACCGCAGAACCTGAAAAACTCTCCTGACCTGCTGGACATGAGAGTCCCAGTCATCAGAAAAAATCAGAATATCATCCAGATATATTATCATAAATTTATCCAGAAAATCGCGGAAAATATCATGCATAAAAGACTGGAAAACTGAAGGGGCATTAGAAAGACCAAAAGGCATGACCAAATACTCAAAGTGGCCCTCGGGCGTATTAAATGCGGTCTTCCACTCATCCCCCTGCCTGATCCGCACCAAATTATACGCCCCACGAAGATCAATTTTAGAGAACCACTTAGCACCCTCTATACGAGCAAACAAATCAGTAAGCAATGGCAATGGGTATTGATACTTAACAGTGATCTTATTCAGAAGCCGATAATCAATACATGGTCTCAAAGAGCCGTCTTTTTTTGAGACAAAGAAAAACCCAGCTCCCAAGGGAGAAGAAGATGGACGAATATGTCCCTTTTCCAAAGACTCCTTTATATATTCCCGCATAGCAGCATGTTCCGGCACAGACAAATTAAACAAACGACCCTTTGGATATTTACAACCCGGTATCAAATCTATGGCACAATCGCACTCACGGTGCGGAGGTAACGACCCAAGCTTGGGTTCGTCAAAGACGTCTTGATAATCAGAGAGGAACTCAGGGACTTCAGAGGGAATGGACGACGAAATAGAAACCAAAGGTACGTCCCCATGAATACCCTTACATCCCCAGCTCAACACAGACATTGCTCTCCAGTCCAAGACTGGGTTGTGAGACTGCAACCATGGCAATCCCAGTACCACATCGTCATGTAAATTATACAGCACCAGGAAACGAATAATCTCCTGGTGATCCGGATTGATACGCATGGTTACTTGTGTCCAGTATTGTGGTTTATTATTAGCCAATGGGGTGGAGTCAATCCCCTTCAGAGGAATAAGAGTCTCCAAAGGCTCTAAATCAAAACCACAACGATTGGCAAAGGACCAATCCATAAGACTCAGAGCGGCGCCAGAGTCAACATAGGCGTCCGTGGCAATGGAAACAGACTTATCAAGCTTCTTTGTACGCCTAGAGCATGCCGATATAACATGAGTAGAATCCCCACAATAGAAACACAATCCATTCTTCCGTCTAAAATTCTGTCGCTCGCTCCTGGACAGAATTCTATCACACTGCATACTTTCTGGCGTCTTTTCCATAGACACCGCCAGATGGTGCACCGGTTTGCGCTCCCGCAGACGCCTATCAATCTGAATAGCCATTGTCATGGACTCATTCAGACCTGCAGGCAAAGGGAACCCCACCATAACATCCTTAACGGCATCAGAGAGACCTTCTCTGAAAGTTGCCGCCAAGGCGCACTCATTCCACTGAGTAAGCACAGACCATTTACGGAATTTTTGGCAGAAAACTTCAGCTTCGTCTTGCCCCTGAGATAGTGCCATCAAAGTTTTTTCTGCCTGAAGTTCCAAATGAGGTTCCTCATAAAGCAAGCCCAAGGCCAGAAAAAACGCATCCACATCGCGTAACGCAGGATCCCCTGCTGGCAATGAGAAGGCCCAATCTTGAGGGTCACCCCTGAGCAAGGAAATCACAATCCTAACCTGCTGAGCAGGGTCTCCAGCTAAACGAGACTTCAGGGACAAATAAAGCTTACAATTATTTCGGAAATTCTGGAAGCTAGCTCTATTCCCTGTGAAGAACTCCGGCAAAGGAATTCTCGGCTCAGATACCGGAGCATGTACCACAAAATCTTGTAAATTTTGTACTTTCGTGATGAGATTATTCAAACCCGCAGTTACACTCTGGAGATCCATTATTGTCAGGTGCACACAGAGCATACAGAGATTAGGAGGAGAGAGAGAAAAAAGACTGCAGCAAGGCAGACTGGAGGAAAAAAAAAAAAAAAAATTCCAGCAGACTTCTTATCACTCTCCTTTCTCAACCTGGGTCTTTAACACTTTATTGGCCGGTCAAACTATCATGATCTCTGCAGGCAGAGATCATAGCAAGCCTATAGAGGGACAAGCTCTCGGAAGATGGAACTATACTGACCATGAACTAAGCCTGCCGCGCAACTAGAAATAGCCAGGTAGCATTTCCTATTTATCGCTAGATGCCCAGCTCTGGCCTAAGACCTAAATAGCTAGCAGAGGGAAATATAAGACCTGGCTCACCTCTAGAGAAATATTCCAAAGAAGACAGTAGCCCCCCACATATAATGACGGTGAGTTCAGATGAAACAACAAACGCAGCAGGAAAATAGTCTTAGCAAATTTGAGGTCCGCTTACTAGATAGCAGAAGACAGATAGTATACTTTCATGGTCAGCAGAAAAACACTAACAAAACACCATCCAGAGATTACCTTAAACTCTGGCATTAACTCATAACGCCAGAGTAGCAATCCCTGATCCACGAGAGCTTTCCAGACACAGTAACAAAACTTCAGCTGTGAACTGGAACAAATAGGCAAAACAAAACATGGACAAAAGTCCAACTTATCTAGTAGTTGTCAGAAGCAGGAACAAGCACTGAGAGGCATCAGATAACATTGTTGACCGGCAAGAAACCACCAGAGAAATGAGCTTAAATAGCGACACCCACTACTGATGGAATCAGGTGAAACAGGAAAGAGGATGACAAGTCCAATTCCACAAGCGGCCACCGGGGGAGCCCAGAATCCAAATTCACAACATATTGCTATGCGGCCTCACACTCCAATCTGAATGCCGGGTGCAGTGCCGGGTATTGACGTGCGAGACTCATCTGAGTTTCTCGCATGTGAGTATGAGCCCTTAAACTGATGTTCCCCTTAAATTTTCTAAACTAGGGTCCTAAAAAAATGGTGGTGGGGTATTGCCCAGTTTATGTACATTTTAAGCACATCTAACAGACTGGGTTAATACGCTTCACAGACAAATTCAGGCTGCAGCCTTACACAAATTGGAACATGGTCATTGCCTCGCTAAGGTCTTTAACTGAGATCTGTAGCACTGCCTGTCATCTGAATAATACACTCCACAGACTTCGTCACTCTCTGGGACATATCCTGTAATTACTCCATTGTTGCTTGAAACTATGCAAAAGATACATTCTGCCAAGGTTGTGTAATTTCCAAAAAAAGTGTGTAGGCTTGTGCAGATTAGTCATTTGCACTCATGTCTCTTTCCCATGAGGAAACTGCTTCCAATTAAAATGAGGCTTGTACATGTTCATGACATGGGTTTCAGGCCTGACAGACTGACCGCAATACTGGCCCTCGCTTGCATACACTGTATTCAGAATTTAATCCTAATGCTTTTGTTGTCTGGTAGAATCCAATTTACTGACATTGATCATACAGCTCCCCCAACTTCTGTATTATATTCACCTTACATTGGCTTCACCCGTGATGACAGTGACTCCATTGTGATCCGATGGGAAAAACGAACTGTAGTGCTTACAAAACTCAGGTTTTACAGCTCCTGCTGGCCCTCTGAAAATGTGAAGCAAGGGCCGCATTATGGACATAATGGTGGTGGCGGGTGAAGTCCAAAACTCAAATGGGTATATTTTAGCTGTCATTCTTAAGTGATGGGGATTATATATTTCTCTATCTTGCTAACAATTTGGAATGAGAGAGGGACCTCCCAAATACAGTAGTGAGAGATATCTCAAATGTATGATAGAGAGCTGTTATGATCCTTAGTGGTTGAGGATCACAAATTACTCCAGCTAAGTAACAAACATAGGACAAGCTCTAGGGAGGTGGCAAACTGGACTGACCGCAAATCTGAACCTATCCAAACACACTAGAAGTAGCCGGTGAACGTGCCTAAAATCCTAGACGTCTCGAGCCAGCCTGAGGAACTAACTACCCCTAGAGAGAGAGAAAGACCTCACTTGCCTCCAGAGAAATAATCCCCAAAGATATAGAAGCCCCAAACAAATAATAACGGTGAGGTAAGAAGAAGGCACATACACAGGGGTGAAAGCAGATTCAGCAAATGAGGCCCACTAATACTAGATAGCAGAAAACAGAAAAGGGGTCTGTGCGGTCAGTAAAAAAACCCTTACAAAATATCCACACTGAGATTTCCAGAACCCCCGCACCAACTAATGGTGTGGGGGGAGAACCTCAGTCCCCTAGAGCAACCAGCAAGCGAGGAAATCACATTTTAGCAAGCTGGACAAGAAACATGATGAATGCTGATAATCAAAAAATGAACAAACAAAAACTTAGCTTGTCTTGGAGAGACTGGGAGCAAGGTAGTCACAAGGAATCTGAAGAGCACTGAATACATTGATAGCAGGCAAGGAACTGAGTATCCAGGTGAGCTAAATAGGAAACCAGCCAAGGGTAACGAACCAGCTGATGCTGCCAACCTGCAGAAAGACAACACTACACAGTACCGCTTGTGACCACTAGAGGGAGCCCAAAAATAGAGTTCACAACAGTACCCCCCCTTGAGGAGGGGTCACCGAACCCTCATCAAGACCCCCAGGGTGATCAGGATGAGCCGCGTGGAAGGCACGAACCAAATCGGCCGCATGAACATCAGAGGCGACAACCCAGGAATTATCTTCCTGACCATAGCCCTTCCACTTAACCAAATACTGAAGCCTCCGTCTAGAGATACGAGAATCCAAAATCTTCTCCACCACGTACTCCAATTCGCCCTCAACCAGCACCGGAGCAGGAGGCTCAACAGAAGGAACCACAGGTACCACATACCTCCGCAACAAAGACCTATGGAACACATTATGAATGGCAAACGATGCTGGGAGATCCAAACGAAAAGACACCGGGTTAAGGATTTCCAAGATCTTATAAGGACCGATGAAGCGAGGCTTGAATTTAGGAGAGGAGACCTTCATAGGAACATACCGAGAAGACAGCCACACCAAATCCCCAACACGAAGTCGGGGACCCACACCGCTGCGGCGGTTGGCAAAGCGCTGAGCCTTCTCCTGTGACAACCTCAAATTGTCCACCACATGGTTCCAAATCTGCTGCAACCTATCCACCACAGAATCCACCCCAGGACAGTCAGAAGGCTCAACCTGACCCGAGGAAAAACGAGGATGGAAACCAGAATTGCAGAAAAAAGGCGAAACCAAAGTAGCAGAACTAGCCCGATTATTAAGGGCAAACTCGGCCAATGGCAAAAAAGTCACCCAATCATCCTGATCAGCAGAAACAAAACATCTCAAATAAGTTTCCAAGGTCTGGTTAGTTCGCTCGGTTTGGCCATTAGTCTGAGGATGGAAGGCCGACGAAAAAGACAAATCAATGCCCATCTTAGCACAAAAAGTCCGCCAAAACCTGGACACAAACTGGGATCCTCTATCAGACACAATATTTTCAGGAATACCATGCAAGCGAACCACATTCTGAAAAAATAGAGGAACCAAATCGGAGGAAGAAGGCAACTTAGGCAAGGGCACCAAATGGACCATCTTGGAAAAACGATCACACACCACCCAGATGACAGACATTTTCTGAGATACTGGAAGATCCGAAATAAAATCCATGGAAATGTGCGTCCAAGGCCTCTTCGGAACAGGCAGAGGCAAAAGCAAACCGCTGGCACGAGAACAGCAAGGCTTAGCCCGAGCACAAATCCCACAAGACTGCACAAAGGAACACACATCCCGCGACAAGGAAGGCCACCAGAATGACCTAGCCACCAAATCTCTGGTAACAAAAATCCCAGGATGACCCGCCAACACCGAAGAATGGACCTCGGAAATAACTCTGCTGGTCCATCTATCCGGGACAAACAGTCTCTCTGGTGGACAACGGTCAGGTCTATCCGCCTGAAATTTCTGCAGCACTCGTCGCAAATCTGGGGAAATGGCAGACAAAATCACTCCCTCTCTGAGAATACCAGCCGGCTCAGAAACTCCCGGAGAGTCAGGCACAAAACTCCTAGAAAGTGCATCAGCTTTCACGTTCTTCGAACCAGGCAGGTATGAGACCACGAAGTTGAAACGGGAGAAAAACAATGACCAATGAGCCTGTTTAGGATTCAGGCGCTTGACAGATTCAAGATAAATCAGATTTTTGTGATCAGTCAAGACCACCACACGATGTTTAGCTCCTTCGAGCCAATGTCGCCACTCCTCAAATGCCCACTTCATAGCCAACAACTCCCGATTACCAACATCATAATTCCGCTCGGCAGGCAAAAACTTTCTTGAAAAGAAAGCACATGGCTTCATCACAGAGCCATCAGAGCTTCTCTGCGACAAAACAGCCCCTGCTCCAATCTCAGAAGCATCAACCTCGACCTGGAAGGGGAGAGAGACATCTGGCTGACATAAGACTGGAGCTGAAGAAAACCGGTGCTTCAGCTCCCGAAAGGCCTCCACGGCCGCAGAAGACCAATTAGTCACATCAGAACCCTTCTTGGTCAAATCCGTCAAAGGTTTAACCACGCTAGAAAAATTAGCGATGAAACGACGGTAAAAATTAGCAAAACCCAAGAACTTCTGAATACTCTTAACAGACGTGGGCTGAGTCCAGTCATGACTAGCCTGGACCTTGACTGGGTCCATCTCCACAGTAGAAGGAGAAAAAATAAAACACAAAAAGGAGACCTTCTGTACTCCGAAGAGACATTTTGAGCCTTTCACAAATAAAGCATTAGCATGCAAGACCTGAAACACCATCCTGACCTGCTTCACATGGGACTCCCAATCATCAGAAAAGACCAAAATGTCATCCAGATAAACAATCATAAATTTATCCAGATATTCTCGGAAGATGTCATGCATGAAGGACTGAAACACAGAAGGAGCATTAGAAAGTCCAAAAGGCATCACCAAGTACTCAAAATGGCCTTCGGGCGTATTAAATGCTGTTTTCCATTCATCTCCTTGCTTAATGCGCACAAGGTTATACGCACCACGGAGATCTATCTTGGTGAACCAACTGGCACCCTTAATCCGAGCAAACAAATCAGACAATAGTGGCAAAGGATACTGAAATTTGACTGTGATTTTATTCAGAAGACGATAATCTATACAAGGTCTCAAAGAACCGTCCTTCTTGGCCACAAAAAAAAATCCTGCACCAAGAGGGGAAGAGGATGGGCGAATATGTCCCTTCTCCAAAGACTCCTTTATATAACTCCGCATCGCGGCATGCTCTGGTATAGACAAATTAAAAAGTCGTCCCTTAGGAAATTTACTACCAGGAATTAAATTTATAGCACAGTCACAATCCCTATGAGGGGGCAGGGCACTGGACCTGGGCTCATCAAATACATCCTGGTAGTCAGACAAAAACTCAGGGACCTCAGAAGGAGTGGAAGAAGCAATAGACACCAACGGAGTATCGCCATGAATTCCCTGACAACCCCAACTTGACACAGACATGGCTTTCCAATCTAAAACTGGATTATGAGCCTGCAGCCATGGCAGACCCAAAACGACAACATCATGCAAATTATACAAAACAAGAAAGCGAATCACCTCCTGATGTACGGGAGTCATGCACATGGTCATTTGCGTCCAATACTGAGGCTTATTCTCAGCCAATGGCATAGCATCAATTCCCCTCAGAGGAATAGGAAATTCCAAAGGCTCTAGGACAAAACCACAGCGCCTGGCAAACGACAAATCCATCAGATTCAGGGCAGCACCCGAATCCACAAAAGCCATAACCGGGTAGGACGACAAAGAACAAATCAAAGTAACAGACAAAATAAATTTAGGCTGTATAGTACCAATGGTGACAGATTTAGCGAATTTTTTTAAGCGTTTAGAGCATGCTGAGATAACATGAGTAGAATCACCACAGTAAAAGCACAACCCATTTTGATGTCTATGACTTTGTCGCTCAATTCTGGTCAGAGTTCGGTCACATTGCATAGACTCAGGTCTCTGTTCAGAAAATACCGCCAAAGGATGAGCAGATTTGCGCTACCGCAAACGCCGATCAACCTGAATGGCTAAAGCCATAGAATCACTCAGACTTGTAGGGGTGGGAAACCCCACCATAACATTCTTAACGGCCTCAGAAAGACCTTCTCTGAAATTTGCAGCCAGGGCACACTCATTCCATTGAGTAAGCACTGACCATTTCCGAAATTTTTGACAATACACCTCTGCTTCATCCTGACCTTGAGAGATAGCCAGCAACGCTTTTTCTGCCTGATTCTCAAGATTAGGCTCCTCATAAAGCAGTCCAAGAGCCAGAAAAAATGCATCTACATTAAGCAATGTAGGATCTCCTGGCGCCAGAGAGAAAGCCCAATCTTGAGGGTCACCACGCAACAAGGAGATAACAATTTTAACTTGCTGAGCGGAATCACCAGAGGAACGAGGTCTCAGAGATAGAAATAACTTACAATTATTCTTAAAATTTAGAAACCTAGATCTATCTCCAGAAAACAACTCAGGAATGGGTATCTTTGGTTCTGACATAGGGCTATGAATAACAAAATCCTGAATACTTTGCACCCGTGCAGTAAGATGATCCACACTAGAAGTCAGAGTCTGAACATTCATGTCTGCAGCTGAGCTCAAAACCACCCAGAGTTCAAGGGGATGAAAGAAGCTAAACAGACTGCAGCAAAGGAAAAGCGGGAGGAGAAAAAAAAAAATGTACTCAGGTCTTCTTTTTATCCCACTTCTGCGATGCATTAAACACTTCTTGGCCTGCTATACTGTTATGATCCTTAGTGGTTGAGGATCACAAATTACTCCAGCTAAGTAACAAACATAGGACAAGCTCTAGGGAGGTGGCAAACTGGACTGACCGCAAATCTGAACCTATCCAAACACACTAGAAGTAGCCGGTGAACGTGCCTAAAATCCTAGACGTCTCGAAGCCAGCCTGAGGAACTAACTACCCCTAGAGAGAGAGAAAGACCTCACTTGCCTCCAGAGAAATAATCCCCAAAGATATAGAAGCCCCCAACAAATAATAACGGTGAGGTAAGAAGAAGGCACATACACAGGGGTGAAAGCAGATTCAGCAAATGAGGCCCACTAATACTAGATAGCAGAAAACAGAAAAGGGGTCTGTGCGGTCAGTAAAAAAACCCCTTACAAAATATCCACACTGAGATTTCCAGAACCCCCGCACCAACTAACGGTGTGGGGGGAGAACCTCAGTCCCCTAGAGCAACCAGCAAGCGAGGAAATCACATTTTAGCAAGCTGGACAAGAAACATGATGAATGCTGATAATCAAAAAATGAACAAACAAAAACTTAGCTTGTCTTGGAGAGACTGGGAGCAAAGTAGTCACAAGGAATCTGAAGAGCACTGAATACATTGATAGCAGGCAAGGAACTGAGTATCCAGGTGAGCTAAATAGGAAACCAGCCAAGGGTAACGAACCAGCTGATGCTGCCAACCTGCAGAAAGACAACACTACACAGTACCGCTTGTGACCACTAGAGGGAGCCCAAAAATAGAGTTCACAACAGAGAGCCACCTGAGGACCTTCCCAAACCCAGGTTTTACGGCACCTGCTGGCCCTCTGAAAATGTGATGCGAGAGGTGCATAATGACATGGCGGTGGACGTGGTGGCAGTGGCAGGCGAAGCCCAAAATTCAAATTTCATGTTTCAGCTGGCATTGTAAAGGGATGGGGAATATGTATTCCGCTATCTAGCTAACAATTTGGAATGAGGGAGGGACCTCCCAAATATAGTAGTGAGAGCTCCTCCAAATGTATGATACAGAGCCACCTGAGGACCCTTCCCAAACTCAGGTTTCATGGCACCTGCTGGCCCTCTGAAAATGTCAAGTGAGGGCTGCATGATGACATGGCGGTGGACGTGGTGGTGGTGGGCGAAACCCAAAATTCAAATGGGCATGTTTTAGTTGGCATTGTAAAGTGATGGGGAGTATGTATTCCACTGTCTAGATAACAATTTAGAATGAGGGAGGGACCTCCCAAATGTAGGAGTGAGAGCCCTCACAAATGTTAAAGGAAAAAATAAAGCTAAAACGCTCCGTGTGTACATATGCTAAAGGGGAGGTATAATTTTTTATTAATTTTTTTATTTTTATTTTGTATTATATACAGGGCTGCCACTAGAAATTTTGGGGCCCCATACTGGCAAAATTTTCGGGGCCCCCTTGAGACTCCGCCCAGGCTCCACCCCAGCCCCGCCTCCACGCTCCACCCCTCAAACTGTCCACAGTCCCACCGCTCTCTCTTGGAAAAACTCCACTTCTCACCAATCACACATTGAGGGTACGTATCCACCTTCAGGATGGCCGGCGGTTGCGTCGGAGCGGCAAACCCGCTCGGCGCTAAGCCCCGCCCCCTACTGTGACGCGATGATGTCGGATGTGTTCATTGCACACATCCGGGATCATCGCACCCCACACATAGGGCCCTGTGTTATAGCTTGCGGCGGCGCAGCTGCCGCAAGGAACACGGACATGCTGCGATCTTAAAAGAAGCGCCACATGTCCGGAGTCGCAGGGCCGCCGGGTGCGTGTTACCACGCATAGTGGAGACGGGATTTCATAAAATCCCCTTCACTATGCTGGAACAGCTGGACTCTGCGTGTTTGACGCTGTGGCCCCACGCAGCGTCAAACACGCAGCGTTTACTTAACGTGGACACATACCCTAACAGTTCCCATCACCAGATCACACATATAGCCGGCAGCTTTTGTTTTGGCCAAAAGATTTTGTAAGCCGCCACCATAACACGGTAGACTCTTTTGGTGAGGCCCTACTCTGCTGTAACCTATTAAATATTTGTTAAAATATGCAATACAATTTAGGTTTATTTTTATTTATTTTTCAATTTTTAAAATGACCAATAATATCACATAAAAAGAACAAATACCGCTACACCATGACCAGATGACATATTACCACCACAGTGATCGAATAATATCACATACAAGGGACAAATACCGCTACACCATGACCAGACCGCATATTACCACCACAGTGATCAAATAATATCACATACAAGGAACAAATACCGCAACACCATGTCCAGACCACAAATTACCACCACATAGTTACTGAATACTACAATTCTGATCAGTAATAAAAAAAAAGCACCACACTATCACCATAAGTGCCATTATACACAGGAGATCTGTACTTAGTATGCAGTGTCTGTGTACAGATAATACAGTGATCACTAGTGAAATTATACAAAGGACCTCTGTATATAGTATACAGTGTATAGTGTCAGTGTATAGGTAACACTGACTTACCAGTGACGTCTCTAGGTGAAGTCCTTCATCTTTCATCCAGCACAGACCGCCATCATGTCTTCCAGCCAGGACTCGTTTCTGCAGGAAATAACACAGTTATCTCGAGCTCCGCTTGTAGAACACATTACTTAATTTTTCCCAACTTCTACATTACACCGCATAAAGAAAAAGAGGCGACATAGTGTCACTCTACACAGTAACAGGACCGCCCCCTCATTTAAAACAGTGTCCTCAAAAAATAAATACATCACTGCAGTAATAATATCCCTTAATTAGTCCCTATGGTAATAATATTCCCCATCCTGGCCCCCGTGTGTCTCATTCCTGGCGTCAGCCATATGTTCCCCCATCCTGCCCTCATGAGTATCCATCCTGCCCCATATGATCTCCCCATCCTGCCCCATCTGTCTCCATCGTATCCATCCTGCCCCATGATCCTGCACAATCTGTCTCCAATTCTGCCCCCAGTGTCTCCAATCATGCCTCCTGTGTCTCCAATCCTTCCCCATCTGTCTCCAGTCATGCCCCCATGTCTTTCATCATACCCCATATCTCCATTCTGCCCCTGTGTCCAGCATCATTCATAGCCCCTGTGTCCAGCATCATTCATAGCCCCTGTGTCCAGCATCATTCATAGCCCCTGTGTCCAGCATCTCTGCCCCTGTGTCCAGCATCTCTGCCCCTGTGTCCAGCATCTCTGCCCCTGTGTCCAGCATACTGCCCCTGTGTCCAGCATACTGCCCCTGTGTCCAGCATACTGCCCCTGTGTCCAGCATTCTGCCCCCTGTGTCCAGCATTCTGCCCCGTGTCCAGCATACTGCCCCCTGTATCCAGCATCTCTGCCCCTTTGTCCAGCATTCTGCCCCGTGTCCAGCATCTCTGCCCCTTTGTCCAGCATACTGCCCCTTTGTCCAGCATTCTGCCCCTTTGTCCAGCATCTCTGCCCCTTTGTCCAGCATTCTGCCCCCTGTGTCCAGCATTCTGCCCCGTGTCCAGCATTCTGCCCCGTGTCCAGCATCTCTGCCCCTTTGTCCAGCATTCTGCTCCCTGTGTCCAGCATACTGCCCCCTTGTCCAGCATACTGCCCCCTGTGTCCAGCATCTCTGCCCCTGTGTCCAGCATCTCTGCCCCCTTTGTCCAGCATCTCTGCCCCCTTGTCCAGCATACTGCCCCGTGTCCAGCATCTCTGCCCCCGTGTCCAGCATCTCTGCCCCGTGTCCAGCATCTCTGCCCCCTGTGTCCAGCATCTCTGCCCCCTGTGTCCAGCATCTCTGCCCCCTGTGTCCAGCATCACTGCCCCCTGTGTCCAGCATCTCTGCCCCCTGTGTCCAGCATCTCTGCCCCCTGTGTCCAGCATCTCTGCCCCCTGTGTCCAGCATCTCTGCCCCCTGTGTCCAGCATACTGCCCGTGTCCAGCTTTCTGCCCCAGCGTGTCCAGCGTTCTGCCCTGGGCCCCAGCGTGTGTGTCCAGCGTTCTGCCCCGGGCCCCAGCGTGTCCAGCGTTCTGCCCCGGGCCCCACCCCCCTGGGATCGCCGTTCTCAAGAAAAAAAAGAGTTCTTACCTTGCCATGCTCCTGCGGCGGGGAACCACCTCACTTCCTCCACGCAGGTGAAGGACGCACTCGCCGGCGGCTGACAATGACGTCAGAGGCCGGCGAAGTGCGACTGCGCCTCCGACTGGCTGGCGGCGGCTGTTAACCATTGACGTGCGGGCACGGGCCCACACGTCAATAGTGGCCCGCAGCGCCGGCAGGGGGGGGCCCGCAGCGCCGGCAGGGGGGGGGCCGCAGCGCCGGCAGGGTGGGGCCCGGTGAGCAGATTAGACGGGGCCCGATGCGGGCCCCCTCTGCTCACCGGGCCCCATACGCCAGTCATGGCTGTCATGCCCTGATGGCGGCCCTGATTATATACATGCAGTTGTGAAGGAAAAAATGTTTCTTAGCATTTTTCCCCTTAAAAAAAAAATTAGGTTTGCTTTGGTAGGTCTTTTTATAAATCCGTAAAACTGGTGCAATAGTCTGGCAACATTATTCCCAGATACCATATGTGAGCCTGAAATGCATGCAGGCACCTTCTCCATGCCGCTGCCATTTTGTTTGAGCTCTTTCCCATTAATTCCAGTCTTTTTCTCAGGCCCCCAGACCTGTTTGTTGGGTCCAGCAGAAAAATATTCGGCTTTCCCATTGACTTGCAATGGATTCGTTATCTGGTACGAATACACAAAATTATTTTGGGCCGATATTCCCAAATCCGAATATTTCACTATTCGATCATCGCTACAGATGAGGCATCTGTTGATCATGATGGAAATGACTCGAAGAGAAAGAGAAACTTTAAAAAGGTTGCTTCCTGATTGAATGATGACTGTAGTTGAAAAGGGGAGAAAAAGGGGCTTATAAGTGGGGAAAGAGGCATATTTCTCTGATAAACTATATTACAAAGTTTCTTATATAAGTGTGTTGAATTGGCAGTGATCATTTATGACCTGGTATTTATACCTGTATAATATAAATCTTTGGTTGTGCTGAGACTTCAGGGAAATAGAAAATAGAAATATGGTGCCATCTATTGACAAGTACATGAAATTGCAAATTACAAAAAAGGAATATAAATACAGATATCATAATTGATGTTAAATCATCATTCAGCCACAAATATAAAACACAACTAATTCTTGAAATATTTTAATTAGTAAAAATATATATATTAATTTGTAAAATATTTTTTGTAGTGCCAACAGTTGAGTGAAATAAGCAAAATGACTATGGTGAAAAAAAGGGTGAGTTTATGATAAATATGATATATTTAATATATTAAGAATATATATTTGTATTTATTTTGCAATAATATAGTGATGTGAAATGTGCTGTGAGTTAGATGAAATGTGAAGGCTAAAATGTGCAAAATAAGAGGCACAAAAATACTTATCAAACAAAAAACATCAATATGATAATGAAAACAAAAGTAAATTAATAATAATAAAAAAATAAAATAATTTACTTATACCTACTTTATAATTATAAAATGAATGTGATAAAAGATTTATAACATTATAATTATAAGATATGTTGAATGAAAAAAAAACTCTTGACAAGATCTAACTGTTCATTGGAAGACATTCAATGTGACATCCTATTGTAGCTGCTTTAGGTAATGGCGAGTGTATGTAAAGCTATCATCAGAGGAATAGGGGGTATTTTGAGGAATCTAATCTTCCAATGTAGAGACTGGTTCAGGACCTGTAGTGACATCACAATCATGTGACCTGTTATGTGATCATGATGTTGTAACAAGGTGGCACGGGGTGGTAGTCATGGGTGAGTCCACAAGGTCACAGTCAGTGAGCACGCCGGCCCCTTTCACATGAAAAGACAGTTCAAGGCCCAACCCCATGTCAAAGTTGGTTACTGCTGGCACACAGTTGCTCTCCATTCTGGAATGGCGTCCCCTGGATGCACCACACATCACTCTTTGGGTCCAACAGTAGAAAGAACTTTAATAATGATGAGAAGGAAGAAATAGTGATTACTGAGCTGTCCCTAGGTACAGATACTGCTTCATCCACATCTGCTGTAGCAGCAGAAGCAGCGACTCCCAATCAGCTCCTGGGAACCCAGTCTCTGAGAGGGCATTCTCACAGTCTCTGTGCCCGTTTTTGCTGCCCAGCTGTCCATTGACAGTTCCATTCCTCTCCAGGGGTATAGCACGCTCCCAACGGGGGGAGCACATCCTACTGTGGGCAAGCCTGCCCAGACACTGCTGCAGAAGCAGGAAATTGCGGCTTCTTCCAGGCTGC
Source organism: Ranitomeya variabilis (assembly GCF_051348905.1). NCBI lineage: Eukaryota > Metazoa > Chordata > Amphibia > Anura > Dendrobatidae > Ranitomeya > Ranitomeya variabilis. The sequence continues at coordinate 774,973,116 of NC_135233.1, read as the reverse complement.
TAACCCAGCCCCTTTTTGTTAACCCTTACTGTCCCTAATGTTAACATGTTCATTACACCACAGTATATACAATACAAGGCATAGGATAAAAGAGTATTACACATTACACATAGTATTAATAACATGCTAAAATATAGGCAAACCTTCAGAGCACTGCACGGGGTACTTATGCCCGGCATCTAGGAGAGAGGGAGCACTGAGGGTCCCCGCCACCTCCTTACAATGTCACCAAAGGCCTTGCACTCTGGGGAACTTCAGGACCTTAGATGAGGGCCTGGCTTTGAAAAAGGAGAGTTCAGCAAAGGACAAGAACCCTGACCACTGAACCTCCTTCCATCAGACTGATAGAAGCAGTACTACTGTCCTCCTGCGCAGTGCCTCTGAGGAGGAGGGAGAGATAGAGACCTGGCTCCTACCAATCTGAGATGCGAGATAAGTTGTCCTGTATCTACCTATGTACTGTGCTGCTCCTGGTGATGGTGGAAGTGGCTCCAATCCTGACAACTTCTTCCTACTCTTACCAGTAGTCCCAGCAGAGGAGAGGCAGGTAGGTGTTTGCTGGGACAGTGCTGCTGTGAGCAGGAGAAGCTGTATCTTATGTTGTGGAACATCATTCCCTCCAACATAAAGCAGTGTGTGTATCTGAGTTACGTGAAGTGTGTGCTGTCTGTGAGATATTTGTTTGTGTGTATATGAACGTTTGTGGTCCTCTATGCTGTGCTGTGTGTAATGTGTCTACTGAGCATTTGTTGTGCAGCATGTGTGTTCCGTGTCCATATGCCTGTGCCATGCATGTGTGTTTGTATAAGTGTTTGAACTGTAGGTGGGTGTATAAGCGTGTGCCATGTACATGTGTGTGTGTGCCATGTACATGTATGTGTGTATAAATGTGTGGCGTGTACATGTGTGTGTTTGTGTGTGTACAAGTGTGTCATGTATGTGTGTGTGTATAACTGTCTGCCATTTTCGTGCGTGTATATAAGTGTGTGCCATGTGTGTATACATGTGTGAAATGTACGTGTGTGTGTATGAGTTTGTGCCATATACATGTGTGTATGTATAAGTGTGTGCCATGTTCGGGAGTGTGTGTATAAGTGTGTGCCATGTAAATGTGTGTCCTATGTACATGTGTGTGTATAAATGTGTGACATGTACGTGTGTGTGTATGTATAAATGTGTGCCATGTATGTTCATGTGTATAAGTGTGTATAAAGGATGTGTGTGTATAAGTGTGTGCCGTGTGTGTATAAGTGTGAGAAATGCACTTGTGTGTGTCATGTACATGTGTGTGCCATGCACATCTATATATATAAGTGGCATCGTGATTACTCGCTAATCCCGCCCCCTGCACAGTAGCTCCAACCCCACATCACCACACACAATCCTGCCCCCCACCACATTACCACATAATCCCCCCCACCACATCACCACACACAATCCGCACCACATCACCACCCATAATCCCGCCCCCCACCCCATTACCACACATAATACCGCCCCCCCACATCACCACACATAATCCCGCCCCCCCACCACATTACCACAGATAATCCCACCCCCCACTACATTACCACACATAATTCCGCTCCCCACCACATCACCACACATAATCCCGCCCCCCACCACATCACCACACATAATCCCGCCCCCCCACCACATCACCACACATAATCCCGAGTGTGCCAAGCTTTAGCTGGCTGGAAAGAGCTGGTTTGTGTATATAAGTGTGTGCCATGCACATGTGTGTGTAATGTACGTGTATGTATATAAGTGTCTGCCATGTACGTGTGTGTATAAGTGTGTGCCATGTGTATAAGTGTTTGTCATGTAAATGTGTGTGTGTGTGCCATGTACGTGTCTATATATAAGTGTGTGTCATGTACATGGTGCCTAGATCGATGTCGATTGACAGTCATTTTGCATTTCTTCCATTTCTTACTATGGTTTTGTAGCCCATTCCAACTTTATTCAGGTCTATGATCTTCTCCCTAACATCCTTAGAAAGCTCTTTGGTCTTGCCCATGTTGTAGAGGTTAGAGTCTGACTGATTAATTGAGTCTGTGGACAGGAGTCTTTTATAAAGGTGACTATGTAAGACATCTGACTTTATTGCAGGTAATGAGTTGATTAGGAGAGTCTAACTGGTCTGTAGGAGCCAGAACTCTTAACCCCTTCACCCCCAAGGGTGGTTTGCACGTTAATGACCGGGCCAATTTTTACAATTCTGACCACTGTCCCTTTATGAGGTTATAACTCTGGAACGCTTCAACGGATCTTGGCGATTCTGACACTGTTTTCTTGTGACATATTGTACTTCATGATAGTGGTAAAATTTCTTCGATATAACTTGCGTTTATTTGTGGAAAAAAACGAATATTTGGCGAAAATTTTGAAAATTTCGCAATTTTCCAACTTTGAATTTTTATGCCCTTAAATCACAGACATATGTCACGCAAAATACTTAATAAGTAACATTTCCCACATGTCTACTTTACATCAGCACAATTTTGGAACCAAAATTTTTTTTGGTGACGGAGTTATAAGGGTTAAAAGTTGACCAGCAATTTCTCATTTTTACAACACCATTTTTTTTTAGGGACCACATCTCATTTGAAGTCATTTTGAGGGGTCTATATGATAGAAAATACCCAAGTGTGACACCATTCTAAAAACTGCACCCCTCAAGGTACTCAAAACCACTTTCAAGAAGTTTATTAACCCTTCAGGTGTTTCACAGGAATTTTTGGAATGTTTAAATAAAAATAAACATTTAACTTTTTTTCACTCAAAATTTGTTTCAGCTCCAATTTGTTTTATTTTACCAAGGGTAACAGGAGAAAATAGACCACAAAATGTGTTGTACAATTCGTCCTGAGTACGCTGATACCCCATATGTGGGTGTAAACCATTGTTTGGGCGCAGGGCAGAGCTCGGAAGGAAAGGAGCGCCATTTGACTTTTCAATGCAAAATTGACTGGAATTGAGATGGGACGCCATGTTGCATTTGGAGAGCCCCTGATGTCCGTAAACATTGAAACCCCCCACAAGTGACACCATTTTGGAAAGTAGACCCCCTAAGGATCTTATCTAGATGTGTGTTGAGCACTTTGACCCAACAAGTGCTTCACAGAAGTTTATAATGCAGAGCCGTAAAAATAAAAATCATATTTTTTCACAAAAATGATCTTTTCGCCCACATTTTTTTATTTCCCCAAGGGTAAGAGAAGAAATTAGACCACAAAAGTTGTTGTGCAATTTGTCCTGAGTACGACGATACCCCATATGTGGGGATAAACCACTGTTTGGGCGCATAGCAGAGCTCGGAAGGGAAGGAGCGCTATTTTACTTTTCAATGCAAAATTGACTGGAATTAAGATGGGATGCCATGTTGCGTTTGGAGAGCCCCTGATGTGCCTAAACATTAAAAACCCCCACAAGTGACACCATTTTGGAAAGTAGACCCCCTAAGGAACTTATCTAGATGTGTGGTGAGAACTTTGACCCAACAAGTGCTTCACAGAAGTTTATAATGCAGAGCCGTAAAAATAAAAAATCATATTTTTTCACAAAAATGATCTTTTCGCCCCCAATTTTTTATTTTCCCAAGGGTAAGAGAATAAATTGGACCCCAAAAATTGTTGTGCAATTTGTCCTGAGTACGCTGATACCCCATATGTGGGTGTAAACCATTGTTTGGGCGCAGGGCAGAGCTCGGAAGGGAAGGAGCGCCATTTGACTTTTCAATGCAAAATTGACTGGAATTGAGATGGGACGCCATGTTGCGTTTGGAGAGCCCCTGATGTGCCTAAACATTGAAACCGCCCACAAGTGACACCATTTTGGAAAGTAGACCCCTTAAGGAACTTATCTAGATGTGTGTTGAGCACTTTGACCCAACAAGTGCTTCACAGAAGTTTATAATGCAGAGCCGTAAAAATAAAAATCATATTTTTTCACAAAAATGATCTTTTCGCCCCCATTTTTTTATTTCCCCAAGGGTAAGAGAAGAAATTAGACCACAAAAGTTGTTGTGCAATTTGTCCTGAGTACGACGATACCCCATATGTGGGGGTAAACCACTGTTTGGGCGCATAGCAGAGCTCGGAAGGGAAGGAGCGCTATTTTACTTTTCAATGCAAAATTGACTGGAATTAAGATGGGATGCCATGTTGCGTTTGGAGAGCCCCTGATGTGCCTAAACATTAAAAACCCCCACAAGTGACACCATTTTGGAAAGTAGACCCCCTAAGGAACTTATCTAGATGTGTTTTGATAGCTTTGAACCCCCAAGTGTTTCACTACAGTTTATAATGCAGAGCCGTGAAAATAAAAATTCCTTTTTTTTTCTTCACAAAAATGATTTTTAGCCCCCAGTTTTGTATTTTCACAAGGGTATCAGGATAAATTGGACCCCAAACCTTGTTGTCCAATTTGTCCTGAGTACGCTGATACCCCATATGTGGGGGGGAACCACTGTTTGGGCGCATGACAGAGCTCGGAAGAGAAGGAGCGCCATTTGGAATGCAGACTTAAATGGATTGGTCTGCAGGCGTCACGTTGCATTTGCAGAGCCCCTGATGTACCCAAACAGTACAAACCCCCCACAAGTGACCCCATATTGGAAACTAGACCCCCCAAGGAACTTATCTAGATGTGTTGTGAGAACTTTGAACCCCCAAGTGTTTCACTACAGTTTATAACGCAGAGCCGTGAAAATAAAAATTCCTTTTTTTTTCACAAAAATGATTTTTTAGCCCCCAGTTTTGTATTTTCACAAGGGTATCAGGATAAATTGGGCTCCAAAAGTTGTTGTCCAATTTGTCCTGAGTACGATGATACCCCATATGTGGGGGGGAACCACTGTTTGGGTGCATGACAGAGCTCGGAAGGGAAGGAGCGTCATTTGGAATGCAGACTTAAATGGATTGGTCTGCAGGCGTCACGTTGCATTTGCAGAGCCCCTGATGTACCCAAACAGTACAAACCCCCCACAAGTGACCCCATATTGGAAACTAGACCCCCCAAGGAACTTATCTAGATGTGTTGTGAGAACTTTGAACCCCCAAGTGTTTCACTACAGTTTATAACGCAGAGCCGTGAAAATAAAAATTCTTTTTTTTTTTCACAAAAATGATTTTTTAGCCCCCAGTTTTGTATTTTCACAAGGGTATCAGGATAAATTGGACCCCAAAAGTTGTTTATCAATTTGTCCTGAGTACGCTGATACCCCATATGTGGGGGGGAACCACTGTTTGGGCGCATGACAGAGCTCGGAAGGGAAGGAGCGCCATTTGGAATGCAGACTTAAATGGATTGGTCTGCAGGCGTCACGTTGCATTTGCAGAGCCCCTGATGTACCCAAACAGTACAAACCCCCCACAAGTGACCCCATATCGGAAACTAGACCCCCCAAGGAACTTATCTAGATGTGTTGTGAGAACTTTGAACCCCCAAGTGTTTCACTACAGTTTACAACGCAGAGCCGTGAAAATAAAAAATCCTTTTTTTCCCACAAAACTTATTTTTTGGCCCCCAGTTTTGTATTTTCCCAAAGGTAGCAGGAGAAATTGGACCCCAAAAGATGATGTCCAATTTGTCCTGAGTACGCTGATACCCCATATGTTGGGGTAAACCCCTGTTTGGGCACACGGGAGAGCTCTGAAGGGAAGGAGCACTGTTTTCCTTTTTCAACGCAGAATTGGCTGGAATTCAGATCGGATGCCATGTCCCGTTTGGAGAGCCCCTGATGTGCCTAAACAGTGGAAACCCCCCAATTATAACTGAAACCCTAATCCAAACACATCCCTAACCCTAATCCCAACGGTAACCCTAACCACTCCTCTAACCCAGACACACCCAACCCTATTCCCAACCGTAAATGTAATCCAAACCCTAACCCTATCTTTAGCCCCAACCCTAACTGTAGCTCCAACCCTAGCCCCAACCCTAACCCTAACCCTAGCCCTAACCCTAGCAATAACCCTAGCCCTATCACTAGCCCTAACACTAGCCGTAACACTAGCCGTAACACTAGCCGTAACACTAGCCGTAACACTAGCCCTAACCCTAGCCCTAACCCTAGCCCCAACCCTAGCCCTAACCCTAGTCCTAACCCTTGCCCTAACCCTAACCCTAGCCCTAACTCTAGTCCTAACTCTAGCCCTAACCCTAGCCCCAACCCTAGCCCTAACCCTAACCCTAGCCCTAACCCTAGCCCTAACTCTAGTCCTAACTCTAGCCCTAACCCTAACCCTAACCCTAATGGGAAAATGGAAATAAATACATTTTTTAATTTTTTTATTTTTCCCTAACTAAGGGGGTGATGAAGGGGGGTTTGATTTACTTTTATAGCGGGTTTTTTAGCGGATTTTTATGATTGGCAGCTGTCACACACTGAAAGACGCTTTTCATTGCAAAAAATATTTTTTGCGTTACCACATTTTGAGAGTTGTAATTTTTCCATATTTGAGTCCACAGAGTTATGTGAGATCTTGTTTTTTGCGGGACGCGTTGACGTTTTTATTGGTAACATTTTCGGACACGTGACATTTTTTGATCGCTTTTTATTCCGATTTTTGTGAGGCAGAGTGATCAAAAACCAGCTATTCATGAATTTCTTTTGGGGGAGGCGTTTATACCGTTCCGCGTTTGGTAAAATTGATAAAGCAGTTTTATTCGTCGGGTCAGTACGATTACAGCGATATCTCATTTATATCATTTTTTTATGTTTTGGCGCTTTTATACGATAAAAACTATTTTATAGAAAAAATAATTATTTTGGTATCGCTTTATTCTCAGGACTATAACTTTTAAATTTTTTTGCTGATGATGCTGTATGGCGGCTCGTTTTTTGCGGGACAAGATGACGTTTTCAGCGGTGCCATGGTTATTTATATCATTCTTTTTGATCGCGTGTTATTCCACTTTTTGTTCGGCGGTATGGTAATAAAGCGTTGTTTTTTGCCTCGTTTTTTTTTTTTTTTCTTACGGTGTTTACTGAAGGGGTTAACTAGTGGGGCAGTTTTATAGGTTGGGTCGTTACGGACGCGGCGATACTAAATATGTGTACTTTTATTGTTTTTTTTATTTTATTTAGCTAAAGAAATGTATTTATGGGAATAATTTTTTTTTTTTTTCTTTATTTAGGATATTTTTTTTATTTTTTTTTTACACACATGTGGGGAATTTTTTTTTTACTGTTTTACTTTGTCCCAGGGGGGGACATCACAGATCATTGATCTGGCAGTGTGCACAGCACTCTGCCAGATCTGCGATCTGCTGTGCAGGGCTGCAGGCTTACTAAGTGTCTGCTCTGAGCAGACACTCGGTAAGCCACCTCCCTCCCTGCAGGACCCGGATGCCGCGGCCATCTTGGATCCGGGACCTGCGGCAAGGAGGGAGGTAGGAGACCCTCAGAGCAACGCGATCACATCGCGTTGCTCCGGGGGTCTCAGGGAAGCACGCAGGGAGCCCCCTCCCTGCGCGATGCTTCCCTATACCGCCGGTACACCGCGATCATGTTTGATCGCGGTGTGCCGGGGGTTAATGTGCCGGGGGCGGTCCGTGACCGCTCCTGGCACATAATGCCGGATGTCAGCTGCGATATGCAGCTGACACCCGGCCGCGATCGGCCGCGCTCCCCCCGTGAGCGCGGCCGATCGGCTATGACGTACTATCCCGTCGAGGGTCAGATAGGCCCAGGTCACCTCGACGGGATAGTACGTCTAAGGTCACAGAGGGGTTAATGGTTAGTAGGGGATCAAATACTTATTTCTCTCTGCAATATGCAAATACATTTATATACGGTAATTTATACAATGTGATTTCCTGGATTTTATTTTTGATATTCTATCTGTCAATGTTAAAGTTAACCTACCCTTAAAAATTATAGACTGTTCATGTTTTTGTCAGTGGGCAAACTTACAAAATCAGCAACAGTTCAAATAATTATTTCCCCCACTGTACATGTGTATATAAGTGTGTGCCATGTATGCTTGTGTGTATGTGTGTGCCGTGTATGTGTGTGTGCCATGTACATGTGTGTGTATAAGTGTGTTCTATGTATATGTATGTATAAGTACACAAGTGGTCAAAATTGTTGGTGCCCCTCGTTTAATGACAGAAAAACCCACAATGGTCACAGAAATAACTTGAATCTGACAAAAGTAATAATAAATAAAAGATCTATGATAATGAACAAATGAAAGTCAGACATTGCTTTTCAACCATGCTTCCACAGAATTTAAAAAAAAATAAAACTCATGAAATAGACTTGGACAGAAATTATGGAACCCTTAACTTAATATGTTGTTGCACAACCTTTTGAGGCAATCACTGCAATGAAACGATTCCTGTAACTGTCAATAAGACTTCTGCACCTCTCGACAGGTATTTTGGTCCACTCCTTAAGAGCAAACTGCTCCAGTTGTCTCGTGTTTGAAGGTTTTCCTTTTGCAGATGGTATGTTTTAGCTCTTTCCAAAGTTGCTCAATAGGATTTACGTCAGGGCTCCTAGAAGGTCACTTCAGAATAGTCCAATGTTTTCCTCTTAGCCATTCTTGGGTGCTTTTAGCTTTGCGTTTTGGGTCATTATCCTGTTGCAAGACCCATGACCTGCGGCTGAGACCAAGCTTTCTGACACTGGGCAGAACATTTCTCTCTAGAATCCCTTGATAGTCTTGAGATTTCATTGTACCCTGCACAGGTAATTGACACCCTGTGCCAGATGCAGCAAAGCAGCCCCAGAACATAACAGAGCCTCCTCCATGTTTCACAGTAGGGACAGTGTTCTTTTCTTGACAAGCTTCATTTTTCCGTCTGTGAACATAGAGCTCATGTTCCTTGCCAAAAAGTTCCATTTTTGTCTCATTTGTCCATAGGACATTCTCCCAGAAGCTTTGTGGCTTGTCAACATGTAGTTTGGCAAATTTCAGTCTGGCTTTTTTATGATTTTGTTTCAACAATGGTGTGCACCTTGGTCGTCTCCCATGAAGTCCACTTTGGCTCACACAATCATGGACGGTGCGATTGGACACTGATGTTCCTTGAGCTTGAAGTTCACCTTTAATCTGTTTAGAAGTTTTTCTGGGCTCTTTTGTTACCATTCGTATTATTCGTCTCTTTGATTTGTCATCAATTTTCCTCCTGCGGCCACGTCCAGGGAGGTTGGCTACAGTCCCATGGATCTTACATATCTGAATAATATGTGCAACTGTAGTCACAGGAATATTAAGCTGCTTGGAGATGGTCCTATAACTTTTACCTTTAACATGTTTGTCTATAATGTTCATTCTAATCTCCTGAGACAACTCTTAACTCCTTCGCTCCTTCTGGTCCATGTTGAGTGTGATACACCCCATGTCACCAAACAGCACAGTGAGTATCTGTAGCCCTATATACAGGCCCATTCACTGATTTCAAGATTGTACACACCTGTGATGCTAGTTAGTGGACAGACCTTGATTTAACATGTCCGTATTGTCACATTATTTTCAGGGGTACCATCATTTCTGTCCAGGCCGATTTCATAGGTTTTATTTTTTTTTTATTCTGTGGAAGCATGGTTGAAAAGCAATGTCTGACTTTCATTTGTTTATTTTCATAGATCTTTTATTTATTATTACTTTTGTCAGATTCAAGTTATTTCTGTGACCATTGTGGGTTTTTCTGTCATTAAATGACGGGTACCAACAATTTTGACCACTTGTTTTTGTGCTATGTACAGTTGTATGAAAAAGTGTTTGCCCCTTCCTGATTTCCTATTCTTTTGCTTGTTGGTCACATATAAATGTTTCAGATCACAAAGCAAATTTAAATATTAGACTAAAATAACACAAGTAAACACAAAATGCAGTTTTAAATTAAGGTCTTTATTAAGGGCTCCTTCTCACTTGCGTGAAATACGGCCGAGTATTGCAGGTTAAAACCCGCCTCTGCCACCGACACTCCAGAGCGGAGCGTGCGGCTGCATAGCAATACATGGAGCTGCACGCTCCTCTCAGGAGTGCCAGCGGCAGAGCCGGGCTTTAACCTGCGATACTCGGCCGTATTTCATGCGAGTGAGAAGGAGCCCTAAGGGAAAAAGAAATTCAAGTCTACAGGGCCCTGTGTGGACAAGGGATTGCCCCCTCCTTAAATCATAAATTAACTGTGGTTTATCACATATTTGGGAACCTGGGGTCAATTTCCTCAGCCACATGCAGGCCTGAATACTGCCATACCTGTTCTCAATCAAGAAATCACTTAAACAGTGCCTGACAAAGTGAAGTAAACCAAAAGATCCTCAAAAGCTAGACATCATTCCACGATCAAAAGAAATTCTGGAATAAATGAGAAACAAAGTAATTGAGATCCAGCAGTCTGGAAAAGGTTATAAAGCCATTTCCCAAGCTTTGGGACGCCAGTGAACCACAGTGAGAGTCATTATCCACAAATTACAAAAACATGGAACAATGGTGGCTGGCTGACCAAAATTACCCCAAAAGTGCTGTGATGACTCATCCAAGAGGTCACAAGAGACCCCACAACAAAATCCAAAAAACTTCAGGACTCACTTGCCTCAGTTAAGGTCAATTGTCATGACTCCACCACAAGAAAGTGACTGGGCAAAATGGAAAACCACTGCTTAGCAGTAAGAACGTAAAAGCTTGTCTCAGTTTTGCCAGAAAACATCTTAATGATTCCCAAGACTTTTGGGAGAATACTATGTGGACTGACAAGGCAAAAGTTGAACTTTTTGGAAGGTGTATGACCCATTACCTCTGGCATAGAAGTAACACAGCATTTCAGAAAAAGAACATCATACCAGCAGTAAAATATGGTGGTGGTGGTCTGAGTCTGTTTAGCTGCTCCAGGACCTGGAAGACTTGCTATGGTAAATGGAACCATGAATTCTTCTGTCTACCAAACAATCCTGAAGGAGAAAGTCTGGCCATCTGTTCATGACCTCAAACTGAAGCGCACATCGGTTACGCAGCAGGATAATGATCCAAGACACAGTAACAAATCCACCTCTGAATGGCTTAAGAAAAACAAAATTAAGACTTTGGAGTGGCCTTGTCAAAGTCCTGACCTTAATCCATTTGAGATGTTGTGGCATGACCTTAAAAAGGTGGTTCATGCTCGGAAACCCTCCAATGTGGCTGAATTACAACAATTCTACAAAGCTGAGTGGGCCAAAATTTCTCCAGAACGTTGTGAAAGATTTATTGTCAGTTATCGCAAACACTTGATTGCAGTTGTTGCTGCTAAGGGTGGACCAAACAGTTATTAGGTTTAGGGGTGCAATCACTTTTTCACACAGGGCTTTGTAGGTTTGATTTTCTCTTTCCCTTAATAATAAAGACCTTCATTTAAAAACTGCATTTTGTGTTTACTTGTGTTATATATGTCTAATATTTAAATTTATTTTGTGATCTGACACATTTAAGTGTGACAAACATGCAAAAGAATAGTAAATCAGAAAGGTAGCAAACACTTTTTCACACAACTGTATGTATGTATGTTTATATATTTTATTGCATTATTCTAACTTGAATATATTTATAAGTCTTTGTAGATAGTCGGGTATAGAAACACAGTTGCAGTATGTGGTGGCATCCACATTTACAAATACCAGCTGCACAGACGAGAGTTCATATGTATAAACATGTTGGAAATCGTCCAACGAACAATCAAAATGCTGCTCAGTCATCGGGTGATTGGATTGTTTATGGCAGAACCAAAATCATTGTTCTCGGCAGCACATTGCCAGATGTAAACTGCAGATGTGCTACTGATAACATGACGTATGGGGACAGAGTGATCTACTAGTGATTGTTCAGTCCCCATCATTCTTCATCAGCCGGTGTAAAGATCCCGGGAAACAAACACCAAACGACTTCAATATTGTCGATCGCTCTCATTGAACGGCCTGAACTCAGAACATGTATTTGTAACTCTATGGCATTTTGTTTCTGCGCTATGTTCAAAACCAAATGTTTTCCTTGGACACATGTAACAGTAGCCTTGCTTTATATGGATTTAGCTGTGTTCAAAAGTGTAGAGAACTATAGTTTTTATTTCCGTTGCAGAAAATGAATATTTTGTCCTACATGAATTGAAGTCTATGGGCACTTTAGACATATACCATGAAATGTAATATGAGCAGAGCCCTAAAGGCTACACTTTTCATCTCCCACACAGTCTGTACTGCCTAGGGTACAGAAGCGTTGCACCAAGCCATGAGGTCAGGCTATGCAATACAACAAAAGAGTAGCAGTGCTATATTGCATAGATATAAAAAAGTGCTTGAACATTAATTTCAATGCAAACCCAGCAATAAAATAAAGACAAAAAAGCATATATTGTGAAACTAAAATTATATATTTATTCCGTCTGTTTCAAAAGCTATTTATTCTGTACAAGTTCTGTACAAACTGATGTTGTATTTGATGAATGTTTGCGCAGAAAGGATCTGACCTGTACAAAAACAAGTTTGCACAGTTTGTACTTGAATTTACATTACAAAAATGCATTAGGTAGTCACAAAGGTAGCTCAATCCTTTATCTTGTGGAAAGCTGGTTTCAATCTTGCGTAGAGTTTCTCTGTATCATATGTGGGTGTGCAAAGTAAATGGCTGAAATTAATATTCACCTCAATGTACTCATGTAGTAGAAATGTTTGCTCAAAACTTACCCATTTCCCATGATAGAAGTATCTATTCCAAAGCTTGTGCTACCAAACGCAGTACTCTATAACATTAGACATAGCTTAAAGGGGTTCTCTCAAGATGCAGCTGCAAGAGCTCACTGCTCTCAGTCCTCTGTTTCTACTTTGCCAGGGGCAGTGTACTCCTGAAGAAGTTGTCGGTACACAGTGATATACTGTACATGGGGGTCCTTAATTGGACCTGTCATGGCCCACGTTTTCTCCAATCCAGCAGCATTCACCTCTGTATTATTAAACTCCCTGCCGAACCAGTCCTGTATAACGTAAATCAGTTAAATAAATGCTTTAAAATAGAATTTTTAAGGTCTCCTTTCCCTTTGCTAATGAGGCTTTGACTAGTCTATTGGACGCTAGTTTCCCTAGACTAGTCAGCCCTCTTTCCATGTTATTACGCCCCTGTGGGCGTGATAACATAATTTGCATGAGCCGGCCACATCGCCAGCTCATGCAAACTTCACATGTGTGTGCCGCTTATGTTGTCAGCTTCACTGCGTCTCTGAAGCTGTGTGTACACTAGCTAGACACCCTGAATGGGTGTCTAGCTATTTAAAGGGAACCTGTCAGCAGATTTTGCCGCTATAAGATGCGGCCACTGCCTTTTAGGGCTTATCTACAGCATTCTATAATGCTGTAGATAAGCCCCTAGTCCGACCTGCAAGTGAAGAAAAATAAGTTTTATTATACTCACCCGGGGGATGGTCCAGTCCGATGGGTGTCGCAGGTCTGGGTTTGGTGCATCCCATCTTCTTGCGACGACGCCCCCTGTTTCTTCATCACTGCCTGCACAGGCATACCTCTCTGCCCTGTTGAGGGCAGAGTAAAGTACTGCAGTGCACAGGCGCTGGGAAAGGTCAGAGAGTGCCTGTGCACTGCAACAAGGGTAAACTGAAAACTCCCCACACACCAAATATTCACTCGCATATAACAGAGGAATCCACTGGGGTGTGCTGGAAGGGGTAGAAAGCAAAACAGGGACGGATGAGGGATTATGAAGCATACAAACCAAACAGTTGCTTATAACTCCTCCAGCACTCCTTCTCATATTAACTGCTCTCCCTCCTTTTGTCATGCGGCAGGAGCTAACTCTGACAAGGACTTTGTAATAGAGCCCAGATTTTACAGGGAAAATCAGTGGCTAACTGAGCACAGCTGAACACACGGATTTCCAACATGGCCGATTAACCCTTATTCTGCTGGAAAATACACGTTTAGTAAGCCGGGAAGTGCTTCATCTTAGTGGCAGAGTAGGAGCAACCAGACGCTGAGGTCTTCTGGTTTCGCTCCGTTGCGGAAACCCCATGACACCACGCTCCCAGGTAAGTGCCGGTCCCTTAGCAAGTGAGGGGGCTCACTCGATGTTGGGCACATTGGAACACTCTGGGGTCCGTGAGCCGGGGTGAGCCCTGTGCCAGTGCCCATGAGTGACCCCTCCACTTGCTCAAGTTTCTCCGCAGCTCCGGTGTCTTCTGACTCTCTGACGTCTCAGGGCAGAGGACGCAATGACGTCACTACTGTGCGCCCTCTGTGTTTGATTTTTTAATGTATAGAGCATTTTATGGGGTCTTTTCTGTATATAGTATTATTTGAGGCCCATTCTGTATGGAGCAATATAAAAGGCCCATTCTGTGTGGAGCATTATATGCGGCCCATTCTGTATGGAGCATTATATGGTTCCCATTCTGTATTGATCTTTATATGGGGCCTATTCTGTATGGGGCATTATGTGGGGTCCATTCTGTATGGAGCAATATATGGGTCCCATTATTCTGTATGGAGCATTATATGGGGCCCATTGTTCTGTACAGAGCATTATATGGGGCCCATTATTCTGTATGGAGTATTAAATGTCACGCTCACGCCCTGACTGGTGGGCGTGAGCTCGGGGGGTTTGTGGCCCCAATGTGCCACAAACCATACTACCCTGGAAGGGGCGTGACTATGACAGCTGCCTGGGTTTTCACTGGAGCCTCTGATGGTGAGGTCAGGCTTGTGCAGCAGGCAGCTGCCAGGTGCTACTCCAGGGTGGTGTCTGGCTGTGACTGCTGATCCCACTTGGGAGACAGGAACACCAGGATTGGTGTGGGCATCAGGCAGGACTGGCAGAAGAGCACGGCTGAAACTCAGACGAGTAGGCTGGCACGGCTGAGACACAGGGCTAGCAGAGACACGGCAGAGAACACAGGGCTGGCAGGCACGGCACAGAACACAGGGCTGGCAGGCATGGCACAGAACACAGGGCTGGCAGGCATGGCACAGAACACAGGGCTGGCAGGCATGGCACAAAACACAGGGCTGGCAGGCACGGCACAGAACACAGGGCTGGCAGGCATGGCACAGAACACAGTGCTGGCAGGAACGACAGAGACACGGGGCTGGTTGATGTAGTGTATGAAGGTAGGGACCTGTTCACACTGGAGGTGCAGGTATGAATTGGTAGTATGAAGGAACATGTAGGGACCTGTTCACACTGGGGGTGCAGGTACGGATATGTAGTATGGAGGAACAGGTAGAGACCTGTTCACACAGGAGGTGCAGGAAAGGAAACAAGCAGAACGGAATGAGGCATGAAGGAACAGGTTGGGACCTGTTCACATAGGAAGTGCAGGTACAGAAACAAGCCAGAATGAAAGGAGAATGAAGGAACAGGTTGGGACCTGTTCAGACAGGAAGAGAACCGCAAGGCTGCGGAGAGGAGTGGTAGAGCAGCAAGAGATAGCGCAGCAATAAAAGCTAAGCAGAGCAGAACCACAAGGAATATGGAGAGGAGCTGCAGCAAGAGATTACTGCAGCTGCAAAAGCTAAGCAGAACGGAGCCACAAGGAATGTGGAGAGGAGCTGCAGCAAGAGATTACTGCAGCTGCAGAAGCTAAGCAGAGCAGAGTCACAAGGAATGCGGAGAGGAGCTGCAGCAAGAGATTACTGCAGCAGCAGAAGATAAGCAGAGTAGACAGGAGCAGAACTGTAGGAGTGTGGAGCAGAGGTAAAGCCACAAAGGTACAGAGCAGGCAGAGCCGCAAGAGTGCGGAGTGTAAGCAGACTGAGAAACAAGGAAAGACACAACAGGGAAGGAAACCACAGACAAGGAGACCGAGATAAGACTAAGTTCAAACAAGGAAATGGAACAAGACAAGAAACAAGGACAAAGACACAGGGACCAGGATATTCTGCCTCCTGGAGGGCGGACAACAAGATCAAGAACACAGAGAAAAGCCTCCAGAGAGGGAGTAACTCAGAGCAAGGCCTGGCAAACTCAGAAGCAAAACACAAACTGAGCTAACACATTGCACAGTCCCAGTCCACTGGGTGGAGCTGCACTAAATACTGGAGGCCTCCTGGCAATTGGTCAGGAACAGATTAGACAGATGAACCTGACTCCTATAAGAACCAGAGAGTTCAGGCGCTGCCCCCCTATGCACACAGCCAGGAAGCATGTGCAGCGCCCCAGAGTCCTGGTCGTTGCAGTACTGTGGCTCCGCCACTAAGGGGAGCTATGGTACGTCTGATTGCACTAAAGGAGTTTCTCTGACCAGGTAACACTCACACTACACTTCACACTCCGGCCACCAGGGGGGGTGGTTCTATCTAGTAGGCCACTCCTCACACTCTGGTAAAACTGGGGGTTGGACAGGAAGACAGGGTGAGAAGTAACTGGGAAGAGCTAGCGAGAGGACCTGTCAGGGATGGGATCCTGGCAGACTCCTAAGAACAGAACTAACCAGTGAACAACGGGAATACAGTAAAGAGGAATTAGGACCAGAAGGAGTCGTGCTGTTAGACCGAGGCAACATCCTTCTGAGGCGCAAACAGTCGGTGGCCGGAACGCCGAGCAAGTAAGAGACTCTAAGTACTACTGCAAACCACGGCCGGACAGCCAATTATAGGTTGGCTGTCTCACACAAATCACCTAAGCAGACAACGGAGGCAGCTGTGGGAGAGGGGCGACTCTAGGGTCCCGGAAGAACTCCAGGCCTACCCCGTCATACGGGTGCGTCCTACCATATCACCTGGGGGACGGAGAGAACGAACATCAGAGACAGGCAGAATCAGTTGTGAGGACTATCCCGGGAGCTCAGCAGGGAAGAACTACAACAATCAGCGCTAGAAGGTAGATACTGATTCCCACCTGGAAAGGGAACTCCTGATGTGCCTTTGGACCGGCCGGTCTCTGACAGCCCTGTTGACAGCACTCTGGACTGAGGACTCTAAAACCTTCAGTAAAGAGGTAAAGAGACTGTAACCTGGTGTCCTCGTTATTTACTACGACCTACATTGCACCGCACTACCACCATCCACTTCTATCATTCACTGTACGTCGCCTCCCCACCAGCAGGGTCACGGACCGGGCCTAGCCACCGTGACAACCCCAGAGCAGAGACTCAGAGGCCCGGTACCGGGTACCCCTCGGCCCTGCGGCAGTGGGGGCGCTACACATGCAGAGAGCAGAGACACAGAATATGGAGCTGGCATGAAACAGAAACCACATCATGGCCTGGAGCAGTGGGTAAGATAGTGTGAGAGATGAGAGGCCATGCCGTGATGCCAGCAGAGTTGTTACATTAAATGGGGCCTATTATACTGTATGGAGCAAGATATCAGGTCCATTATACTGTATGGAGCATTATATGGGGTCCATTATACTGTATGGAGAATTATATGGGGTAAGTTATTCTGTATGGAGCATTATATGCTGTAAATTATTCTGTATGGAACATTATATGAGGCTCAGTTTAATGTATGGAGCGTTATATGGGGTCCATTATTCAGTATGGAGCATTATAAAGGGTCCATTACACTGTATGGAGTGTGAGGGGTTGACATGCTTAGCTGCTTCTTCAGGTAGACATAGAAACACTTTGGTTCTGAAACACCTGCTGGTTTATTAACGTCAGCATACACTGAAGCAGGGATCAGAAAAAGCAAAGCCTTCCTGGCTTAACGAAAAACAAAACAAAGTAGTATCACAAAGAGAGTCCTTTCTCTGCAGGTTCCAACCTGCAGTTAAACCGCACAGTCCTTAGCTCCTCCGGGAGCTATCTGGGAGTCCTGCTCTTCCAAGACACGAACACCACTGACTCTCATGGCCAGGTATTTAACAACCCATGTAATGATCACATGACCTTGACATCACACAGGTCCTGTCAGGAGTCTGCAGGTGGAGATACAGTGGATACCCTCCCGCCCGCTCTATGGAGGTCCACTAAAATCAGCCCATAACATAGGTTCCTATTAACCCTCTCAGCACTTAGCGTGCTGGAGGCAAAAACACTCTGGTTTTACATCACTGACCACAGTATGCACAGTGACACATATCCCTTGATATTCTATGCCAGTGACTCTGTCACATATTCCCCTCCTCTACCCAAAGCCGGGGGTTTTGGCACCTTCAGATATCAAACAGGGAATTCTGGAGAGAGCGTTTCTATTATTATGTAACCTCCCTGACCTATGCTCTACTGGGAAAATGAAGTCCTGAAGGGCTAAGAACCACCTAGTCACCCTGGCATTCTTACCCTTCTTCTGTCTCAACCATCGCAGAGGGGCATGGTCTGACACTAACTTAAACTGCCTAGCAGGTAGTACTTCAGGTTGTCTATGGTCCACTTTATAGCCAAGCTCTCTTTCTCAGCTATGGCGTAGTTCTTCTCGCAAGAAGAGAGTTTCTAGTTCAGGTATAGGATGAGATGCTCTTCACTATTTATTTCCTGTGACAGCACAGCTCCCAATCCAAGCTCTGAAGCATTGGTCTGGACCACAAATTTTTTGCTAAAGTCTGGTGCAATCAGAACCGAGTGCTTGCACAAAGCCTGCTTGAGTTCCTGAAATGCCTTCTCTGTGTCAGGAGTCCATTTTTACCATCGTCGACTTGGTGCCCAGAAGGAGATCCATTAACGGTGCTGCAATTATTGCAAAGTTTGGGATAAAACACCGGTAACACCCCACAATCCCAAGAAATGCCCTCACTTGCTTTCTGGATTGCTTCTATCTTATTCAACTGGACCTTCATCTAGCCTAAGTAGCTGGCCTCTTCCTTCTCTATGGCACACTTATTTGGATTTATGGTTCATCCCACATTCCTCAATGCATCGAGGATCGCCTGTACCTTGGGCAGGTGCGAACTCCAGTCAGGGCTAAACATGACAATGTCATCCAAGTAGGCTGCGGCATATTTCTTATGTGGAGCCAAGATTTTATCCATCACCCTCTGGAAGGTAGCTGAAGCTCCCTGCAGTCCGAAGGGCATCCTGGTGTACTGAAAACACCCATCCAGCATTGAGAATGCCATCTTCTCCTTTTGACACACTGGGACATGGGTATCTGCCAGTACACCTTCGTCAGGTCGAGGGTTGTGACGTACCTTGTGGGTCCCAGTTGCTCAATGAGTTCATCCACACGTGGCATCGGGTACGCGTCAAAATGGGACACCTCATTGAGCTTGTGGTAGTCATTACAAAACCGCCATTCCCCATTGGGCTTCGGTATGAGAACTATGGGACTAGACCAGCCACTTCATGATTCCTCTTATACTTCGAGGTCAAGCATTTTCTTCACCTCCTTGGAGATTATTTCCCGTGGGTGCTTCAGGGATTCTGTAGGGTTTGAGGTTTACCCTTACATGCGGCTCAATTAGCACATCGTGTTCCATGGCCTGTGGATGGTAAACAGAGGTTCGTAGCTTGGTGATCTGGTGGACTTTACACAGCTACCGCATCACTTTGCTCATAAACGGGGTCCCCTGGTCCATCAAAATCTCTTTGGGCAAACAGGTCCTAGCAAAGATAAGGAAAAGCTCCTGGGCTATACTCTTAGTGGAGGTGTTCCTCAGTAACACTGCTTCTGGATGTCAGGTCTCGTAGTCCATGACCACTAAGATATACTGATGGCTGCATGCTGATTTAATGAGGGGACCTACCAGGTCCATAGCAATCCTCTCAAAGGGGATTTCTATCTCAGTTAAGGGCACTAAGGGGCTTTGGAAATGAGAGGTAGGAGCAGTTATTTGACAGGTGGGGCAGGACAGACAATAACTCAGGATCTCTTGGTAACACCCTGGCCAATAGAACCTCTATAACACTCTCTCCTGAGTTTTCTCCACCCCCAGATGTCCACCCAAAACATGTGAATGGGCCATGTCCAAAACCCTCTGCCGGTAGGGTCCTTGTCATGGTTCTCAATGGCAAGAGAACGTAGTAAAGCATACAAAAAGGACTAGCTCTTGGAAGATGGGAACTCGAGCTGACTGTGAGCTAAACCTACCGCACAAATAACAGTGGCTGGGTAGCGTGCCTACGTTTTATCCCTAGACGCCCAGCGCCAGCCGGAGAACTGACTGACCCTAGCAGAGGAAAATACAGACCTGGCTTACCTCTAGAGAAATTTTCCCCAAAAGGCAGACAGTAGCCCCCACATATATTGTCGGTGATTTCAGAGGAAATTGACATACGAAGTATGAAGATAGGTTTAGCAAATTGAGGTCCGCTTACTAGATAGTAGGAAGACAGAAAAGGGAACTTCACAGTCAGCTGAAAACCCTTTCAAAACACCATCCTGGAATTACTTTAAGACTCTAATATCAACTCATGACACCAGAGTGGCAATTCCAGCTCACAAGAGCTTCCAGCCTCAGAAATAAACAATCACAGAGAACTGGAACAAAAATGCAAAACAAACTTAGGACTACAAGTCCAACTTAGCTGATAGTAGTCTAGGAGCAGGAACATGCAACAGAAAGGCTTCTGGTAACATTGTTGGCCGGCATAGAAATGACTGAGGAGCAAGGCTAAATAGACAACTCCTACATCCTGATGGAAACAGGTGAACAGAGGCGATGAAGCACACAAGTTCAGTACCACCAGTGACCACCGGGGGAGCCCAGAAACCAAATTCACAACAGTACCCCCCCCTCAAGGAGGGGGCACCGAACCCTCACCAGAACCACCAGGGCGATCAGGATGAGCCCTATGAAAGGCACGGACCAAATCGGAGGCATGAACATCAGAGGCTGTCACCCAAGAATTATCCTCCTGACCGTAGCCCTTCCACTTGACCAGATACTGAAGTCTCCGTCTGGAAACACGGGAGTCCAAGATCTTCTCGACAACGTACTCCAACTCACCCTCAACCAACACCGGAGCAGGAGGCTCAACGGAAGGCACAACCGGTACCTCATACCTGCGCAACAATGACCGATGGAAGACATTATGAATAGAAAAAGATGCAGGGAGGTCCAAACGAAAGGACACAGGGTTAAGAATCTCCAATATCTTGTACGGGCCGATGAACCGAGGCTTAAACTTAGGAGAAGAAACCTTCATAGGGACAAAACGAGAAGACAACCACACCAAGTCCCCAACACAAAGACGAGGACCAACACAACGACGGCGGTTGGCAAAATGCTGAGTCTTCTCCTGGGACAACTTCAAATTGTCCACCACATGCCCCCAAATCTGATGCAACCTCTCCACCACAGCATCCACTCCAGGACAATCCGAAGACTCCACCTGACCGGAAGAGAAACGAGGATGAAACCCCGAATTACAGAAGAAAGGAGAAACCAAGGTGGCAGAACTAGCCCGATTATTGAGGGCAAACTCCGCCAAGGGCAAAAAGGCAACCCAATCATCCTGATCCGCAGACACAAAACACCTCAAATAAGTCTCCAAGGTCTGATTAGTTCGCTCGGTCTGGCCATTAGTCTGAGGATGGAAAGCAGACGAAAAAGACAAATCAATGCCCATCCTAGCACAGAACGCCCGCCAAAATCTAGACACGAATTGGGTTCCCCTGTCAGACACGATATTCTCCGGAATACCATGCAAGCGAACCACATTTTGAAAAAACAGAGGAACCAACTCGGATGAGGAAGGCAATTTAGGCAAGGGGACCAAATGGACCATCTTAGAGAAACGGTCACACACCACCCAGATGACAGACATCTTCTGAGAAACAGGGAGATCAGAAATAAAATCCATGGAGATGTGAGTCCAAGGCCTCTTCGGAATAGGCAAAGATAACAACAATCCACTAGCCCGAGAACAACAAGGCTTGGCCCGAGCACAAACATCACAAGACTGCACAAAACCTCGCACATCTCGCGACAGGGAAGGCCACCAGAAGGACCTAGCCACCAAATCCCTGGTACCAAAGATTCCAGGATGACCAGCTAACGCAGAAGAATGGACCTCCGATATGACTCTACTGGTCCAATCATCAGGAACAAACATTCTACCAGGCGGGCAACGATCAGGTCTATCCGCCTGAAACTCCTGCAAGACCCGACGCAAGTCTGGGGAAACAGCAGATAATATCACTCCATCCTTAAGGATACCCGTAGGTTCAGAATTACCAGGAGAATCAGGCTCAAAACTCCTAGAAAGGGCATCCGCCTTCACATTTTTAGAACCCGGTAGGTAAGAAACCACAAAATTAAACCGAGAGAAAAATAACGACCAGCGCGCCTGTCTAGGATTCAGGCGCCTGGCAGACTCAAGATAAATCAAATTCTTGTGGTCAGTCAATACCACCACCTGATGTCTAGCCCCCTCAAGCCAATGACGCCACTCCTCAAAAGCCCACTTCATAGCCAAGAGCTCCCGATTACCAATATCATAATTTCGCTCAGCGGGCGAAAATTTACGAGAAAAGAACGCGCAAGGTCTCATCACGGAGCAGTCGGAACTTTTCTGCGACAAAACCGCCCCAGCTCCGATTTCTGAAGCGTCGACCTCAACCTGAAAAGGAAGAGTAACATCAGGCTGACGCAATACAGGGGCGGAAGAAAAGCGGCGCTTAAGCTCCCGAAAGGCCTCCACAGCAGCAGGGGACCAATCAGCAACATCAGCACCCTTCTTAGTCAAATCAGTCAACGGTTTAGCAACATCAGAAAAACCAGTTATAAATCGACGATAAAAATTAGCAAAGCCCAAAAACTTCTGAAGGCTCTTAAGAGAAGAGGGTTGCGTCCAATCACAAATAGCCTGAACCTTGACAGGGTCCATCTCAATGGAAGAAGGGGAAAAAATGTACCCCAAAAACGAAATCTTTTGAACCCCAAAAACGCACTTAGAACCCTTTACACACAAGGAATTAGAGCGCAAAACCTGAAAAACCCTCCTGACCTGTTGGACATGAGAGTCCCAGTCGTCCGAAAAAATCAAAATATCATCCAGATACACAATCATAAATTTATCCAAATATTCACGGAAAATGTCATGCATAAAAGACTGAAAGACTGAAGGGGCATTTGAAAGACCAAAAGGCATTACTAAATACTCAAAATGGCCCTCAGGCGTATTAAATGTGGTTTTCCACTCATCCCCCTGCTTAATTCGCACTAAATTATACGCCCCACGAAGATCAATCTTAGAGAACCACTTGGCCCCCTTTATTCGAGCAAACAAATCAGTAAGCAGTGGCAAAGGATACTGATATTTAACCGTGATTTTATTCAAAAGCCGATAATCAATACACGGCCTCAAAGAGCCATCTTTTTTAGATACAAAGAAAAAACCGGCTCCTAAGGGAGATGACGAAGGACGAATATGTCCCTTTTCCAAGGACTCCTTAATATATTCCCGCATAGCAGCGTGTTCAGGCACAGATAGATTAAATAAACGACCCTTTGGAAACTTACTGCCCGGAATCAGATCTATTGTACAATCGCAATCTCTGTGCGGAGGTAGTGAACCAAGTTTAGGCTCCTCAAAAACGTCACGATAATCAGATAAAAATTCCGGAATCTCAGAGGGAATAGATGACGAAATGGAAACCAAAGGTACGTCCCCATGAGTCCCCTGACATCCCCAGCTTAACACAGACATAGCTTTCCAGTCGAGGACTGGGTTATGAGATTGCAGCCATGGCAATCCAAGCACCAACACATCATGTAGATTATACAACACAAGGAAGCGAATAATCTCCTGGTGATCCGGATTAATACGCATAGTTACTTGTGTCCAGTATTGTGGTTTATTACTAGCCAATGGCGTGGAGTCAATACCCTTCAGAGGTATAGGAACTTCCAGAGGCTCTAAATTAAACCCACAGCGTTTGGCAAAGGACCAATCCATAAGACTCAAAGCGGCGCCAGAGTCGACATAGGCGTCCGCGGTAATAGACGATAAAGAGCAAATCAGGTTCACAGATAGAATAAACTTGGACTGTAAAGTACCAATTGAAACAGACTTATCAACCTTCTTAGTACGTTTAGAGCATGCTGATATAACATGAGTTGAATCGCCACAATAGAAGCATAACCCATTTTTTCGCCTAAAATTCTGTCGTTCGCTTCTGGACAGAATTCTATCACAATGCATAATCTCTGGCGCCTTCTCAGTAGACACCGCCAAATGGTGCACAGGTTTGCGCTCCCGCAAACGCCGATCAATCTGAATAGCCATTGTCATGGACTCATTCAGACCTGCAGGCACAGGGAACCCCACCATAACATCTTTAATGGCATCAGAGAGACCCTCTCTGAAATTCGCCGCCAGGGCGCACTCATTCCACTGAGTAAGCACAGACCACTTACGAAATTTTTGGCAGTATATTTCAGCCTCATCTTGCCCTTGAGACAGGGCCATCAAGGCTTTTTCAGCCTGAATCTCTAAATGAGGTTCCTCATAAAGCAACCCCAAAGCCAGGAAAAACGCATCCACATTGAGCAACGCAGGATCCCCTGGTGCCAAAGCAAATGCCCAATCCTGAGGGTCGCCCCGGAGCAAGGATATTACAATCCTGACCTGCTGTGCAGGATCTCCAGCGGAGCGAGATCTCAGAGACAAAAATAATTTACAATTATGTTTGAAATTCTGGAAGCGAGATCTATCCCCGGAGAAAAATTCAGGCAAAGGTACTCTAGGTTCAGATATAGGTGCATGAATTACAAAATCCTGTAAACTTTGAACCTTCATAGCGAGATTGTTCAGACCTGTAGCTAAACCCTGAGGATCCATTTTCATCAGGTGAAGTCAGAACCATTCAAGGATTAGAAGGAGAGAGAGACGAAGGCTGCAGTAAGCAGAGAAGCTAGTGAATCAACTAATGAGCAAACTCAGAAAAAAAAAAAAAAAAATTCTCTGCAGACTTCTTTTCTCTCCTTTCTTCTGCCAATAATTTTAACCCTTGGCCGGCCAAACTGTCATGGTTCTCAATGGCAAGAGAACGTAGTAAAGCATACAAAAAGGACTAGCTCTTGGAAGATGGGAACTCGAGCTGACTGTGAGCTAAACCTACCGCACAAATAACAGTGGCCGGGTAGCGTGCCTACGTTTTATCCCTAGACGCCCAGCGCCAGCCGGAGAACTGACTGACCCTAGCAGAGGAAAATACAGACCTGGCTTACCTCTAGAGAAATTTTCCCCAAAAGGCAGACAGTAGCCCCCACATATATTGTCGGTGATTTCAGAGGAAATTGACATACGAAGTATGAAGATAGGTTTAGCAAATTGAGGTCCGCTTACTAGATAGTAGGAAGACAGAAAAGGGAACTTCACAGTCAGCTGAAAACCCTTTCAAAACACCATCCTGGAATTACTTTAAGACTCTAATATCAACTCATGACACCAGAGTGGCAATTCCAGCTCACAAGAGCTTCCAGCCTCAGAAATAAACAATCACAGAGAACTGGAACAAAAATGCAAAACAAACTTAGGACTACAAGTCCAACTTAGCTGATAGTAGTCTAGGAGCAGGAACATGCAACAGAAAGGCTTCTGGTAACATTGTTGGCCGGCATAGAAATGACTGAGGAGCAAGGCTAAATAGACAACTCCTACATCCTGATGGAAACAGGTGAACAGAGGCGATGAAGCACACAAGTTCAGTACCACCAGTGACCACCGGGGGAGCCCAGAAACCAAATTCACAACAGGTCCTGGAACTAACAACTGCTCTATTATTTCTCCTCCCCTCAGTTTGGTCACGCGATACAATATCTCACCATATACTGCAAAATGAGGGAACCTGGTGTCTGCACCTGGCTCTTGAGCAACCCCATTGCATACAGTCACATTCTCAAATGCCCCCTTCACTGTAAGGTCCCGAAGTTGAGCAGTCCCAAAGTTCTCTTTGGGCACCTCTCAGTCAGGAAAGCTGGGCTCCGCTGTTACTGTCTCATCCTCCTCTCCAGCGAGGATGCATAGTGGAAACTCCTTCACTTTCTGATTTTGAGTCATCTTCAGAGGGACCTGGCTTTTGACCGGGACACTCTGTACAGCCCCCTTTTTCCAAAAGTTCCAAAACAGCAAAATCCCACCCCAGCATGACAGGATGGATTAAGTCCTTTACTACCCCAAGCTCATGGGCTCTATCCCCACAGTCTGTTCCCATGGTTATGCGGGCTACAGGGTAGTCCTTGGCATCTCCGTGTATGCAGCGGACGTCAACAAACTTGTTAGGGATTAACTGGTAGGGCAGTGCAGCGCTGATTAGGGTCACCAGATATCCAGAGTCCAACCGTCCCAGAACCATTACCCCATTGATGGACATGGCACACGACTGGGGACCCTCGCCAGGTTGACAGTCCACACTGTAGGCTGGGTAGGCATAATAGGAGCAGCACCTGCCTAAGCTACATTTCATAGGTTCAAGGGGCATACGACACAGGCGGCGACGTGTCCAGGATTGTGACACAGCCAACAGACCACATCCTTCATGAAAAGCTAAGTGACCCCTCAGCAGGGTGGGGTGTCCCCCAGT
Organism: Ranitomeya variabilis; assembly: GCF_051348905.1. Taxonomy (NCBI): domain Eukaryota; kingdom Metazoa; phylum Chordata; class Amphibia; order Anura; family Dendrobatidae; genus Ranitomeya; species Ranitomeya variabilis. The sequence goes on along the minus strand of NC_135233.1, from coordinate 774,946,712 downwards.
TGTGGGACTAGCTACCCTCCATGGTGAGCCCACCCCCTTACCGTTTTTGAGACGTGTGCATCATCACCTGGAGATGGAGAGGAGACCGCTGGACTTGCATGAATCGCCTCTGCGAGTAGCTCCATTTGCCGTGTTAGTGCCTCCTGCTGCAGTCACTGCTGCAGCTGGTGTTGAAGCTGCTGTGCTAACAGATTATTCTTCTCCTGCTGCGCCATTTGCTGCTATTGACTGGTGAGTTGATGTTGCTCCTGTACTTGGACGAGATGTTTCCCAAGCTCCTCCATGCTTGTTCCTGGAATGCTGCCCGCACTCAAAACACCACCTGTGAGATGTTGACACGCTTAGCTGCTTCTTCAGACACAGGAACATTTTGGTGCTGAAACAGCTGCTGGTTTATTAATGTTAGCATACACTGAGGCAGGGTTCAGAAAAACAAAAACAGAGCCTTCCTGGCTTAACGGAAAATAAAACAAATATAGTATCACAGAGTCCTTTCTCTGCAGGTTCCATCTTTCAGTTAATCCGCACAGTCTTTAGCTCCTCCAGGAGCTATTTGGAAGTACTGCTCACCCAAGACACAAACACCACTGACTCTCATGGCCCAGGTTTTTAACAACCCATGTGATGATCACATGACTTGACATCACACGGGTCCTGTCAGGACCTTACAGGTGGAGATACGGTGGACCCCCTCCAGCCCGCTCTATGGAGGTCCACTGAATCCAGGCCATAGCATGGGTTCCTATTAACCCTCTCAGCACTTAGCGTGCTGGAAGAAAAAACACTCTGGTTTTACATCCCTTCACATACTATGCCAGTGACTCTGCCACAGGAGCATTATACGAGGTCCAATATTCTGTATGGAGCATTATATGAGGTCCATTATTCTATATGGAGTATTATATGAGGTCCATTATTCTGTATGGAACATTATATGAGTCCCATTATTCTATATGGATTATTATATGGGACCCATTATTCTGTATGCAGCAATACACAAGTCTCATTATTCTCTATGAAGCAATATATGAGGCTCATTATACTGTATGTGGTGCCCATAATACTGTGTGGAGGATTATGTGGTGCAAATAATACTGTAAGGAGGACTATGTGGTGCCCATAATACTGTATGGAGGACTATGTGGTGCCAATAATATTGTATGGAGGACTATGTGGTGCCCATAATACTGTATGGAGGACTATGTGGTGCCCATAAAACTGTATGGAGGACTATGTGGTGCCCATAAAACTGTATGGAGGACTATGTGGGGCCCATATTTCTGTATGAAGGACTGTGTGATGCCCAAATTACTGTATGGAGTACTATGTGGTGTCCATAACACTGTATAGAGGACTGTGTGGTGACCATAATACTGTATGGAGGACTAAACTGTCCGGTCTAAAATGAAAACTTTTGAATCCACCCAGGGCATACACTGTGTACTGCGAGGATTCAACAGTTTCTGAGCTATTGTAGAATTTACAATAGATATCACTCATGTAATGTAAGAAGTAAGTGAAATCCTTGGCATTGTACTAAATCTTTATTTCTCTGCCGTATCTGTGCATCATGAATAGTGGTATGTGTTAAAGGGGCCCACTGAGACTCTTTTGCCCGGGGGCCATGGAAAACTTGGAGCCGGCCTTGGGGGATAGAGTCAGAAGAACACTGCAGCTGTCAATCAGCTTCAGATGCCATGAAGAGGAAGAGAGTGGGAACACAGCACAGACAAAACAGAAGGCTGTTTCCTGTCTCATCTACGCACTGTTGCTAGCCCTGGTCCTCATCTTCTCTCTCAGCTGCTGACCAAACTCTGTCAAGAAGCTGAAAGATGTCCCACGACTATGGATGCTCTGCGCATACTCTAAGTAGTGCTGTGTATCCTCGCTTTATGGAGGTTAGACAGAAGACCCATGGCTGTTATAGGCATATCATGGCTGTGTTTCACAGCATTGGGGTTGTATATGTATTGCATATACAGATTTATATATCAAAAAGTTAATTTATTTCAGTTTTTCAATACAAAACGTAAAACTCATATATTATATAGTGTCATTACAAGCTGCTTGAGGTCTAGTGTGAAGTTTCCACAATCAGTGATGGTTTTGGGAGCCATGTCATCTGCTGGTGTAGGAAATTTTTACCAGGAAATTGACCAACAAAGAAAATAATTCCCTCGTTTATAATTAATCAGATCCCTTCATCATCAAATATACACACCGATAAAGTAATATGAAGAAACTAGATCTTAACCCTAGAACGCGTACCTGGGGCCTCGCAGGCCTGCTAGGTTACTTGTTTTCTATTATCTGTAAAACTACATTAGTTAGAATTTTGAAACTCAAGGTAATCCTCAGGTATATAGTTGTTAGTAATATCCAGTTGTTCATATATTTTTATGTTATAGGCATCTCGTATAGCAACGCTTTCTTTGTGACTACCCCAGATTCACGTACCTGGGGCCTTTGAGGCCTGCTTTGGTTTACATGTACTCCTCAGTCTTTTTGTCTGTACTGTTGTTGGGGAAGAACTTATGACTCAGTCTTTATGACTATTGGTCGATGGCTGTTGCTGGGAAGAGTGTGGATTCTGCCTGACATGGTAATGTGATCCTGGAAGGGAGTTTCCCCTCACAAAGTAACATGATTATGATGTCAGTACAGGTCCTTTAGTCCTAAATCCTAGTTGCTGGAGAGACTTTGGAGGAAGAAGTCAGCTTTCTTTGGTCTGTAACAAAGAACCTTTCTGAGCTCCAAAACCAGAGGCTTCTACTGCACTTACAAGAAAGTGATCTGTTGAAGGTAAGAGTAGGGGGGCTGTACTTTACCCTAAGCACACAAACACTAACAAAGTCTTAGCACACACAGTGTATAGTGCACAAGCCTGATTGTAATCTTTATTTTTTACTTTTCATTTTAGTTTACTCACATCTAAGATTACAATGGCACAGTCTACATCAAGGGGATTGACTGTCCAAGAAATTGAGGCGATTATTTTCAATAGTGATGAAGACAGTGACATTTCTTTGTCGGATGAAGAGTATATTCCACCAGCTAATGTATCAACTTCATCGTCCAGCGATTCCTCAGATGATGAAGAAGTAATAGATCCAGCAGAATGTGCAAGTAGAACATCTAAAACAAATGTTTTTTTGAACAGTACTGCTGTGGCTCATGCACGCACCCCATCACATAACATTATTAGAGTTCCTCAAGGAGCTGTCAGAATTTCCCAATTCATGTCCAAAAAAGATGTTTTCAGTAAATTTGATTCAGATGATATTGCAGATGAGGTAGTTTTGTGTACGAATGTGGAAGGTAAACGTATTGCTTCGGAAAAAAAAAAAAACTTGGAAAAATTTAACTAAAGAGGAACTATATGCCTATATTGGCCTTACTCTTCTGGCAGGGTCAACTAAATCATATGATGTGCCAATCAGAGAGTTATTTCTGAACCCATTTGCAGATCCACATTACAAAGCCACTATGTCCGTAGATAGATTTGAGGCTATTCGGAGATGCATTTGGAGCGCCCCCACACCGCCGCAGGGCCGAGGGGTACCCGGAGCCGGGCCTCTGGGTCTCAGTCCTGGGGTTGTCACGGTGGCTAGACCCGGTCCGTGGCCCTGTCTGTCAGTGGGGGACGTCCGGTGCAATAAGTGGTGGTGTAGCGGTGCAGTTGTGGGGTGCAGGTCGCGGTAAATAACGAGGACACCAGGTTGCAGTCTCTTGACCTCTTTACTGAAGATCTCTGGGTCCTCAGTCCGGAATACGGTTCACCAGGCTGCGCAAGTCCGGCCGGTCCAATGGCACCTCCAGAGTTCTCTTCACAGGTGGAAATCTGCGCCTTCCCCCTAGCGCTAGGTGTTGTGGTCCTTCCCTGCTGTGCTTACGGAAAGTACCCCACAACTGTTGTGTCTGTTTCTTAAGTTCCCTCACAACTCGATTAGATGATGTTCTGCTAATCCTCCGTCCCTCCCTGATGTTCTGGTTGGGACGGCACCCGTTTGACGGGTAGGCTCGGAGCTCTTCCGGGACCCTAGAGTCGCCCCTCTCCACAAGTTGCCCCCCAAGACTGCATAGGTGATTTGAGTTAGACAGCCCGCCTTAGACTGACTGTCCTGCCGCTGTTTAGAGTATTGCTTGAAGCTGGGTATTATAATACTCCCTCGGCGTTCCGGCCACCGGTTATGCGCCTCAGTAGGATGTTGCTTTGGTCTTACAGCATGACTCCTACTGGTATTCTCCTATTGCTATGATCTCGTTTCTCACTCAGCACAATCTATCTTGCTTCTGATCCTTTCTTGGGCACCGCCGCTATCCTGAGCAGGCACGGTCCCGTTACGTTCGTTCAAGTTGCCAAGCCTCTGTCAGGATCCCACCCCTGACAGAGACCCTACTGTATCTTCCCCCACAACACCCTCTGCCACAAGGTGTTGCCTGGTTCCAACCCAGTCAGCTTCTGACTAACTTCCTGCCTGACCCCCAGTTTACCCACTATGGTGGGGAGTGGCCTAGTGAATAGAACCCTTAGCTCCCCCCGGAGGCCCGGCTGTGAAATGTATTGGTGTCTGTGATACCTGATCAGATGAACTCCTTCAGTGCCATCAGACGTACCATAGCTCCCCATAGTGGCGGAGCCACAGTACTGCAACGACCAGGACTCTGGGGCACTGCACTCCCCCCCGGTTAAATCCAGTACTCCGGGACTGGGAAGAAACAACAATACAGGTTAGCAAAAAGACATACAATTTTTGTTGAGTGCAAATAACAATAAGTATACTTGAACAGAGCTTCCCTTTATGGGAGGTGAGGACACTTGAACGTTACAAACATGGTTAAATAACATAGCAACATGCTATAAATAACTTTTCTTACCCAACCGGGTATTCTACTTGGCACAAATTCTGGAACAATAATTTAACTTTGCCTTTAAGGACTTACACTCGGAATCCGCTAAAGACCTTCTTATAATCACATTATAAGGCAATTTAACTTTTACATTCTCCTTCTTTAGATCTGCAGGACCGCCTGTCCTATCGGCACCAGACCTACTGCCTCTCCTTTCTTACAGGACCGCTCCTTTCAGCCCGAGCCTTCTGTCTTTCAACTACTATACACAGTATAGAACATAACATTACTTTCAATTTAAGAGCACTGAGCCATCTTCATATGGCTCCTAGGAGGACTCACTACCTAACCCCTACGGGTTCACTTTCTGTCCTCTGCAACACATTATTAACTCTTTCTTTACAATAAACTAGCTTTCTACGGAGGACTCAGGGTTCACCTTCTATCCCCATTTTCTATCAACGTTATCAACATTTTCTTGACTTCCATCATTACTTTCTTACTAGCAATCATGCAGAACTCTATGTCTACCCCTACGGGTCTACTGCATCTTTCTTCTAACTTTCACTTGTGCAGGACTTCATGTCTACCCGTACGGGTCTACTGCATCTTTCCAATAATCACTTTATCTCAGAACACATTTATTAACCCCTTCACCCCAAAGCCTGTTTTCACCTAAGTGACACGGCCAATTTTTACAATTCTGACCACTGTCACTTTATGAGGTCATAACTCTGAAACGCTTCAACGGATCCTGGTGATTCTGAGATTGTTTTCTCGTGACATATTGTACTTTATGATAGTGGTAAAACTTCTTCGATATGACTTGCATTTATTTGTGAAAAAAACAGAAATTTGTCGAAAATTATGAAAATTTAGCAATTTTTAAATTTTTCGTTTTTATGCCCTTAAATTAGAGAGTTATATCACATAATATAGTTAATAAACAACATTTCCCACATGTCTGCTTTACATCAGCAGAATTTTGGAAACATAATTTTTTTTTGTTAGGGAGTTATAAGGGTTAAAAGTTGACCAGCGATTTCTCATTTTTGCAACAAAATTTGCAAAACCATTTTTTTTACGGACCACCTCACACTTGAAGTGACTTTGAGGGGTCTATATGACAGAAAATGTCCAAAAGTGACACCATTCTAAAAACTGCACCCCTCAAGGTACTCTAAACCACATTCAAAAAGTTTATTAACCCTTCAGGTGCTTCACAGGAATTTTTGGAATGTTTAAAAAAAATTGAACATTTAACTTTTTTTTCACAAAATTTTTACTTCAGATCCAATTTGTTTTATTTTTCCAAGGGTAACAGGAGAAATTGGACCAAAAAAGTCGTTGTACAATTTGTCCTGAGTACGCCGATACCCCACATGTTGGGGTAAACCATTGATTGGGCACATGGCAGAGCTCGGAAGGGAAGGAGCGCCATTTGACTTTTCAATGCAAGATTTGCTGGAATTGAGATCGGAGCCCATGTCGCGATTGGAGAGCCCCTGACGTGCCTAAACAGTGGAAACCCCCACAAGTGACACCATTTTGGAAAGTAGACCCTCTAAGGAACTAATCTAGATGTGTGGTGAGCACTTTGAACCTCCAAGTGCTTCACAGAAGTTTATAATGTAGAGCCGTAAAAAAAATTAATATTAATTTTCACAAAAAATGATCTTTTTGCCCCAAATTTTTTATTTTCCCAAGGGTAGCAGGATAAATTGGACCCCAAAAGTTGTTGTGCAATTTGTCCTGAGTACGCTGATACCCCATATGTGGGGGTAAACCACTGTTTGGGCGCATGGCAGAGCTCGGAAGGGAAGGAGCGCCATTTGACTTTTCAATGCAAAATTGGCTGGAATTGAGATCGGAACCCATGTCGTGTTTGGAGAGCCCCTGACGTGCCTAAACAGTGGAAACCCCCACAAGTGACACCATTTTGGAAAGAAGACCCCCTAAGGAACTTATCTAGATGTGTGGTGAGCACTTTGAACCTCCAAGTGCTTCACAGAAGTTTATAATGTAGAGCCGTAAAAAAAAATTAATATTAATTTTCACAAAAAATGATCTTTTTGCCCCAAATTTTTTATTTTCCCAAGGGTAGCAGGATAAATTGGATGCCAAAAGTTGTTGTGCAATTTGTCCTGAGTACGCTGATACTTCATATATGGGGATAAACCACTGTTTGGGCGCATGGCAGAGCTCGGAAGGGAAGGAGCGCCATTTGACTTTTCAATGCAAAATTGGCTGGAATTGAGATCGGAACCCATGTCGTGTTTGGAGAGCCCCTGACGTGCCTAAACAGTGGAAACCCCCACAAGTGACACCATTTTGGAAAGAAGACCCCCTAAGGAACTTATCTAGATGTGTGGTGAGCACTTTGAACCTCCAAGTGCTTCACAGAAGTTTATAATGTAGAGCCGTAAAAAAAATTAATATTAATTTTCACAAAAAATGATCTTTTTGCCCCAAATTTTTTATTTTCCCAAGGGTAGCAGGATAAATTGGATGCCAAAAGTTGTTGTGCAATTTGTCCTGAGTACGCTGATACTTCATATATGGGGATAAACCACTGTTTGGGCGCATGGCAGAGCTCGGAAGGGAAGGAGCGCCATTTGACTTTTCAATGCAAAATTGGCTGGAATTGAGATCGGAACCCATGTCGTGTTTGGAGAGCCCCTGACGTGACTAAACAGTGGAAACCCCCACAAGTGACACCATTTTGGAAAGAAGACCCCCTAAGGAACTTATTTAGATGTGTGGTGAGCACTTTTAACCCCCAGTTGTTTCACTAAAGTTTAGAATGTAGCGCTGTGAAAATCACAAAAATCATTTTTTCTTTCCACAAAATGATGTTTTAGCCCGCAATTTTTTTTCCCCCAAGGGTAACAGGAGAAATTGGACCACAAAAGTTATTGTCCAATTTGTCCTGAGTACGCTGATACCCCATACATTGGGGGGAACCACTGTTTGGGCGCACGGCAGAGCTGGGAAGGGAAGGAGCGCCGTTTGAAATGCAGACTTAGATGGATTGGTCTGCAGGTGTCATGTTGCATTTGCAGAGCCCCTGATGTACCTAAACAGTAGAAACCCCCCACAAGTGACCCCATATTGGAAACTAGACCCCCCACGGAACTTATCTAGATGTGTTGTGAGAACTTTGAACCAACAAGTGTTTCACTACAGTTTATCACGCAGAGCCATGAAAATAAAAAAATTTTTTTTTTCCACGAAAATTATATTTTAGCCCCCACATTTTTATTTTCCCAAGGGTAACAGGAGAAATTGGACAACAAAAGTTGTTGTCCAATTTGTCCTGAGTACGCTGATACTTCATATATGGGGATAAACCACTGTTTGGGCGCACGGCAGAGCTCGGAAGGGAAGGAGCGCCGTTTGAAATGCAGACTTAGATGGATTGGTCTGCAGGTGTCATGTTGCATTTGCAGAGCCCCTGATGTACCTAAACAGTAGAAACCCCCCACAAGTGACCCCATATTGGAAACTAGACCCCCCACGGAACTTATCTAGATGTGTTGTGAGAACTTTGAACCCCCAAGTGCTTCACTACAGTTTATAACGCAGAGCCGCGAAAATAAAAAATATATTTTTTTCCACGAAAATTATATTTTAGCCCCCATGTTTTTATTTTTCCAAGGATAAGGCTGGTTTCACACTTGCGTTTTTTTTAAAAACGCATGTGTGAAAAAACGCATGTAATCGCGGTAAAACGCATGCGTTTTTTTAGACGCATGCGTTTTTATAGAAAAACACAAGAAAACAAGAAAAAACCAAAAAACCCTAACCCTACCCCTAACCCTACCCCTACCCCTAACCTGAAATACGTGGCACTGAAATACGTGGCACTGAAATACGTTTATATACGTATATACGTATATACGTATATAAGTGCCACGATATTTCAGTGGCCACGTATATAAGTGCCACGTATATAAGTGCCACGTATATAAGTGCCACGTATATAAGTGCCATGTATATAAGTGCCACGTATATAAGTGCCACGTATATAAGTGCCACGTATTTCATGTACATGCCACGATATTTAAGTGCCACGTATTTAAGTGCCACGTATTTAAGTGCCACATATTTAAGTGCCACGTATTTAAGTGCCACGTATTTAAGTGCCACGTATTTAAGTGCCACGTATTTCACGTAAATGCCACGATATTTCAGTGCCACGTATTTCACTGAAATACCGTGGCACTTAAATACGTGGCACTGAAATATCGTGGCACTGAAATATCGTGGCACTGAAATACGTGGCACTGAAATACGTGGCACTGAAATACGTGGCACTGAAATACGTGGCACTATGACTGTCAGAAAATGTTCATTAAACGGTTAGGGATGAGTTTATGGGTAGGGTTAGGGTTTGGATCCCTTTATCACCTTGATGGTGGTGGGTGACTTTTCAGTGTGTTCTGTTTTTTTTCTATAAAAACGCATGCGTTTTTAACGCAAACAAACGCGTTGAGATCGGACGCCATGTCGCGTTTGGAGAGCCCCTGATGTGCCTAAACAGTGAAAACTCCCCAATTCTAACTGAAACCCTAACCCCAACCCTAACCCTAGTCCTAACCCTAGCGCTACTTTCACACTAGCGTTTTTTTGCATACGTCGCAATGCGTCGTTTTGGCGAAAAAACGCATCCTGCAAAGTCATCTGCAGGATGCGTTTTTTCCCCATAGACTAACATTAGCGACGTATTGACACACGTCGCAAGTGTCATGCGACGGTTGCATCGTGTTGTGGCGGACAGCCGGCAGCAACAAACGTTACATGTAACTTTTTTTGTGCCGACGGTCCACCATTTCCGACCGCGCATGCGCGGCTGGAACTCCGCCCCCACCTCCCCGCACCTCACAATGGGGCAGCGGATGCGTGGAAAAACAGCATCCGCTGCCCCCGTTGTGCGGCGCTTGCACAGTATGCGTCGGTATGTCGGGCCGACGCAGCGCGACGGCCCCGTACCGACGCTAGTGTGAAAGTAGCCTAACGGGAAAATGGAAATAAATATATTTTTTTAAATTTTATTATTTTTCCTAACTAAGGGGGTGATGAAGGGGGATTTGATTTACTTATATAGCGTTTTTTGGGCGGATTTTTATGGTTGGCAGCCGTCACACACTAAAAGACGCTTTTTATTGCAAACAATAGTTTTTGCATCACCACATTTTGAGAGCTATAATTTTTCCATATTTTGGTCCACAGAGTCATGTGAGATCTTGTTTTTTGCGGGACGAGTTGACGTTTTTGCTGGTACCATTTTCGGGTACATGACATTTTTTGATCGCTTTTTATTCCGATTTTTGGGAGGCGGAATGAACAAAAACCAGCAATTCCTGAAATTCTTTTAGGGGGGCGTTTATACCGTTCCGCGTTTGGTAAAAAGGATAAAGCAGTTTTATTCTTCGGGTCAGTACGATTACAGCGATACCTCATTTATATAATTTTTTTATGTTTTGGCGCTTTTACACAATAAAAACTATTTTATATAAAAAAATAATTGTTTTTGCATCGCTTTATTCTGAGAGCTATAACTTTTTTATTTTTCTGCTGATGATGCTGTATGGCGGCTTTTTTTTTGCGGGACAAGATGACGTTTTCAGCGGTACCATGGTTATTTATATCCGTCTTTTTGATCGCGTGTTATTCCACTTTTTGTTTGGCGGTATGAGAATAAAGCGTTGTTTTTTGCCTCGTTTTTTTTTTTTTTTTTTTACGGTGTTCACTGAAGGGGTTAACTAGTGATATAGTTTTATAGGTGGGGTTGTTACGGACGCGGCGATACTAAATATGTGTACTTTTATTGTGTGGTGTTTTTTTTATTTAGATAAAGAAATGTATTTATGGGAATATATTTATTTTTTTTTTCTTTATTTAGGAATTTTTTTTTTTTTTTTTTTTACACATTTGGAAAAATTTTTTTTTTACTTTTTTACTTTGTCCCAGGAGGGGACATCACAGATCGGTGATCAGACCGTGTGCATAGCACTCGGTCTGATCACCGATGTGACAGGCACGTAACAGAGGCTTGCCGGCGCCTGCTATGAGGATTCTCAGCAGACGCCGGCAAGCAGGGTCATCTCATGACCCGGAAGGAGTCCCGCGGCCATCTTGGATCCGGGGACTCCTTCCAGGTCACCGGAGCAGCGCGATCTCATCGCGCTGCTCCGGTGGGAGAGCGCAGGGAGCCCCCGTCCCTGCGCGATCCCCCTCTATGCCGCTGTCACTATTGACAGCGGCATCAGAGGGGTTAAATGCCCGCGATCGGCGACAGCGCCGATCGTGGGCATTGCTGCGGGGTGTCAGCTGTCATATACAGCTGACACCCGCACCCGATCACCGCGGCGCTCAGCGCGAGACCGCGGTGATCGGGGCGCCGTACTAGTACTGCGGCTGGCACTAATGCAGTGCCGGCAGCGCCGTACTAGTACGGCGCATGTCACGAAGGGGTTAAACACTTCTTTCTTTCAACAATTTAGTTACATACAACTTGTACATATCAGCAGCATCATTAACTTTCTTTTTAGAGCAACATCATTCTCTAATTACCATCAGTGAACATCCCCTTTAAGAGGGGACCAAGTCTCTATGAGGTAGTGCAACTCCTCAAGCTGCAAGTCTGTTTGCAATAAGGACTCCAGTGATGTTTTAAAAAAAAAACCAATATCTTCGCAAAGTGTCCTTTCTTCATATAGAACCAGTAGATAGCACTTTTAAGAAGGTGCAAACTATTTACAAGAAGTTTGTATCATGCATCGTTCATGATTCAGCAGTTTTTATAACATTGTGGAACAAAAAAGCAAAAATGAAAGTGAAAGCAAAAATAAAAAGCAATAGGGATCCCGGGTAAACAAAGGGATCCCTTTAAGAGTTAACCCAGGACGGGTTTTAGCAGCAAAACAGCAAGGAAATAAACAGTTAACTATTTACAGTTTCAGGTTTCCGAGGCTTAGTTGAACGGCTCCCAGGGCTGCACCTGGCACTCAACCCTTCTTGGCCTGGGAAGGGGGAGGTCCAGGGTTACACCCAGTGCTGGACAAACGCCGTTAATCCGTCTTCCATGTACGGTTAAATCATGCGCAGCGATGGATGTCTGCGCAGCTTGAGTATGGGCATTTGCTGCAGCAGAGGTAGCGGCTGCTGCAAGATCAGTCACTGGAACGGAGTCAGCAGCTGTGGCACTAGCAGTCGCTGGAGTGGTGTTGATCGTCAGGGCAGGGTCGTCCTTCATACCTGCTTCAGATGCGGTCCCTCCGGTGCCGGTCTGCTCTGCCTCCGCTGGGGTCTGGAACGCTGGTTGCGGGGCCTTGTGCTGCGGCGTTGTCATCTCTGGTTGCAGCATCTCGCTTTCCGGCAGGGCCCTGCTTTCTGGCTTCGAAGCGCTGGAACTTCTTTCTTGCTCCGGACCAGACGAGGCTGCCGACAGACGTCTGGCGAGGCTCCCGATGATGGTCTTCTTCCACCCGGCCTCAGTGCTCAGCTGCATCCGCCGGGGTTGGTGGATCAGCTCGTCCGCTCCGGTCTGCAGGAGGTCAGCGTCAACTGTGGAGGTCTGGCTGCGGTGCCTCTCCGGGTAGCTGGGGGAGTCCTCGGCTCCGACCCCACACTCCGGCTCCGGGCGGCTGGCCATGGCGTCCTCCATGTTGCTCGCATCTTCTTCCTGGTCCTTTTCCCGCTCTCTCCTTCGTGGGTGGTTTCGTTTTCTCTGTCTCTGCCCACCATTGAGGATCAGGAGGCGGATCTCGGCTGCTGACGGACACGTCCTCAAGGGGCCGAGATATTTAGACTGGGTGGCCATTGTCTTTCGCGCTCTTCAGCTTGTTCACGCCCACTTCCACGCCCTTCTTCTTCTCCTGCGCTCTCCTTAGCGCTGTAATGGCGGCGGTTTTGGCACGAACTTTTGGCGGCAAGTGACAATCCACAGTCTTTGCAATAAAGTACAGCCCAAGCACAGTAAATCACAGTTCCAAGGCACACATGACCTGATTCTTCAGGCTTAAGTAGATCCTGTTCGTGACGCCAAGTTGGAGCGCCCCCACACCCCCACACCGCCGCAGGGCCGAGGGGTACCCGGAGCCGGGCCTCTGGGTCTCAGTCCTGGGGTTGTCACGGTGGCTAGACCTGGTCCGTGGCCCTGTCTGTCAGTGGGGGACGTCCGGTGCAATAAGTGGTGGTGTAGCGGTGCAGTTGTGGGGTGCAGGTCGCGGTAAATAACGAGGACACCAGGTTGCAGTCTCTTTACCTCTTTACTGAAGATCTCTGGGTCCTCAGTCCGGAATACGGTTCACCAGGCTGCGCAAGTCCGGCCGGTCCAATGGCACCTCCAGAGTTCTCTTCACAGGTGGAAATCTGCGCCTTCCCCCTAGCGCTAGGTGTTGTGGTCCTTCCCTGCTGTGCTTACGGAAAGTACCCCACAACTGTTGTGTCTGTTTCTTAAGTTCCCTCACAACTCGATTAGATGATGTTCTGCTAATCCTCCGTCCCTCCCTGATGTTCTGGTTGGGACGGCACCCGTTTGACGGGTAGGCTCGGAGCTCTTCCGGGACCCTAGAGTCGCCCCTCTCCACAAGTTGCCCCCCAAGACTGCATAGGTGATTTGAGTTAGACAGCCCGCCTTAGACTGACTGTCCTGCCGCTGTTTAGAGTATTGCTTGAAGCTGGATATTATAATACTCCCTCGGCGTTCCGGCCACCGGTTATGCGCCTCAGTAGGATGTTGCTTTGGTCTTACAGCATGACTCCTACTGGTATTCTCCTATTGCTATGATCTCGTTTCTCACTCAGCACAATCTATCTTGCTTCTGATCCTTTCTTGGGCACCGCCGCTATCCTGAGCAGGCACGGTCCCGTTACGTTCGTTCAAGTTGCCAAGCCTCTGTCAGGATCCCACCCCTGACAGAGACCCTACTGTATCTTCCCCCACAACACCCTCTGCCACAAGGTGTTGCCTGGTTCCAACCCAGTCAGCTTCTGACTAACTTCCTGCCTGACCCCCAGTTTACCCACTATGGTGGGGAGTGGCCTAGTGAATAGAACCCTTAGCTCCCCCCGGAGGCCCGGCTGTGAAATGTATTGGTGTCTGTGATACCTGATCAGATGAACTCCTTCAGTGCCATCAGACGTACCATAGCTCCCCATAGTGGCGGAGCCACAGTACTGCAACGACCAGGACTCTGGGGCGCTGCACATTCGTTTTGATGAAAAGAGAACTCGGCCTGTGAGGTTGGCAACCGATAAATTAGCGCCTATTAGCTATATATGGAATCTTTTTATCAAGAACTGTTACAAACTTTACAATTCTAGCGAATATGTGACAGTGGACGAACAACTTCTTGCCTTTAGGGGACGTTGCAAATTTATCTAATATATGCCCAGTAAGCCAGCTAAATACGGCATAAAAATTTTCTGGATGTGCGATTCAGCAACTTATTATGGGATGAATGGCATGATTTACTGTGGAAAAGAAGCTGACGCTCCAGTCCAGAAAGATCTATGTTCCAACATAGTGAAAACACTAGCTTTACCAATTTTCCATTCTGGAAAAAATATCACTATGGATAATTATTTTACTAATTTAGAACTGGCCAATTTTTTGCTTCAGAAACAACTAACACTTGTTGGTACAATGAGACCAAACCGCCGCGAAATTCCACCAATAATGAAGCACAATGCACAGCGACCAATCTACGAGAGTGTATTCGGTTTCTGCAATGAGGCAACAATGGTGTCCTATAAATCCAAGAAAGAAAAATCTGTGATATTACTGAGCACAATGCATCACGATGAAAGTATTGACACCAATGACAGGAAACAAAAACCTGAAATTATTCTTCATTATAATAAGACAAAAGGAGGTGTTGACAAGATGGACGAAATGATTACTGAATATTCGTGTAAAAGGCAGACTAAACGTTGGCCTGTTGCCCTTTTTTCCAATATCCTTGATGTGTCATCCCTCAATAGCTATATTGTTTATTGTCAAACTAATCCAGAATTCCATGCCAACAGGAAGGACAATAGACGTATATTTTTGACAGAACTTTGTTATGAACTTTTGATGCCTACTATGCTAGAGAGAAGCAGCACAAAATGCTTATCAAGGCAAATTACAGAGGCAATGATCCGATGTGGAATATGCTTTCAGGAACAGCCAGAGCAAAGAGAAAAAAAAAGAAAGCGCTGCTATATTTGTCCAGCAAAGAAAGAAAGAAAATCGGAGCGTTTCTGTTCTACTTGCGGACAAAATGTATGCAGGGAACATTCTGAAGAAAAAATAATATGCAAGAATTGTCGGGGAATATGTAAAGTGGAAAATAAATATTCCTGCACCAAGTTTGCTACAGACTTTATGTAAAAACTTTTTATAAGAAAAAATGTATCCATCATAAAAAATTGTACTGAGTGAATATATTGGGCGTGCCCGTTTAGTTACATTTTTGTTGTTTTATGTACATAATTTTTTTTTGGAATTATACACATCTTAGGCTATGTTCCAAGTAGCGCTGGGGTTCACCAGAATGGGATCCATAATGGATCTGACCTCCTGGTAACTCCAGCTAAGGCTGATGGAATGCCGGGATTCCACCAGCCTTAGCTGAGGTCACCAGGAGGTCAGATCCATTACGGATCCCCTCCTGGTGGACCCCAGCGCTAGTGGGAATGCATACTTACTTTGCAAATTTAAAATAAACTTTGAAAAGTATTTTTATTTGAGTTATTCCATGTTATTTGCACACAGGCCTAAAAGGCCCCAGGTACGTGAATATGGGGTAGTCACAAAAAAAGCATTGCTATACGAAATGCCTATAACATAAAAATATACGAACAACTGGAAATTACTAACAACTATATAGCTGAGGAATTCCTAGAGTTTCAAAATTGTAACTAAAGTAGTTTTACAGAAAATAATAAAAAAGTAACCTGACAGGCCTGCGAGGCCCCAGGTACGCGTTCTACCAGCCTTAGCCGGGGTCACCAGGAGGTCAGATCCATTACGAAATCCCGTCCAGGCGGACCCCAGAGCTAGTGGGAGTGCATGCTTACTTTCAAATAACTTTGAAAAAAAATTTTTTTTGAGTTATTCCATGTTATTTGAAAACAGGCCTCAAAGGCCCCAGGTACGTAATAGTGTAGATTTCTATGGTCACGCATTCTAGGGTTAAGTATAATCAATAAAAACATATATTTTATTACAAAAGTTTAAAACCAATACAAAAAAATAATGTAACTTGGTGAAATTCTATATAAAAAAGTACAGGATCATAACAGAGCCAGAGACTGGTATCACTCCCCACTAATAAGTTGTCAGGACTCTGAACATTTTTTATTACCTTTTTGTGCATTACTGCCCTTTTCCAAGATGGCGTCTTTGGTCTCATGTGCACTGTGTCTTCCTGCTATAAAACTCCACCCCAGCCTTCAGTCTGTGCTAGAGTATTGTGCCTTGCATCCAGCTCCTGTCCTCTGGTGACTCCCTGCTCCTGTGAACCTGTGGGGTTATCCTGCTACTCTGCTCTGAGTTCCTGCTGCATACACCAGTTCCAGTAATCCTCCTTCATCTGCTGCTCGTGTTTGCTTCCATCTGCATTTGCTGGACATGTAAGCTGTTTCTGCTCTGCAAGAACCTATTACCAAGAACTCCCTGGATGAGCTAAGATATTATTTGAACTGCCTTATAAGCATAACTATCTGTGTTGTGGACTAAGCAAGGACTTATTCGTGTCAAGTATCCTCAAGAATTATTGTACTTCATAGACTTTCTGCATGATTGCATTTTCCTCTGAAGTTTCCTATAGACTGCTGAGCTGCATTTGATATTTGCACCAAATGTTGTGGACTTGAGTTTCTCTCTGCACCTGTTTGAATCACTGTGTGATAATATAGACTTTACCATTTATAAAACTGTGTCCTGTAGTTGTCTTGTTCCACGCAAAGAGTCTCTAGAGTTATCCCCTATAATTATTACATAAGCATACATAGACAATATATGTAACAGTCCATATGCCTAATAACAAATATAATACCAATATTATGGCTGACCAACAGGATTATACTAATGTATACCAATATGCGCCTTGCTACATATAAGGGATAGTGTTATCCCCAATTACCATCTGGCTAGCAAGACTATCACACATAGTCATCATTACCTGTAGTCATGTTGTAAAGGAGAAGGGAGATCACCCGGTCAAAGCACACCTCGATGCGTGTTTCGCTGTATCCACAGCTTCGTCAGGAGGTAAGATAGTGTTGCTGTTACGGTCTTTATATATAGTCACACTAATACCTCATTGCCGGCATGTGTGTAGCGGCGCACCGACACCATGATGCGACGTCACCGAGGAGACCGCTCTCAGTGTGCGCGTCATCCGATCACATGCTCTGGTCAGGAAATTATACAGCACTTAATACTTCCCTCTGCCGACAAGCTTTTTGGAGATGGAAATTTCCTTTTCCAGCAAGACTTGGCACCTGTCCACATTGCCTAAAGTACCAATACCTGGTTTAAAAACCAGCAAACTCGCCTGACCTTAACCCCATAGAGCATCTATGGGGTATTGTCAAGAGGAAGATGAGAGACACCAGACCCAACAATGCAGAGCAGCTGAAGGCTGCTATCAAAGCAACCTGGGCTTCCATAACACCTCAGCAGACTCTATATAATATATGAGTTTCACTTTTTGTATTGATGAACTGAAATAAATTAACTTTTTGATGATGTTCTAATTTTCTGAGAAGTATCTGTATATACCTAGAAGATATACAAGAAAGGGTACAGTATATGTATCCAATATACCAATTTAATTATGTCTTACTGTAGATAGAATATGATTTAAGGCTAAACATTTATTTAACCATTATCCATATGAAACTATTTTTTCCTAAGCTGTCTGCATTCCAGAGTCAGAATTGAAGTTAATTGCATATTAATAGAATATTATTACCATTGCAATACAACACTTAGTGACATCAAAAAAAGGATGAGACTATTTCATGTTAATTGGGTTTTTAAATTGTACCTCACATTTCAGGGACAAAGTACAATTGCCTAGAGCTCTGGTTGCAAAATCATTAAAATGCAGATAATTTAAATGTATTTAAAATAGGGGCATGCCAATGCATTTATTTTATGTGATTTATGTCTATGTAAATAGAAATTGTGTCAGTAACTCTAAAATTAAAGCTAATAATACATTTGGCCAGTCAATTAAGCATATTGTTCATGTCATCATTGCCTATCTTGGAAATTGGGGAAACGTATTCAGATGCATAATTAATAGCCTCGTTTTATTTATTTCTGTAAAAAATGATAAAATATATTAAATAATTCTGTATGATATGCTGTGTGTGACAGATTCTCTATATTCACAGTTCAGTCAATGTCTCAACTCATTAAGGGTCAGTTAGAAAAGCACAAAAGTTATGCTGTAAATTGATGTAACTTTTGCTTTACTTAGAAGCTTTTGATGCAAATAGATGTATTTCTAATATCTGTTATACATTGTAAACAAATTTTTAATTTCATAATAAAATTATCACCATACCGCTGCACGAACAGCTCTGCCCTCACCTACCATATCCTCACCCTCCTCTTGTAGATTGTGAGCCCTCACAGCAGGGTCCTCTCTCTTACCCTACCAGTCGTGACTTATATTGTTCAAGATTATTGTACTTGTTTTTACTATGTATACCCTTTTTCACAAGTAAAGCGCCATAGAATAAATGGTGTTATAATGAATAATAATAATAATATTGGTTTTGAATCATTATTAGGTGTAAAATACAAGCAATTTCAAGGCATCAGAGGCCTCTTCTTAAGGCATCATGTTGTCCTACAGCCAGGACAAGGACATTCTGGCAATGCTGAGGGCCCAAGAAGAGAAGGAGCTGATGGCTCCCTAGATTATACACTTACGGGTCTGGACATTTCTCACTTTTTTGCTTTTGTTTTTTTCTCCCTTCTTCCAAAAGCCAGACTTTTTTTTTCTGACATAGCCATATGAGGGCTTGTTTTTGGAATGAGTTGTAGTTTTGCATTACACTGTTAACTTTACCTTATAATGTACTGAAAATGTGAAAAAAGAGGAATAGAATAGTGAAAGAAAAAATGCAATTATGCCACTGTTTTTGGGGTCTTATTTTTACGATTCATTCTGCAGAAAAAAAATGAACTGGCAATGTTTCTCCAGGACAGTACGATTACAGCAATACCATTCTTATAACGTTTTTTAAAAACATATTTTAGTTGTTAAAAAAAATCTGGAAAAAAAATGTTCTCACAATTTTCTAAGATCTGTTACTTTTCTAATGTTCCTTTCAAGGACCTGGGTGAGGATATCTTTTTGTGTGCTGAGCTTACTTTATTACAGATACTATTTTGGCGTACATTTTGAGCACTTTCAATTGAATTTTTGGGGGGAGTGTGGTGTTAAAAAAGACAATACTAGAGTTTAGAATTTTTTTTCATTTTGGGGTTTATCATATGATTTAAATAATTTTATATTTTAATAGATAAGATATTTTGGTACACGACAATGCCATATATGTTTATTTTTTTAACCCCTTCAAGTCGCGGCCCTTTTTCGTTTTTGCGTTTTCGTTTTTCACTCCCCTCCTTCCCAGAGCCATAACTTTTTATTTTTCCGTCAATATGGCCATGTGAGGGCTTATTTTTTGTGGGACGAGTTGTACTTTTGAACGACACCATTGGTTTTACCATGTCTTTTACTAGAAAACGGGAAAAAAATTCCATGTGCGGTGAAATTGCAAAAAAAGTGCAATCCCACACTTGCTTTTTGTTTGGCTTTTTTGCTAGGTTCACTAAATGCTAAAACTGACCTACCATTGTGATTCTCCAGGTCATTACGAGTTCATAAACACCTAATATGTCTAGGTTATTTTTTATCCAAGTGGTGAAAAAAATTCAAAACTTTGCTTTAAAAAAAAAAAAAAAAAAAAAAAAAAAAAAGTGCCATTTTCTGATACAAAAGGCGTGTCCATTTTTCGTGATCTGGGGTCGGGTGAGGGCTTATTTTTTGCGTGCCGAGCTGACGTTTTTAATAATATCACTTTTGTGCATATACGTTCTTTTGATCGCCCGTTATTGCATTTTAATGCAATGTCGCGGCGACCAAAAAAACGTAATTCTGGCAATTTGAATTTTTTTCTCGCTACGCTGTTTAGCGATCAGGTTAATGCTTTCTTTTTTATTGATAGATCGGGCGATTCTGAATGCGGCGATACCAAATACGTGTAGGTTTGATTTTTTTTATTATTGTTTTATTTAGGATGGGGCGAAAGGGGGGTGATTTAAACTTTTATGTTTTTTACATTTTTTTCATATTTTTAAAAACATTTTTTTTTACCTGTGCTATGCTTCAATAGCCTCCATGGGAGGCTAGAAGCTGGCACAACTCGATCGGCTCAGCTACATAGCAGCGATCATCAGATCGCTGCTATGTAGCTGAAATGCAGGTGTGCTGTGAGCGCCGACCACAGGGGGGCGCTCACAGCAGGCCGGCATCAGTAACCATGGAGGTCTCAAGGACCTCTATGGTTACTGTCCTGACTAGTGTTGAGCATTCCGATACCGCAAGTATCGGGTATCGGCCGATACTTGCGGTATCGGAATTCCGATACCGGGATTCCGATACTTGCCGCGTATCGGATACCGGAATCGGAAGTTCCAAGATTCAAAATGCAGAAATTCAGCCAATGAGAATGATTCCAAGTGTGGGCACATCCTGTTTAGCATGGAGGGCATGAAACTACTGGCAAGGCTGTGATTGGCTGCTGAAATGATGTCATGATGCAGTTTAAAAGTCGCTGGCGCCATTTTGCGATCACTCTGCTGTGAATTCAGTTAGTGACAGGACGCTGTTTGCTGACTGAGGGACAGTTTAGAGATAGCGATTTGCTTCTTTGTGCTTTCCAAAGGCTAATTTAGCAACCGCTGTGTTCACCTACTATTCACCTTGCTTTTGCCTTGTAGCGCTGTTTTCACAGCGATCTGCAAGGTCTGTGTGTGTGTGTGAGTGAGTGCAGCCCACTCTCTAGTCTGAGTGCAGCCACATAGGCCATCCATAGCTGGTTGTATTCAGTTCAGGGAGGGTGGTTCATTGCCTCATACTGTTCTTTTTTTTTTCAAGTAGTGTAGTCTGCTGCTAATTTATTCAAAAAAATCCTATTAGTGTCTTTCCACCCGTCTCCAGCTAATTTGTGGAAAAACACTACATAGGATAACGTAGAGGAGGGTTTTTGGGCCTTGCAGCGCCGTTTACGGCTGTCTGCACGGTCTCCGTGTGATTGCAGCTCGCCCTGTAGTCTGTGAGCAGCCATAGCCTGGTTGTCTCCAGCTCAGGGTTGTTCACTGCGTCATACCGCCAAATCAATTTTCATTTTGTTTTAAGTAGTGCAGGCTGCTGCACATTTTTTCAAAAAATTCCTATTAGTGTCTTTCCACCCGTCTCCAGCTAATTTGTGGAAAAACACTACATAGGATAACGTAGAGGAGGGTTTTTGGGCCTTGCAGCGCCGTTTACGGCTGTCTGCACGGTCTCCGTGTGACTGCAGCTCGCCCTGTAGTCTGTGAGCAGCCATAGCCTGGTTGTCTCCAGCTCAGGGTTGTTCACTGCGTCATACCGCCAAATCAATTTTCATTTTGTTTTAAGCAGTGCAGGCTGCTGCACATTTTTTCAAAAAATTCCTATTAGTGTCTTTCCACCCGTCTCCAGCTAATTTGTGGAAAAACACTACATAGGATAACGTAGAGGAGGGTTTTTGGGCCTTGCAGCGCCGTTTACGGCTGTCTGCACGGTCTCCGTGTGACTGCAGCTCGCCCTGTAGTCTGTGAGCAGCCATAGCCTGGTTGTCTCCAGCTCAGGGTTCTTCACTGCGTCATACCGCCAAATCAATTTTCATTTTGTTTTAAGTAGTGCAGGCTGCTGCACATTTTTTCAAAAAAATCCTATTAGTGTCTTTCCACCCGTCTCCAGCTAACTTGTGGAAAAACACTACATAGGATAACGTAGAGGAGGGTTTTTGGGCCTTGCAGCGCCGTTTACGTCTGTCTGCACGGTCTCCGTGTGACTGCAGCTCTATCCGTTGTCAGTTCAGCCCCCAAAAAATAAATAAATAATAAAGTTCACCAAACACACCAGTTACACCACTTTACATTTGTGTAGGCCACATTAGCTCATATTAAAGTCTAGTCCACACTTTAGAAAATTAGTGTTTCTTATACCTGTTAGGAGGAGTTGCTCAGGAATAAGCACACAAAGCCGTTAGTACTTTTCTGCTTATCTTTATCAGTCAACCAAGATGAAGAAGGCAGTGAGTAAGGCACGTGGGCGTGGGCGTGGGCGCGGAGCAGGGAGGGGACGTGGGGATTCTGTGCCTGCTGCGGGCACCGGTGACTCATCAGCACCCACTTTCACCAGGCAACAGTCATTCATGCGCAGCTTTGTGTCAGAGCGCCGTACACCGCTGCTGCGTGAAGAACAAATTGAAGCCGTTGTCGGATGGATGGCAGCTAATGCATCAACGTCAATTAGTGCCACATCTTCTCAGACACAGAGCACTGGAGAGCAGTCATCTGTCTCTTCACCACCTGCCAAATTGCCCAGGCAGACAGAGAGCCCAGGACAGGAGCCGTCTCTACTTCTGTTCTCTGAATCTCTTGGCTTGGAAACAGGGGGCCAGCCAAGCAGCATTGGAGAAATGGAAGAAGAGGCAGGGTGCAGTGATGCCCAACAGCTTTTTCTCTCTTCCTCTGAAGAGGCGGGTGGGCCAGTGGCTCCGGTCACCACATCGCAGGCCGCATCAGCTGATGATGACACTCAGGTGCCACTTACTGGTGCGTGCTCTGCTGCTGAGACTACCCAGGAGGAGCAGTTGGGGGCAGAGGGTAGTGTAGATGATGAGGTCCTTGACCCATCTTGGCGTGAGGGACAGGAAGGTGGTGGGAGCAGCTCTGAGGAAGAGATTCCCCGTACGGCCCAAAGAGGGAGAGGGAGGGGGAAGACTGCGGATCCTGCAGCCTCCGCTTTGGCACCCATTAGGAGCATGTCTCTTCCAAAAGCCAAAAAGGGCGCTCCCAAGACTTGCAGTGCCTGGTCCTTTTTTGACACAGTTGCAGATGACATTTGCTATGTCAGATGCAAGGTGTGTCATCAAAAAGTCAAAAGAGTTCGAAATGTCAGCAACCTCAATACCTCCAACATGTGGAAACATGTGCGCAACAGGCACCCGGCGGAGTTAGAAAAACACACTGAAGAGCTAGGCCAACCAACAGCGGCAGCTACCACCTCTTCAGCTCGTGTTGCCTCTTCCTCTAGCTCACACGCAGCTGGTTCGGCTTCCTCCCAGGATCGCCATGGAAGAACCTCTGGCCCTGTTGTCCAGAGACCCGCTGTAATTCCACCCGCAGCACCACTTTCCCAGTCATCCACACACTCCCAGCCCAGTCTACAGCCATCGGTAGTACAGGCATGGGAGAAAAGGCGGCCTTTCTCGTCAAACCACCCACGAGCACAGGCTCTGACTGCAGGCATTGCCAAACTTCTGTCACTGGAAATGCTGTCATTCAGGCTGGTGGAGACTGACAGCTTCCGTGACTTGATGTCATTGGCAGTCCCACAGTACAATGTGCCCAGCCGCTTTTACTTCAGCAGGCAAGCCGTCCCTGCCCTGCACAAGCATGTGGAGGGACACATAAAACACGCGCTACTGAACGCCGTCAGTAGCAAGGTCCACCTCACCACCGATGCGTGGACCAGTCAACATGGACAGGGGCGATACCTTTCCCTCACTGCCCATTGGGTTAATGTCGTTGAGCCGGGTACAGACCGTGCGAGTGGCGCAGGACGTGTCCTGCCCACTCCAAGGATTGCAGGAATCCATTCTGTACGCATTGACTCCTCCTCTTACACCAGTTCCTCAGAATCATCGCTGCAGGAGCCGTCACAGTCCACCTCCACATGGACCCGTGATGAACGTGTACCTGTTACGACCGACATGAGCACAGCCGTGGCCAAACGTCAACAGGCCGTCTTGAAATTAATTTTTTTGGGGAATCGTAGCCACACAGCGCAGGAGCTCTGGAATGCCATCAAGCAGGAGAGCGATGTGTGGTTTGTGCCAGCGAATCTCCAGCCAGGCATGGTAGTGTGTGATAATGGCCGAAATCTGGTGGCAGCTCTGGGCCTCGGCAACCTCACTCACATCCCATGTCTGGCACATGTGCTCAATTTGGTCGTGCAGAGCTTTTTGAGGGACTATCCGGACCTTGATGCACTGCTGCACAAGGTCCGCCTAGAGTGTGCTCACTTGCGGCGTTCCAGCACGGCAAAAGCGCGCATTGCGGCTCTGCAGCGCCGACACCGCCTGCCGGAACATCGCATCATATGTGACCTACCTACCAGGTGGAATTCCACGTTACATATGTTGGAGCGGTTGTGTGAGCAGCAGCAAGCTGTAATGGAGTACCAGCTGCTTCAGGCGCAAAGAAGTCGCACTCAGCGCCGTACAGACTTCACAACCACAGAGTGGGCCACTATGAATGATGTCTGCCAGGTTTTGCGTCCCTTTGATTATTCCACGCGGATGGCGAGTGCAGATGATGCACTAGTCAGCATGACTGTCCCCCTTATCTGCCTGCTTGAAAAATCACTGCAAGCGCTAAGGGATGATGTTGTGGAAGAGGTGGAGGATGAGGATTCACCATTTCCATCATCTTCTGGGCAGTCAGCGCCACGTGGTTCCTCACAAACGCGTAGGCAGGGGACAGTTTGTGAGGAGGATGAGGAGGAGTCAATGGAGGAGGAAGACATCCGTCCAGAGGAGGGAGTTACCGAATTGTCCAGTACTCAGTGTGTACAGCGAGGGTGGGGTGATGACGAGCGGGCAGAGATCACGCCTCCAGCAGGGGACAGCGTTTCTTGGGCAGTTGGCAGTCTGCAGCACATGGTGGATTACATGCTGCAGTGCCTGAGAAACGACCGCCGCATTGCCCACATTCTCAACATGTCTGATTATTGGGTGTTCACCCTCCTCGATCCTCGCTACTGGGACAACGTAGAAAGCCTCATCACACCGTTGAACCGGGAGCGAAAAATGCGGGAGTACCAAGACACACTGGTCAATTCCATCATCTTCTCCATTCCAACTGAGAGAAGTGCTGCTAGTGCATTCCAAAGCAGCTCAGTGCGTCCAGGCAGTGGTGGAGGCTCTGCACAAAGAGGGAGCAGAAGCAGTGCCTCTGCCCAAGGCAAGACCAGTATGGCCCAACTGTGGCACAGTTTTCTGTGCCCCCCACAAAAGTCTACACCATCACAGACGGCTCCAGTCAGCAGGAGGCAACGGTTCCGTCAGATGGTGACAGACTACATGTCTTGCCCTCTTGCTGTACTCCCAGACGGCTCTTCCCCTTTCAAGTTTTGGGTCTCAAAGCTGGATACATGGCTAGAGCTAAGCCAGTATGCATTGGAGGTGCTGTCTTGCCCTGCGGCCAGTGTATTATCGGAACGTGTCTTTAGTGCTGCAGGTGGTGTACTAACTGACCGTCGCATACGACTATCCTCCGATAACGTTGACCGGCTTACTTTCCTGAAAATGAACAAGGCCTGGATCTCGCAGGAATTTGCCACTCCTCCTCCTGATTAAATAATTAGGTCACTGTATACGTTATCCAGGTCTCCTGTTGTGTTCATCTTTCTACCACCTGAACTTAAATTCCTGGGCTCCAACACCGCCAGTTGAGGCTCAGAAGTGCCGTCTGCACAGTCAAAACATACGACCCAGTGTTATTGGGTTTCAGTAACGTCAGCTGATCCCCAGCTGTGTAGCCGGCAATGTGTCATGTGACCGCCACGCTGACACAACAACTGAAATGTAAGGGAATCTGTCCCCCCCCCCCCAAGGCGTTTGTTACTGAAAGAGCCACCTTGTGCAGCAGTAATGCTGCACAAGGAAAAGGTAGCTATTTTGGTTTAGCTCCTTGCACACGCAGAACTTAACACTTATAAAATGTGTCCACTGATACCGTAAAACCGTCCCGGAGGTGGGACTTTCCTTCGTAATATGACGCAGCACAGCCGTCATTCCTACCCCCCCGGCGCCGCGCCCCGGCTCCTCAGCGTTGTTTGATTCCGTCCCGGAGCCTGCGCTGTTATGTTATCCCGTGGCCAGGCACACTTAGCGCTGCCCGTCTTCTGGCATCATTTGGTGTCAGGATGGCTATGCCTGTGCGGCCGCGCTGGCCGAGAGCCCGCCTCGCAGTGTCTTCTGATTTAATCCCACTGGGGGCCTGGGATCCATGGACATGCGCAGTGCATATCTGAACCTCCACCTCTCACTCATCTCCCTATGGCTTCTTCAGACTGTTCGGTGTCAGCTGGTCCCTAATAGCATGCCACGGCCGTGACACCGCACAGTCTTAAGAAGCCGTAGGGAGGGGAGTGAGAGGCGAGGATATGCACTGCGCATGGCCATGGATCCCAGGCCCCCAGTGGGATAAAATCAGAAGACACTGCGATGCGGGCTCTCGGCCAGCGCGGCCGCACAGGCGCAGCCAGCCTGACACCAAATGATGTCAGAAGATGGGCAGCGCTAAGTGTGCCTGGCCAAGGGATAACATAACAGTGCAGGCTCCGGGACGGAATCAAACTACGCTGAGGAGCCGGGGCGCGGCGCCGGGGGGGTAGGAATGACGGCTGTGCTGCGTCATATTACGAAGGAAAGTCCCACCTCCGGGACGGTTTCACGGTTTCAGTGGACACATTTTATAAGTGTTTAGTTCTGTGTTTGCAAGGAGCATGATGAAAAGAGCCACCTTTTCCTTTTGCATCTTTTGTGCTGCACAAGCTGGCTCTTTCAGCTACAAACGCCTTGGGGGGGGGGGGGTTAAAGGTTCTCTTTCGACTTTCTCAGGCTTCGGCCTACATTGTGTTCCTCTGCTTTTCCACCTGTCCCTGGGCTCCAACACCGCTAGTTGCCGTCCAGAAGTGCTGTCCGCACAGTCCCAGCAGTCGCTCCTCTGTTATTGGGGTTCAGTAACGTCAGCTGTTCCCCTGCTGTGTGTGTGGCAATCCCTCCTACCTCCTCCACCTCCTCCTCCTCCACCTGTCCCTGGGCTCCAACACCGCTAGTTGTTGCCTGGTAGTGCTGTACGCACAGTCCCAACAGTCCCTCCTCTGTTATTGGGGTTCAGTAACGTCAGCTGTTCCCCTGCTGTGTGTGTGGCAATCCCTCCTACCTCCTCCTACCTCCTCCTCCTCCACCTGTCCCTGGGCTCCAACACCGCTAGTTGTTGCCTGGTAGTGCTGTACGCACAGTCCCAACAGTCCCTCCTCTGTTATTGGGGTTCAGTAACGTCAGCTGTTCCCCTGCTGTGTGTGTGGCAATCCCTCCTACCTCCTCCACCTCCTCCTCCTCCACCTGTCCCTGGGCTCCAACACCGCTAGTTGCCGTCAAGAAGACTGTCCGCACAGTCCCAAAAGTCGCTCCTCTGTTATTGGGGTTCAGTAACGTCAGCTGTTCCCCTGCTGTGTGTGTGGCAATCCCTCCTACCTCCTCCTACCTCCTCCTCCTCCACCTGTCCCTGGGCTCCAACACCGCTAGTTGTTGCCTGGTAGTGCTGTACGCACAGTCCCAACAGTCCCTCCTCTGTTATTGGGGTTCAGTAACGTCAGCTGTTCCCCTGCTGTGTGTGTGGCAATCCCTCCTACCTCCTCCACCTCCTCCTCCTCCACCTGTCCCTGGGCTCCAACACCGCTAGTTGCCATCCAGAAGTGCTGTCCGCACAGTTCCAACAGTCGCTCCTCTGTTATTGGGGTTCAGTAACGTCAGCTGTTCCCCTGCTGTGTGTGTGGCAATCCCTCCTACCTCCTCCTACCTCCTCCTCCTCCACCTGTCCTTGGGCTCCAACACCGCTAGTTGTTGCCTGGTAGTGCTGTACGCACAGTCCCAACAGTCCCTCCTCTGTTATTGGGGTTCAGTAACGTCAGCTGTTCCCCTGCTGTGTGTGTGGCAATCCCTCCTACCTCCTCCACCTCCTCCTCCTCCACCTGTCCCTGGGCTCCAACACCGCTAGTTGCCGTCCAGAAGTGCTGTCCGCACAGTCCCAACAGTCGCTCCTCTGTTATTGGGGTTCAGTAACGTCAGCTGTTCCCCTGCTGTGTGTGTGGCAATCCCTCCTACCTCCTCCTACCTCCTCCTCCTCCACCTGTCCCTGGGCTCCAACACCGCTAGTTGTTGCCTGGTAGTGCTGTACGCACAGTCCCAACAGTCCCTCCTCTGTTATTGGGGTTCAGTAACGTCAGCTGTTCCCCTGCTGTGTGTGTGGCAATCCCTCCTACCTCCTCCACCTCCTCCTCCTCCACCTGTCCCTGGGCTCCAACACCGCTAGTTGCCGTCCAGAAGTGCTGCCCGCACAGTCCCAACAGTCGCTCCTCTGTTATTGGGGTTCAGTAACGTCAGCTGTTCCCCTGCTGTGTGTGTGGCAATCCCTTCTACCTCCTCCACCTCCTCCTCCTCCACCTGTCCCTGGGCTCCAACACCACTAGTTGCCGTCCAGAAGTGCTGTCCGCACAGTCCCAACAGTCGCTCCTCTGTTATTGGGGTTCAGTAACGTCAGCTGTTCCCCTGCTGTGTGTGTGGCAATCCCTCCTACCTCCTCCTACCTCCTCCTCCTCCACCTGTCCCTGGGCTCCAACACCGCTAGTTGCCGTCCAGAAGTGCTGTCCGCACAGAGCCAAACACCTCGCCAATGTGTTAGTGGGGTTCAGCACCGCCAGCTGTTCCCCTGCTGTGCAGCCGGCAACGTGTACTGCGACCGCCACGCAGGCACAACAAGTTAAATTTAAGGGAACCTGTCCCCCCCCCCCAGGCGTTTGTTACTGAAGGAGCCACCTTGTGCAGCAGTAATGATGCAAAGGGAAAAAGTGCCTCTTTTCGTGGTGCTCCTTGCACATGCTGATCCTAACACTTATGAAAAGTGTCCCCTCCTACCGTGATACCGTCCGGTTGGTGGAACTTTCCTTTGTGATGTGACGCAGCACAGCCATCATTCTTACCCCCTTGGCGCCGTGCGCCGCCTCCTCAGCGTTGTTTGAATCAGTCCCGGAGCCTGCGCTGTTAGGTTAGCCCTTGGCCATGCACACATTTTGCGCTGCCCGTCTTCTGACATCATTTGGTGTCAGGCTGGCTGCGCCTGTGCGGCCGCGCTGGCCGAGAGCCCACCTCGTACTGTCTTCTGATTTAATCCCACTGGGGGCCTGAGATCCATGGACATGCGCAGTGCATATCTGAACCTCCACCTCTCACTCATCTCCCTACGGCTTCTTCAAACTGTGCGGTGTCAGCTGGTCCCTAATAGCATGCCACGGCCGTGACACCGCACAGTCAGAAGAAGCCGTAGGGAGATGAGTGAGAGGTGGAGGTTCAGATACGCACTGCGCATGTCCATGGATCTCAGGCCCCCAGTGGGATTAAATCAGAAGACAGTACGAGGCGGGCTCTCGGCCAGCGCGGCCGCACAGGCGCAGCCAGCTTGACACCAAATGATGTCAGAAGACGGGCAGCACAAAATGTGTGCATGGCCAAGGGCTAACCTAACAGCGCAGGCTCCGGGACTGATTCAAACAACGCTGAGGAGGCGGCGCACGGCGCCAAGGGGGTAAGAATTACGGCTGTGCTGCGTCACATCACAAAGGAAAGTTCCACCTACCAGACGGTATCACGGTAGGAGGGGACACTTTTTATAAGTGTTAGGTTCAGCATGTGCAAGGACCATAATTAAAAGAGCTAAGTTTACCTTTTCCAGCATTAGTGCTGTACACGATGGCTCTTTCAGCTACAAACGCCTGGGGGGGGGGTTAAAGTTTCCCTTTCAACTTGCTCCAGTGCAGGCTTCGGCCTACACTCTGCTCCCTCTCCTCCTCCTGCTGACCCTGGGCTCTAACACCGCCAGTTGGGGCCCAGATGTGCTAGCTGCACAGAGCCAAACACCAGCCAATGTGTCAGTGGGGTTCAGCACCGCCAGCTGTTCCCCTGCTGTGTAGCCGGCAACGTGTCCTGCAACAGCCACGCAGACACAAGAACTGAAAGTGAAGGAAACCTGTCCCCCCTCCCCCAGGCGTTTTTACGTTTTACAGCCACCTTGTACGACAGTAATGCTGCATGTGTGCAAGGTGGCTCAGAAACTTAATCTCCTTGCCCATGTTGAAGTGAACACGTCTAAAAATGAGTCCTCTGCGACCATTAAAACGTCCCTCAGGTGTGATTTTCCTTTGTATTGACATGCAACAAGCTCCTTGGTAGCGCTGCCCGTCTTCTGATATCATTGTTTGGCTGCCTGCGCCTCTGCGGCCGCCTTGCCCCACACAACGCCCCTCAGTGTCTTATTTATTTGGACTGCGAGGGTGTGATTGATGGGCATGAACGGTGCATTTCTTCGCCTGTCCCTCATCTCCTTCCGCCTTCCTCAGACTGTGCGGCTTCATGGCCGCGGCATGCGATAAGGGATCAGCTGACGCCGCACAGTCTGAAGCGGGTGTAAGGACCCGAGTGTGAGAGGCGAACATATGTACTGCGCCAGGCCATGAATCCCAGCCCCGCAGTGTTTTAACAATGTTAACACACTGGGGGGCTGGGATGCATGGTCATCGCAAACCGCAACAGCCGACATAACATGATGTCAGAGGATGGTCAGCGCTAACAGCCCAACGCCAAGGGATAACACAAAAGCGCAGACTCCTGTGCAACAAATAACGATGCTCAGGAGGCCGCGCAAAGCACCAAGGTGGCATTTTTGCCAGCTGTACTGCGTCTCTTTATGAAGGGAACTCACGCCTCAAAATCAGTTTGACTGTGTAAGGGCCTAAATGTTATACGTGTTCCTTTCAGCGTGTGCAAGGAGCAAAATTAAAAGAGCAACCTTTGACTTGTGCAGCATTACTGCTGCATAAGCTGTGGCTCTTCTACTTTGTAACCCCTGAGGGGGGGTTAAAGGTTACCTTTGAAATTGGTTCAATTAGGCTTCGGCCTACACTCTGCTCCCCCTGCAGAGCCCGGGCTCCAACACCGCCAGTTGGGGCCCGGTACTGCTAGCTGCACAGAGAAAAACACCAGCCAATGTGTCAGTGGGGTTCAGCACCGCCAGCTGTTCCCCTGCTGTGCAGCAGGCATCGTGTCCTGCAACAGCCACGCAGGCACAACAGACCCAAAGCTGCCGCCAGTGCAGGCTTCGGCCTACACTCTGCTCCATCTCCTCCTCCTGCTGACCCCGGGCTCTAACACCGCCAGTTGGGGCCCGGTACTGCTAGCTGCACAGAGAAAAACACCAGCCAATGTGTCAGTGGGGTTCAGCACCGCCAGCTGTTCCCCTGCTGTGCAGCCGGCATCATGTCCTGCAAAAGCCACGCAGACAGAAGAACTGAAATTGAAGGGAACGTGTCCCCCCTCCCCCAGGCGTTTGTACGTTTTACAGCCACCTTGTACAGCGGTAATGCTGCATGTGTGCAAGGTGGCTCATAAACGTATTCTCCTCGCACATGTCGAACTGAAAACACGTCTGAAATGTGTCCTCTGTGTGACCATTTAACCGTCCCGGTGGTGTGACTTTCCTTTGAAATGACACGCTGCAACCCCCTTGGTAGCGCTGCCCGTCTTCTGGCATCATTGTTTGGCTGCCTGCGCCTCTGCGGCCGCCCTGACCCACACAACGCCCCTCGGTGTCTTATTTATTGGGACTGCGAGGGTGTGATTGATGGGCATGAGCAGTGCATCAGTTCGCCTGTCCCTCATCTCCTTCCGCCTTCTTCAGACTGTGCGGCTTCATGGCCGTGGCATGCGATAAGGGATCAGCTGACGCCGCACAGTCTGCAGCGGGTGTAAGGACCCGAGTGCGAGAGGCGAACATATGTGCTGCGCCAGGCCATGAATCACAGCCCCGCAGTGTTTTAACAATGTTAAGACACTGCGGGGCTGGGATTCATGGTCATCGCGAACCGCAGCGGCCGACATTAAATGAGGTCAGAAGATGGGCAGCGCTAACAGCGCTAGGCCAGGGGATAACACGACAGCGCAGACTCCTGTACAGCAAATAACAACGCTCAGGAGGCTGCACCCAGCACCAAGGTGGGATTCTTGACATCTGTGCTGCGTCTCATTACAAAGGGAACTCGCGCCTCCAACACAGTTTGACTGTATAAAGGGCTAAATGTTATACGTGTTTCATTCAGCGTGTGCAAGGAGCAAAATTAAAAGAGCAACCTTTGACTTGTGCAGCACTACTGCTGCATAAGCTGTGGCTCTTCTACTTTGTAACCCCTGAGGGGGGGTTAAAGGTTACCTTTGAAATTGGTTCAATTAGGCTTCGGCCTACACTCTGCTCCCCCTGCAGAGCCCGGGCTCCAACCCCGCCAGTTGGGGCCCGGTACTGCTAGCTGCACAGAGAAAAACACCAGCCAATGTGTCAGTGGGGTTCAGCACCGCCAGCTGTTCCCCTGCTGTGCAGCCGGCAACGTGTCCTGCAACAGCCACGCAGGCACAACAG
Source organism: Ranitomeya variabilis (assembly GCF_051348905.1). NCBI lineage: Eukaryota > Metazoa > Chordata > Amphibia > Anura > Dendrobatidae > Ranitomeya > Ranitomeya variabilis. The sequence continues at coordinate 774,914,281 of NC_135233.1, read as the reverse complement.
ACCCAAAGCTGCCGCCAGTGCAGGCTTCGGCCTACACTCTGCTCCATCTCCTCCTCCTGCTGACCCCGGGCTCTAACACCGCCAGTTGGGGCCCGGTACTGCTAGCTGCACAGAGAAAAACACCAGCCAATGTGTCAGTGGGGTTCAGCACCGCCAGCTGTTCCCCTGCTGTGCAGCCGGCATCGTGTCCTGCAAAAGCCACGCAGACACAAGAACTGAAATTGAAGGGAACCTGTCCCCCCTCCCCCAGGCGTTTGTACGTTTTACAGCCACCTTGTACAGCGGTAATGCTGCATGTGTGCAAGGTGGCTCATAAACGTATTCTCCTCGCACATGTGGAACTGAAAACACGTCTGAAATGTGTCCTCTGTGTGACCATTTAACCGTCCCGGTGGTGTGACTTTCCTTTGTAATGACACGCTGCAACCCCCTTGGTAGCGCTGCCCATCTTCTGGCATCATTGTTTGGCTGCCTGCGCCTCTGCGGCCGCCCTGACCCACACAACTCCCCTCGGTGTCTTATTTATTGGGACTGCGAGGGTGTGATTGATGGGCATGAGCAGTGCATCAGTTCGCCTGTCCCTCATCTCCTTCCGCCTTCTTCAGACTGTGCGGCTTCATGGCCGTGGCATGCGATAAGGGATCAGCTGACGCCGCACAGTCTGCAGCGGGTGTAAGGACCCGAGTGCGAGAGGCGAACATATGTGCTGCGCCAGGCCATGAATCACAGCCCCGCAGTGTTTTAACAATGTTAAGACACCGCGGGGCTGGGATTCATGGTCATCGCGAACCGCAGCGGCCGACATTAAATGAGGTCAGAAGATGGGCAGCGCTAACAGCGCTAGGCCAGGGGATAACACGACAGCGCAGACTCCTGTACAGCAAATAACAACGCTCAGGAGGCTGCACCCAGCACCAAGGTGGGATTCTTGACATCTGTGCTGCGTCTCATTACAAAGGGAACTCGCGCCTCCAACACAGTTTGACTGTATAAAGGGCTAAATGTTATACGTGTTTCATTCAGCGTGTGCAAGGAGCAAAATTAAAAGAGCAACCTTTGACTTGTGCAGCACTACTGCTGCATAAGCTGTGGCTCTTCTACTTTGTAACCCCTGAGGGGGGGTTAAAGGTTACCTTTGAAATTGGTTCAATTAGGCTTCGGCCTACACTCTGCTCCCCCTGCAGAGCCCGGGCTCCAACACCGCCAGTTGGGGCCCGGTACTGCTAGCTGCACAGAGAAAAACACCAGCCAATGTGTCAGTGGGGTTCAGCACCGCCAGCTGTTCCCCTGCTGTGCAGCCGGCAACGTGTCCTGCAAAAGCCACGCAGACACTTGCTCTTGTACCTTCTGCTCCACATCCTGGTTCCAGTACCGTCAGCTGGTTCCGGGCAGAGCCTTTGGCTTAGGTGCCTCCCTCTGGGTATCCGAGTTCCACCAACGTCAGGTGGTCCTTGGTAGTGCTTTCAGGCACGGGTACCTCCTGCTTAGTAACCGGGTTCCAGTAACGTCAGCTGGTCTTCGGTAGTTCCATTGGCTCTTGGACCTTCGGCTACCCATCCGGGTTCCAGCACCGTCAGCTGGTTCTCGGCAGTGTCTTTTGCTCTTGTACCTTCTGCTCCCCATCCTGGTTCCAGTACCGTCAGCTGGTTCCGGGCAGAGCCTTTGGCTTAGGTGCCTCCCTCTGGGTATCCGAGTTCCACCAACGTCAGGTGGTCCTTGGTAGTGCTTTCAGGCACGGGTACCTCCTGCTTAGTAACCGGGTTCCAGTAACGTCAGCTGGTCCTCGGTAGTTCCATTGGCTCTTGGACCTTCGGGTAGCCATCCGAGTTCCAGTTCCATCAGCTGGTTCTCGGCATTTTCTCAGCCTTCTTGTACCTTCTGCTACATTTCCAAGTTCAAGAGACTAAACACGATGACCCGGAAGACCACCCCTAAGATGACGACGACACCAGAGACGACAACCACCGTGATGACGACGACCCTGGAGACGATGACCCTGAAGACCACCCCGATGACGACGACCCCGGAGACGACGACCCTGAAGACCACCCCGATGACGACGACCCTGGAGACGATGACCCTGGAGACAACGACGACCTGGAAGACCGAGAAGCACAAGAACAAGAGGCTGCAGAACAAAGAGCAGAAGAACATTAAGCATAACACTAAATATCAGAGCAAAAAATATTATCTAAATTATAAGCAGAAGAAGACTAAGCAGTGTATGGGGGTGAGTCCGTTCCTCCTCGTGGTGCCCCTGGATAAAGCCTGATGCTGCAGGCCAAACTGAACGCGGACAAATGTAACTCTTTTGTGACAGGCAGAACGGAAGGTGTAATCTTCAAACTTTTATAGATAACAACTACGGGAATGCCTGTCACAAATAAGAATATGATGAAGAAGTAGAATATGATGAAGATAATAGTAAAATAAAAAGAATATGAACAATGTAACCAAAAAAATAATAGGTAGAAGATGAAGAAGAAGATGAATAAGGTGAAGAAGTTGATGTCAAAGAAGCTGATGATGAGGATAATGAAGAAGAAAGTGTGGGAGAAGTAAAAAAGAAGGTGAAGGGCGTGGAAGTAGTGAAACATCAATATCTGACAAAATAAAAAAAAAATTAACATAGTCAAAATCTTTCTACCGCCGAACGTCATAAAAAACAAAACAAAATCCTGCTATTCTATTACATTGGGCTAAACCTCTGTGCCTTTAATGTCTCCGCCACGTCCCCCAATACATCCTACATTATTCTTAGTTGTTTTCCTTCATGTAGAATGAACCTACAAGTTTATAAAGGGTTTATTTTAATTCCGATATTTTCGTCCCATTGACTTGCATTGGGATCGGGTATCGGTATCGGATTAGATCCGATATTTTGACGGTATCGGCCGATACTTTCCGATACCGATACTTTCCGATATCGGAAAGTATCGCTCAACACTAGTCCTGACACATCGCTGACCCCCGATCATGTGACGGGGGTCGGCGATGACGTCATTTCCGGCCGCCCGGCCGGAAGCTTTAGTTAAATGCTGCTGTCTGCGTTTGACAGCGGCATTTAGCAGGTTAATAGCGGCAGGTGAATAGCGATTTCACCCGCCGCTATTGCACGCACATGTCAGCTGTACAAAACAGCTGACATGTCGCGACTTTGATGTGGGCTCAGCGCCGGAGCCCACATCAAAGGGGGATTCACGGCATGCGCAGTACATGTACGGCGCATGTCGTGAAAGGGTTAATATTTTTTACATTCCTATATTTTTGAATAATATTAATATTTAGTGAAGGGCGAACCAATGGATGTTTGGGTCAGGCGGGTTCTGCCAAACAGTTAAAAAAGTTTGGTTCGGATACCAGAACAGTATTATTGCTTAAATAATTAAAAAAAAAATGGCGTGGAACCCCTCTATTCTTTATAACCAGGGTTACTAAAGCTGATAGCTGAGAATTGCAGCCCGCAGCTGTCAGTTTTGCCTGGTTAGTTATTAAACATACAGGGGAACCCATGCCACTTTTTAAAATTAATTTATCCATTTATAGCGCAGGCGCTGGATGATTAAAACACCCATCAGCGACGTCAGCTCTTGCTGTTATGAGCAACAGCAGGCATAGGCTGAAGGGAGTAGAAGTCACATTAGTCGACGCCTGTGAATGGAGATAAACGTTACCTCCGGTCACAGTTCACGCTCTCACCTTACAGCATGGGAACCGCAGCGCTCTGACCAGTGGTAATGATCTTACCACCGATCAGTGCCATTGGTGTTTCTTGTGCTGTCATGCAGATGACAGCGTGAGAAACACCCAGTGTTCAGGATGCCAAACCTTAACAGTAAGGCCGGGATCACACATGCGAGAAATACGGCCGAGTGTCGCATGTTAATACCTGGCATTGCCGCCGTCACTAAGGAGCAGAGCGTGCGGCCCCATAGCAATACATGAAGCCGCACGCTCCGCTCCTGAGTGACGGCGGCAATACCGGGTTTTAATATGTGAGACTCAGCCGTATTTCTCGCATGTGTGATCCCGGCCTAACACAGACTTCTTGGAGAAGTTTGTGTTCGAACAGTAGGTGTTTGGTACAGACCCCAAACTTTACTGTTCTGGTTTGCCATCTCTACTAATGTTCAATATTAATCTTGATATTTATATTTTTTAAAACATCTTTTCAATTTTTATTTCATTTTTTAGTCACCCTACGAAATTTTAACCTGTGATTGTTTGTTCACTTACACTATATACTCTAAAAGTGAAAAACTTCAACCAAATCCCAAATCCTATTGAAACAATGGGGATCCAAACTTTTGACCTGGGCAATTCTTTCTCTCCTCTCTGACTTCCCCTGTAACTCTGAACATTGCAACAGACTTCCGGGAAAAGTCCGTGTTTTGCGTTTAGCACCGGACACTAACTGATCTGTATGAATCCCAAATTTTTTATGTTCATTTTCGCTCTTTTCTAATGGTAGCACATTGTTTCCCTGCAATCAAATAGTGCTACATTTCCTTGTTTATACTTGTTGGCTGCAGTGGTCACAGTCTGTGGTTAACAACATAATAGCTCTTATGGATATGTGGTGATGACATTTGTACAACATGACTGCTATGGTCAGTAACTGGTTGTATTTGTCACATCCTGGGTGCATCAGTGCTGAACTATTAGGCTGGAGTCACACTTCCGCATAACACTGCCGAGTGCTATGCGCTAAAACACTGCGTAACAATCTAGCCACTGTTATAATATGGGACAGCTCAGATCTGCGATTATTTTCTCATGCTGATTTGGCATGAGAGTACAATCGCAGCGAGACTCGGTTCGCTCGCACTCATAAAAGTCCATGAGTGCAAGTGAAACATCGCACTGCACTCGGATGTCACCCAAGTGCATTGCAATATAAGTGATGCTGGCAGCAGAGGAAATGGAGAAATTCCTTTCTCCCTCTCCTCGACAGCTGTGAGAGAGGATCGGAGCACAGTAGCATCACACTCGGCTCCCGCTCGCAGCAGAGCAGAAGCCAAGGGTCATTAGCATATCACATCAGATGCTCTTGCATCGGATTCTATATGCTGGTGTGACTCCAGCCTTAGGGAAATAATAGATGAGTAGTATTGCATAGTTTCCAACCCGATTCAGCAGGACTGTCCCGTCACATCAGAGCTTTTGTCTTCTATACTCACCTCTCCTATCTTCTACGCCTTCATCGCTCCGTAGATCCTCCTCCTCAGGGGGCAGGGCCACTCTCTGCTCAGTGCAAGAATTAAATTGTATTATTCACGTCTCCATCCTGGGATCAGGTTTCCCCAGTACTCAAACTCACATCTCCATGTTCATCCATGTTCACAATTTTTTTTTCCCTGTGAGGCTCCTCTTGGTACATTTACGCTTGTGAGTAGCATATGGAATGTCTCTCTGAAGCATCCAACAATAGTCTGCCATCATTGTAATGCTCCATTTTCCCTGGTATCTTGGTTCTATCGCTTTAATGTCCTGGTGGAATCGTTCACCTTGCTCTTCACTCACAGCTCCCAAACTTTCAGGAAAATAGGCAAGGTGGGAATGCAGGAAATGCACTTTCAAACTCATGAGGTAACCTAAAGCTTGAAATACTTTCAGCATTCATCTTTTAGTAGTCAGGATCTTTTTTATTGCCTAAAAATTTCTCTGCAACCTCTTAAAATGCAATCCATCATTCTTTTTGAGGATACGTCATGGTATTTACAAACTCTTTGTCACCTATGAGCCTTCTAATGTCTGGTTCGATGAACACACCTTCCATCAATTTTGCCTCCGAGAGGCCTGGATGTCATGATTCTCAATGGCGAGAGAACATAGCCCAGCATATATGAGAACTAGCTCTTGGAAGATGGAAACTATACTGACCATGAACTAAAACCTGCCGCACAACTAGAAGTAGCCGGGTAGCATGCCTACGTTTTTTTTATCCCTAGATGCCCAGCGCCAGCCGGAGAACTAACTAATCCTGGCAGAGGAAAATACAGTCCTGGCTCACCTCTAGAGAAATTTCCCCAAAAGGCAGACAGAGGCCCCCACATATATTGGCGGTGATTTAAGACGAAATGACAAACGTAGTATGAAAATAGGTTTAGCAAAATCGAGGTCCGCTTACTAGATAGCAGAAAGACAGAAAGGGCACTTTCATGGTCAGCTGAAAACCCTATCAAAACACCATCCAGAAATTACTTTAAGACTCTAGCATTAACTCATAACACCAGAGTGGCAATTTCCGATCACAAAAGCTTTCCAGACACAGTAACGAAACAGCAGCTGTGAACTGGAACAAAAAGCAAAAACAAACAAGGACAAAAGTCCAACTTAGCTGAGAGTTGTCTGGTAGCAGGAACATGCACAGAAAGGCTTCTGATTACATTGTTGACCGGCATGAAACTGACAGAGGAGCAAGGTTATATAGCGACTCCCACATCCTGATGGGAGCAGGTGAACAGAGGGGATGATGCACACAAGTTCAATTCCACCAGTGGCCACCGGGGGAGCCCAGAATCCAATTTCACAACAGTACCCCCCCTCAAGGAGGGGGCACCGAACCCTCACCAGAACCACCAGGGCGATCAGAATGAGCCCTATGAAAGGCACGGACAAGATCGGAGGCATGAACATCAGAGGCAGTGACCCAAGAATTATCCTCCTGACCGTATCCCTTCCATTTGACCAGATACTGGAGTTTCCGTCTGGAAACACGAGAGTCTAAGATCTTTTCCACAACGTACTCCAACTCACCCTCAACCAACACCGGAGCAGGAGGCTCAACGGAAGGCACAACCGGTACCTCATACCTGCGCAATAATGACCGATGAAAAACATTATGAATAGAAAAGGATGCAGGGAGGTCCAAACGGAAGGACACAGGGTTAAGAATCTCCAATATCTTGTACGGGCCGATGAACCGAGGCTTAAACTTAGGAGAAGAGACCCTCATAGGGACAAAACGAGAAGACAACCACACCAAGTCCCCAACACAGAGCCGAGGACCAACACGACGACGGCGGTTGGCAAAAAGCTGAGTCTTCTCCTGGGACAACTTCAAATTGTCCACCACCTGCCCCCAAATCTGATGCAACCTCTCCACCACAGCATCCACTCCAGGACAATCCGAAGATTCCACTTGACCGGAGGAAAATCGAGGATGAAACCCCGAATTACAGAAAAACGGGGACACCAAGGTGGCAGAGCTGGCCCGATTATTGAGGGCGAACTCCGCCAAAGGCAAAAAAGCAACCCAATCATCCTGATCCGCAGACACAAAACACCTCAAATATGTCTCCAAGGTCTGATTAGTCCGCTCGGTCTGGCCATTAGTCTGAGGATGGAAAGCAGACGAAAAAGACAAATCTATGCCCATCCTAGCACAGAATGCCCGCCAAAATCTAGACACGAATTGGGTCCCTCTGTCAGAAACGATATTCTCCGGAATACCATGCAAACGAACAACATTTTGAAAAAACAGAGGAACCAACTCGGAAGAAGAAGGCAACTTAGGCAAGGGAACCAAATGGACCATCTTAGAGAAACGGTCACACACCACCCAGATGACAGACATCTTCTGAGAAACAGGCAGATCCGAAATAAAATCCATCGAGATGTGCGTCCAAGGTCTCTTCGGGATAGGCAAGGGTAACAACAATCCACTAGCCCGAGAACAACAAGGCTTGGCCCGAGCACAAACGTCACAAGACTGCACAAAGCCTCGCACATCTCGTGACAGGGAAGGCCACCAGAAGGACCTTGCCACCAAATCCCTGGTACCAAAAATTCCAGGATGACCTGCCAACGCAGAAGAATGAACCTCAGAGATGACTCTACTGGTCCAATCATCAGGAACAAACAGTCTACCAGGTGGGCAACGATCAGGTCTATCCGCCTGAAACTCCTGCAAGGCCCGCCGCAGGTCTGGAGAAACGGCAGACAATATCACTCCATCCTTAAGGATACCTGTGGGCTCAGAATTACCAGGGGAGTCAGGCTCAAAACTCCTAGAAAGGGCATCCGCCTTAACATTCTTAGAACCCGGTAGGTATGACACCACAAAATTAAACCGAGAGAAAAACAACGACCAGCGCGCCTGTCTAGGATTCAGGCGCCTGGCAGACTCAAGGTAAATTAAATTTTTGTGGTCAGTCAATACCACCACCTGATGTCTGGCCCCCTCAAGCCAGTGACGCCACTCCTCAAAAGCCCACTTCATGGCCAAAAGCTCCCGATTCCCAATATCATAATTCCGCTCGGCGGGCGAAAATTTACGGGAAAAAAAAGCACAAGGTCTCATCACGGAGCAGTCGGAACTTCTCTGCGACAACACCGCCCCAGCTCCGATTTCAGAAGCGTCGACCTCAACCTGAAAAGGAAGAGCAACATCAGGCTGACGTAACACTGGGGCGGAAGAAAAGCGGCGCTTAAGCTCCCGAAAGGCCTCCACAGCATCAGGGGACCAATCAGCAACATCAGCACCCTTCTTAGTCAAATCAGTCAATGGTTTAACAACATCAGAAAAACCAGCAATAAATCGGCGATAAAAGTTAGCAAAGCCCAAAAATTTCTGCAGACTCTTAAGAGAAGAGGGTTGCATCCAATCACAAATAGCCTGAACCTTGACAGGATCCATCTCGATGGAAGAGGGGGAAAAAATGTATCCCAAGAAGGAAATCTTTTGAACCCCAAAAACGCATTTAGAACCCTTCACACACAAGGAATTAGACCGCAAAACCTGAAAAACCCTCCTGACCTGCTGGACATGAGAGTCCCAGTCATCCGAAAAAATCAGAATATCATCCAGATACACAATCATAAATTTATCCAAATAATCGCGGAAAATGTCATGCATAAAGGACTGGAAGACTGAAGGGGCATTTGAAAGACCAAAAGGCATCACCAAATACTCAAAATGGCCCTCGGGCGTATTAAATGCGGTTTTCCACTCATCCCCTTGCTTGATTCGCACCAAATTATACGCCCCACGGAGATCAATCTTAGAGAACCACTTGGCCCCCTTTATACGAGCAAACAAATCAGTAAGCAGTGGTAACGGATATTGATATTTAACCGTGATTTTATTCAAAAGTCGATAATCAATACACGGCCTCAAAGAGCCGTCTTTCTTAGACACAAAGAAAAAACCGGCTCCTAAGGGAGATGACGAAGGACGAATATGTCCCTTTTCCAAGGACTCCTTTATATATTCTCGCATAGCAGCGTGTTCAGGCACAGACAGATTAAATAAACGACCCTTAGGGTATTTACTACCCGGAATCAAGTCTATGGCACAATCGCACTCCCGGTGCGGAGGTAGTGAACCAAGCTTGGGTTCTTCAAAAACGTCACGAAAGTCAGACAAGAATTCAGGAATCTCAGAGGGAATAGATGATGAAATGGAAACCAAAGGTACGTCCCCATGAGTTCCTTTACATCCCCAGCTTAACACAGACATAGCTTTCCAGTCGAGGACTGGGTTATGAGATTGCAGCCATGGCAATCCTAGCACCAAAACATCATGTAGATTATACAGCACCAGAAAGCGAATAATCTCCTGGTGATCTGGATTAACACGCATAGTCACTTGTGTCCAGTATTGTGGTTTATTACTAGCCAATGGGGTGGAGTCAATCCCTTTCAGAGGTATCGGAGCCTCCAATGGCTCCAAATCATACCCACAGCGTTTGGCAAAGGACCAATCCATAAGACTCAACGCGGCGCCAGAGTCGACATAGGCGTCCGCGGTAATAGATGATAAAGAACAAATCAGGGTCACAGATAGAATAAACTTAGACTGTAAAGTGCTAATTGAAACAGACTTGTCAGGCTTCTTAGTACGCTTAGAGCATGCTGATATAACATGAGTTGAATCACCACAATAGAAGCACAACCCATTTTTTCGTCTAAAATTCTGCCGCTCGCTTCTGGACAGAATTCAATCACATTGTATATTTTCTGGCGTTTTCTCAGTAGACACCGCCAAATGGTGCACAGGTTTGCGCTCCCGCAGACGCCTATCGATCTGAATAGCCATCGTCATGGACTCATTCAGACCCGCAGGCACAGGGAACCCCACCATAACATCCTTAATGGCATCAGAGAGACCTTCTCTGAAAATCGCCGCCAGGGCGCACTCATTCCACTGAGTAAGCACAGACCATTTGCGGAATTTTTGGCAGTATATTTCAGCTTCATCTTGCCCCTGAGATAGGGACATCAAGGCCTTTTCCGCCTGGAGCTCTAAATGAGGTTCCTCATAAAGCAACCCCAAGGCCAGAAAAAACGCATCCACATTGAGCAACGCAGGATCCCCTGGTGCCAATGCAAAAGCCCAGTCTTGAGGGTCGCCCCGGAGCAAGGAAATTACAATCCTGACCTGCTGTGCAGGGTCTCCGGCAGAGCGAGACCTCAGGGACAAAAACAATTTGCAATTATTTTTAAAATTTTGAAAGTGAGATCTATTCCCTGAGAAGAATTCGGGCAAAGGAATTCTAGGCTCAGACATAGGTGCATAAACAACAAAATCTTGCAAATTTTGTACTTTCGTGGCAAGATTATTCAAACCTGTAGCTACACTCTGAAGATCCATTTCAAACAGGTGAACACAGAGCCATTCAATGATTAGAAGGAGAGAAAGAGAGGGAGGCTGCAGTATAGGCAGACTAGCAAGTGATTCAATTATGAGCACACTCAGAACTAGAGGGAAAAAAAAAAAAAAAAAAATTGTAGCAGACTTCTTTTTTCTCTCCTTTCTCAGCAGTAATTTAACCCTTTTTGGGCCGGTCAAATTGTCATGATTCTCAATGGCGAGAGAACATAGCCCAGCATATATGAGAACTAGCTCTTGGAAGATGGAAACTATACTGACCATGAACTAAAACCTGCCGCACAACTAGAAGTAGCCGGGTAGCATGCCTACGTTTTTTTTATCCCTAGATGCCCAGCGCCAGCCGGAGAACTAACTAATCCTGGCAGAGGAAAATACAGTCCTGGCTCACCTCTAGAGAAATTTCCCCAAAAGGCAGACAGAGGCCCCCACATATATTGGCGGTGATTTAAGACGAAATGACAAACGTAGTATGAAAATAGGTTTAGCAAAATCGAGGTCCGCTTACTAGATAGCAGAAAGACAGAAAGGGCACTTTCATGGTCAGCTGAAAACCCTATCAAAACACCATCCAGAAATTACTTTAAGACTCTAGCATTAACTCATAACACCAGAGTGGCAATTTCCGATCACAAAAGCTTTCCAGACACAGTAACGAAACAGCAGCTGTGAACTGGAACAAAAAGCAAAAACAAACAAGGACAAAAGTCCAACTTAGCTGAGAGTTGTCTGGTAGCAGGAACATGCACAGAAAGGCTTCTGATTACATTGTTGACCGGCATGAAACTGACAGAGGAGCAAGGTTATATAGCGACTCCCACATCCTGATGGGAGCAGGTGAACAGAGGGGATGATGCACACAAGTTCAATTCCACCAGTGGCCACCGGGGGAGCCCAGAATCCAATTTCACAACACCTGGAAACTTGGTGGCCAAGTATTTGAAGCATGCCCCTTCTCTTGGATGTGATTTTATGAATTGCTTCATCAAGCCCAATTTTATGTGGATAGGTGGTAGAAGAACCTTATAGGGAGGTACCAAAGTTTCTCAGAGTACATTTTTTTCACCAACTGTGAGCAGCCTCGACTGCCAATTCTTCTTGGTCCAGTGATTTTGTCGGTCTCAACTGTCCCATAGACACAGAAAACAAGGGTATTTGGTATAGCTTGGTGCCCGAGCGGCAGGCACAAGACCTTCAAATCTCCACTTGCCAACTGTGGTCTTCATATTTAAGTTTACAAAGAACCAATTCCAAGATCTCGTAAGTTTCCTTCAAGTGTACGGAATGACCTACAGGGATGGAAGCATAAAAACCGCCGTTGTGGAGTAAAACTGCTTTTAGACTACTTTTTGAACAATCTATAAAAAGACTCCATTGTGCTGAATTATATTGGACTTTGAATTGACCCATCAAGCCTTTGACATAGATGCAATAAACCAACTTGTCTTCCTGGGCAAAGTAAGGATGAATTAATTTTCACGATGTCTGAACCATGAAAAAGACACTCCTGGAAACATTAAGTTCCTGCTTTTGAGCCTTGATCCGAGTAACTCAGTGGCATCTTTGGAAAGATTCAAGTTTCTTACTAAATCCTTCATCTCCTCCTGGGAAAAAATTTTTGGTCTTGTATCATCTTCAAAGTCTGAACTTGATTCATCATCTGGTTCAGGTATGATTCTACCTTCATCGTAGCTAGGTATCTCTTCCAAGGTAGCAGGGGCCTTGGGTACTGGTATATCTGTGTCATGGGGGATGGGACAAATTGCTGAGCGAAGATTGGGTATGAAATGGAATGCAACCATTTGGCATTATACCATTTCACATTGCATGAGCAAAAGTAACAGTCGTCACTATGGTTCTTTTGCTCTCGCCATACCATAGGAATCCCATAACAGAAAGATTTTTTCTTACCCTTGAACCAATTTTGGAGGTCCTCAGCACACCTTTTGCACACTTTATGAGGCACCCAAACTTTGTCTTGTTCTACAATTTTTAGTCTGAAGCATGTGAAGTATACTTTTTCCACAAAGTTTGTAATATTCAGCTGTTGATTCAACACTGTATATTCACCACAAATGAAACAGAAATGGTCAGGTGAATTATTATACTTCAAAGCCATAACGCTAATTTGGGGAAACACGGTTGATGAATGAAATTCCAATGCACGTTTCATGAAAGCATAAGGACCTTTCATTATGTCACTAACCGCCTGATTGCCACCAGCCAATCACGCAGTACCTATTGGTGTTAATGGTGAAAGAAAATAAACTGCCTACTGATGATTCACTCCAGAGTTTGCAAAAGAACCTATAGGTTTGTGTAAAGTCCTGACATTTAGGATTTTTTCAATATTTCTTTCATTATCAAAACACCAATATACATGGAAATTATATGAAAATAATCAAACAGCAGACCTGTGTAATCAGAGAAGTTTGTTATTGTGTAGTTTGGTGCTGACATCTGCAGAAAACACAGTATTTCTGCAACGTGTGAACACAACCTTACAGCCACAAAGAAGCCAGATGTCATATAATGAAACTACATAAAGATGAGTAAGTTATGATGACTCTAACTGTGCATGAATGAACAGAAATGAAATCCATATCCACAGTATGAGGAGCAAGGGTGATGAGATAGGTGAGGACACAGTTTGAGGAGTTGGGGGATGTGTGAGTAGGCAGTGTGGAGATAGAGGGGGTAAATTCATGAGGAGACAGTATGGTTAGCAGGCGAGATGTGAGAGGAGACTATTGAGGGGAATACAGTGTAAGGGCAGAGCCAGGAGGGGACAGTATGCTAAGGAGGGGGAGTGTGATGGGGTTTAGAGACTGGGCCATATAGGGTGGACACCGTGTGAGAGGACAGTGTTAAGAAAAAGCCCAGTATTGAAAGGAGAGGGCAGAGCGGAGAGCATGTACCACGAGAGGGACAGTGTGGGCATCATATTTTGTGCAGCGATTATTTCCTGTCAGTATATCGCCGGAGGCCTGGTAGAGCGGTCACTGTTCTACACGTGAGATTGCCGTGGGGCACTCGGACTTGGACTATAGCAGACAGGGAGTATATGATGGTTTATTATTTTACATTATTTCTAGGAGACGAGGACGTCAGGGATTTGGTGTGAGTATAATGGGTTTTTATTTTTATGTGAATATGTATGTAATGTTACTTTTTTTTTTAACTGTGAGCACAGGTGCCGGCAGGTGATACTACTCTCCCATCAGTGGCACCTGCTGTCACTGTTATTAGTGACAGCAGTCATAGCCAGATGGGAGCAGTAGTCTCATCGGCCCACACCTACTTTTTTACCGCAGGTCACCGCTGTGGGTCAAAGTCAACTGCGGAATCACACTGACATCTGACAGCATGATCCCACAGCGCTGTGACCGACAGTACCGCCGGTAGTGTTACCGCACACACCTGCACACAGCTTCACACATACAGACATGCGCACACACACACAGACATTCACACCCAGAGACCCGCACACAGACACCCGCACACACACACCCGCACACACAGAGACACCCGCACACACACAAAGACACCCGCACACACACAGACACACTCAGACAGGCATGCACATATTCTCTGCCCACACACATGTTATTCGCCCACACACTCTTCCTCCTTCTAACATCATTTCATTTTCTGCAGTGTTTTTGCCAGCACATCCGCAGCAAATTTGCAAACCTTTTTACACCTGCGGTTTTGCTGCGGATTTGACTGACTCAATGGAAGTCAATGGGTGCAGAAACGCTGCAGAACCACAAAAAGAATTGACATGCTGCAGAAAATAAAACACTGAGAATAAGGATGGAAATTTCTGCAGCATATGCACAACAATTCAGGAATGCTATTGATTAACAATGCTTTAATAATCCTGTTAGGATTGATAGGATTTCTGCTCTGAAAAAACACTGTGGAAACGCAACAAATCCACAACATGTGCACATAGCCTAACAGTTACTGATATGGACTTTGTACTGACTCATTTGCATGGACCACTTAGGAAAATCAGAGGAAAATAACATTTGCATAGTACATTAAGTAAAGTGTAAACAGCCACTGATCTGCTACATACAAGTGCAGCGCCCCAGAGTCCTGGTTGCTGCAGTAGTATTATTCCTCCACCAGGGGGAGTGATATTACGTCTGAAGGCAATAAAGGAGATCTCCTGTCCAGGTATCACAGACAAACCACACACTTCACACTCCAGTCCACCAGGGGGAGCAAAGGTTCTATCCACTAGGCCACTCCTCACAGTTAGGTAAAACTGGTGGGTTGGTTAGAAAGTTAGAGAGTTCCTGGCTTGAGACTGAGAGAGAAGGGTCTCCAGGTCGAGCTGGCTGGAGTGGGTTCCAGTCAGATCCAGACTACGGTCTGAGGAGGACGAGGGTCCACGGAGCTGCGCCTGCCCCACGTGCATCCAAAGAAAGAGACATTGAAAGGAAGTGTGTTGTAGTGAGTGAGAAATGAAGGCATAGCAACAAGTGGATACCAGAGAGGATAGTAGACGAGAGGAGCTGCATCCTTCTGGTGCGCGTTCCGGTAGCCAGAATACCGAGGGAGTAAAGTGCTCTACGCCATTGCTTCAGAGACTGGCAGGACAGTTGATTCCAAGTTGGCTGCCCGACCTTAATACCTTAGAAGACACGGTGACAACTTGTGGGGGTCGGGGCGTCTCTAGGGTCCCTATAAACAAGAACAGAGAGAGAAGAGTAATAACAGTGAGGACCTCATTAGAGCTTAAGCAAGTGAGGACCTACTGTGTTGCTGTGTGCATAGGAAGGCTATTGCATTCCACCTGGATAAGGAGACTCTGGATTTGCCTTCAGACCAGCCGGACTTTGCCTACCCTGTGATCCGGTGCTCAGGACTGTGGACACTGAAGCCTTCAGTAAAAGGTAAAGAGACTGCAACCTTGTGTCCTCATTCTTTACTGCTCCTCGCACCATCCACCATCTACACTCTGGGAAGCCCTGGGGACACACTAAGCAGCGTCGGTCACCCTGACTGAATACCACAGGTGGCGTCTCGAACATTATACAATCTTTCCTTTTCACTGGACGCCCCTCAAAGGGCCACGGTACCGGGTCAGGCCACCGTGACATCTGTTGTGAAATTGGATTCTGGGCTCCCCCGGTGGCCACTTGTGGAATTGAACTTGTGTGCATCATCCCCTCTGTTCACCTGCTCCTATCAGGATGTGGGAGTCGCTATATAACCTTGCTCCTCTGTCAGTTTCTTGCCGGTCAACAATGTAATCAGAAGCCTTCTGTGCTTGTTCCTGCTACTAGACAACTCCCAGCTAAGTTGGACTTTTGTCCTTGTGTGTTTTTGCATTTTGTTCCTGTTCACAGCTGCTGTTTCGTTACTGTGTCTGGAAAGCTCTTGTGATCGGAAATTGCCACTCTGGTGTTATGAGTTAATGCTAGAGTCTTAAAGGAATTTCTGGATGGTGTTTTGATAGGGTTTTCTGCTGACCATGAAAGTGTCCTTTCTGTCTTCCTGCTATCTAGAAAGCGGACCTCGATTTTGCTAAACCTATTTTCATACTACGTTTGTCATTTCATCTAAAATCACCGCCAATATATGTGGGGGCCTCTGTCTGCCTTTTGGGAAAATTTCTCTAGAGGTGAGCCAGGACTGTCTTTTCCTCTGCTAGGATTAGGTAGTTCTCCGGCTGGCGCTGGGCATCTAGGGTTAAAAAACGTAGGCATGCTACCCGGCCACTTCTAGTTGTGCTGCAGGTTTAGTTCATGGTCAGTATAGTTTCCATCTTCCAAGAGCTAGTTCTCATATATGCTGGGCTATGTTCTCTCGCCATTGAGAATCATGACAGTTTGACCGGCCCAAAAAAGGGTTAAATTACTGGCTGAGAAAGGAGAGAAAAAAGAAGTCTGCTACAATTTTTTTTTTTTTTTTTTTTCCTCTAGTTCTGAGTGTGCTCTTAATTGAATCACTTGCTAGTCTGCCTATACTGCAGCCTTCCTCTCTTTCTCTCCTTCTAATCCTTGAATGGCTCTGTGTTCACCTGTTTCAAATGGATCTTCAGAGTGTAGCTACAGGTTTGAATAATCTCGCCACAAAGGTACAAAATTTGCAAGATTTTGTTGTTCATGCACCTATGTCTGAGCCTAGAATTCCTTTGCCTGAATTCTTCTCGGGGAATAGATCTCACTTTCAAAATTTTAAAAATAATTGCAAATTGTTTTTGTCCCTGAAGTCTCGCTCTGCCGGAGACCCTGCACAGCAGGTCAGGATTGTAATTTCCTTGCTCCGGGGCGACCCTCAAGACTGGGCTTTTGCATTGGCACCAGGGGATCCTGCGTTGCTCAATGTGGATGCGTTTTTTCTGGCCTTCTGGTTGCTTTATGAGGAACCTCATTTAGAGCTTCAGGCGGAAAAGGCCTTGATGTCCTTGTCTCAGGGGCAAGATGAAGCTGAAATATACTGCCAAAAATTCCGCAAATGGTCTGTGCTTACTCAGTGGAATGAGTGCGCCCTGGCGGCGATTTTCAGAGAAGGTCTCTCTGATGCCATTAAGGATGTTATGGTGGGGTTCCCTGTGCCTGCGAGTCTGAATGAGTCCATGACGATGGCTATTCAGATCGATAGGCGTCTGCGGGAGCGCAAACCTGTGCACCATTTGGCGGTGTCTACTGAGAAAACGCCAGAAAATATGCAATGTGATAGAATTCTGTCCAGAAGCGAGCGGCAGAATTTTAGACGAAAAAATGGGTTGTGCTTCTATTGTGGTGATTCAACTCATGTTATATCAGCATGCTTTAAGCGTACTAAGAAGCCTGACAAGTCTGTTTCAATTAGCACTTTACAGTCTAAGTTTATTCTATCTGTGACCCTGATTTGTTCTTTGTCATCTATTACCGCGGACGCCTATGTCGACTCTGGCGCTGCTTTGAGTCTTATGGATTGGTCCTTTGCCAAACGCTGTGGGTATGATTTGGAGCCACTGGAGGCTCCGATACCTCTGAAAGGGATTGACTCCACCCCATTGGCTAGTAATAAACCACAATACTGGACACAAGTGACTATGTGTGTTAATCCGGATCACCAGGAGGTTATTCGCTTTCTGGTGCTGTATAATCTACATGATGTTTTGGTGCTGGGATTGCCATGGCTGCAATCTCATAACCCAGTCCTCGACTGGAGAGCTATGTCTGTGTTAAGCTGGGGATGTAAAGGAACTCATGGGGACGTACCTTTGGTTTCCATTTCATCATCTATTCCCTCTGAGATTCCTGAATTCTTGTCTGACTTTCGTGACGTTTTTGAAGAACCCAAGGTTGGTTCACTACCTCCGCACCGGGAGTGCGATTGTGCCATAGACTTGATTCCGGGTAGTAAATACCCTAAGGGTCGTTTATTTAATCTGTCTGTGCCTGAACACGCTGCTATGCGAGAATATATAAAGGAGTCCTTGGAAAAGGGACATATTCGTCCTTCGTCATCTCCCTTAGGAGCCGGTTTTTTCTTTGTGTCTAAGAAAGACGGCTCTTTGAGGCCGTGTATTGATTATCGACTTTTGAATAAAATCACGGTTAAATATCAATATCCGTTACCACTGCTTACTGATTTGTTTGCTCGTATAAAGGGGGCCAAGTGGTTCTCTAAGATTGATCTCCGTGGGGCGTATAATTTGGTGCGAATCAAGCAGGGGGATGAGTGGAAAACCGCATTTAATACGCCCGAGGGCCATTTTGAGTATTTGGTGATGCCTTTTGGTCTTTCAAATGCCCCTTCAGTCTTCCAGTCCTTTATGCATGACATTTTCCGCGATTATTTGGATAAATTTATGATTGTGTATCTGGATGATATTCTGATTTTTTCGGATGACTGGGACTCTCATGTCCAGCAGGTCAGGAGGGTTTTTCAGGTTTTGCGGTCTAATTCCTTGTGTGTGAAGGGTTCTAAGTGTGTTTTTGGGGTTCAAAAGATTTCTTTCTTGGGATACATTTTTTCCCCCTCTTCCATCGAGATGGATCCTGTCAAGGTTCAGGCTATTGGTGATTGGACGCAACCCTCTTCTCTTAAGAGTCTTCAGAAATTTTTGGGCTTTGCTAACTTTTATCGTCGATTTATTGCTGGTTTTTCTGATGTTGTAAAACCATTGACTGATTTGACTAAGAAGGGTGCTGATGTTGCTGATTGGTCCCCTGATGCTGTGGAGGCCTTTCGGGAGCTCAAGCGCCGCTTTTCTTCTGCCCCAGTGTTGCGTCAGCCTGATGTTGCTCTTCCTTTTCAGGTTGAGGTCGACGCTTCTGAAATCGGAGCTGGGGCGGTGTTGTCGCAGAGAAGTTCCGACTGCTCCGTGATGAGACCTTGTGCTTTTTTTTCCCGTAAATTTTCGCCCGCCGAGCGGAATTATGATATTGGGAATCGGGAGCTTTTGGCCATGAAGTGGGCTTTTGAGGAGTGGCGTCACTGGCTTGAGGGGGCCAGACATCAGGTGGTGGTATTGACTGACCACAAAAATTTAATTTACCTTGAGTCTGCCAGGCGCCTGAATCCTAGACAGGCGCGCTGGTCGTTGTTTTTCTCTCGGTTTAATTTTGTGGTGTCGTACCTACCGGGTTCTAAGAATGTTAAGGCGGATGCCCTTTCTAGGAGTTTTGAGCCTGACTCCCCTGGTAATTCTGAGCCCACAGGTATCCTTAAAGATGGAGTGATATTGTCTGCCGTTTCTCCAGACCTGCGGCGGGCCTTGCAGGAGTTTCAGGCGGATAGACCTGATCGTTGCCCACCTGGTAGACTGTTTGTTCCTGATGATTGGACCAGTAGAGTCATCTCTGAGGTTCATTCTTCTGCGTTGGCAGGTCATCCTGGAATCTTTGGTACCAGGGATTTGGTGGCAAGGTCCTTCTGGTGGCCTTCCCTGTCACGAGATGTGCGAGGCTTTGTGCAGTCTTGTGACGTTTGTGCTCGGGCCAAGCCTTGTTGTTCTCGGGCTAGTGGATTGTTGTTGCCCTTGCCTATCCCGAAGAGGCCTTGGACGCACATCTCGATGGATTTTATTTCGGATCTGCCTGTTTCTCAGAAGATGTCTGTCATCTGGGTGGTGTGTGACCGTTTCTCTAAGATGGTCCATCTGGTTCCCTTGCCTAAGTTGCCTTCTTCTTCCGAGTTGGTTCCTCTGTTTTTTCAAAATGTTGTTCGTTTGCATGGTATTCCTGAGAATATCGTTTCTGACAGAGGGACCCAATTCGTGTCTAGATTTTGGCGGGCATTCTGTGCTAGGATGGGCATAGATTTGTCTTTTTCGTCTGCTTTCCATCCTCAGACTAATGGCCAGACCGAGCGGACTAATCAGACCTTGGAGACATATTTGAGGTGTTTTGTGTCTGCGGATCAGGATGATTGGGTTGCTTTTTTGCCTTTGGCGGAGTTCGCCCTCAATAATCGGGCCAGCTCTGCCACCTTGGTGTCCCCGTTTTTCTGTAATTTGGGGTTTCATCCTCGATTTTCCTCCGGTCAAGTGGAATCTTCGGATTGTCCTGGAGTGGATGCTGTGGTGGAGAGGTTGCATCAGATTTGGGGGCAGGTGGTGGACAATTTGAAGTTGTCCCAGGAGAAGACTCAGCTTTTTGCCAACCGCCGTCGTCGTGTTGGTCCTCGGCTTTGTGTTGGGGACTTGGTGTGGTTGTCTTCTCGTTTTGTCCCTATGAGGGTTTCTTCTCCTAAGTTTAAGCCTCGGTTCATCGGCCCGTACAAGATATTGGAGATTCTTAACCCTGTGTCCTTCCGGTTGGACCTCCCTGCATCCTTTTCGATTCATAATGTTTTTCATCGGTCATTGTTGCGCAGGTATGAGGTACCGGTTGTGCCTTCCGTTGAGCCTCCTGCTCCGGTGTTGGTTGAGGGTGAGTTGGAGTACGTTGTGGAAAAGATCTTAGACTCTCGTGTTTCCAGACGGAGACTCCAGTATCTGGTCAAATGGAAGGGATACGGTCAGGAGGATAATTCTTGGGTCACTGCATCTGATGTTCATGCCTCCGATCTTGTCCGTGCCTTTCATGGGGCTCATCCTGATCGCCCTGGTGGTTCTGGTGAGGGTTCGGTGCCCCCTCCTTGAGGGGGGGGTACTGTTGTGAAATTGGATTCTGGGCTCCCCCGGTGGCCACTTGTGGAATTGAACTTGTGTGCATCATCCCCTCTGTTCACCTGCTCCTATCAGGATGTGGGAGTCGCTATATAACCTTGCTCCTCTGTCAGTTTCTTGCCGGTCAACAATGTAATCAGAAGCCTTCTGTGCTTGTTCCTGCTACTAGACAACTCCCAGCTAAGTTGGACTTTTGTCCTTGTGTGTTTTTGCATTTTGTTCCTGTTCACAGCTGCTGTTTCGTTACTGTGTCTGGAAAGCTCTTGTGATCGGAAATTGCCACTCTGGTGTTATGAGTTAATGCTAGAGTCTTAAAGGAATTTCTGGATGGTGTTTTGATAGGGTTTTCTGCTGACCATGAAAGTGTCCTTTCTGTCTTCCTGCTATCTAGAAAGCGGACCTCGATTTTGCTAAACCTATTTTCATACTACGTTTGTCATTTCATCTAAAATCACCGCCAATATATGTGGGGGCCTCTGTCTGCCTTTTGGGAAAATTTCTCTAGAGGTGAGCCAGGACTGTCTTTTCCTCTGCTAGGATTAGGTAGTTCTCCGGCTGGCGCTGGGCATCTAGGGTTAAAAAACGTAGGCATGCTACCCGGCCACTTCTAGTTGTGCTGCAGGTTTAGTTCATGGTCAGTATAGTTTCCATCTTCCAAGAGCTAGTTCTCATATATGCTGGGCTATGTTCTCTCGCCATTGAGAATCATGACAGTTTGACCGGCCCAAAAAAGGGTTAAATTACTGGCTGAGAAAGGAGAGAAAAAAGAAGTCTGCTACAATTTTTTTTTTTTTTTTTTTTCCTCTAGTTCTGAGTGTGCTCTTAATTGAATCACTTGCTAGTCTGCCTATACTGCAGCCTTCCTCTCTTTCTCTCCTTCTAATCCTTGAATGGCTCTGTGTTCACCTGTTTCAAATGGATCTTCAGAGTGTAGCTACAGGTTTGAATAATCTCGCCACAAAGGTACAAAATTTGCAAGATTTTGTTGTTCATGCACCTATGTCTGAGCCTAGAATTCCTTTGCCTGAATTCTTCTCGGGGAATAGATCTCACTTTCAAAATTTTAAAAATAATTGCAAATTGTTTTTGTCCCTGAAGTCTCGCTCTGCCGGAGACCCTGCACAGCAGGTCAGGATTGTAATTTCCTTGCTCCGGGGCGACCCTCAAGACTGGGCTTTTGCATTGGCACCAGGGGATCCTGCGTTGCTCAATGTGGATGCGTTTTTTCTGGCCTTGGGGTTGCTTTATGAGGAACCTCATTTAGAGCTTCAGGCGGAAAAGGCCTTGATGTCCTTGTCTCAGGGGCAAGATGAAGCTGAAATATACTGCCAAAAATTCCGCAAATGGTCTGTGCTTACTCAGTGGAATGAGTGCGCCCTGGCGGCGATTTTCAGAGAAGGTCTCTCTGATGCCATTAAGGATGTTATGGTGGGGTTCCCTGTGCCTGCGAGTCTGAATGAGTCCATGACGATGGCTATTCAGATCGATAGGCGTCTGCGGGAGCGCAAACCTGTGCACCATTTGGCGGTGTCTACTGAGAAAACGCCAGAAAATATGCAATGTGATAGAATTCTGTCCAGAAGCGAGCGGCAGAATTTTAGACGAAAAAATGGGTTGTGCTTCTATTGTGGTGATTCAACTCATGTTATATCAGCATGCTTTAAGCGTACTAAGAAGCCTGACAAGTCTGTTTCAATTAGCACTTTACAGTCTAAGTTTATTCTATCTGTGACCCTGATTTGTTCTTTGTCATCTATTACCGCGGACGCCTATGTCGACTCTGGCGCTGCTTTGAGTCTTATGGATTGGTCCTTTGCCAAACGCTGTGGGTATGATTTGGAGCCACTGGAGGCTCCGATACCTCTGAAAGGGATTGACTCCACCCCATTGGCTAGTAATAAACCACAATACTGGACACAAGTGACTATGTGTGTTAATCCGGATCACCAGGAGGTTATTCGCTTTCTGGTGCTGTATAATCTACATGATGTTTTGGTGCTGGGATTGCCATGGCTGCAATCTCATAACCCAGTCCTCGACTGGAGAGCTATGTCTGTGTTAAGCTGGGGATGTAAAGGAACTCATGGGGACGTACCTTTGGTTTCCATTTCATCATCTATTCCCTCTGAGATTCCTGAATTCTTGTCTGACTTTCGTGACGTTTTTGAAGAACCCAAGGTTGGTTCACTACCTCCGCACCGGGAGTGCGATTGTGCCATAGACTTGATTCCGGGTAGTAAATACCCTAAGGGTCGTTTATTTAATCTGTCTGTGCCTGAACACGCTGCTATGCGAGAATATATAAAGGAGTCCTTGGAAAAGGGACATATTCGTCCTTCGTCATCTCCCTTAGGAGCCGGTTTTTTCTTTGTGTCTAAGAAAGACGGCTCTTTGAGGCCGTGTATTGATTATCGACTTTTGAATAAAATCACGGTTAAATATCAATATCCGTTACCACTGCTTACTGATTTGTTTGCTCGTATAAAGGGGGCCAAGTGGTTCTCTAAGATTGATCTCCGTGGGGCGTATAATTTGGTGCGAATCAAGCAGGGGGATGAGTGGAAAACCGCATTTAATACGCCCGAGGGCCATTTTGAGTATTTGGTGATGCCTTTTGGTCTTTCAAATGCCCCTTCAGTCTTCCAGTCCTTTATGCATGACATTTTCCGCGATTATTTGGATAAATTTATGATTGTGTATCTGGATGATATTCTGATTTTTTCGGATGACTGGGACTCTCATGTCCAGCAGGTCAGGAGGGTTTTTCAGGTTTTGCGGTCTAATTCCTTGTGTGTGAAGGGTTCTAAGTGTGTTTTTGGGGTTCAAAAGATTTCTTTCTTGGGATACATTTTTTCCCCCTCTTCCATCGAGATGGATCCTGTCAAGGTTCAGGCTATTGGTGATTGGACGCAACCCTCTTCTCTTAAGAGTCTTCAGAAATTTTTGGGCTTTGCTAACTTTTATCGTCGATTTATTGCTGGTTTTTCTGATGTTGTAAAACCATTGACTGATTTGACTAAGAAGGGTGCTGATGTTGCTGATTGGTCCCCTGATGCTGTGGAGGCCTTTCGGGAGCTCAAGCGCCGCTTTTCTTCTGCCCCAGTGTTGCGTCAGCCTGATGTTGCTCTTCCTTTTCAGGTTGAGGTCGACGCTTCTGAAATCGGAGCTGGGGCGGTGTTGTCGCAGAGAAGTTCCGACTGCTCCGTGATGAGACCTTGTGCTTTTTTTTCCCGTAAATTTTCGCCCGCCGAGCGGAATTATGATATTGGGAATCGGGAGCTTTTGGCCATGAAGTGGGCTTTTGAGGAGTGGCGTCACTGGCTTGAGGGGGCCAGACATCAGGTGGTGGTATTGACTGACCACAAAAATTTAATTTACCTTGAGTCTGCCAGGCGCCTGAATCCTAGACAGGCGCGCTGGTCGTTGTTTTTCTCTCGGTTTAATTTTGTGGTGTCGTACCTACCGGGTTCTAAGAATGTTAAGGCGGATGCCCTTTCTAGGAGTTTTGAGCCTGACTCCCCTGGTAATTCTGAGCCCACAGGTATCCTTAAAGATGGAGTGATATTGTCTGCCGTTTCTCCAGACCTGCGGCGGGCCTTGCAGGAGTTTCAGGCGGATAGACCTGATCGTTGCCCACCTGGTAGACTGTTTGTTCCTGATGATTGGACCAGTAGAGTCATCTCTGAGGTTCATTCTTCTGCGTTGGCAGGTCATCCTGGAATCTTTGGTACCAGGGATTTGGTGGCAAGGTCCTTCTGGTGGCCTTCCCTGTCACGAGATGTGCGAGGCTTTGTGCAGTCTTGTGACGTTTGTGCTCGGGCCAAGCCTTGTTGTTCTCGGGCTAGTGGATTGTTGTTGCCCTTGCCTATCCCGAAGAGGCCTTGGACGCACATCTCGATGGATTTTATTTCGGATCTGCCTGTTTCTCAGAAGATGTCTGTCATCTGGGTGGTGTGTGACCGTTTCTCTAAGATGGTCCATCTGGTTCCCTTGCCTAAGTTGCCTTCTTCTTCCGAGTTGGTTCCTCTGTTTTTTCAAAATGTTGTTCGTTTGCATGGTATTCCTGAGAATATCGTTTCTGACAGAGGGACCCAATTCGTGTCTAGATTTTGGCGGGCATTCTGTGCTAGGATGGGCATAGATTTGTCTTTTTCGTCTGCTTTCCATCCTCAGACTAATGGCCAGACCGAGCGGACTAATCAGACCTTGGAGACATATTTGAGGTGTTTTGTGTCTGCGGATCAGGATGATTGGGTTGCTTTTTTGCCTTTGGCGGAGTTCGCCCTCAATAATCGGGCCAGCTCTGCCACCTTGGTGTCCCCGTTTTTCTGTAATTTGGGGTTTCATCCTCGATTTTCCTCCGGTCAAGTGGAATCTTCGGATTGTCCTGGAGTGGATGCTGTGGTGGAGAGGTTGCATCAGATTTGGGGGCAGGTGGTGGACAATTTGAAGTTGTCCCAGGAGAAGACTCAGCTTTTTGCCAACCGCCGTCGTCGTGTTGGTCCTCGGCTTTGTGTTGGGGACTTGGTGTGGTTGTCTTCTCGTTTTGTCCCTATGAGGGTTTCTTCTCCTAAGTTTAAGCCTCGGTTCATCGGCCCGTACAAGATATTGGAGATTCTTAACCCTGTGTCCTTCCGGTTGGACCTCCCTGCATCCTTTTCGATTCATAATGTTTTTCATCGGTCATTGTTGCGCAGGTATGA
This sequence comes from Ranitomeya variabilis, assembly GCF_051348905.1. Taxonomy (NCBI): domain Eukaryota; kingdom Metazoa; phylum Chordata; class Amphibia; order Anura; family Dendrobatidae; genus Ranitomeya; species Ranitomeya variabilis. The sequence continues at coordinate 774,888,840 of NC_135233.1, read as the reverse complement.
GGTACCGGTTGTGCCTTCCGTTGAGCCTCCTGCTCCGGTGTTGGTTGAGGGTGAGTTGGAGTACGTTGTGGAAAAGATCTTAGACTCTCGTGTTTCCAGACGGAGACTCCAGTATCTGGTCAAATGGAAGGGATACGGTCAGGAGGATAATTCTTGGGTCACTGCATCTGATGTTCATGCCTCCGATCTTGTCCGTGCCTTTCATGGGGCTCATCCTGATCGCCCTGGTGGTTCTGGTGAGGGTTCGGTGCCCCCTCCTTGAGGGGGGGGTACTGTTGTGAAATTGGATTCTGGGCTCCCCCGGTGGCCACTTGTGGAATTGAACTTGTGTGCATCATCCCCTCTGTTCACCTGCTCCTATCAGGATGTGGGAGTCGCTATATAACCTTGCTCCTCTGTCAGTTTCTTGCCGGTCAACAATGTAATCAGAAGCCTTCTGTGCTTGTTCCTGCTACTAGACAACTCCCAGCTAAGTTGGACTTTTGTCCTTGTGTGTTTTTGCATTTTGTTCCTGTTCACAGCTGCTGTTTCGTTACTGTGTCTGGAAAGCTCTTGTGATCGGAAATTGCCACTCTGGTGTTATGAGTTAATGCTAGAGTCTTAAAGGAATTTCTGGATGGTGTTTTGATAGGGTTTTCTGCTGACCATGAAAGTGTCCTTTCTGTCTTCCTGCTATCTAGAAAGCGGACCTCGATTTTGCTAAACCTATTTTCATACTACGTTTGTCATTTCATCTAAAATCACCGCCAATATATGTGGGGGCCTCTGTCTGCCTTTTGGGAAAATTTCTCTAGAGGTGAGCCAGGACTGTCTTTTCCTCTGCTAGGATTAGGTAGTTCTCCGGCTGGCGCTGGGCATCTAGGGTTAAAAAACGTAGGCATGCTGTTATGACCCCAATGGCGAGGGTCTCAGAGGAACGTGGAAGTCTGCAGAGTACAAAAATCCAGCTCATAGGGCAGTGGTAACTGGGTTGACCATATATCTACTCCTAACGCCAACACTAGAAGTAGCCGGGGATCATTCCTACGTTGATTCTAGATGACACGCGCCAGCCGGAGAATCTAGCTACCCCTAGTAGAGGAAAACAAAGACCTTTCTTGCCTCCAGAGAAGGGGACCCCAAAGCTGGATAGAAGCCCCCCACAAATAATGACGGTTAGGTAAGAGGAAATGACAAACACAGAAATGAACCAGGTTTAGCACAGAGAGGCCCGCTTACTGATAGCAGAATAAAGAAAGGTAACTTATATGGTCAACAAAAACCCTATCAAAATCCACACTGGAAATTCAAGAACCCCCGAACCGTCTAACGGTCCGGGGGGAGAACACCAGCCCCCCTAGAGCTTCCAGCAAAGGACAGGATATATATTTGGAACAAGCTGGACAAAAATACAAAACCAAAACAAATAGCAAAAAGCAAAAGGCAGACTTAGCTGATATAACTGGAACCAGGATCAGTAGACAAGAGCACAGCAGACTAGCTCTGATAACTACGTTGCCAGGCATTGAACTGAAGGTCCAGGGAGCTTATATAGCAACACCCCTAACTAACGACCCAGGTGAGGATAAAAGGAATGACAGAAAAACCAGAGTCAAAAAACTAGTAACCACTAGAGGGAGCAAAAAGCAAATTCACAACAGTACCCCCCCCTTAGTGAGGGGTCACCGAACCCTCACCACGACCACCAGGGCGATCAGGATGAGCGGCATGAAAGGCACGAACTAACTCGGCCGCATGAACATCAGAGGCGACCACCCAGGAATTATCCTCCTGACCATAGCCCTTCCACTTGACCAGGTACTGAAGCCTCCGCCTGGAGAGGCGAGAATCCAAGATCTTCTCCACCACGTACTCCAACTCGCCCTCAACCAACACCGGAGCAGGAGGCTCAGCAGAAGGAACTACAGGCACAATGTACCGCCGCAACAAGGACCTATGAAATACATTGTGAATAGCAAACGACACAGGAAGATCCAGACGAAAAGATACAGGATTAAGGATTTCCAATATCTTGTAAGGCCCAATAAAACGAGGTTTAAATTTGGGAGAGGAGACCTTCATAGGAACAAAGTGGGAAGAAAGCCATACCAAATCCCCAACGCGTAGTCGGGGACCCACACCGCGGCGGCGGTTGGCAAAGCGCTGAGCCTTCTCCTGTGACAACTTCAAGTTGTCCACCACATGATTCCAGATCTGCTGCAACCTATCCACCACAGAATCCACCCCAGGACAGTCAGAAGGCTCCACATGACCCGAAGAAAAGCGAGGATGGAAACCAGAGTTGCAGAAAAAAGGCGAAACCAAGGTGGCGGAACTAGCCCGATTATTAAGGGCAAACTCAGCCAACGGCAAGAATGTCACCCAATCGTCCTGATCAGCAGAGACAAAACACCTCAAATAAGCCTCCAAAGTCTGATTGGTTCGCTCCGTCTGTCCATTAGTCTGAGGATGGAAAGCAGACGAAAACGACAAATCAATGCCCATCCTACTACAAAAGGATCGCCAGAACCTGGAAACGAACTGGGATCCTCTGTCTGACACAATATTCTCAGGGATGCCGTGCAAACGAACCACGTTCTGGAAAAACACAGGAACCAGATCGGAAGAGGAAGGCAGCTTAGGCAAAGGAACCAAATGGACCATCTTGGAGAAGCGATCACATATCACCCAGATAACGGACATGCCCTGAGATAGCGGAAGATCAGAAATGAAATCCATGGAGATATGTGTCCAAGGTCTCTTCGGGACAGGCAAGGGCAAGAGCAAACTGCTGGCACGAGAACAGCAAGGCTTAGCTCGAGCACAAGTCCCACAGGACTGCACAAATGACCGCACATCCCTTGACAAGGAAGGCCACCAAAAGGACCTGGCCACCAGATCTCTGGTGCCAAAAATTCCCGGGTGACCTGCCAACACCGAGGAATGAACCTCGGAAATGACTCTGCTGGTCCACTTATCCGGGACAAACAGTCTGTCATGTGGACAAGACTCAGACCTATCAGCCTGAAATCTCTGCAACACACGTCGCAGATCCGGAGAAATAGCTGACAAGATAACTCCATCTTTAAGAATACCAACAGGATCAGCGACTCCAGGAGCATCAGGCACAAAGCTCCTAGAAAGAGCATCGGCCTTCACATTCTTTGAACCTGGTAAATACGAGACAACAAAATCAAAGCGGGAGAAAAACAATGACCAGCGGGCCTGTCTCGGATTAAGGCGTTTAGCAGACTCGAGATACATCAGATTTTTGTGATCAGTCAAGACCACCACACGATGCTTAGCACCCTCGAGCCAATGACGCCACTCCTCAAATGCCCATTTCATGGCCAACAACTCCCGATTGCCCACATCATAATTTCGCTCGGCAGGCGAAAACTTCCTAGAGAAAAAGGCACAAGGTTTCATAACAGAGCAACCAGGGCCTCTCTGCGACAAAACGGCCCCTGCCCCAATCTCCGAAGCATCCACCTCAACCTGAAAGGGAAGTGAGACGTCAGGCTGGCACAAAACAGGCGCCGAAGTAAACCGGCGTTTCAACTCCTGGAAAGCCTCCACGGCAGCAGGAGCCCAGTTAGCTACATCGGAGCCCTTCTTGGTCATATCCGTCAAAGGTTTCACAATGCTAGAAAAATTAGCAATAAAACGACGGTAGAAGTTAGCGAAGCCCAAGAACTTCTGAAGACTCTTAACTGACGAGGGCTGAGTCCAATCAAGAATAGCTCGGACCTTGACTGGGTCCATCTCCACAGCAGAAGGGGAAAAAATGAACCCCAAAAAGGGAACCTTCTGTACACCAAAGAGACACTTTGAGCCCTTGACAAACAAAGAATTTTCACGCAAAATTTTAAAGACCAACCTGACCTGCTCCACATGCGAATCCCAATTATCAGAAAAAACCAAAATATCATCCAGATAAACAATCAAAAATTTATCCAGATACTTCCGGAAAATGTCATGCATAAAGGACTGAAAAACTGAAGGCGCATTGGAGAGCCCAAAAGGCATCACCAAGTACTCAAAATGACCTTCGGGCGTATTGAATGCGGTTTTCCATTCATCACCTTGCTTAATGCGCACAAGGTTGTACGCACCACGAAGGTCTATCTTGGTGAACCACTTGGCACCCTTAATCCGGGCAAACAAGTCAGACAACAGCGGCAAAGGATACTGAAATTTGACAGTGATCTTATTTAAAAGCCGATAATCAATACAAGGTCTCAAAGATCCGTCCTTTTTTGCCACAAAAAAGAATCCCGCACCAAGAGGGGAAGAAGACGGACGAATATGTCCTTTCTCCAGAGACTCCTTGATATATGAACGCATAGCGGTATGTTCAGGTACCGACAGATTAAACAGTCTTCCCTTAGGAAATTTACTGCCTGGGATCAAATCTATAGCACAGTCACAGTCCCTATGAGGAGGCAGTGCACTGGACTCAGACTCACTGAAGACATCCTGATAATCAGACAAATACTCCGGAACTTCCGAAGGCGTAGAAGAAGCAATAGACACAGGCAGGGAATCCCCATGAATACCACGACAGCCCCAACTTGAGACTGACATAGCCTTCCAGTCCAGGACTGGATTATGGGTCTGTAACCATGGCAGCCCTAAAACAACCAAATCATGCATTTTATGTAAAACCAGGAAACGTATCACCTCGCGGTGTTCAGGAGTCATGCACATGGTAACCTGTGTCCAATACTGCGGTTTATTTGCTGCCAATGGTGTAGCATCAATACCCCTAAGAGGAATAGGATTTTCTAATGGTTCAAGAGTAAAACCACAGCGCTTAGCAAATGAGAGATCCATGAGACTCAGGGCAGCACCTGAATCTACAAACGCCATGACAGGATAAGATGACAGTGAGCAAATCAAAGTTACAGACAGAATAAATTTAGGTTGCAAATTACCAACGGTGACAGGACTAACAACCTTAGCTATACGTTTAGAGCATGCTGAGATAACATGTGTAGAATCACCACAGTAGTAGCACAAGCCATTCCGGCGTCTATGAATTTTCCGCTCATTTCTAGTCAGGATTCTATCACATTGCATTAAATCAGGTGTCTGTTCAGACAACACCATGAGGGAATTTGCGGTTTTTCTATCACATTGCACCGAATTAGGTGTCTGTTCAGACAACACCATGAGGGAATTTGCGGTTTTGCGCTCCCGCAACCGCCGGTCAATTTGAATAGCCAGTGCCATAGTATCATTCAGACCTGTGGGAATGGGAAAACCCACCATAACATTCTTAATGGCTTCAGAAAGGCCATTTCTAAAATTAGCGGCCAGTGCACACTCGTTCCAATGTGTCAGCACGGACCATTTCCGAAATTTTTGGCAATACACTTCAGCCTCGTCCTGCCCCTGAGACATAGCCAGCAAGGCCTTTTCTGCCTGAATCTCAAGATTGGGTTCCTCATAAAGTAAACCGAGCGCCAGAAAAAACGCATCAAGATCAGCCAATGCCGGATCTCCTGGCGCCAGCGAAAAAGCCCAATCCTGAGGGTCGCCCCGTAAGAACGAAATAACAATTTTTACTTGCTGAGCAGAATCTCCAGATGAACAGGGTCTCAGGGACAAAAACAATTTACAATTATTCACGAAATTCCTAAACTTAAACCTGTCTCCGGAAAACAGTTCAGGAATCGGTATTTTAGGTTCTGACCTAGGATTTCTGATAACATAGTCTTGTATACCCTGCACACGAGTAGCCAGCTGGTCCACACTTGTAATCAAGGTCTGGACATTCATGTCTGCAGCAAGCATAGCCACTCTGAGGTAAAGGGGAAAAAGAAAAAAAAAAAAACTCAGAATCTTCTTTCTTATAATCCCTCTTCTGCAATGCATTAAACATTTAATACAGGCCTGGCAAACTGTTATGACCCCAATGGCGAGGGTCTCAGAGGAACGTGGAAGTCTGCAGAGTACAAAAATCCAGCTCATAGGGCAGTGGTAACTGGGTTGACCATATATCTACTCCTAACGCCAACACTAGAAGTAGCCGGGGATCATTCCTACGTTGATTCTAGATGACACGCGCCAGCCGGAGAATCTAGCTACCCCTAGTAGAGGAAAACAAAGACCTTTCTTGCCTCCAGAGAAGGGGACCCCAAAGCTGGATAGAAGCCCCCCACAAATAATGACGGTTAGGTAAGAGGAAATGACAAACACAGAAATGAACCAGGTTTAGCACAGAGAGGCCCGCTTACTGATAGCAGAATAAAGAAAGGTAACTTATATGGTCAACAAAAACCCTATCAAAATCCACACTGGAAATTCAAGAACCCCCGAACCGTCTAACGGTCCGGGGGGAGAACACCAGCCCCCCTAGAGCTTCCAGCAAAGGACAGGATATATATTTGGAACAAGCTGGACAAAAATACAAAACCAAAACAAATAGCAAAAAGCAAAAGGCAGACTTAGCTGATATAACTGGAACCAGGATCAGTAGACAAGAGCACAGCAGACTAGCTCTGATAACTACGTTGCCAGGCATTGAACTGAAGGTCCAGGGAGCTTATATAGCAACACCCCTAACTAACGACCCAGGTGAGGATAAAAGGAATGACAGAAAAACCAGAGTCAAAAAACTAGTAACCACTAGAGGGAGCAAAAAGCAAATTCACAACAGCATGCTACCCGGCCACTTCTAGTTGTGCTGCAGGTTTAGTTCATGGTCAGTATAGTTTCCATCTTCCAAGAGCTAGTTCTCATATATGCTGGGCTATGTTCTCTCGCCATTGAGAATCATGACAGACATCCCCGCAGAGCACTGAAGGAACCGGTGCCGAGCACCCCATTGCCCTTACGTGGGGGCAATCCACAAGCCCATCAGTGGTTGTTTGCTAAGCTGTTTAGACAGTTCTGCTGAAATTCTATACATTCAGAACAACTGTTAATATGATCATACTGTACACATACGTAGAATACCATGCTATTGACAGCACATTACCCGGTTTTCCTCAGATGATAAAAAACTGTTTTCTTAAACAGGCTTAAAAATCAACAGCATTTTTCTCGTTTAAAGGGTGGTTGCCAGCTTGGTTTGTCAGGCATATGATCTGTCTAAACGTCTAAAAAGATGCTTAGTAACTTTAAGATTAAAATTATACATTATTTATTTTACTCACAAACAGCTCTGGCAAAAATTAAGAGACCACTGCAAAATGTTCAGTTTGTCTGATTTTTCTCTTCATAGGTATATTTTTTTAGTAAACTGTAAATTGTTCTTTTATTCTATAAACTTCTGACATGTCTCCGAATTTCCAAGCAATAAATTTTGTATTTTTTTTCTGACAAAGAAAAATGGTCAAAATGAAAAAAACAGTGCTTTCAAACCTCAAATAATGCAAAGGAAACAAGTTAATATTTAGAAACAACAATACTAATGTTTTAAATCAGGAAGAGTTTAGAAATCAATATTTTGTGGAATAACCGTGATTTTTTTTATCACAGCTTTCATGCGTCTTTGCATGCTTTTCACCAGTCTTTCACACTGTTTCTGGAGCAAAAATGTATGCAGTTCTTCTTTGTTTGATGGCTTTTGACTATCCATCATGCTCTTGATTACATTCCAGAGGTTTTCAATTGAGTTCAGGTCTGGAGATTGGGCTGCCCGTGACAGGGTTTTGATGTGGTGGTCTCTTAATTTTTGTCAGAGCTGTGTATAGCGCCATTAATTCCACAATGCTTTGCAAACATTTTCAGCACTGTCCCCGTTGGATTCTCAATCTAAATTCTCTATTAGTATGTCTTTGGTGTGTGGGAGGAAACCAGAGGGGAGCCGGCTGTCACTCAGAGTGATACCGGAAGTCCCGTTCCATCACATCAGCAGAGGCAGCTGAATCCCCAGCAGGAGCGGTCTGTGACTGCACTGTGCTGGGGAAGAACAGTGCCGTGCACAACAGGCAGATAAATTGCAATTACCTGCCTGTTAGTGTTTAGGCTCATTTCTTGTTCTTCCATAAAAAAAATCGACCCCAAAATTTGTTGTGAAATTTCTCCTGAGGATGCCAATATCCCATATGTAGGTGAAAACCACTGTTTGGGTGCATGGCAAGGCTAGGAATGGAAGGAGTGCAATTTTGAAAACTAGACCCCTCATGGAACTTATCTAGATGTGTGATGAGCACCTTTAACCCACCAGGTGCTTCAAAGAAGTTTAGAACATTGAGCCAAGAAAATAAAATAGATTACATTTTTCCCACAAAAATGTTTTTTATCACCAAATTTTGCATTTTCACAAGGGTAACAGGAGAAATTGCACTACAACTTGTTGTACAATGTGTCCTGAGTAGTTCAATACCCTATATTTGGGGGAAAACTACTGTTTGGAAGCATTTCAGGGCTCGGAAGGGAAGGAGCCATTTGACTTTTTGAATGCAAAATTTGCTGGAATAATTAGCAGACACCATGTCGTATTGGAGAGCCCCTGATGTGCCTAAACAGTGGAAACCCCTCACAAGTGACACTTTTTTTTAAAAAAAGTAGACCCCACAGGGAACTTATATAGATGAGTGGTGAGCACCATGAATCCCCAGGTGCTTCTTAATATCATTGAACCATAAAAGTAAAAAAAATATATTTTTCCCACAAAAATGTTTTTAACCCCTTAATCCCATATGACGTACTATCCCGTCGAGGTGACCTGGGACTTAATTCCCAGTGACGGGATAGTACGTCATATGCGATCGGCCGCGCTCAAAACACATCTAGATAAGTTCCTTAGGGGGGTCTACTTTCCAAAATGGTGTCACTTGTGGGGGGTTTTAATGTTTAGGAACATCAGGGGCTCTCCAAACGCGACATGGTGTCTCATCTCAATTCCAGTCAATTTTGCATTGAAAAGTCAAACGGCACTCCTTCCCTTCCGAGCTCTGCCATGCGCCCAAACAGTCGTTCACCCCCACATATCAGGTATCAGCGTACTCAGGACAAATTTCACAACAACTTTTGGGGTCCAATTTCTTCTCTTGCCCTTGGGAAAATAAAAAATTGGGGGCGAAAAGATCATTTTTGTGAAAAAATATGATTTTTTATTTTTATGGCTCTGCATTATAAACTTCTGTGAAGCACTTGGTGGGTCAAAGTGCTCACCACACATCTAGATAAGTTCCTTAAGGGGTCTACTTTCCAAAATGGTGTCACTTGTGGGGGTTTCAATGTTTACGCACATCAGGGGCTCTCCAAACGCAACATGGCGTCACATCTCAATTCCAGTCAATTTTGCATTGAAAAGTAAAATGGCGCTCCTTTCCTTCTGAGCTCTGCTATGTGCCCAAACAGTGGTTTACCCCCACATATGGTGTATCGTCGTACTTAGGACAAATTGAACAACAACTTTTGTGGTCTAATTTCTTCTCTTACCCTTGGGAAAATAAAAAATTGGGGTCGAAAAATCATTTTTGTGAAAAAATATGATTTTTTATTTTTACGGCTCTGCATTATAAACTTCTGTGAAGCACTTGTTGGGTCAAAGTGCTCACCACACATCTAGATAAGTTCCGTAAGGGGTCTACATTCCAAAATGGTGTCACTTGCGGGGGGTTTCAATGTTTAGGCACATCAGGGGCTCTCCAAACGCAACATGGCGTCCCATCTTAATTCCAGTCAATTTTGCATTGAAAAGTAAAATGGCGCTCCTTCCCTTCCGAGCTCTGCTATGCCCCCAAACAGTGGTTTACCCCCACATATGGGGTATCGTCGTACTTAGGACAAATTGCACAACAACTTTTGTGGTCTAATTTCTCCTCTTACCCTTGGGAAAATAAAAAATTGGGGGCGAAAAATCATTTTTGTGAAAAAATATGATTTTTTATTTTTTCGGCTCTGCATTATAAACTTCTGTGAAGCACTTGTTGAGTCAAAGTGCTCACCACACATCTAGATAAGTTCCTTAAGGGGTCTACTTTCCAAAATGGTGTCACTTGCGGGGGGTTTCAATGTTTAGGCACATCAGGGGCTCTCCAAACGCAACATGGCGTCCCATCTCAATTCCAGTCAATTTTGCATTGAAAAGTCAAATGGCGCTCCTTCCCTTCCAAGCTCTGCCATGCGCCCAAACAATGGTTTACACCCACATATGGGGTACCAGCATACTCAGGACAAATTGCACAACAATTTTTGCAGTACAATTTCTTCTCTTGCCCTTGGGAAAATAAAAAGTTGGGGGCGAAAAGATCATTTTTGTGAAAAAATATGATTTTTTATTTTTATGGCTCTGCATTATAAACTTCTGTGAAGCACTTGGTGGGTCAAAGTGTTCACCACACATCTAGATAAGTGCCTTAAGGGGTCTACTTTCCAAAATGGTGTCACTTGTGGGGGTTTCAATGTTTACGCACATCAGGGGCTCTCCAAACGCAACATGGCGTCCCATCTCAATTCCAGTCAATTTTGCATTGAAAAGTAAAATGGCGCTCCTTTCCTTCCGAGCTCTGCCATGCGCCCAAACAGTGGTTTACCCCCACACATGGGGTATCAGCGTACTCAGGACAAATTGTACAACAACTTTTGGGGTCCATTTTCTCCGGTTACCCTTGGGAAAATAAAACAAATTGGAGCTGAAATAAATTTTGTGTGAAAAAAAGTTAAATGTTCATTTTTATTTAAACATTCCAAAAATACTTGTGAAACACCTGAAGGGTTAATAAACTTTTTGAATGTGGTTTTGAGCACCTTGTGGGGTGCAGTTTTTAGAATGGTGCCACACTTGGGTATTTTCTATCATATAGACCCCTCAAAATGACTTCAAATGAGATGTGGTCCCTAAAAAAAAATGGTGTTGTAAAAATGAGAAATTGCTGGTCAACTTTTAACCCTTATAACTCCCTAACAAAAAAAATTTTGGTTCCAAAATTGTGCTGATGTAAAGTAGATATGTGGGAAATGTTACTTATTAAGTATTTTGCGTGACATATCTCTGTGATTTAAGGACATAAAAATTCAAAGTTGGAAAATTGCAAAATTTTCAAAATTTTTGCCAAATTTCAATTTTTTTCACAAATAAACGCAAGTTCTATCGAATAAATTTTACAACTATCATGAAGTACAATATGTTATGAGAAAACATTGTCAGAATTGCCAAGATCCGTTGAAGCGTTCCAGAGTTATAACCTCATAAAGAGACAGTGGTCAGAATTGTAAAAATTGGCCCGGTCATTAACGTGCAAACCACCCTCGGGGCTTAAGGGGTTAAGCCCCAAAATTTGCATTTTCATAAGGGTAACAGGAGAAATAGCACCATAGGATTTGTTGTGCTAATTCTCCTGAGTCTGCAGATACCCAATATGTGGATGAAAACTACTGTTTGGGCACACAGCAGGGCTAGTAATGCAAAATTTGCCGGAGAAATTGGCGGACACGTTTTCCCTGTTGTGCTTAAACAGCGGGAACACTTCACAACTGACACCATTTTGGAAACTAAACCCCTCATGGAACTTATGTAGATGTTTGGTGAGCACCTTGAAACCCCAGGTGCTTCTCAGAAGTTTATAACAGTGAGCCGTGAAACTAAAAAAATTAAATTTTTACCACAAAAATATTTTTTAGCCCCAAGTTTAGCATTTTCCTAAAGGTAACAGGAGAAATTGCACTATACAATTTGCACTGCGCATAATCTAGCTAACTTGCTAGTGCCTGGTGACCCGGATGTTGTCATGATGACATCGGGTCACCATGGCAACGATAGGGCCCCTGCAAAAACGTAGCTTGGGTGCCATTTGGAAAGAAGCTTCCTCCCTCTGCATACCTGCTAAATGCTAGCGATTGCAGTATTTAGGTGGTTAAAGTGCCGGGAGCAGTGCGGGCACCTCTCCTGCACTCAGTGCTGGGGGTTATCTGTCAGAATCAGCTGCGCCCAAAATCGCCATTACATATCCATTCATCCTAGGTTTGTAAGTACCTAGAGACCTGGACGTACGGTTAGAAACCAGTTATGGTAATCTGCAATTCTAGTATGAAAAAGATGAAAAATAGCAGGAAATAACAGTGGGTTCTCAATTTAGACAGTGATTTTACAATTTTGACTGCATTTCATTCTTAGAAAACTAAATGTTTAAAGCAAATGTAACACACTTGAAAAACTATTTAATGCAATTTTCGTCCTTCAGTATTTATACAGCATTACAGCAACCAGTTTTAAAGAGTGGTTTATCAGAATTTGGATGTGTTATCTGTCAGAATTGTGAACATTTTTAAAATGTACACGTTCCTTATATGTGATATGTTTTTGCATAGACTAGTTTGGATCAGATGATATTTCATACTTCTTTAAAAGCAGGCAGAGGCTTCACACTTTATTGCACTTTGTATTATTGGTAAATGTCACATGGAGTTCACTAAATTGTTACATCTGACACGCTTATGAAAGGAAAAAGACTCAAACGTCACACAGAATTGTAAAAGTCATCACTTCACATCACCTCTGCCTCACTGAGATAAGATCTCCTATTCATACCAATGCTCTCTGCTGCATTTGCCTTCTAGCAATGATAAGGTAAAATTATATGTTGTCCCTGCAATGTTCTATAATCTTTGGAATATACAGTTCAGTTAATACTGTAAGTGGAAAGTACACAAGAAATGAAATTGATATACAGTGGTCAGCTGTTTCATTCTGTATATCACTTATATTCTTTGCTTAAGGGCTCATACTCACCTGCGAGAAACTCGGATGAATCTCGCACGTCAATGCCCGCCAGTGCCGCCACTGCACCCAGCACTCAGGAGCGGAGCATGCGGCCGCATAGCAGTACCTGCAGCCTCATGCTCCGCTCCTGAGTGCCGGGTGCAGTGCCGGGTATTGACGTGCGAGACTCATCCGAGTTTCTCGCAGGTGAGTATGAGCCCTTATACAGCAAATACTATGTATTAAAATGTTTCATAGTTTTAATGGGTGAAGCCATTTTATTGTGTTCAACCTATTCACTAACATGTTGAAGGCAAAAAACCCATGATGCATATTTTAATTGCCCCATATTAGGGGAAATAAATCTTCCTAGGTCCACATGTGGCAATCAGACTAGTTCCCTGGATTAACGTCTCACCAGAAAATCTATTACCCATAGTCTATAATGTATCTTTCAAGAAAGGTATCGAGGTCCTTCTTGAACTATTTTAGTGAATCAACCATCACATCATATGGCATAGAGCTCCATAATCTTACGACTCCTACAGTAAGGAATTACCATCTGTGATTATTATTATTGTTATTAAACCTTGTTTCCTCTAGGCGTAGAGGATGCCCCTTTGTCACTTTTGCAAGCCTAGGTGTAAAAAGATCAAAAGAAAGATCTCTGTACTGTTCCTTCATATGTTCCTACATTGTAATATAAATGCCCCTAAAACCTTCATTTTTCCAAATTGAATAGCCTAGCCTGTCTTAGTATTGCAGTTCACCCATTCTATTATTGACCTTGGTCGCTCTTCTCTGCAGTGCTCTAATTTCAGCTATGCTCTGGAAACCAAAATTGTACACAGTATTATAATTATAGCCACACGAGAGACTTGTATACAGGCAAAACTATGTTCTTGTCATGATAGTCTATGCCTTTTATAATGCATTTCATAATTTTATTTGCCTTGGGAGCAGCTGCAAGGCTCTGGACACTAAAGTTGAGTTTGCCATTCACCCATACACCCAACTCCTTTTGAGTGACAGTTTTATCAAGTATTTTACCATAAAATACATAATTATACACTTGATTTCCTCTGCCAAAGGGCATGACCTTACATTTATCTAAATTAAACTTCAATTGCCATTTCTAAACCCAAGCCTCCAGCTTACATAAATTCCTCTGTAATATTAAATTATCCTCCTGTGTGTTAATTATCTTGCAGAGTTTAGTATCTGCATCCAAAAATGTACTCTGTATACATCTCCCAGGTAATTAATAAATATGTTAAAAAGAAGAGGGCCCAATACTAACCATATGAGACCACATTATTTTCTTTGACACAATCAAAGTGTGTTCTATTAATAATATCTGTTTACTATCACCGAGCCAGTTGTTAACCCAGTTACACATATTTTTCCCTAGTCTCATTGCTCTCATTTTATTTACCAACTTTTTATAGAATCATAAAATGTTAGAGTTGAAAGGGACCTCCTGGGTCATCTGGTCCAACCCCCTACTCAAAGCAGGACTCACTAAATCATCCCAGACAGATGTCTGTCCAGCCTCTGTTTGAAGACTTCCATTGAAGGAGGCCTCACCACCTCTCGTGGCAGCCTGTTCCACTCATTGATCACCCTATCTATCAAAAAGTTTTTTCTAATAACTAATCTGTGTCTCCTCCCATTCAGTTTCATCCCATTGCTTCTAGTCTTTCCTTGTGCAAATGAGAATAAAGATGATCCTTCTACAATGTGACAGCCCTTGAGATATTTGTAGACAGCTATTAAGTCTCCTCTCAGTCTTCTTTTTTGCAAGCTAAACATTCCTAAATCCTGTAAACGTGCCTCATAGGACATGGTTTGCAGACCAGTCACCATTCTGGTCGCTCTTCTCTGAACTTGCTCCAGTTTGTTGATGTCTTTTTTAAAATGTGGTGCCCAAAACTGCACACAGTATTCCAGATGAGGTCTTACCAAAGAGGAGTAGAGGGCAATTATGACTTCATGTGATCTAGACTGTATGCTTCTGTTAATACGTACCAGAATTGTATTTGCCCTTTTAGCTGCTGCATCACACTGTTGACTCATGTTCAGTCTGTGATCTATTAGTCCAAGTCTTTTTCACATGGGCTGTTGCTCAGCCTTATCCCTTTCTGTATATGCTTTTTTAATTTTTATTGCCCAGATGTAGTACTTTGGATTTTTTCCTGTTAAAAATCATTCTGTTATTTGCTGCCCACTGCTCCAGTTTATTTATACAGTGCCTTGCGAAAGTATTCGGCCCCCTGGAACTTTTCAACCTTTTCCCACATATCATGCTTCAAACATAAAGATACCAAATGTTAATCTTTGGTGAAGAATCAACAACAAGTGGAACACAATTGTGAAGTTGAACAAAATTTATTGGTTATTTTAAATTTTTTTGGAAATTCAAAAACTGAAAAGTGGGGCGTGCAATATTATTTGCTCGAGCTCATTGAGGTTTGATGGAGATCGTTTGTGAACAGCAGTTTTCAGCTCTTTCCACAGATTCTCGATTGGATTGAGGTCTGGACTTTAACTTGGCCATTCTAACTCCTAGATATGTTTATTTGTGAACTATTCCATTATAGATTTTGCTTTATGTTTGGGATCATTGTCTTGTTGGAAGGCAAATCTCCATCCCAGTCTCAGGTCTTTTGCAGACTCCAACAGGTTTTCTTCAAGAATGATCCTGTATTTGGCACCATCCATCTTCCCATCAATTTTAACCATCTTCCCTGTCCCTGCTGAAGAAAAGCAGGCCCAAACCATGATGCTACCACCACCATGTTTGACAGTGGGGATGGTGTGTTCAGGGTGATGAGCTGTGTTGCCTTTACGCCTTTGGCATTGTTGCCAAAAAGTTCGATTTTGGTTTCATCTGACCAGAGCACCTTCTTTCACATGTTTGGTGTGTCTCCCAGGTGGCTTGTTGCAAACTTTAAACAACACTTTTTATGGATATCTTTGAGAAATGGCTTTCTTTTTGCCACTCTTCCATAAAGGCCAGATTTGTACAGTGTATGACTGATTATTGTCCTATGGACAGACTGTCCCACCTCAGCTGTAGATCTCTGCAGTTCATCCAGAGTGATCATGGGCCTCTTGGCTGCATCTCTGATCAGTCTTCTCCTTGTTTGAGATGAAGGTTTAGAGGGACAGCCGGGTCCTGGTAGATTTGCAGTGGTATGATACTCCTTCCATTTCAATATGATCGCTTGCACAGTACTCCTTGGGATGTTTCAATTTTGGAAATAATTTTTTATCCAAATCTGGCTTTAAACTTCTCCACAACAGTATCACGGACCTGCCTGTTGTGTTCCTTGGTCTTCATGATGCTCTCTGTGCTTCAAACAGGACACTGAGACTATCACAGAGCAGGTGCATTTATACGAAGACTTGATTACACACAGGTGGATCATATTTATCATCATTAGGCATTTAGGACAACACTGGATCATTCAGAGATCCACAATGAACTTCTGGAGTGAGTTTGCTGCACTGAAAGTAAAGGGGCCGAATAATATTGCACGCCCCACTTTTCAGTTTTTGAATTTCCACAAAAATTTAAAATAACCAATAAATTTCGTTCAACTTCACAACTGTGTTCCACTTGTTGATTCTTTATGTTTGAAGCATGATATGTGGGAAAAGGTTGAAAAGTTTCAGGGGGCCGAATACTTTCGCAAGGCACTGTATCTGTTTGAATCCTCTTTCTCTCTTCTCTAGCATTAGCTATCCCTCCTAGCTTTGTGTCATCAGCAAATTTACTCAGTTTACCCTCAATTCCTTCATCTAAATCATTGGTAAAGATGTTGAACAATACAGGGCCCAGGACAGAGACCTGTGGTACCCCACTTGAGATATTCTTCCAACTGGATGTGCAGCCATTTACGACCACTCTTTGGGTCCGATCACTAAGCCAGTTATGAATCCACCTAACAGTTGCCTTGTCCATTCCATACTTAGTCATTTTTTCAATAAGGATTGTGTGAGATACTTTGTCAAATGCTTTGCTGAAGTCAAGATATACTATATCTACAGCATTTCCCTGATCCACCCAGTCAGTGATTCTATCATAGAAGGAAATTAATTTAGTCTGACATGACTTATTAGTTACAAACCCATGTTGACTCTGTTTAATCATTTCATTTTTATCCAGGTACTTACATACATGTTTTTTAATAATTTGTTCAAAGATCTTTCCTGGTATAGATGTCAGACTCACCGGCCTATAGTTCCCTGGGTCCACCTTCTTCGCCTTTTTGAAGATAGGGACAACATTTGCTCTTCTCCAGTCTTCTGGGACTTCTCCTGTTCTCCAAGAATTTTCAAAAATTATGGAGAGTGGTTCAAAATTTTTCTTCTGCTATCTCCTTCAGTTCTCTGGGGTATAATTCACCTGGACCCGGAGACTTGAATTAATTTATGTTAGCTAAGTGTTTTCTCACTATCTTTCTGTTTATAGATATCCTGGATTCTTCTATTCCCTTACTAGGACAGTGAAAATCAGTTGATGTTAGATTTTCTTTCTGATTGAGAAAAGAGATGCAAAATAGGAATTTATAAGTTTGGCCTTCTCAATGTAGCATTGTATCAAACACTTTTGAAGTGTCTAGATATAGGACATCCACTACATTACCTTGGTGCAAAATTATTTTTATTTAGACACCCCAGGATTACATCAGAGGGTGCAATAACGTGGTTAGCGCGCACCCTCTGCCTGAAAAGTCACTGCAGAAAGCCAAAAGACACAGCTGCTCGTGGCTGTGGAATGGGAACAGGTGAATATTGCAAATGCCGGGGGCCTGAGCCAGCGGCGACTCTGGCACCTTACCCCCATAGCGCACCGGTGTCCCTGCCTGCTCAGGACCCCGGAACCTCTCCCCCAGTGACGAGAGGTGAGTATGTCATTTTTTTTATCGCAGCAGCATATGGGGCATATTATTCTATGGAGCATCTTATGGGGCCATCAACCTTTGTGCAGCATTATATGGGGCATAATATTCTATGGAGCATCTTATGGGGCCATCAACCTTTGTACAGCATTATATGGGGCATAATATTCTATGGAGCATCTTATGGGGCCATCAATCTTTGTGCAGCATTACATGGGGCATAATATTCTATGGAGCATCTTATGGGACCTTCAACCTTTGTGCGGCATTATATGGGGCATAGTATTCTATGGAGCATCTTATGGGGCCATCAACCTTTGTACAGCATTATATGGGGCATAATATTCTATGGAGCATCTTATGGGGCCATCAATCTTTGTGCAGTATTATATGGTGCATAATATTCTATGGAGCATCTTATGGGGCCATCAACCTTTGTACAGCATTATATGGGGCATAATATTCTATGGAGCATCTTATGGGGCCATCAATCTTTGTGCAGCATTACATGGGGCATAATATTCTATGGAGCATCTTATGGGACCTTCAACCTTTGTGCGGCATTATATGGGGCATAGTATTCTATGGAGCATCTTATGGGGCCATCAACCTTTGTACAGCATTATATGGGGCATAATATTCTATGGAGCATCTTATGGGGCCATCAATCTTTGTGCAGCATTACATTGGGCATAATATTCTATGGAGCATCTTATGGGACCATCAATCTTTGTGCAGTATTATATGGGGCATAATATTCTATGGAGCATCTTATGGGGCCATCAACCTTTGTACAGCATTATATGGGGCATAATATTCTATGGAGCATCTTATGGGGCCATCAATCTTTGTGCAGCATTACATGGGGCATAATATTCTATGGAGCATCTTATGGGACCATCAACCTTTGTGCAGCATTGTATACTGCGTATTTTGTATGGAGCATCTTATGGGGCCCATCTTGGACTGTATGGAGCATTATATGGGGCTCCTGATTCAATATAGATATTCAAAAACACTTAACCTACTGATGTCTCAATCAATTTTACTTTTATTGGTATCTGTTTTTATTTTTGAAATTTACCAGTAGCTGCTGCATTTCCCACCCTAGGCTTATACTCGAGTCAATAAGTTTTCCCAATTTTTTGTGGCAAAATTAGGGGTCTTGGCTTATACTCCGTTCGGCTTATACTCGTGTATATACAGTATGTTATATTCTGACCTCGTTCCTCTATTTTGATTTTGTCCTGCATTTGTCTTTTCTGGTTAAAGGGACTCTGTCAGCACAGAATGACTGTTCAAACTAAGTCCCGCCACACGGTGATTCACAGCGGGGCTAATCATTTAGATACACCTTCTCACCTGCTTGTTTTCCCTCTGTCTCCACCCTCACTTCCTTGATTGACAGCTATGACTTCATAGAGCCTGAAAAGGGTCGAAATAGATGGAAACCAAGCAGGTGGGAAGGTGTATTTAAATGATGACCCCGCTATGAAGCACCGAGCACCAGTACTTGCTTTGAGCTGTGCTGATGGAGTCCCTTTAAGGCCTAGCTAGACAACCATTCTCTGCCAGCCTGCTCCACTGGCCATCAACCATTCTCTGGCCCTAACCCAGGCAGCCCTGTGTATGTTGAGATTTATGTATAGGGGCTAAAGTGTAAAGGCCAGGGTTCCACTGGTACCTGCTTAACAGAGTGGCTTGTGGAAAGCCTGTCCAGGGAAGCCTTATTAAGAGCTGTCAGGCTTCCATGTACAGCTTATATTACAATTCCTTTGATTCATCAATTATTCTACTCTTGCATGCCATCTCTATACATACGCTCTATAAAAGCATCTCATCAATATATTTACTGTGTATGAATAAGAACATTATATTTACAAAAGGTAATTTAGTACATGTTAATTACATAAAATAATTGTATAAATGTAATCTTTTTTATCTACTACTACATTACCTGTCTGACTACACTAGAAGGCAAATGTTAGTAATGTCAAATTTTGCAGCTCCCAGTCATGCTTTCTTGTTTCCCCTAGCTTCTGTCATCCTAAATGTCATGCTACTTAATTCTGATATAAAGCAATTTACTGAGGTTAATGTCTTACTTGGCATACAAAATTTATTTGCAAGTAAAATTTGAAATAGAAAGCACTGGTAAATAGGATGTTGTCATAGTACTTTTCTATAACAACAATGTAAATGACAAGAATTATATAATTGCAATTCATTTAATTCTGCAGCCTGCATAATTAGGAATACTGTATATATAACCCATCATTCAAAATACAATGTTGTAATCAAGACCAAACTGGAACTATAATTCAGCCCTGGCATTTGGAAGCACACAGGCCCATGCTTCCCCTCCCCAGATGTAGGACTCTATTAGCAATATTACTCTGTCTGGAGGAAATCAAGATTTATTACATGACCAATACTATCAATAATACTGCTATTTAAGATCAAATAACACCAAGACATCATGAATACATAATACCACAATATACAGTAGTGACAGAATAATACTAATATACTGATCAATAAATGGCTTGCCTGAGTACATTTTTGGCAAGTGGTAGTGCATCCAGACAAATTTTATGGGTGTTTGTTGTGCACCATATGGAATTGGATCTGTTTGCTAGTCCCAGCAGTCGAATGTGATCACAAGTCACATGATTTTCAGACTTGTGGTCACATGCTGGCTAGAGTCTCAGCTGCTTTGCACAATGTTCCATTCTACCCGCACTTGACTGCAAATATACAAATCACCCACTTGTGATCACGTGACAACAACTGCAAGAACTAGCAAGTGGAGCTGAATCCTAATGGTATGTAAATTACACACCATTAGGATTCTATAAGCTGCAGTGCTTGATGACAATTTACTTAGCGGTGTACAACCCTTGTAAAATATATTTCTGTACCAAGACCACTATTAATATCAATATTACAATATAACAGACAAATAATACCACATGTCCGTAGCCACATATTACCAACATATACAGTACTGATAATACCCTCATACTTAAAGGGAACCTGTCACCTGAATTTGGCGGGACCAGTTTTGGGTCATATGGGTGGGGTTTTTGGGTGTTTAATTCACCCTTTCCTTACCCGCTGGCTGCATGCTGGCCGCAATATTTGATTGAAGTTCATTCTCTGTCCTCCGTAGTACATGCCAGCGAAAGGCAATATTGCCTTGCACAGGTGTGTACTCCGGAGGACAGAGAATGAAATTCAATCCAATGTTGCGGCCAGCATGCAGCCAGCGGGTAAGGAAAGGGTGAATCAAACACCCGAAAACCCCGCCCATATGACCCAAAACTGGTCCCGCCAAATTCAGGTGACAGGTTCCCTTTAAATTTAATCAAAACCTCTGTATTGGACTGATATTACCACCATACCTTACCATATAATGGTAATATCAGTTTTACAGCAATACTCTGCAGACCATATACTGTATGTCACATGTATACTGTACAGATGTTCACCAGTGACGTTCTTCACGATCGTAGTCATTAATTTTCCCTTTTCTTTTCAATTCGACTCAGACCATCATGACCACTTTTTCCATCCATAACTCATCCCTGCAAATTTGTAACACACAGACATCTTTGACCTACTGCTTTTCCAGCCTTACATCTACACAATCTATATAGTGCTACGACCAATGCCATAGACAGTTAAAGTGCTTCCCTCTATGCTCTATGGCCTTTCTTTTCTGCCTCACAGAGTGCCCTCTCTGTACCCTTACATCGTAATAATGCTTCCTCTGTATTTTCATGTAGTAATAATTCCCAAAAAAAGGAAGAATCCAGCTCAACGAGGTAGTGAAAAAAACTTTTCTTTATTCAATTAGAAAATGTGCTCAGTGGAGGATAAAAACATCAGCAATAACAAGCACCCTTAGTCACAATAACATCAATCTACGCTTGTTGACCATGGCAAACTTGACATCATCAAAACCAAAGTGGACAGAACAGGACTCGACGTAGGAATTAGTGAACTAAGATGGACTCAATTCGCACATTTCCAGTGAAACGAACATTGGGACTACTATTATGGCAACAATAACCAAAGACGAAATGGTGTTGCTTCCAATCTCAACCAAAGATTATCGGGCACTGTCCTGAAGTACAATACAGTCAGTGCTAGGGTCATCTCGATATGACTACAAGGAGTGTCAATCCATGTCACAGTTATACAAGTCTACTCACCAACAAAAGGTGCCGAGGAGGAGGACGTTGAACTAATCTACTATAAAATTCAAGAAGAAATCGTCAAGACACAAAAAAAAGACTTACTCATTATGATGGGAGACTTGAATGCCAAAGTGGTCCATGGCAAACCTGGTGACCTTGGACCTGGTGAGCAAAATGAGGCTGCAGTAAGATTCATTGACTTTTGTATGGCAAATCAGCTGTCCATCATGAAAATATTCTTCCACAGGAAGAAGATTTTCTTCTTCTTAGATGTAAATTTTAAACATGGACATCACCAAATGGGGCCTAGAAGAATTAGATATATTGACAGTGGCATGTATAAGTTTGGGTGCCCCTGGTAAAAGTTTCTATAATTGTGAACAATTACAAAAGTTGAAGATGAAATGATTTCTAAAAGGTCAAAAATTAAAGATGACACCTATCCTTTGTATTTTAGGCAAAAAAAATTGTCATCTTTTACATTTTAAAAATTACAAAAAGGAAAATGGCTGACTGTGTATCTATGAGATTATATAACTCTCCAGATTTAGACTATCTCAAGACTATTACCTGAAGAATCATCTTTCAGTTCACGCTAATGGGACATCCTTCTCCACTTAGTTTCTTCCCCACAAAAAAAGATTTTCTATAGTTATGAGAGATAAAGCTGAACAAGGGCTCTCTCGAATTGCTGGTCTAACTGTAGGCTTCTGGTGGGAACCAGTGCCATGTGACTTACATGCTAGGAACTTTGTTTGCCTTACTCCCTGAAATAGTGAACTGTAGTGCCAAAATCATGAATGACTCAGTTTTTGTGCTTGGTACTATTACTGTCGGGATGGTTGCAACTGGTGCTGCTATCGCTAGTGGCTTCCAAATTTTTTCTTTTTTTTCTGTGGTATGTTTTTATTTCCCTCATATGCTACCATTTCTGTTGCTAGTGCCACCTTTTCTTTTAAAATATGTTTTGGACACATGTATAAGGTTTAAGTCATTTATAATTTTTTTTACCATACTTATCCATGCCTGGAACAATATGGAGTCAACCAGAAATGCTCGGTAGGGTACAAGTGACAACAAAATAGCACTACCCGCTTGCCAGTAATATTTGGTTTAGCATGGGTGTGTATCCTATTGGACAATTTAAACAGATGTGTCAAAACAGACCTGTACATTTAAATGACTCGATTTAGCCTATGGTCTCATGACAGAATAAAAAAAAATCATTCAGAGTTGCATCCAGAAAAGTGGGTTAATTTTCTCACTTCTCATCCGTGTGCAGTCCATATGCAATCTGTATACAATCCGTTATATTACTCAGCAGCTATTAATCATTGACAAGACCATTTACAATAGACTATGTTACAGAATTGCAATGTATCCCTAAATATCGGATGCTACACTGTGGCTCAGTATGGCATCCGATTTTTTTCTCACAACCATAGATTTAAATAGTTGAGTCTCATCCGATTTTGGAGAAAATGTATTTATGTTGCAAATGTTTTCATATGCAGATTCATTCAGTAAGTGAAAGAAAACCATTCATCTGCAAGTATGATCCATTTTTTTTAAAGGATAGCACTTGAAGTGACTTTGAGGAGTCTACACATGACAGAAGAAATCCAAAAGTGTCACTATTCTAAAAAGTGCACCCCTCAAAGTACTCAAAATCACATTCAAGAAGTTTATTAACCCTTTAGGTGCGTCACAGGAACAGGAGCAATGAGAATAGAAAAAAGGAAAATAGAAAAAATTGGAGTCCAGCTCAACAGGCCTGGATTTTCCTTTTCTTTTTATTTTTCAAAAGAAAATATAGTGCATACTAAAGAAAAATTTACATGGTCGACATGACCCAGTCGACGCATTTCGTCTTCACTAGGCAGTCTTACTCATGTCATGAGTAAGACTGCCTAGTGCAGTCGAAACGCGACCACGTAAATTTTTTCCAGTACTCTTTTGTACTTTTGTCCCCATTTTAATTTTAATTATATGATTATGCTATTTTTAATATGCTTCAATAAACTCTTGATTTTTTATGGCGTATAACTTCCCTTTTTCTTTATTTGATATATCTTCTTCACTATCACTGCAACATCCCCTACTCTAATGCGCTACCTCCGTACCAATAAAGCTATAAAGTATTAACGACTATTAATTTTTTTCCCCAAAAAAAATTGGATGTCTCTTACACTGTGAAGTCCACTACTAATTAGCTAAAAAAAGAAAAATTCCTTTGGCGTAGTCTCTGATCACCAGCAATACTGAGCAGCAGGCAAGCATTTTATACATGTGCTGCTCAGCAGTCTGCTAGCATTCTGCCACATAAAGGGGCTGTGATATCATTATAGTAACCCCTAATTGTTCTTTTTGAAATTTAGAAGGGCTCCTACTACCCAGGACCCTTCATAGTCTATTCCTTTTATATACTTTCATCTCCACTGAGGAGTCACTCATAACAAGGTGATGAAATGCATATGAAGGGTTTGTACAAGGACATTTTTAGAGGGATAGGTCCCACTTGGGCGCTGTCCTTGTCAGGACAGGGAGATATTGCATTGGGCATGACAGTGAGTGTAGTTTTATCTGACTGATTTTATTTCGCTTTTCTCCAAACTGCTTGATGTTTTTGCCGATTGAAAACTTCTCAGGGTAAGATCCAACCATTGTTTAATTGAGCACTGGTTCATTTTTTATCACTTTAATGTCTGTATATGTCATTGCAAGGTATTGGCTACCCATAGTTTAATCTTGAATATTAAAAGCTATATTTTATCTATATCTGATCCTGCTTACTCCTACTTACATTGATTGGATTCTTGCACCCCTAGTTGCTTTTTCTTATCTGTGATCATAGATCAGTCACACAGGCAAGTGACACTGCACAGATCATAGGAGGATCGCACTGACCACAAATGAATTTCTCTCTCTCAGGGTAATGCAGGAGGTATGCAATCACTCTGCACGCCAACTCTGAGGTAAAGATGGCTTACAGAGTGGTGAACTTCCTTTAGAAACTGGGCCCCAGGTGTTATGGACTGGTAATTTAGGAGCGACATGCGACTAGCTCTGGGCAGGTGGTAACTATACAGACCGCAGTTCCTGATCTTAACACAACACTAGCAGTAGCCGTGGAATGTTCCTGTCACTCCCTGGACATCTCGTCACAGCCGAAGAACTAGCTACCCCTAAAGGTAGAAACAGGAAAGCTATCTTGCCTCAGAGAAAATCCCCAAAGGATAGGACAGCCCCCCACAAATATTGGCTGTGAGAGGAGAAGGAAATGACATACGTAGTATGAAACAAGATTTAGCAAAGGAGGCCAATTCTAGCTAGATAGACAGTAAGGAAAGAAACACTGTGCGGTCAGTAATAAAAACTAGAAAAAGTCCACCGCAGAGATATGCAAAAATCTCCACACCTGACTAAAGGTGTGGAGGGCAAAATCTGCAGCCAGAGCTTCCAGCTTAGCTAAAAAGATCCATACTGATAAGCTGGACAAATGAACAAAACATAAATGTGCTGAACAATAGGTCCACAACAAGAGGACTGCAAAAGGACAAGCAAGGACTTATCTTTGCTGAACGGGTAAGAGTGTCAGGGAAATCCAAGAGCCGTGCCTCCAGGCAGGAACAATTGACAACTGGCATTGATTGAGAGATAAAGCCAGACTAAAATAGCCGAGCAGAAAGAAGATCAGTGGAAGCAGCTGCTGAGACTAAATCCAAGAAGCAGCTATACCACTCAAAACCACAGGAGGGAGCCCAAGAGCAGAATTCACAAAAGTGCTACTTACAACCAGCGGAGGGAGCCCAAGAGCGGAATTCACAACAGTACCCCCCCTTGAGGAGGGGTCACCGAACCCTCACCAGAGCCCCCAGGCCGATCAGGACGAGCCAAGTGAAAAGCACGAACCAAATCGGCGGTATGGACATCGGAGGCAACCACCCAAGAATTATCCTCCTGGCCATAACCCTTCCACTTGACAAGATACTGAAGCCTCCGCCTCGAAAAACGAGAATCCAAAATTTTTTCAACCACATATTCCAACTCCCCCTCAACCAACACCGGGGCAGGAGGATCAACAGAGGGAACCACAGGTACCACATATCTCCGCAACAACGATCTATGGAAAACATTGTGGATGGCAAAAGAGGTTGGAAGGGCCAAACGAAAAGACACTGGATTGATAATCTCAGAAATCTTATAAGGACCAATAAACTGAGGCTTGAACTTAGGGGAAGAAACCTTCATAGGAACATGACGAGAAGATAACCAGACTAAATCCCCCACACGAAGCCGAGGACCAACACACCGACGGTGGTTAGCAAAACGCTGAGCCTTTTCCTGAGACAACGTCAAATTGTCTACCACATGAGTCCAAATCTGCTGTAACCTGTCCATCACGGAATCAACACCAGGACAATCAGAAGGCTCAACCTACCCTGAAGAAAAACGAGGATGGAAACCAAAATTACAAAAAAAAGGCGAAACCAAAGTATCCGAACTGGCCCGATTATTAAGGGCAAACTCGGCCAACAGCAAGAAAGCCACCCAATCATCCTGATCAGCAGATACAAAGCATCTCAAATAGGTTTCCAAGGTTTGATTAGTTCGCTCAGTTTGGCCATTTGTCTGAGGATGGAACGTCGAAGAAAAAGACAAATTAATGCCCATCCTAGCACAAAAGGACCGCCAAAACCTGGAAACAAACTGGGAACCTCTGTCAGACACAATATTCTCCGGGAATGCCATGCAAACGAACCACATGCTGAAAAAACAATGGAACCAAATCAGAGGAGGAAGGCAATTTAGGCAAAGGTACCAAATGGACCATTTTAGAGAACTGGTCACAAACCACCCAGATAACAGACATCCTCTGAGACACAGGAAGATCCGAAATAAAATCCATGGAAATATGCGTCCAGGGCCTCTCAGGGACAGGCAAAGGCAAAAGCAACCCACTAGCGCGGGAACAGCAAGGTTTAGCTCGGGCACAGGTCCCACAGGACTGCACAAAAGATCGCACATCCCGCGACAAGGAAGGCCACCAAAAGGACCTAGCAACCAAATCCCTGGTACCAAAAATCCCAGGATGACCGGCCAACACAGAACAATGGACCTCAGAAATTACCTTACTTGTCCATCTATCAGGAACAAACAGCTTCCCCACAGGACAGCGGTCTGGTTTATCAGCCTGAAATTCCTGAAGCACCCGCCGTAAATCAGGGGAGATAGCAGAAAGAATCACCCCTTCCCTAAGAATGCCAACCGGCTCAAGAACTCCAGGAGAATCAGGCAAAAAACTCCTAGAGAGGGCATCTGCCTTAACATTCTTAGATCCCGGAAGATATGAGACCACAAAATCAAAACGGGAGAAAAACAGGGACCATCGAGCCTGTCTAGGGTTCAGCCGCTTGGCCGACTCGAGGTAAATCAGATTCTTATGATCGGTCAAGACCACAACGCGCTGCTTGGCTCCCTCCAGCCAATGTCGCCACTCCTCAAATGCCCACTTCATCGCCAACAACTCCCGATTGCCGACATCATAATTGCGTTCCACAGGCGAAAACTTTCAGGAAAAGAAGGCACATGGTTTCATCAAGGAACCATCAGAGTTCCTCTGTGACAAAACGGCCCCTGCCCCAATCTCAGAAGCGTCCACCTCAACCTGAAAAGGAAGAGACACATCAGGCTGACGCAAGACCGGGGCAGCAGTAAATCTGCGCTTAAGCTCCTGAAAGGCCTCCAGAGCCTCAGAGGGCCAATTTGCCACATCAGCGCCCTTCTTCGTCAAATCGGTCAGGGGCTTAACCACACTAGAGAAGTTGGCAATGAAACGGCGATAAAAATTAGCAAAGCTCAAAAATTTCTGAAGGCTCTTCACAGATGTGGGTTGAACCCAGTCATGAATGGCTTGGACCTTAACAGGATCCATTTCTATAGACGAAGGAGAAAAAATAAACCCCAAAAAAGAGACCTTCTGGACCCCAAATAGGCACTTAGACCCCTTCAGAAATAGAGCATTATCACGAAGGATCTGGAATACCATCCTGACCTGCTTCACGTGAGACTCTCAATCATTGGAAAAAATCAAAATATCATCCAAATACACAATCAAGAATTTATCAAGATAATTGCGAAAAATATCATGCATGAAGGACTGAAATACAGAAGGAGCATTAGAAAGCCCGAAAGGCATCACAAGGTATTCAAAGTGGCCTTCGGGCGTATTAAATGCAGTTTTCCATTCGTCACCCTGTTTAATACGAACAAGATTATACGCCCCTCGAAGGTCAATCTTGGTAAACCAACTAGCCCCCTTAATCCGAGCAAACAAATCAGAGAGCAAAGGTAAAGGGTATTGGAATTTGACCGTGATCTTATTAAGAAGGCGATAATCAATACAGGGTCTCAAGGAGCAATCCTTTTTGGCAACAAAAAAGAATCCTGCTCCCAATGGTGATGAAGACGGCCGAATATGCCCCTTCTCTAAAGACTCTTTAACATAGCTCCGCATAGCGGCATGCTCTGGCACAGACAGATTGAAGAGTCGGCCCTTAGGGAACTTACAGCCAGGAACCAAGTCGATAGCACAATCACAGTCCCTATGAGGAGGAAGAGAACTGGACTTGGGCTCATCGAATACATCCTGGAAATCTGACAAAAATTCAGGAACATCAGAAGAGGGGAAAAGGAAATTGACATCAAAGGAACGTCATTATGTACCCCTTGAAAACCCCAACTAGTCACAGACATCGATTTCCAATCCAACACTGGATTGTGTACTTGTAAGCATGGAAAACCCAGTACAACAACATCATGTAAATTATGCAACACCAGAAAACGACAATCTTCCTGATGTGCTGGAGCCATGCACATAGTCAGCTGAGTCCAATACTGAGGTTTATTCTTGGCCAACGGTGTAGCATCAATACCCCTCAAAGGAATAGGGCTCTGCAAAGGCTGCAAAGAAAAACCACAGCGCCTGGCGAAATCTAAGTCCATTAAGTTCAGGGCAGCGCCTGAAACCACAAATGCTATGACAGAGAAAGATGACAGTGAGCAAATCAGGGTCACAGACAGGAGAAAATTAGGCTGTACAGTACTGATGGTAACCGATCTAGCGACCCTCTTAATACGCTTAGGGCAATCAGAAATAGTATGAGCAGAATCACCACAGTAAAAACACAGCCCATTCTGACGTCTGTATCCCCTCTGTTCCGCTCTAGTCAGAATCCTATCACATTGCATAGGCTCAGGACTCTGTTCAGAGGATGCTGCCATATGGTGCACCACTTTGCGCTCGCGCAGGCGCCGATCAATCTGAATGGCTAGGGACATAGATTCGCTCAAACCAACAGGCGTGGGGAACCCCACCATAACATCTTTAAGGGCTTCTGAAAGACCCTTTCTGAAAATTGCTGCCAGAGCATCCTCATTCCATTTAGTGAGCACAGACCATTTTCTAAATTTCTGGCAATACAATTCTGCCGCTTCCTGACCCTGACACAGGGCCAAAAGTGTTTTCTCAGCATGCTCTACAGAGTTAGGTTCGTCATACAATAATCCGAGCGATTGAAAAAATGCATATACATTAAGCAATGCCGGATCCCCTGACTCAAGGGAGAATGCCCAGTCCTGAGGGTCACCACGCAGCAGAGAAATAACTATTTTAACTTGCTGAGTGGGGTCACCAGAGGAACGGGGTTTCAGAGCAAAAAACAATTTGCAGTTATTTTTAAAGTTCAAAAACTTAGATCTATCCCCGTAAAACAAATCTGGAGTAGGAATTCTAGGCTCTAAGGCTGGAGTCTGAACAACATTATCTTGGATACTCTGAACTCTTGCAGCAAGCTGATCCACACGAGAAAACAAACCCTGAACATCCATGTCCGCGCCCAAATCCACCCAGAGATTAAGAGGAAGGAAAAAAGACAAAACAGACTAAGGAAAAAAAAATGGCTCAGAACTCTTTTTCTTTTCCTTCTTTTGAGATGCATTCAACTCATTTTGGGCCAGTTGTACTGTTATGGACTGGTAATTTAGGAGCGACATGCGACTAGCTCTGGGCAGGTGGTAACTATACAGACCGCAGTTCCTGATCTTAACACAACACTAGCAGTAGCCGTGGAATGTTCCTGTCACTCCCTGGACATCTCGTCACAGCCGGAGAACTAGCTACCCCTAAAGGTAGAAACAGGAAAGCTATCTTGCCTCAGAGAAAATCCCCAAAGGATAGGACAGCCCCCCACAAATATTGGCTGTGAGAGGAGAAGGAAATGACATACGTAGTATGAAACAAGATTTAGCAAAGGAGGCCAATTCTAGCTAGATAGACAGTAAGGAAAGAAACACTGTGCGGTCAGTAATAAAAACTAGAAAAAGTCCACCGCAGAGATATGCAAAAATCTCCACACCTGACTAAAGGTGTGGAGGGCAATATCTGCAGCCCAGAGCTTCCAGCTTAGCTAAAAAGATCCATACTGATAAGCTGGACAAATGAACAAAACATAAATGTGCTGAACAATAGGTCCACAACAAGAGGACTGCAAAAGGACAAGCAAGGACTTATCTTTGCTGAACGGGTAAGAGTGTCAGGGAAATCCAAGAGCCGTGCCTCCAGGCAGGAACAATTGACAACTGGCATTGATTGAGAGATAAAGCCAGACTAAAATAGCCGAGCAGAAAGAAGATCAGTGGAAGCAGCTGCTGAGACTAAATCCAAGAAGCAGCTATACCACTCAAAACCACAGGAGGGAGCCCAAGAGCAGAATTCACAAAAGTGCTACTTACAACCACCGGAGGGAGCCCAAGAGCGGAATTCACAACACCCAGGGCAGTATTCCAGCATGATAATGACCCAAAACACACCTTCAAGACGACCACTGCCTCGCTAAAGAAACTGAGGGTAAAGGTGCTGGACTGGCCAAGCATGTCTCTAGACCTAAAACCTATTTAGCATCTGTGGGACATCCTCAAACAGAAATCACATGGTCTCTAACATCCACCCGCTCCATCATTTTGTCATGGAGGGGTGGAAAAGGATTCCAGTGGCAATCTGTGAAGCGCTAGTGAACTCCATGCCCATGAGAGTTAAGGCAGTGGTGCTTGAAAATAATGCTTGCCAGACAAAATATTGACATTTTGGTCACAATTTGTCCATTTTAACTTAGGGATATACACTCACTTTTGTTTAGATACTAACAGCCGTGTGTTGAGTTATTTAGAGGGCACACCAAATTTACGCTGTTATACAAGCAGTACACTGACTATTTTAAATTATATCAAAGTTTCATATCGTTAGCATTGTCCCATGAAAAGCTATAATTAAATATTTACAACAATGTGAGGGGTATACTCACTTTTGTGATATACTGTATATGTATATTGATATCAGAGATAATCAAATCACATTCTCTTTGACTCCAATTGTTCAATCCTTGTCATAAAGGACATAACAAAAAAATGCTAGGTAAAAATGTACACATAATAGGAATAGGAATTGCATTTACAGTTGTCAAATTGAAATAATATAAAGGTGTGAAAACAGACATTCATAGTTAAATGTTTACATTTTTTTTTAGTTTTTTCTATTTAATAAACTTCAATCCCCTTCTCAAAAATGACGTAATAAGAAATGCTAGCTAAACAAAAAAGCCATAACCTATAACAAGGTGCTGATTTAATGTAGTATGTGCAGAGGTCAAATTTGACTAGTAAAATAAATGTGTAAACAAAAACAAATGTTTGTGACATGTACACATTTTGATGTAGACAAGTGCAGTTAAATGTCTAGATTTTGGGGAATTTACTTTTTTATTTTTATAAAAATAATTATTCCCCCTTTTCCAAAATTGGTTGCACATGAAATACAAAAACTCAGTACAAAAATTTGTTACAAGAAAGTATGTAAGGGAGTGACAGGGCCGTAGTTGTGGCCATACACTCCGGTGTATCGTTGCCCTGGTCTCCGTTTACATGAAAACAGCATTCTCTCACCAGCATACCTGTGTCTTCTCCCGCTGCGCCATCAGGGATATCACTGTGCTGCTGAGGCCTTTCTGCAACTGGCTTCACAAGAATTGAGACACAGTCCGGTTCAAATGCAACATGTGAAACTTTACTTGTACAACTTGGCAGCACATTGTTGTCAGTAACAACATCAACAGCAAGTTCCATGCAGTTCTCGTTCTGCTCTTTCCCTGCACTCAGTTCCTCGTCCACCAGTACATTACGGGGTAATAGCGCCTTAGGCGGTACTGCAGCGTTCTTCCTGTTCAGAGTCACTGTACTCTGTAGAGTAGAGAACATCCTAACAGGCCAAGTTACATGTTAACATAGGAACCCTTCTTTGATATCACCTTCACAATTCTTGCATCCACTGAACGTGTGAGTTTTTGGAGAGTTTCTGCTTGTATGTCTTTGCATGAAGTCAGAATAGCCTCCCAGAGCTGCTGTTTTGATGTGAACTGCCTCCCACCCTCATAGATCTTTTGCTTGATGATACTCCTAATGTTCTCTATAGGGTTAAGGTCAGGGGAAGATGGTGGCCACACCATGAGTTTATCTCCTTTTATGTCCATTGCAGCCAATGACACAGAGGTATTCTTTGCAGCATGAGATGGTGCATTGTCATGCATGAAGATGATTTTGCTCTTGAAGGCACATTTCTGCTTTTTAGACCATGGAAGAAAGTTGTCAGTCAGAAACTCTATTTACTTTGCAGTGGACATTTTTACACCTTCAGGAACTTTAAAGGGCCCTAGCAGCTGTTTCTCCATGATTCCGGCCCAAAACATGACTCCTCCACCTCATTGCTGATGTCGCAGCCTTTTTGGGACATGGTGGCCATCCACCAACCATCCACTACTCCATCCATCTGGACCATCCAGGGTTGCTCGACACTCATCTGTAGTGTTGAGCATTCCGATACCGCAAGTATCGGCCGATATTTGCGGTATCGGAATTCCGATACCGAGATCCGATACTTTTGTGATA
The DNA here is from genome assembly GCF_051348905.1 of Ranitomeya variabilis. Taxonomy (NCBI): domain Eukaryota; kingdom Metazoa; phylum Chordata; class Amphibia; order Anura; family Dendrobatidae; genus Ranitomeya; species Ranitomeya variabilis. The sequence goes on along the minus strand of NC_135233.1, from coordinate 774,856,093 downwards.
TCGAGAATCGGTATCGGGATCGATATTAATGTGTAAAATAAAGAATAAAAATAAAAAATATTGATATGCTCACCTCTCCGACGCAGCCTGGACCTTACCGATGTAACCGGCAGCTTCCGTTCCTAAGAATGAGCTCTTGAAAGACCTTAGATGACGTCGCGGCTTGTGATTGGTCGCGTGGCGGTGACGTGACCGCTCACGCGACCAATCACAAGCCGCGACGTCATCTAAGGTCTTTCAAGCACTCATTCTTAGGAACGGAAGCTGCCGGTTACATCGGTAAGGTCCAGGCTGCGTCGGAGAGGTGAGTATATCAATATTTTTTATTTTTATTCTTTATTTTACACATTAATATCGATCCCAGGGCCTGAAGGAGAGTTTCCTCTCCTTCAGACCCTGGGAACCATACAGGATACCTTCCGATACTTGGTGTCCCATTGACTTGTATTGGTATCGGGTATCGGTATCGGCGATATCCGATACTTTTCGGGTATCGGCCGATACTATCCGATACCGATACTTTCAAGTATCGGACTGTATCGCTCAACACTACTCATCAGTAAACAAGACTGTTTGAAAATTAGTCTTCATGTATGTCTAGGCCCACTGCAACCGTTTCTGCTTGTGAACACTGTTTAGGGGTGGCCAAATAGTAGGTTTATGCACCACAGCAAGCCTTTGAAGGATCCTACACCTTGATGTTCGAGGGACTCCAGAGGAACCAGCAGCTTCAAATAACTGTTTGCTGTTTTATAATGGTATTTTGGCAGCTGCTCTCTTAATCCAATGAAATTGTCTAGCAGAAACCTTCCTCATTATGCCTTTATCTGCATGAACTCTGGCTGTGCTCTGTTTCAGTCACAAATCTCTTCACAGTATGATGATCACTCTTAAGTTTTCGTAAAATACCAAATTTTTTCATACCTTGCCAAGACATTGCACTATTTAACGCTTTTCAGTAGCAGAGAGATCTTTTTTTTTCCCATGTTGCTTGAAACCTGTGGCTTGCTTAATAATGTGGAACATAATTTTTAAGTAGTTTTCCTTGAATTAGAATCACCTGGAAAACTAATTATCACATGTGTTTAAGATTGATTTCAGTGAACCATTGAGCCCTGAGACACAATACCATCCATGAGTTTATTTGAAAAACAAAACAATTAAATCTTTATAACACTTAAATCCAATTTGCATAATAATTTGGAACACAGTGTACATTACTGTCTGAAGTATTAGTCCAATGCTTTAGGTCTTTCTCATCCTTTCTCTTTTGCTGATTTGTGAGCTCAGACTTCCTATCACTATCCTAAATGACTATAAAATGATTGCTGCACTCCCTGCCTTGGCTTTCATACAGGTTATAAAAGTCCCTCCTAATTGGATGTGATAGCTGCAAGGCATTGAAGTAAAACCTGCGAGTTCTTCCTTAAGGTCAAGTCAGCCTTCTGTGGCTGATGCAATCTTTTCCTATGTGTAAAACATTGGTGGGAATTTTTCTGCCTGAGATCTTTGTGCAAATATTCCAGTATATTACGGTATCAAAATATTACGTATAGACAGTAGTTGGTTGTAAAATAGAAAAATTGAAAAAAATACATAAATCTTAAAAGGTGAAAGACTCACAAACAGCATCAGTTATCACCACTGTAGTAGGACAGAAATCAATAATAAGCACAGCTCATCAAGAAATCATTGAGCAGTCTGCCGTCGTAGGGAAAATTAAATAAGGGAATTGCTTGTCGTTGTCTGCTCGATGATAAGCGAAGTGAAAGCAAGTGAGATTTTTTTAATTCATTTTACATCTTTTTCATGGTAATCTCTGAAATTATTATGTGGAACAGTTCATAAGAAACACTGTAATTATATTCAATTAACTCAGATGAAATAATACTGTCTGGAAGAATTTAACACTTTTGCTATGACGTCTGCTATATTTTTCACCTCAGCTGAATGGCGATGTCTCCTCTACAATACTTGTAGTATTCATTTTTTATGGATGGGTTAAAAGTAGAAACTGAACTTCAAACGAATATACAAAATTGTGCTATTCTTTACATCAGTTTATACTGTAGAATCCAAAGAATATAGTTTCTTATAGTGGACTCGTAAGAAAAAAAGCAAGGCAATTATTCGTATTTGTGCTTTACTTTTTTTCTCCACTTCTTCCAAGAATTACATTTTTTTATTTTTCCAATAAAGGAGGAATTAATTATTTGAGGGCCAAGTTATAGTATTGAATAATTCCATTTACTTTATTATGCAATGTACTAGATGGTGGCCTGATTCTAACGCATCGGGTATTCTAGAATATGTATGTAGTTTATTTATGAAGATTTAAGAATAATGCAATGAATACACAGGATTTTCCGAGTAAAATATATACATTATCAGTGAAGCGGTGTTTAAATCCCGTGCCAATATCACTAATTGGTCACAGCCGGCCGGGCGCGACCAATCAGCAAAGCGTGGTTCAAATCCCGCGCCAATTCACGGCTGGACTGCACCTGTCGCTGATTGGTCACTGCCGGCCGGGCGCGACCAATCAGTGAAGCGGTGTTTAAATCCTGCGCCAATATCGCTGATTGGTCACGTCCAGCCGGGCGTGACCAATCAGCGCAGCGGGGTTTAAATCCCGCGCCAATATCGCTGATTGGTCGCGTCCGGCCCGGCGCGACCAATCAGCGCAGTGGGGTTTAAATCCCGAGTCAATATCGCTGATTGGTCGTGGCCGGCCGGGAGAAACCAATCAGTGAAGCGGTGTTTAAATCCCGCAACAATATCGCTGATTGGTCGCGGTCGGCTGGGCGCAACCAATCAGCGAAGCGTGGTTCAAATCCCGGGCCAATTCGCGGCCGGACTGCGCCGGTCGCTGGGCCGCTACCAATCAATCAGCAAAGCGTGGTTCAAATCCTGTGCCCATTCGTGGCCGGACTGCACCAATATAGCTGATTGGTCGCGGCCTGCCAGGTGTGACCAATCAGCGAAGCGTTGTTCAAATCCCATGCCAATTCGCGGCCGGTCTGCACTGTCGCCGATTATATAGTAGATACCAGATGCGTTAGAATCAGGCCACCATCTAGTATTCATATAAACATTGGTGCTTATATTTATGTTTTAACCCATTGGACACACTGCCATTGTTTTTCTCCTGTCTTTATATTAAGAGTCAAAACTTTATTAGTCATCTATCACTGTATGACAGCTTGTTTTCTGCAGGATGACTTATAGTTTTCAAAGACACCATTTATTTTACCATATGATAAACTTAAAAACGGGGAAAAATTTTATTCTCTCCCTTACACACTGTCCTCCATGTTGTTCTCTCCCTCACAGACTGTCCTCCATGGTATTCTCTCCCTCACAGACTGTCCTAAATGTTATTCTCTCTCTCACAGACTGTTCTCCATGTTATTCTCTCCCTCACAGACTGTCCTCCATGTTATTCTCTCCCTCACAGACTGTCCTCAATGTTATTCTCTCCCTCACAGACTGTCCTCCATGTTATTCTCTCCCTTACAGGCTGTCCTCCATGTTGTTTTCTCCATCACAGACTGTCCTCCATGTTATTCTCTCCCTCACAGACTGTCCTCCATGTTATTCTCTCCCTCGCAGACTGTCCTCCATGTTATTCTCTCCCTCACACACTGTCCTCCATGTTATTCTTGCCCTCACAGACAGACCTCCATGTTATTCTCTCCCTCACAGACTGTCCTCCATGTTATTCTCTCCCTCACAGACTGTCCTCCATATTATTTTCTCCCTCACAGACTGTCCTCCATGTTATTCTCTCCCTCACAGACTGTCCTCCATTGTATTCTCTCCCTCACACACTGTCCTCCATGTTATTCTCTCCCTCACAGACTGACCAACATGTTATTCTCTCCCTCACAGACTGTCCTCCATGTTATTCTCTCCCTCACAGACTGTCCTCCATGTTATTCTCTCCCTCACAGACTGTCCTCCATGTTATTCTCTCCCTCATACTGTCCTCCATGTTATTCTCTCCCTCACAGACTGTCCTCCATGTTATTCTCTCCCTCACAGACTGTCCTCCATGTTATTCTCTCCCTCACAGACTGTCCTTCATGTTATTCTCGCCCTCACAGACAGTCCTCCATGTTATTCTCTTCCTCACACACTGTCATCCATGTTATTCTCTCCTCACAGACTGTCCTTCATGTTATTCTCTCCCTCACAAACTGTTCTCCATGTTATTTTCTCCCTCACAGACTGTCCTTCATGTTATTCTCGCCCTCACAGACTGTCCTCAATGTTATTCTTTCCCTTACAGACTGTCCTCTATGTTATTCTCTCCCTCACACACTGTCCTCCATGTTATTCTCTCCCTCATATACTGTCCTTCATGTTATTCTCTCCCTCACAGTCTGTCTTCCAGGTTATTCTCTCCCTCACAGACTGTCCTCCATGTTATTTTCTCCCTCACAGACTGTCCTCCATGATATTTTCTCCCTCACAGACTGTCCTCCATGTTATTCTCTCCCTCACAGACTGTCCTCCATGTTATTCTCTCCCTCACAGACTGTCCTTTATGTTATTCTCTCCCTCACAGACTGTCCTCCATGTTATTCTCTCCCTCACAGACTGTCCTCCATGTTATTCTCTCCCTCACAGACTGTCCTTCATGTTACTCTCTCCCTCACAGACTGTTCTCCATGTTATTTGCTCCCTCACAGACTGTCCTCCATGTTATTCTCTCCCTCACAGACTGTCCTCCATGTTATTGTCTCCCTCACAGACTGTCCTCCATGTTATTCTCTCCCTCACAGACTGTTCTCCATGTTATCCTCTCCCTCACAGACTGTCCTCCATGTTATTGTCTCCCTCACAGACTGTCCTCCATGTTATTCTCTCCCTCACAGACTGTCCTCCATGTTATTCTCTCCCTCACAGACTGTCCTCCATGTTATTGTCTCCCTCACAGACTGTCCTCCATGTTATTCTCTCCCTCACAGACTGTCCTTCATGTTATTCTCGCCCTCACAGACAGTCCTCCATGTTATTCTCTTCCTCACACACTGTCATCCATGTTATTCTCTCCTCACAGACTGTCCTTCATGTTATTCTCTCCCTCACAAACTGTTCTCCATGTTATTTTCTCCCTCACAGACTGTCCTTCATGTTATTCTCGCCCTCACAGACTGTCCTCAATGTTATTCTTTCCCTTACAGACTGTCCTCTATGTTATTCTCTCCCTCACACACTGTCCTCCATGTTATTCTCTCCCTCATATACTGTCCTTCATGTTATTCTCTCCCTCACAGTCTGTCTTCCATGTTATTCTCTCCCTCACAGACTGTCCTCCATGTTATTTTCTCCCTCACAGACTGTCCTCCATGATATTTTCTCCCTCACAGACTGTCCTCCATGTTATTCTCTCCCTCACAGACTGTCCTCCATGTTATTCTCTCCCTCACAGACTGTCCTTTATGTTATTCTCTCCCTCACAGACTGTCCTCCATGTTATTCTCTCCCTCACAGACTGTCCTCCATGTTATTCTCTCCCTCACAGACTGTCCTTCATGTTACTCTCTCCCTCACAGACTGTTCTCCATGTTATTTGCTCCCTCACAGACTGTCCTCCATGTTATTCTCTCCCTCACAGACTGTCCTCCATGTTATTGTCTCCCTCACAGACTGTCCTCCATGTTATTCTCTCCCTCACAGACTGTTCTCCATGTTATCCTCTCCCTCACAGACTGTCCTCCATGTTATTGTCTCCCTCACAGACTGTCCTCCATGTTATTCTCTCCCTCACAGACTGTCCTCCATGTTATTCTCTCCCTCACAGACTGTCCTCCATGTTATTGTCTCCCTCACAGACTGTCCTCCATGTTATTCTCTTTCTCACAGGATGTCCTTCATGTTATTCTCGCCCTCACAGACTGTCCTCCATGTTATTCTCTCCCTCACAGACTGTTCTCCATGTTATCCTCTCCCTCACACACTGTCCTCCATGTTATTCTCTCCCTCACAGACTGTCCATGTTATTCTCGCCCTCACAGACTGTCCATGTTATTCTCGCCCTCACAGACTGACCTCCATGTTATTCTGTCTCTCACAGACTGTCCATGTTATTCTCTCCCTCACAGACTGTTGTCCAGAGCAGAAAGTGAGAGGCATAGGGATTTCAGTGCTCTTGGAGGTGATCAGAAGATGTACTGTGGATGGTGAAGAGCAGAAGGGCCAGAAAGGTGAGAAGTAAGTTGAGTATAAGTATTATTTTATTTTTTTTAAACCTTTTGATGACCTTTTACGGTTGCACCTGAAGTGCATTGCATAGCTTAGACCCATCGGGTCCGTGCTTGGCAATACATGCTGCTTGCCATTTAGGAGCCAGCAGCTGATGTCGGTGTGCATGTGAGTGGGGGCACAAGGCAGTGACGTCATGCACTACCATCCTGTCGCACGCTTAAGGCCTCTTTCAGACTTCAGTCTTTTTGTTTCCGTCAAAAATCTGTTGTTTTGTGAAAAAAATGGATCCAGTAAATGTTGCTGCTGGATCCGTTTTTTACTCATAGACTTGTATTAGCGATGGATTGTGACGGATAGATACGTTGTCTTTGTTGTCGGCCGGAGACAACGGACATAGAAATGTTTTTGTGTACGTCAAAAAGTCGGATAGCGATGGATCCAGCGCCGTCTGTCGTTGGCTATAATGGAAGCCTATGGGCGCAGGATCCATCGCTGTCCGTCAAAAGACAGAATCCAGCGACGGATTGAATTTTTGGAAACTGAGCATGCCTGGAAGAATTTCTACTCCTTTAATTTAACCAATTTTTCCATTCCGGGGAAGAAAAAAAATTCTCTCTTTCTCTCTCTCTCTTTCTTGAATTCTGTTCCTTTAAATTCCGGCAGCAGCTACTTCAACGGATCCATTAAAAAAAAACGGATCCAGTGCATCAGTTTTTACAATCTGCACAGGATCCATTTTTTCAACACTTTGACGGATTGCGACTGATTCTAAAAAACAGATGTGTAAAAGAGGCCTGAGACAGCTGCTGGCTTCACAAGAGGAGGGAAAGTAAGTATTTATTTATTATTTTTTAAATCAGTGACCATACTAATACATGTATGACTATAGGCTGTGCATTGTATTTGATGGATGATATGGGCTGTTCATTATATTATGTGTATGACTATGGGATGTGCATTATACTACATGGATGACTATGGGCTGTGCATTATGCTTTATGGAAGAATATGGGATGTGCATTATACTACATGGATGACTATAGGCTGTGCATTATGTTACATGGATGACTATGGGATGTGCACTATACTTAATGGATGACTATGGGCTGTGCATTATGCTTTATGGAAGAATATGGGATGTGCATTATACTACATGGATGACTATAGGCTGTGCATTACACTCTATAGATGACTATGGGCTGTGCATTATACTACACCATGTTCCAAATTATTATGCAAATGGCATTTTTCTCGGATTTTCAAGATGGTTGGTGCAAATGACAGTCAGTCTAATAAAAGTCATCACCCGTTAGAGTATACATCGAAGTTTATTGAAGAAACCTCCCAATGATAACAGTATAATCTCCAAAATGAATAAAAACTCAAAATGCACTGTTCCAAATTAGTAGGCACAGTAGAATTTCTAAACCTTTGATATCTTTTAAAGAACTGAAAATACTCATTTGTGGAATTTGCAGCATTAGGAGGTCCCATTCACTGAACAAAAAAGCAGAGGCCTATAATTGACATCATAGGTAGACCACAACTATGAGAGTCAAAATGAGAAAACAAATCCAGAAAATCTCCTTGTGTGATTTGGCAAGATTTCTTTTGCAAATTATTGTGGAAAATAAGTATTTGGTCATTAACAAAAGTTCATCTCAATATTTTGTTATACATCCTTTGTTGGCAATGACAAAGGTCAAACGTTTTCCGTTCTTCACAAGGTTTGCACACACTGTTGGTGGTGTATTGGCCCATTCCTCCATGCAAATCTCCTCTAGATCAGTGATGTTTTGGGCCTGTCGCTGGGCAACACGGACTTTCAACTCTCTCCAAAGGTTTTCTAAGGGGTTGAGATCTGGAAACTGACTTGGCCACTCCAGGACTTTCATATGCTTCTTATGAAGCCACATTCTTTGTTGCCCTGGCAGTGTGCTTGGGATCATTATCATGCTGAAAAACCCAGCCAGGTTTCATCTTCAATACCCTTGCTGATGGAAGGAGGTTTGCTCTCAAAATCTCATGATACATAACCCTATTCATTCTTTCATGTACACGGATCAGTCGTCCTAGTCCCTTTGCAGAGAAGCAGCCCCAAAGCATGATGTTGCCACCCCCATGCTTCACAGTAAGTATGGTGTTCTTTGGATGCAACTCAGCACTTTGTCTCCTCCAAACACGACGAGTTTTTCTTCTACTAAACAGTTGTACTTTGGTTTCATCAGACCATATGACATTCTCCCAATACTCTTCTGGATAATCCAAATGCTCTCTAGCAAACTTTAGGTGGGCCTGGACATGTACTGGCTTAAACAGGGGGACACGTCTGGCACTGCAGGATCTGAGTCCCTGGCAGAGTAGTGTGTTACTGATGGTAGTCTTTGTTATAGTGGTCCCAGCTCCATGCAGGTCATTCACTAGGTTCCCCCCGTGTGGTTCTGGGATTTTTGCTCACGGTTCTTGTGATCATTTTGTCCCCACGGGGTGAGATCTTGCATGGAGCCCCAGATCGAGGGAGAATATCAGTGGTCATGTATGTCTTATATTTTCTTATTATTGCTCCCACAGTTGATTTCATCACACCAAGCTGCTTGCTTATTGCAGATTCAGTCTTCCCAGCCTTGTGCAGGGCTACAATTTTGTTTCTGGTGTCCTTCGACAGCTCTTTGGTCTTCACCATAGTGGAGTTTGGAGTGTGACTGTTTGAGGTTGTGGATAGGTGTCTTTTATACTGATAACAAGCTCAAACAGGTGCCATTACTACAGGTAATGAGTGGAGGACAGAGGAGCCTTTTAAAAAAGAAGTTACAGGTCTGTGAGAGCCAGAAATCTTGCATGTTTTTAGGTGACCAAATACTTAGTTTCCACCATAATTAGCAAAATAAATATTGCCAAATAAGACAAGGTGATTTTCTGGATTTGTTTTCTCATTTTGACTCTCATAGTTGTGGTCTACCTATGATGTCAATTACAGGCCTCTCTCACCTTTTTAAGTTTGAGAACTTGTACAATTGGTGGCTAATTAAATACTTTTTTCCCCACCGTATGTGCATTATACTATTACATGGATGACTATGGGCTGTGCACTATGCTACTACATTATAACTATAGGCTACGGATTATATTTTATAGATGACTATTAGCTGTGCACTATACTACATGAATGTCTATGGGCTGTGTATTTCACTAAATGGATGATTATTAGGTGTATTATACTACTATATGGATGACTATGGGCTGTACATCATACTTTATGGATGACTGGACTGTGTGTTATACTATATGCAGGTCTATAGACTGTGAACTCTAATATATGGATGACTAAGAGCTGTGCAGTATATTATATGGAGGACTATGTGATGCATTATACTATATGGAGAACTATGGGGGTGCATTATACTATCGGGAGGACTATAGGCTGTGCATTATACTATATATGGAGGACTATAGGTGTGCATTATACTGTACAGAGGACTATGAGGGGTGCATTATACTATAGAGAGGAATATGGGGGGTGCATTATGCTATAGGGAAGACTATGGGAAGTGCGTTATACTTCCGCTATAGGGTCCCACAACTTCTGTGTATGCCCCTTGTGAATATAATGATTTGTTTTTTTTTGTACATTAAAGAACATCGGCAATATACCAAGATGGGGCCAGGATGAGGAACATATATACCAGGATGGAGGTAATATATATATATATATATATATATATATATATATATATATATATATATACATATGCCAGGATGAGATATATATACCAGGATGAGGGACATACTGTATATACCAAGATACAGGGCGTATACCCCCAGCTTCTTCTAACCTTGTGCCAAAAAATCAGCAGCCATGGGTTCTTCCTCAGTTCAAAATTTATTTAAGAAATGGCAGTTAACAGGCACAGTGGAGGTCAAGATAAGGTCTGGAAGACCAAGAAAAATTTCAGTGATAGCTGCTCATAGGATTGCTAAAGAGGCAAATCAGAACCTCTGCTTAATTGCAAAAGACCTTCAGAAAAATGTAGCAAACATTGGAGCTGTGGTACATTGTTCTACTGTTCAAATACACTTGCACAAATATGGTCTTCATGGAAAAGTCATCAGAAGAAAACCTCTCATGCATCCTCACCATAAAATTCAGTGTCAGAAGTATGCAAAAGAACATCTAAACAAACTTGATGCATTTTGGAAACAAGTCCTGTGAACCGTTGAGGTTAAAATAAAACTAAAACCTTAATCTTTTAATTAAAATTTCAAACAGGAAAATGGGCAGAGGCAAAAGTTTTGGCACCCTGCATGGTTAGTACCTAATAGCGCCCTCTTTTGAAAGTGTCACAACTTGTAAACATTTTTTGTAGCCAACCGACAGTCTTTCAATTCTTTTGTGAGGGTTCTTCATCTCTTATTCCTTGGAGATTCCTGAGTCATCTTGCATGCACTGCTATTTTGAGGTCTAGCCACAGATGTTCAAAGATGTTCAGATCAAGGAACTGTGAGGACCATTGCAAAACCTTCAGTTTGCGCCTTTTGTGGTAATGTAGTGTGGATTTTGACATGTGTCTAGCATCATTATCCATTTGATAAGCTTCTTATACCTCTCAACTGTAATTTTGGACCTGTCTTCTTTTGCAAACTGCTCCATGTCTCTCATATTTGAAGGATGCCTTCTCTCAAAAGCACCTACACAGGTGTTCAATGTTTAGAACCCGACTCATTGCTGGCCACTTTAGAACTCTCCAGACCTTTTTTTACCCTTTTGTGGGTGGTTTTTGAAGTATGTTTGGGGCCATTGTCCTGCTGGAAGACCCATGACCTAGGATGCAAACCCAGCTTTCTGACACTGCGCTCTACATTGCAACCCAAATTCCTTGGGTAATCTTAAGATTTCATGATGCCTTGCACAGAGTCAAGGCACCCAGTTCCAGAAGCAACAAAACAACCCCAAAGCATCTTTGAACCTGCACCATATTTGACTGTAGGTACTGTGCTCTTTTCTTTGTAGGCCTCATTCCATTTTCAGTAAATCCTAGAATTATGCTCTTTCCAAAAAGCTCTATCTTGGTCTCATTTGTCCACAAGATGCTTTCCTAGAAGGATTTAGGGTTACTTACATACATCTTGGCAAACTGCAGTGTGGATTATTTCTCTGTGTCAGTGGTGGGGTTCTCCTGGGTCTCGTGCAATAATGTTTCATTTATTCAAATGTCAATGAATAGGTCACGCAAACACTGATGCACAGTGAGCCTTGAATTTCTTTGGAACTTGACTAGTTCTCCATCATCCAGACTGTTTTGCAATGTAACCTTTCATCAATTTTTCTCTGCCATCCACATCCAGAGAGATTAGCTATAGTGCCATGGGTTGTAAACTTCTTGCGCACCATGGACAAAGGAACATCAACATGTTATGACTGAGCCCTAACACTCACACACTGATGAACAAAACAGAGGAAATGTAAAACCTGCCCACACCACAGTATACACTAACCTGACCCTAATTTGTCTATGCCTGACCAAGGAGGTTGGCACCCTAAAATTACACAATGGCACCCCACTTAATGTCGTCTGACCCAAAGTGTCCTTTACTGCACCCTCAAATATATACACAAATATATACAGAGTGTAACCAAAATCACCACAACAAAACAGAGTGCACACAGACAGAGGGTGAGACACAGGGCTAAAGATGTGTCACGGGTGTGCCAGGTGCGGCAGTCATTTTATATCCAGCCATAGACGGTCATTGTGCCTGGCTTTGCAAACACCTTCTTGCTTTTCATCTCTGTATGGAGTGATATTCTTCTCCCTTTAAGACCTAGCCGCAACCTTCACCTTCTGCTGCTTATTGACACACCCTTGCTCGATGTTTAAATACCCTGAGTCCCTTCAGCAAGGTGCTGGTGTTAGCCCTATTTACTTCTGTCTGTTGGAAGTGCAAGAAGTTGACTAGTTTCTTCTTGGAGCCTCTTGGAGGATTGCTGGTGTGAGCTCTCTTGTGTCATCTTAAGCTAAGTGTATTCTCTCATTCGCCTTCCTGCTTTGTCTTTAGAGGCAGTGGGGGCTGACTAGCACACACCCCATTCCCTGCCTATCCAGGGCTTACCACTAGGGACAGTTAGGAATTAGGTTCCTGCTCGGCGATAGGCGTGGAACCTATTTAGGGATGTTTAGGGCAGACAGGGTGTTGTCAGATTTGCTTAGAGATCTCCACTCACCCCTTCCCTATTGTTTGGGCTCCCCCTCCCTATTTCCATTGTTGTGCACCTAGCTTCTCCACACTGTCATAAGTGAAAGATGAAAGGAACAGAAAAGAACCCAAAAAGACCGTTGGTATACTTGAAAACCCCCAGACCCTGAATGTAACAAAATAAGAAAAGGGCTAAGAAGGGGAATACACAAACAAACTGCAGTAGAAACAATAATGAAAACCTCAGCCAGATAACCCTTCACTAAGGAGTTGGGACTTCAAACATCCATCTAATTTGGAACCTAGCCAGCAAAGACTGCATGTACCAGGAGAGTATAAATAGCCCCCCAATATGTGATAGGCCAAAACCAAAATGAGAAAGCAAAAATGCCTTCATTGAAGCAATATGGTAAAACAAAGACAAAAGCATTATCAGCAGTTGGAGAGGGACAACACAGGTTGTGGTCAAGCAGAGAGGGAAACAGACCAACAACCAGAGATCACAGGATCAAGTGCTCTATTTGAGCCATGACAGTACCCCCCCTTCTGGACCCTCAGAAACCCCTATTTTCTAATTATGCTGATGGAACTCTATTATTAGGTGATCCACATGTATATCCTCTAAATTAACCCAGGAGTTATCTTCTGGACAGTAACCCTTCCATATGACAAGATACTGCAAACAGCAAATGAGCCTCCTGGATCCTAGAACTCGGTCTATCTCATACTCCCGATTTCCCTTCAGATCCATCTCAATAATGTCTAGGGGACCAGGCGTCCCTTCAAATTTCTTTAAAAGGGAAGAATGGAAGAAGTTCTTGATTTTCCAAAAATGTACAGGGAGATGACGCTTAACCGTCACGGGAATTAAACCAAAATGAAGAAGTGAAAACACCTGCATAGAAGCAACACAGCAAAGCAAAGACTAGGGCATTATCAGCAGTCGGACAGATAAAACACAGGCTGTGGTCAAGCAGAGAGGCATACTGACCCAAAGTCAGAATCACTTGATCGTGTCCCAGAGTCTAGCCATGACACAAGATCTCTGGAGATGGATTTGTAACTTTGAGATTGTTCATATATTTCAGCAATTCTGTTTCTCAAATCCACAGACTGTTCTCTTCTCCTCTTTCTGTTCTCCATGCTTAGTGTGGCACACAGATGTACAAACAATGCAAAGATTGAGTTAAAATAGAAATGGACAGCATATGACTTAAATATGAGTGTCTGAGCAAAGGGTCTGAATACTTATAACCATGTGATATTTCAGTTTTTCTTTTTTAATAAATTTGCAAAAATTACTACATTTCTGTTTTTTCAGTCAAGATGGGGTGCAGAGTGTACATTAATGAGAAAAAAATGAACTTTTTTGAATTTACCAAATGACTGCAATGAAACAAAGAGTGAAAAATTTAAAGGGGTATGAATACTTTCTGTACTCCTATGGGAGTGGAGAGGTGAATATTCATTACCTTACTGAGCGGGGACACGTGATTGCCCAGCTGCAGGAGCTGCTGGCACCGGAATGAGATGCTGCGAGGGCGCACAGGGAAGGTAAGTAGGATTTTTTTAAATGCTTTTCTCATGGGGGCTATACATACATGGATGAGGAGCCATGCATACAAGGATGGGAATAATGTTGTGAATTCTGCTCTTGGGCTCCCTCCGGTGGTTGTTGGTGGTAGTGCAGTTGTCTCTGGGTTGTAATCCAGGGCAGGTTTTTCTGCTGATTGCAGCTCTACTAGGTATTTAGGTGTGCAGGATCCATTAGTCCTTGCCAGTTGTCCATTGTTCTTGGAGGGATTGCATCTCTGTCTGGCTCCTCATGCCCTGCTGTCAATTCAGCTAAGATAAGTGTCTGGTTTTTTGTCTCTGTAGCACACATGCAGTGTGCTTTACAATTCAGTGCAATTCATTGTGTTTTTGTCCAGCTTAAACTTTGTTTGGATTTTTCAGTCATGCTGGATTCTCTGGAGATGCAGATATACATTCTATGTCTTTAGTTAGATGTAGAATATTTGTATTATCTGCTGTGGATATTTTTAGGGTTTTAATACTGACCGCTTATAATTCTGTCCTATCCTTTTCTATTTAGCTAGAAGTGCCTCTTTTGCTAAATCCTGTTTTCTGCCTGCGTGTGTCTTTCCTCTTATACTCACAGTCAATATTTGTGGGGGGCTGCCTATCCTTTGGGGTTCTTGTTATGATCCGGTGACCTTGGATAGAATTCCCATTTCCATCTATAGGGGTATTTAGTCCTCCGGCTGTGTCGAGGTGTCTAGGACGTGTTAGGTACACCCCACGGCTACTTCTAGTTGCAGTGTCAGTTTAGGGTTTGAGGTCAGTACAGGTACCACCTACTCCAGAGAAAGTCTCATGCGGCTCCAAGGTCACCGGATCATAACAGTACAACTGGCCAACAATGAGTTAAATGCATCTCAGAAGAAGGGAAGAAAGGTGTTGAGCCATTTTTTTTCTGTAGCCTGTTTTGTCTTTCCTTCCCTCTTGTGCTAGCATGGATGTTCGGGGATTGGCTTCTCGTGTAGACCAGCTTGCTGCTAGGATACAGGGTATTTCTGATTATATTGTTCAGACTCCGGTTTTAGAGCCTAGGATTCCTACTCCTGATTTGTTTTTTGGGGACAGGTCCACATTTTTGAGTTTTAAAAACAACTGTAAACTGTTTTTTTCTCTGAAACCTCGTTCCTCTGGTGATCCCATTCAGCAGGTTAAAATTGTCATCTCCCTGCTGCGTGGCGATCCTCAGGATTGGGCATTTTCCCTGGAATCTGGGAATCCGGCCTTGCTTAATGTAGATGCCTTTTTTCAGGCTCTAGGATTATTATATGATGAACCAAATTCTGTGGATCAAGCAGAGAAGACCTTGTTGGCCCTGTCTCAGGGTCAAGAAGCAGCAGAATTGTATTGTCAGAAATTTAGAAAATGGTCTGTGCTGACTAAATGGAATGAGGATGCTTTGGCGGCAATTTTCAGAAAGGGTCTTTCTGAATCTGTTAAAGATGTTATGGTGGGGTTTCCCACGCCTGTTGGTCTGAGTGATTCTATGTCTCTGGCCATTCAGATTGATCGGCGCTTGCGGGAGCGCAGAACTGTGCACGCTGTGGCGTTGTCCTCAGAGCAGATGCCTGAGCCTATGCAGTGTGATAGGATTCTGTCTAGAAAGGAACAACAAGGATTCAGACGTCAGAATAGGTTGTGTTTTTATTGTGGCGATGCTTCTCATGTCATTTCAGTCTGCCCTAAGCGTACAAAGAGAATCGCTAGTTCAGTTACCATCAGTACTGTACAACCTAAATTTCTGTTATCTGTGACCTTGATCTGCTCATTGTCATCATTTTCTGTCATGGCGTTTGTGGATTCAGGTGCCGCTTTGAACTTAATGGACTTTGAATTTGCCAGGCGTTGTGGTTTCCCCTTGCAGTCTTTGCAGAACCCTATTCCTTTAAGGGGCATTGATGCTACACCTTTGGCTAAAAATAAACCCCAGTTTTGGACACAGGTGACCATGTACATGGCGCCAGCCCATCAGGAAGATTGTCGTTTTCTGGTGTTGCATAATTTGCATGATGCTATTGTGCTGGGTTTTCCATGGTTGCAGGTACATAATCCGGTGTTGGATTGGAAGTCTATGTCTGTGACTAGTTGGGGTTGTCAGGGGGTTCATAATGACGTTCCTTTGATGTCAATCTCCTCTTCCTCCTCTTCTGAAATTCCAGAGTTTTTGTCTGATTTTCAGGATGTATTCGATGAGCCCAAGTCCAGTTCCCATCCACCGCATAGGGACTGTGATTGTGCTACTGACTTGATTCCAGGCTGTAAGTTTCCTAAGGGCCGACTTTTCAACCTGTCTGTGCCTGAACATACCGCCATGCGGAGTTATGTTGAGGAGTCTTTGGAGAAAGGGCATATTCGGCCATCTTCTTCACCGTTGGGAGCGGGATTTTTTTTTGTTGCTAAGAAGGATGGCTCCTTGAGACCCTGTATTGATTATCGCCTCTTGAATAAGATCACGGTCAAGTTTCAATACCCTTTGCCTTTGCTTTCCGATTTGTTTGCTAGGATTAAGGGGGCTAGTTGGTTTACTAAGATTGACCTTCGGGGACATATAATCTTGTTCGTATTAAGCAGGGTGATGAATGGAAAACTGCGTTTAATACGCCCGAAGGCCATTTTGAATACCTTGTGATGCCATTCGGGCTCTCTAATGCTCCATCTGTTTTTCAGTCCTTCATGCACGGTATCTTCCAGAATTATCTTGATAAATTCATGATTGTATATTTGGATGACATTTTAATTTTTTCCGATGATTGGGAGTCTCATGTGAAACAGGTCAGGATTAGAGTTGAGCGACTTTCATTTTTTTAAGATCGAGTCGGGTTTTGTGAAACCCGATTTTGTCCAGAGTCGAGTCGAGTGCAGTCGGCCGATTATCGCTAAAAGTCGGGGATCGACCGAAACACGAAACCCAATGCAAGTCAATGGGGAAGCATAGTCGGCAGTGAGTGGAGGCCAGGAAAACACCTACAGTGCCCATTTTAATGCCAAAAACATCCATTCTTGTTTCTGAAGCTTGTCAATCTTAATTAACTTTATAATAATAGTTGGGCATAGGGAATTGGGGGTCATTTGGCAAAAGTTGTGGGGGGAGTAGGGCTGGCTCAAGTTTTTCGTGGGCCCAGGAAATGCGGACTACGTCACGGCGGTGTTGCAGGGAAAGGTAAGTATTTCAACGTTGCAAGTGCTGTGATCCTGAGCAAGCAGGGGGGGCCCACTCGTTCGCATTGGCACTGGCACAGGGCCCCTCAAAGTACGGCGGTGTGTTTGCATGGCGGGGGCGCCTCCCACCAGCAGCGACACTTTTGCGTACTCTGAGGGGCCCTGTGCCAGTGACGTCGCCAACGAGTATGCCCCCCCACCTGATGAAGGAACCTGCACTTTCATCTGCACCTTCCTCTCTGTCCCTGTGTAAGGTGGTATAACATGCGGGAAGGGGAACCTTACTTTCAGCAGGATCAGATTCTGGCTGTGTAGAGTATAAGGGGAATGTAGTGGTCTAGGTCAATGTACCAGCAGACTCATCTAGCAGTGGCTGGGCAATGGGCAGGATGAGGAGGAAACAGATATAGGGCCAAAGAATAAAGTAGGCTAAATGCAGTTCAAAATTGGTAACAGGACTAAACAGGCGGCATTGCTTTGTTCAGTGGAGTAGCAAACCCAAGAGCAGCAGACACTGTTTCAAGGGCCTAACCACACTAGTAGGCCAAATGCAGTTTAATATCTGATAGTATAGGGCGAAAGCCAGAATGTGGAAGCTCAGCTTTGTTCAGTTGAGGACAACACCAGGCAGGGGCAGACAGACACCTTTAGTAGGCCGGAACAGCCAATTTTTTTAAAAAACAGCAGTTAATAAGAGGCAAAAGGTAGAAGCTCAGCTTTATTCAGTTGAGGACAACACCAGGCAGGGGCAGACCCCTTTAGTAGGCCGGAACAGCCAATTGCATTTTTAAAAATGGTAATTTGGAACAGAAGGTTGAAGCACAGCTTTATTCAGTTGCAGCTTCTTGGCAATAATATAAAGAAGACGAGACAGGACAACACTCGTTGGATGCCATATCTGTGTTTTCACTGGAAAAAAAACTGTCAGTTAACTACTTGTAGGAGAAAGTTTTTGTAGCTGGAGGCCACTTTTTGTATTGTACCAGTTTTTTGTTGTATGTTTGGAACTGAAGGTTGAAGCTCAGCTTTATTCAGTTGAGGACAACACCAGGCAGGGGCAGACCCCTTTAGTAGGCCGGAACAGCCAATTGCATTTTTAAAAATGGTAATTGGAACTGAAGGTTGAAGCTCAGCTTTATTCAGTTGAGGACAACACCAGGCAGGGGCAGACAGACACCTTTAGTAGGCCGGAACAGCCAATTGCATTTTTAAAAATGGTAATTTGGAACTGAAGGTTGAAGCTCAGCTTTATTCAGTTGAGGACAACACCAGGCAGGGGCAGACAGACACCTTTAGTAGGCCGGAACAGCCAATTGCATTTTTAAAAATGGTAATTTGGAACTGAAGGTTGAAGCTCAGCTTTATTCAGTTGAGGACAACACCAGGCAGGGGCAGACAGACACCTTTAGTAGGCCGGAACAGCCAATTGCATTTTTAAAAATGGTAATTTGGAACTGAAGGTTGAAGCTCAGCTTTATTCAGTTGAGGACAACACCAGGCAGGGGCAGACAGACACCTTTAGTAGGCCGGAACAGCCAATTGCATTTTTAAAAATGGTAATTTGGAACAGAAGGTTGAAGCACAGCTTTATTCAGTTGCAGCTTCTTGGCAATAATATAAAGAAGACGAGACAGGACAACACTCGTTGGATGCCATATCTGTGTTTTCACTGGAAAAAAAACTGTCAGTTAACTACTTGTAGGAGAAAGTTTTTGTAGCTGGAGGCCACTTTTTGTGTTGTACCAGTTTTTTGTTGTATGTTTGGAACTGAAGGTTGAAGCACAGCTTTATTCAGTTGAGGACAACACCAGGCAGGGGCAGACAGACACCTTTAGTAGGCCGGAACAGCCAATTGCATTTTTAAAAATGGTAATTTGGAACTGAAGGTTGAAGCTCAGCTTTATTCAGTTGAGGACAACACCAGGCAGGGGCAGACAGACACCTTTAGTAGGCCGGAACAGCCAATTGCATTTTTAAAAATGGTAATTTGGAACAGAAGGTTGAAGCACAGCTTTATTCAGTTGCAGCTTCTTGGCAATAATATAAAGAAGACGAGACAGGACAACACTCGTTGGATGCCATATCTGTGTTTTCACTGGAAAAAAAACTGTCAGTTAACTACTTGTAGGAGAAAGTTTTTGTAGCTGGAGGCCACTTTTTGTATTGTACCAGTTTTTTGTTGTATGTTTGGAACTGAAGGTTGAAGCTCAGCTTTATTCAGTTGAGGACAACACCAGGCAGGGGCAGACAGACATCTTTAGTAGGCCGGAACAGCCAATTGCATTTTTAAAAATGGTAATTTGGAACTGAAGGTTGAAGCACAGCTTTATTCAGTTGCAGCTTCTTGGCAATAATATAAAGAAGACGAGACAGGACAACACTCGTTGGATGCCATATCTGTGTTTTCACTGGAAAAAAAACTGTCAGTTAACTACTTGTAGGAGAAAGTTTTTGTAGCTGGAGGCCACTTTTTGTATTGTACCAGTTTTTTGTTGTATGTTTGGAACTGAAGGTAGAAGCTCAGCTTTATTCAGTTGAGGCCAACTTGAATTAGGGACTGCAGACAGACTTTGCAGGCTGTCCCCTGTGTGGACCATGCATCCAATACATTAACCCATTGAGCCACAAAGGACACGTAACCTTCCGTGGCCAGGCCTACAGGTCCATGTGTCTGTTGTCAGGTATACCTTTGGACTGACAAATTGACAGAATGCAAGGACAATGCAGTCTTTAACATGCAGGTGGAGGGGTGGGATGGCTTTTCTCGCAAAAGAATTGTCAACTGGGTAGCTCATAGCGTGGTATATCGTAGTTCATCCTGGCTTTATTAATATTAAATTAAATTAAAAAATAGGCTCTATGCACTTTATAATTGGTTCCAGGGGTACACGGGCAGCAGTGGTCTGGTCAGTGGAGGCCTAGTGGAAGGAGGGAGCGCAGAAAGGCTTCGAAGGCCTAACATAATTAAATTGGGCTGGCTGTAGGCACTTTATTATTAGCTACAGGGGTACACGGGCAGCAGTGGTCTGGTCAGTGGAGGCCTAGTGGAAGGAGGGACCGCAGACAGGCTTCGAAGGCCTAATATAATTAAATTGGGCTGGCTGTAGGCACTTTATTATTAGTTACAGGGGTACACGGGCAGCAGTGGTCTGGTCAACGGAGGCCGATTGTAATGAGTGTCTGCCAGTTAGTAGTCCAAAACAACAACTAAATGTGAATGTCTCGCATTAAAACAAAACAAAAACACTAAAGGGTGCAATCATTAGGTTCAGGGGTGGGATCCTCTGCGTTGTTTCAGACCTACTAATTTTGCGCAAAGTATTTACTGTGGTAAATAGAGGACACTGCCCCTGACTATGTTAAGTACCATCATACATGTCAACACAATGGTATTGTCAGTGGCAGGTACAACTACGGTATCTAACCAGTCAAAATAGGGGAGTATAAAGCAAAAACCCAACAACTAAGAAAACAATCCTACCCCTTAAAACCATTAGTCTTTATTAATAATCCAGTATAAAAATATACAATAATTTAACAATTTCCGATACACAACATCCCAATTAGGGGACCACACTATCCTTGGAATGGGGGACTCCGCTTATCTATATCTAATTTGATGACAAAAAATAACACAATAGAAAAAATGAACAAAACGTGAAAAATAACAATAAAAAACCAGAAAAATGAAAAAAACATAAAAAATGAAAAAATTGATATAGTATGCCTATATTAACCCTAATGAGCCCTAAGGTCTGATATCCTTCCTAGCAGCGGAGGTTGGCACCCTACATATCGACATGGCGCCCCCGCTCAACGGCGGCTGTCCCTTATTTCCCTAGGTGACCCCTACCAAATCTACCCTTAAATATCAAAACCCCACACAGATATGGATCAGAAAAGATCCATAGTAACACACATTTAAAAATACTGATACACCCGATATCTGACCTGTAGTAAATCTATATGGTAGATATGCAATAGGGCCTGGAACTGCCCCTAGTTTTTGTGTATATGTGCTACCAATAGTTGACCACCATACTTATAGTATACCCAGAGTATAAATAAATTCTCAATCAATCCTCACATATATGTTTAGAGGCAAAGGCATACTCATATAGCTGTCATCTGTCACAAAAATCTGTTATAGTTGCTAGCTAAAGTTCTGATAAAAAACGCTCAAGGGACTGGTTATCACCATATGTTATATTAAATATAGGTAATTCACATAAATACTAGCAATTCACTCTTTTGCAAATAACGGGCAATATATAAGTATTTTATGCTTCCCTTTTTTTTAGCCAGGTCAAGTGTTCAGTATCCCAGTAATTGCATCATAATATCAAGATTAATGCAGTTATCCACTTAGCTCCTTTTTCCTAAGATATTCCCTCATGGCCGCTCTGCAAATCCCTCGGCTCATGTACACGCTGTCCCGACGCGTTTCTCCCCCGTTCTATTCATTCCGGGGGTTCATCAGGGGACCTTGAATTAGTGGACCATAGTAGGTTCTAGAGCCACTCGCAGCAATCACGATATTAGGTTCCACAGTCTGTGCTAACTAGTATCTAATCCAATCCTTTATATAACATAATAGTAGACGCTCCACCCACCCATCCATGGCAGCGGCGTCCTCCTATGTCCGGCACCATAATCCACGTGTTTCATTACAACCGGAAGTGAAATACCGACCAGCCCCTCATTGCAGCGCTCATGCGCCACCACTGATGACGTCTTTGGACCGCATATGCGCATTCTAATGACGGATCTACTATGCTCTGAAACGCACGGCCATGCCTAGATCCAATGCGCAACCGCACAGAACCTCATTTAGCTATAATGAAGCCGTATTAGACTTCTATATTCAATTTCATATCCAGCAATTTAAAAGATAATCGCGGCTACAAAATAGAGGACACTGCCCCTGACTATGTTAAGTACCATCATACATGTCAACACAATGGTATTGTCAGTGGCAGGTATGGAAGGATGTCAGCGCATAGACTTAACATTGGTGGAAGTGGGAGAGATAACTGTGGAAGTGGTAGAGCAATGTTTGACCTGGGGGTGGGTGAACTCTCTTGTGGCCGGCGTTACAGGCCCAAGGCCCCTCATGTTACAACAGTGTGTCTGACGTTGGGTGCGCACCACCACCGCCAGAGACACTTTATTGTACTATGAGGAACCCAGTAGCAATGCCGTCGACCAAAAGCGAGTACACCCACCTCTTCAGACAAACAGCAGTCTCACGGGTGCTTGCGCCAAGTCGCGATACCACGGCCCCGTGTGGGGAGTTTGGCCATTTAGGGAGGTGTAAACATGTCGTAGGCTGGACAATCAGCTGCAGCAAATTAGACATTAGAAAAGTAATTCACAGTAGTCCACAGGCAAGAGCTTTTCATAGGAAAGCTAGGTGTCGGCCGGGCAAGGTGGGGCAAAAGATTTCAAAATCCAGTTGTGGTTCATTTTAATGAATGTTAGATCGTCAACATTTTGGGTAGCCAGACGAGTCCTTTTTTCGGTTAATATTGAACCTGCAGCACTGAATACTCTTTCTGATAGGACACTTGCTGCCGGGCAAGCAAGCAAGCTCCTGCAATGCATATTCTGCCAATTCTGGCCAGGTGTCTAATTTTGATGCCCAGTAATCAAATGGGAATGACGGTTGAGGGAGAACATCGATAAGGGATGAAAAATAGTTAGTAACCATACTGGACAAATGTTGTCTCCTGTCACTTTCAATTGATGCAGCAGTACCTGTCCTGTCTGCGGTCATAGCAAAATCACTCCACAACCTGGTCAGAAAACCCCTCTGTCCAACGCCACTTCTGATGTGTGCACCCCTAACACTCCTAGTCTGTTGCCCCCTTGAGCTCGTGTGAGAACAATCACGTGCGCTGTGTGCTGGGAATGCCTGAAGCAAACGGTCAACAAGAGTTGATTGTTTGGTTGCTAATATTAGTTCCAAGTTCTCATGTGGCATAATATTTTGCAATTTGCCTTTATAGCGTGGATCAAGGAGACAGGCCAACCAGTAATCGTCATCGTTCATCATTTTCGTAATGCGTGTGTCCCTTTTTAGGATACGTAAGGCATAATCCGCCATGTGGGCCAAAGTTCCAGTTGTCAAATCTCCGGTTGTGATTGGGTGAGGGGCAGTTGCAGGCAAATCTACGTCACTTGTGTCCCTCAAAAAACCAGAACCTGGCCTTGACACGCAACCAATTTCCAGTGCCCCCGGGAAAGGTTCCGCATTAAAAATATACTCATCCCCATCATCCTCCTCGTCCTCCACCGCCTCTTCGCCCGCTACCTCGTCCTGTACACTGCCCTGACCAGACAATGGCTGACTGTCATCAAGGCTTTCCTCTTCCTCTGGTGCAGACGCCTGCTCCTTTATGTGCGTCAAACTTTGCATCAGCAGACGCATTAGGAGGATGCTCATGCTTATTACGGCGTTGTCTGCACTAACCAGCCGTGTGCATTCCTCAAAACACTGAAGGACTTGACACATGTCTTGTATCTTCGACCACTGCACACCTGACAACTCCATGTCTGCCATCCTACTGCCTGCCCGTGTATGTGTATCCTCCCACAAAAACAAGAAACCTGCACAGATACTGCCGGTGGTGCGGAAAATGGTGGCCTTACAGTGACGGAAGGGATGTTGCGTTGATGACTAGCTTCATTGGCCGAGGGTGCTACAACCTTAAGGGATGTTTGGTAGTTAGTCCAGGCTTGAAAATGCATGGTGGTTAAGTGTCTATGCATGCAACTAGTATTGAGACTTTTCAGATTCTGACCTCTGCTTAAGCTAGTAGAACATTTTTGACAGATGACTTTGTGCTGATCAATTGGATGTTGTTTAAAAAAATGCCAGACTGCACTCTTCCTAGCATCGGATCCCTTTTCAGGGATTGCAGACTGAGCTTTAACTGGATGGCAACACTGTGCTCCAACAGGTTTTGGCTTTGACACGCGTTTTGGGCCAGATAGGGGCCCGGCAGATGGAACCTGTTGCGATGTTGATGCCTGCTGCGGACCCTCCTCCACCTCCGCTTCTGAACTACTGCTGCCTGCACCCTGTTCCCCCAATGGCTGCCAATCGGGGTCAACAACCGGGTCATCTATTACCTCCTCTTCGAGCTCGTGTGCAACTTCGTCTGTGTCACTGTGTCGGTCTGTGGTATAGCGTTCGTGGCGGGGCAACATAGTCTCATCAGGGTCTGATTGTGGATCTGTACCCTGAGAGGGCAATGTGGTGGTCTGAGTCAAAGGAGCAGCATAGTACTCTGGCTGTGGCTGTGCATCAGTGACTCCATGTCAGAATCTACTTGTAATGGGCATGGCCTGTTAAGTGTTTCACTTTCTAAGCCAGGGACGGTATGTGTAAAGAGCTCCATGGAGTGACCCGTTGTGTCGCCTGCTGCATCCTTCTGTCTTGTTGTAGTTTTTGCTGAGGAGGACAAGGAAGCGACTTGTCCCTGGCCGTGAACATCCACAAGCGACGCGCTGCTTTTACATTTACCAGTTTCAGAAGAGGAGGCAAAAGAGCTAGAGGCTGAGTCTGCAATGTAAGCCAAAACTTGCTGTTGCTGCTCCGGCTTTAAAAGCGTTTTTCCTACTCCCAGAAAAGAGAGCGTTCGAGGCCTTGTGTAGCCAGACGACGAAACTGGCTCCACAGCTCCAGACTTAGGTGGAATATTTTTATCCCCACGACCACCTGATGCTCCACTACCACTACCATCATTACCAGCTGACAATGAACGCCCACGGCCACGACCTCTTGCACCAGACTTCCTCATTGTTTTAAAAAATTAACCAAAGTAACTTTATTTGTTGCTGTCAAACAACTTACACGGTGAGCTATAACTTCAGTATGATTTCTATATCCCTTAACAGGTTGGTGAGACCACAAGGAAAATCAGGCACAATGTTACACACTCTGTTTTCTGTGGCACAAAATCACAGAGATGACACACACGCAGGACTGTCACTCAAGCACTAATGTCAATATTATTCTCCCACCTAATTTTTTTTTTTTTTTTTCTCAGGGAGACTTTAGAAACCAAATAAGATAAAATGTTTTTTTCAGGGACAATTTAGAAACCAAATACTAATAAAAAAAAAAAAAAAATAGCCTTTCTATGGCCCACAATTAGGGCTGTCCCACACGTCCAGATAATTCCGGTACCGGAATAAATCGGTACCGGAGTTATCCGTGTCCGTGTGCCTGGGAACTCACGGAGGCCATACATGCGGCACACGTGTGCCGCCCGTATGGCGAGTGGGTACCACACGGAGCGTGTGGTACACACTCTGCATGGTGCTGAAGCTGCGATTCATATCTTCCCTGCAGCAATGTTTGCTGTAGAGAAAATATGAAGAATAGTGTTTAAAATAAAGATCCATGTGTCCGGCGCCCCCCCACCCCCTGTGCGCCCCCCCCGCTGGTCAGAAAATACTTACCCGCCTCCCTCGCTGCTTCCTGGTCTGGCCGCGGCTTCTCCTGCATGCGGTCACGTGGGCCCGATCATTTACAGTCATGAATATGTGGCTCCACCTCCCATAGGGGCGGAGCCGACTATTCATGACTGTAAATGATCGGCCCCACGTGACCGCATACAGTAGGAGGCGCGGCCAGACCAGGAAGGAGCGAGGGAGCGGGTAAGTATTTTCTGACCAGCGGGGGGGCGCACAGGGGGTGGGGGGGCGGCGGACACATGGATCTTTATTTTTAACACTATTCTTCATATTTTCTCTATAGCAAACGTTGCTACAGGGAAGATATGAATACCGGCTTCAGCACCATGTGGGGGGGACAAGGCTTACTGTAGCGCTGTCTCCTGCACGCACACGGACCCCAGACGGAGAATGTCCGTGTGAGGTCCGTGTTTTACGCGGACCCATTGACTCTATTGGGTCCGTGTAAAACGTGCGCTCCCACGAACACTGACATGTCTCCGTGTTTGGCACACGGAGACACGGTCTGCAAAAAATCAATGACATCTGAACAGATGCATTGATTTTTATGGGTCTACGTGTGTCAGTGTCTCCGGTACGTGAGGAAACTGTCACCTCACGTACCGGAGCCACTGACGTGTGAAACCGGCCTTAGAGAGAGAGAGGTGGCACACCCAGGAGTCAAGACTGGCACACAAGCTGAAAGGGCAATATTACTCTCCCACTGTTTTTTTATGTATTTTTTTTTTTTTCACGGAGACTTTAGAAACCCAATAATATTAAAAAAAACAAAAAAATAAATAGGCTTTCTATGGCCCACAATTAGAGAGAGAGAGGTGGCACACCCAGGAGTCAAGACTGGCACACAAGCTGAAAGGGCAATATTACTCTCCCACTGTTTTTTTATGTATTTTTTTTTTTTTTCAGGGAGACTTTAGAAACCCAATAATATTAAAAAAAGCAAAAAAATAAATAGGCTTTCTATGGCCCACAATGAGAGAGAGAGAGGTGGCACACCCAGGAGTCAAGACTGGCACACAAGCTGAAAGGGCAATATTACTCTCCCACTGTTTTTTTATGTATTTTTTTTTGTTTCAGGGAGACTTTAGAAACCCAATAATATTAAAAAAAACTAAAAAATAAATAGGCTTTGTATGGGCCACTGAATGAGAGATGGCACACACAGGAGTGGCACACAAGCCCTGACTGAGGCCAATATTTTTCTCCCACTGATTGATGTAGTGTTTTTGTGTTGAGGTAGATTTTAGAACACAAATCTAGGAAAAAAATAAATAGGCTTTCTATGGCCCACAATTAGAGAGAGAGAGGTGGCACACCCAGGAGTCAAGACTGGCACACAAGCTGAAAGGGCAATATTACTCTCCCACTGTTTTTTTATGTATTTTTTTTTTTTCAGGGAGACTTTAGAAACCAAATAATATTAAAAAAAGCAAAAAAATAAATAGGCTTTCTATGGCCCACAATTAGAGAGAGAGAGGTGGCACACCCAGGAGTCAAGACTGGCACACAAGCTGAAAGGGCAATATTACTCTCCCACTGTTTTTTTATGTATTTTTTTTTTTCACGGAGACTTTAGAAACCCAATAATATTAAAAAAAGCAAAAAAATAAATAGGCTTTCTATGGCCCACAATTAGAGAGAGAGAGGTGGCACACCCAGGAGTCAAGACTGGCACACAAGCTGAAAGGGCAATATTACTCTCCCACTGTTTTTTTATTTTTTTATTTTTTTTTTCAGGGAGACTTTAGAAACCCAATAATATTAAAAAAAACAAAAAAATAAATAGGCTTTGTATGGCCCACTTAATGAGAGATGGCACACACAGGAGTGGCACACAAGCCCTGACTGAGGCCAATATTTTTCTCCCACTGATTGATGTAGTGTTTTTGTGTTGAGGTAGATTTTAGAACACAAATCTAGGAAAAAAATAAATAGGCTTTCTATGGCCCACAATTAGAGAGAGAGAGGTGGCACACCCAGGAGTCAAGACTGGCACACAAGCTGAAAGGGCAATATTACTCTCCCACTGTTTTTTTATGTTTTTTTTTTTTTTTCAGGGAGACTTTAGAAACCAAATAATATTAAAAAAAGCAAAAAAATAAATAGGCTTTCTGTGGCCCACAATTAGAGAGAGAGAGGTGGCACACCCAGGAGTCAAGACTGGCACACAAGCTGAAAGGGCAATATTACTCTCCCACTGTTTTTTTATGTATTTTTTTTTTTTCAGGGAGACTTTAGAAACCAAATAATATTAAAAAAAGCAAAAAAATAAATAGGCTTTCTATGGCCCACAATTTGAGAGAGAGAGGTGGCACACCCAGGAGTCAAGACTGGCACACAAGCTGAAAGGGCAATATTACTCTCCCACTGTTTTTTTTATGTTTTTTTTTTTTTCAGGGAGACTTTAGAAACCCAATAATATTAAAAAAAGCAAAAAAATAAATAGGCTTTCTATGGCCCACAATTAGAGAGAGAGCGGTGGCACACCCAGGAGTCAAGACTGGCACACAAGCTGAAAGGGCAATATTACTCTCCCACTGTTTTTTTATGTTTTTTTTTTTTCAGGGAGACTTTAGAAACCCAATAATATTAAAAAAAACAAAAAAATAAATAGGCTTTGTATGGCCCACTGAATGAGAGATGGCACACACAGGAGTGGCACACAAGCCCTGACTGAGGCCAATATTTTTCTCCCACTGATTGATGTAGTGTTTTTGTGTTGAGGTAGATTTTAGAACACAAATCTAGGAAAAAAATAAATAGGCTTTCTATGGCCCACAATTAGAGAGAGAGAGGTGGCACACCCAGGAGTCAAGACTGGCACACAAGCTGAAAGGGCAATATTACTCTCCCACTGTTTTTTTATGTTTTTTTTTTTTTTCAGGGAGACTTTAGAAACCAAATAATATTAAAAAAAGCAAAAAAAATAAATAGGCTTTCTATGGCCCACAATTAGAGAGAGAGAGGTGGCACACCCAGGAGTCAAGACTGGCACACAAGCTGAAAGGGCAATATTACTCTCCCACTGTTTTTTTATGTATTTTTTTTTTTTCAGGGAGACTTTAGAAACCAAATAATATTAAAAAAAGCAAAAAAATAAATAGGCTTTCTATGGCCCACAATTAGAGAGAGAGAGGTGGCACACCCAGGAGTCAAGACTGGCACACAAGCTGAAAGGGCAATATTACTCTCCCACTGTTTTTTTATGTATTTTTTTTTTTCAGGGAGACTTTAGAAACCCAATAATATTAAAAAAAGCAAAAAAATAAATAGGCTTTCTATGGCCCACAATTAGAGAGAGAGAGGTGGCACACCCAGGAGTCAAGACTGGCACACAAGCTGACAGGGCAATATTACTCTCCCACTGTTTTTTTATGTTTTTTTTTTTTTTCAGGGAGACTTTAGAAACCCAATAATATTAAAAAAACAAAAAAATAAATAGGCTTTGTATGGCCCACTGAATGAGAGATGGCACACACAGGAGTGGCACACAAGCCCTGACTGAGGCCAATATTTTTCTCCCACTGATTGATGTAGTGTTTTTGTGTTGAGGTAGATTTTAGAACACAAATCTAGGAAAAAAATAAATAGGCTTTCTATGGCCCACAATTAGAGAGAGAGAGGTGGCACACCCAGGAGTCAAGACTGGCACACAAGCTGAAAGGGCAATATTACTCTCCCACTGTTTTTTTATGTATTTTTTTTTTCAGGGAGACTTTAGAAACCAAATAATATTAAAAAAAGCAAAAAAATAAATAGGCTTTCTATGGCCCACAATTAGAGAGAGAGAGGTGGCACACCCAGGAGTCAAGACTGGCACACAAGCTGAAAGGGCAATATTACTCTCCCACTGTTTTTTTATGTTTTTTTTTTTTTTTTCAGGGAGACTTTAGAAACCCAATAATATTAAAAAAAACAAAAAAATAAATAGGCTTTGTATGGCCCACTGAATGAGAGATGGCACACACAGGAGTGGCACACAAGCCCTGACTGAGGCCAATATTTTTCTCCCACTGATTGATGTAGTGTTTTTGTGTTGAGGTAGATTTTAGAACACAAATCTAGGAAAAAAATAAATAGGCTTTCTATGGCCCACAATTAGAAAGAGAGAGGTGGCACACCCAGGAGTCAAGACTGGCACACAAGCTGAAAGGGCAATATTACTCTCCCACTGTTTTTTTATGTATTTTTTTTTCAGGGAGACTTTAGAAACCAAATAATATTAAAAAAAGCAAAAAAATAAATAGGCTTTCTATGGCCCACAATTAGAGAGAGAGAGGTTTCACACCCAGGAGTCAAGACTGGCACACAAGCTGAAAGGAAAAATCAAGGAAAAAAATAAATAGGCTTTCTATGGCCCACTCAGTGAGAGATGGCACACACAGGGATGGCACTGTAGCAGAAATGCCAATCTTAATCTTCCACAAAAAAAAAAAAACAGGGACTGTCCTACAATTACTATCTCCCTGCAGTAATGTAAGCCAGGTATGGCAGGCAGCAATAGGAGTGGACTGATGCACAAATTAAATAAAAAGTGTGGACAAACAAAAAAGATAGCTGTGCAGAAAGGAAGGAACAAGAGGATATGTGCTTTGAAAAAAGCAGTTGGTTTCCACAGTGGCGTACACACAGCAATACAGCTATCACGGAGCCTTCTAGGGCAGCCCAATGAGCTACAGCGCTGAGGGAAAAAAAAAAAAATAGCTTCCACTGTCCCTGCACACCGAAGGTGGTGTTGGACAGTGGAAATTGCTACAGCACAAGCGGTTTGGTGGTTAGTGGACCCTGCCTAATGCTATCCCTGCTTCTGACGAAGCGGCAGCAACCTCTCCCTAAGCTCAGATCAGCAGCAGTAAGATGGCGGTCGGCGGGAACACCCCTTTATAGCCCCTGTGACGCCGCAGACAGCAAGCCAATCACTGCAATGCCCTTCTCTAAGATGGTGGGGACCAGGACCTATGTCATCACGCTGCCCACACTCTGCGTTCACCTTCATTGGCTGAGAAATGGCGCTTTTCGCGTCATTGAAACGCAACTTTGGCGCGAAAGTCGCGTACCGCATGGCCGACAAGCACAGGGGTCGGATCGGGTTTCATGAGACGCCGACTTAGCCAAAAGTCGGCGACTTTTGAAAATGAACGACCCGTTTCGCTCAACCCTAGTCAGGATGGTATTTCAGATCCTTCGTGATAATGCTTTGTTTAAGGGGTCTAAGTGTCTCTTTGGAGTGCAGAAGGTTTCTTTTTTGGGCTTCATTTTTTCTCCCTCATCTATAGAGATGGATCCGGTTAAGGTTCAGGCCATTCATGATTGGATTCAGCCCACATCCGTGAAGAGCCTTCAGAAATTCTTGGGCTTTGCTAATTTTTATCGCCATTTCATTGCTAACTTCTCCAGTGTGGCTAAACCCCTGACCGATTTGACGAAGAAAGGCGCTGATGTGACGAATTGGTCCTCTGCGGCTGTCTCTGCCTTTCAGGAGCTTAAACGCCGATTTACTTCTGCCCCGGTGTTGCGTCAGCCGGATGTTTCTCTTCCGTTTCAGGTTGAGGTTGACGCTTCTGAGATTGGGGCAGGGGCCGTTTTGTCTCAGAGGAATTCTGATGGTTCCTTGATGAAACCATGTGCCTTCTTTTCCCGTAAGTTTTCGCCTGCTGAACGCAATTATGATGTCGGCAATTGGGAGTTGTTGGCTATGAAGTGGGCGTTTGAGGAATGGCGACATTGGCTTGAGGGAGCCAAGCACCGTATTGTGGTCTTGACCGATCATAAAAATCTGATTTACCTCGAGTCTGCCAAACGGCTGAATCCTAGACAGGCTCGATGGTCCCTGTTTTTCTCCCGTTTTGATTTCGTGGTCTCGTATCTTCCGGGTTCTAAGAATATTAAGGCTGATGCCCTCTCTAGGAGTTTTTTGCCTGATTCTCCTGAGGTCCTTGAACCGGTCGGCATTCTGAAGGAAGGGGTGGTCCTTTCTGCCATTTCCCCTGATTTACGACGGGTTCTTCAGGAATTTCAGGCTGACAAACCTGACCGCTGTCCAGTGGGGAAACTGTTTGTTCCTGATAGATGGACTAGTAGAGTGATTTTTGAGGTTAATTTTTCTGTGTTGGCTGGCCATCCTGGTATTTTTGGTACCAGAGATTTGGTTGGTAGGTCCTTTTGGTGGCCTTCTTTGTCGCGTGATGTGCGTTCTTTTGTGCAGTCCTGTGGGACTTGTGCGCGGGCCAAGCCTTGTTGTTCCCATGCTAGTAGGTTGCTTTTGCCTTTGCCGGTCCCTGAGAGGTCCTGGACGCATATTTCTATGGATTTTATTTCTGATCTTCCGGTTTCCCAGAGGATGTCGAAGATGGTTCATTTGGTGCCTTTGCCTAAATTGCCTTCCTCTTCTGATTTGGTTCCGTTGTTTTTTCAGCATGTGGTTCGTTTGCATGGTATTCCGGAGAATATTGTGTCCGACAGAGGTTCCCAGTTTGTTTCTAGGTTTTCGCGGGCCTTTTGTGCTAGGCTGGGCATTGATTTGTCTTTTTCCTCCGCATTTCATCCTCAGACAAATGGCCAGACCGAGCGAACTAATCAGACTTTGGAAACTTATTTGAGATGCTTTGTGTCTGCTGATCAGGATGATTGGGTGGCTTTCTTGCTATTGGCCGAGTTTGCCCTTAATAATCAGGCTAGTTCGGCTACCTTGGTTTCGCCCTTCTTTTGCAATTTTGGTTTTCATCCTCGTTTTTCTTCGGGGCAGGTTGCGCCTTCTGATTGTCCTGGTGTGGATTCTGTGGTTGACAGGTTGCAGCAGATTTGGGCTCATGTGGTGGACAATTTGGTTTTGTCTCAGGAGGAGGCTCAGCGTTTTGCTAACCATCGTCGGTGTGTTGGTTCCCGGCTTCGGGTTGGGGATTTGGTCTGGTTGTCTTCCCGTCATGTTCCTATGAAGGTTTCTTCCCCTAAGTTTAAGCCTCGGTTTATTGGTCCTTATAGGATTTCTGAGATTATCAATCCGGTGTCTTTTCGTTTGGCCCTTCCGGCCTCTTTTGCCATCCATAATGTTTTCCATAGATTTTTATTGCGGAAATATGTGGTGCCCGTTGTTCCCTCTGTTGATCCTCCTGCCCCTGTGTTGGTTGATGGGGAGTTGGAGTATGTGGTTGAGAAGATTTTGGATTCTCGTTTTTCGAGGCGGAAGCTTCAGTACCTTGTCAAATGGAAGGGTTATGGCCAGGAGGATAATTCTTGGGTTTTTGCCTCTGATGTCCATGCTGCTGATTTGGTCCGTGCCTTTCATCTGGCTCGTCCTGATCGGCCTGGGGGCTCTGGTGAGGGTTCGGTGACCCCTCTTCAAGGGGGGGTACTGTTGTGAATTCTGCTCTTGGGCTCCCTCCGGTGGTTGTTGGTGGTAGTGCAGTTGTCTCTGGGTTGTAATCCAGGGCAGGTTTTTCTGCTGATTGCAGCTCTACTAGGTATTTAGGTGTGCAGGATCCATTAGTCCTTGCCAGTTGTCCATTGTTCTTGGAGGGATTGCATCTCTGTCTGGCTCCTCATGCCCTGCTGTCAATTCAGCTAATATAAGTGTCTGGTTTTTTGTCTCTGTAGCACACATGCAGTGTGCTTTACAATTCAGTGCAATTCATTGTGTTTTTGTCCAGCTTAGACTTTGTTTGTATTTTTCAGTCATGCTGGATTCTCTGGAGATGCAGATATACATTCTATGTCTTTAGTTAGATGTAGAATATTTGTATTATCTGCTGTGGATATTTTTAGGGTTTTAATACTGACCGCTTATAATTCTGTCCTATCCTTTTCTATTTAGCTAGAAGTGCCTCTTTTGCTAAATCCTGTTTTCTGCCTGCGTGTGTCTTTCCTCTTATACTCACAGTCAATATTTGTGGGGGGCTGCCTATCCTTTGGGGTTCTGCTCTGAGGCAAGATAGAATTCCCATTTCCATCTATAGGGGTATTTAGTCCTCCGGCTGTGTCGAGGTGTCTAGGACGTGTTAGGTACACCCCACGGCTACTTCTAGTTGCAGTGTCAGTTTAGGGTTTGCGGTCAGTACAGGTACCACCTACTCCAGAGAAAGTCTCATGCGGCTCCAAGGTCACCGGATCATAACAGAATAAGGAGCCATGTATACAAGGATGGGAATAAAGAGCTACGCATACAAGGATGGGAATAAGGAGCCACGCAGACAGGGGTGGGAGTAAGGAGCCATGTATACAAGGATGGGAATAAGGAGTCACGCAGACAAAGATGGGGATAAGGAGCCATGCATACAAGGATGGGAATAAGGAGCTATGCATTCAAGGATGAGAATAAGGAGCCATGCAGACAAGCATGGGAATAAGGAACCACACAGAAAAGGATTGGGATAAGGAGCAATGCATACAAGGATGGGAATAAGGAGCCATGCATACAAGGATGGGAATAAGGAGCGATGCATACAAGGATGGGAATAAGGAGCCATGCAGACAAGGTTGGGAATAAGGAACCACACAGAAAAGGATTGGGATAAGAAGCCGTGCATACAAGGATGGGAATAAGAAGCCATGCATACAAGGATGGGGATAAGGAACCATGCATACAAGGATGGGGCTAAGGAGCCATGCAGACAAGGTTGGGAATAAGAAGCCATGCATACAAGAATAGGGATTAGTGTTGTGAATTCCGTTCTCGGGCTCCCTCCTGTGGTCATGAGTGGTACTGTGTGAGTTTGTTCTTGGGCTCCCTCTGGTGGCCTTTAGCGATATGGCTGGGCTCAGCTGCTTCATTTCCTTCTATGCTGGGCCTATTTAACTCACCTGGACCTTCATTTGTCGCCTGCTGTCGGTGTATTCAGTCCTGTTTCTGAGAGCTCCTGAATATTCCTTGTGACCAGTCTCCTGCTGGAGAAGTTAAGTTTGTTTGTTCTTTTTGCTCATTATTTCCTTGAAAACGTTTCTCTGTATATAATGAGTTCAGTCCAGCTTGCTTATATGTGATTTTTCGCTTGCTGGTTAGTTCTGGGGTGCAGAGTGCGCCCCTCACATCGTGAGTCGGTGTGGGGGTTCTTGTATTCTCTGCGTGGTTTATTTTTGATAGTTTTTGTACTGACCGCACAGACTCCTATCTATTTTCAGTCTATCTAGTGTTAGCGGGCCTCATTTGCTGAAGCTGTTTCATTTCTACATTTGTCTTTTCCCCTTAACTCACCGTTATTATTTGTGGGGGGCTGACTATAGCTTTGGGGTTATTTCTCTGAGGCAAGTGAGGTCTTTGCTTTCTCTCTAGGGGTAGTCAGTTTCTCAGGCTGTGAACGAGGCGTCTAGGATTTTAGGAACGCTCCACAGCTGCCTTTAGTGTTTGTGGATAGGATCAGGATTGCGGTCAGTATAGCTTCCACATCCCCAGAACTTGTCCTATATTCTGGTCATATGTGTCAGGTCAGTTTTGAGATCCTACCACCGGATCACAACAGTACAGCAGGCCCGAAAGTGTTAATGCAGCAGAAGAGGGAGAAGAGAAATCCTGAAGTCATTTTTTTTTTCCTCTGCACTGTGTTTAGTTTCTCTCCTCCCCTTAATCTCTGGGTGGTTCTGAACTCAGCTGCAGATATGGACATTCAGAGCCTGTCTTCTAGTGTGGATCATCTCACGGCAAGGGTACAGGGCATTCAGGATTATGTAGTCCGCAGTCCTATGTCAGAGCCTAAAATACCAATTCCTGAGCTGTTTTCCGGAGATAGATCTAGGTTTTTGAACTTTAAGAATAATTGTAAGTTATTCCTTTCTCTGAGACCTTGATCCTCTGGTGATTCTGTTCAGCAAGTTAAAATTGTTATTTCTTTGTTACGCGGTTACCCTCAAGATTGGGCATTCTCTCTGGCGCCAGGAGATCCTGCATTGCTAAATGTGGATGCGTTTTTTCTGGCGCTTGGAGTGCTTTATGAGGAACCTAATCTGGTAGACCAAGCAGAGAAGGTTTTGCTGGCTCTCTCTCAGGGTCAAGATGAAGCAGAGGTTTACTGTCAGAAGTTTAGGAAGTGGTCTGTGCTCACTCAATGGAATGAGTGCGCCCTGGCGGCGATTTTCAGAAAGGGTCTTTCTGAAGCCCTTAAAGATGTTATGGTGGGGTTCCCCACGCCTGTGGGTCTGAATGAGTCTATGTCTTTGGCCATTCAGATAGATCGGCGTCTGCGGGAGCGCAAACCTGTGCACCATCTGGCGGTATTTTCTGAGCAGAAACCTGAGCCTATGCAATGCGACAGGATTCTGACCAGAGTTGAACGGCAAAACCACAGACGTCAGAATGGGTTGTGCTTTTACTGTGGTGATTCTACTCATGTTATCTCAGAGTGTTCTAAGCGCACAAAAAGGTTCGCCAAGTCTGTCACCATTGGTACTGTACAACCTAAATTCATTTTGTCTGTTACTTTGATTTGCTCTCTGTCATCCTACTCAGTTATGGCTTTTGTGGATTCAGGTGCCGCCCTGAATTTGATGGATTTGTCATTTGCCAGGCGCTGTGGTTTTATCTTGGAGCCTTTACAGTTCCCTATTCCACTAAAGGGAATTGATGCTATGCCATTGGCCAAGAATAAACCTCAGTACTGGACCCAAGTGACCATGTGCATGGCTCCTGCACATCAGGAGGTGATTCGCTTTCTTGTGCTACATAATTTGCATGATGTTGTCGTGTTGGGTCTGCCATGGCTGCAGGCTCATAATCCAGTCCTGGATTGGAAAGCAATGTCTGTGTCAAGTTGGGGTTGCCAGGGAATTCATGGCGATGCTCCTTTGGTGTCAATTGCTTCTTCTACTCCTTCTGAAGTCCCTGAATTTTTGTCGGACTACCAGGATGTATTTGATGAGCCCAAATCTAGTGCTCTACCTCCTCATAGAGATTGTGATTGTGCTATAAATCTGATTCCTGGTAGTAAGTTCCCTAAGGGACGACTTTTTAATTTATCTGTACCAGAACATGCTGCTATGCGGAGTTATATAAAGGAGTCCTTGGGGAAGGGGCATATTCGCCCGTCCTCGTCCCCTTTAGGTGAGGGGTTCTTTTTTGTGGCCAAGAAGGATGGTTCTCTGAGACCCTGTATAGATTATCACCTTCTAAATAACATCACGGTCAAATTTCAGTACCCCTTGCCACTGTTGTCCGATCTGTTTGCCCGGATTAGGGGGGCCAGTTGGTTCACCAAGATAGATCTTTGAGGAGCGTATAATCTTGTGCGCATAAAGCAGGGCGATGAATGGAAAACAGCATTTAATACGCCCGAAGGCCATTTTGAGTACTTGGTGATGCCTTTTGGGCTTTCTAATGCCCCCTCTGTGTTTCAGTCCTTCATGCATGACATCTTCCGAGAGTATCTGGATAGATTTATGATTGTGTACCTGGATGATATTTTGGTCTTTTCTGATGATTGGGAGTCTCATGTGAAGCAGGTCAGGATGGTATTTCAGGTCCTGCGTGCCAATGCCTTGTTTGTGAAGGGCTCTAAATGTCTCTTCGGAGTCCAGAAGGTTTCCTTTTTGGGCTTTATTTTTTCTCCTTCTACTATTGAGATGGATCCAGTCAAGGTCCAGGCTATTTATGACTGGACTCAACCTACATCTGTGAAGAGTCTCCAGAAGTTCTTGGGTTTTGCTAATTTTTACCGTCGCTTCATCACTAATTTTTCTAGTGTGGTTAAGCCTTTGACGGATTTGACCAAGAAGGGTTCTGATGTGACGAATTGGTCTCCTGCGGCCGTGGAGGCCTTTCAGGAGCTGAAACGCCGATTTTCTTCGGCTCCTGTCTTGCGCCAGCCCGATGTCTCTCTTCCCTTTCAGGTCGAGGTTGATGCTTCTGAGATTGGAGCAGGGGCTGTCTTATCGCAGAGAAGCTCTGATGGCTCTGTGATGAGACCATGTGTTTTCTTTTCAAGAAAGTTTTCGCCTGCTGAGCGGAATTATGATGTTGGTAATCGTGAGTTGTTGGCAATGAAGTGGTCATTTGAGGAGTGGCGACATTGGCTTGAGGGAGCCAAGCATCGTGTGGTGGTCTTGACGGATCACAAGAATTTGACTTATCTCGAGTCTGCCAAATGGTTGAATCCGAGACAGGCTCGATGGTCGCTGTTTTTCTCTCGTTTTAATTTCGTGGTTTCATATCTTCCGGGTTCGAAAAACGTGAAGGCTGATGCCCTTTCTAGGAGTTTTGTACCTGACTCGCCGGAAGTTTCTGAACCGACTGGTGTCCTCAAAGAGGGGGTGATTTTGTCTGCCATCTCTCCTGATCTGTGACGGGTGTTGCAGGAGTTTCAGGCCAATAGACCTGACCGTTGTCCACCGGAGAGACTGTTTGTCCCGGACAGATGGACCAGTAGAGTTATTTCCGAGGTTCATTCTTCGGTGTTGGCAGGTCATCCTGGGATTTTTGGTACCAGGGATTTGGTGGCGAGGTCCTTTTGGTGGCCTTCCTTGTCGCGGGATGTGCGTTCCTTTGTGCAGTCCTGTGGGATTTGTGCTCGGGCCAAGCCTTGCTGTTCTCGTGCCAGTGGATTGCTTTTGCCTTTGCCTGTCCCGAAGAGGCCTTGGACGCATATTTCCATGGATTTTATTTCGGATCTTCCTGTCTCTCAGAGGATGTCTGTCATCTGGGTGGTTTGTGATCGTTTTTCTAAAATGGTCCATTTGGTACCTTTGCCTAAGCTGCCTTCCTCCTCCGATTTTGGTGCCACTGTTTTTTCAGAATGTGGTTCGTTTACATGGTATTCCGGAGAACATTGTGTCTGACAGAGGATCCCAGTTTGTGTCCAGATTTTGGCGGTCCTTTTGTGCTAAGATGGGCATTGAATTGTCTTTTTTGTCGGCCTTCCATCCTCAGACGAATGGCCAAACCGAACGAACTAATCAGACCTTGGAAACTTATTTGAGATGTTTTGTTTCTGCTGATCAGGATGATTGTGTGACTTTTTTGCCATTGGCTGAGTTCGCCCTCTATAATCGGGCTAGTTCTGCTACTTTGGTTTCACCTTTCTTTTGCAATTCTGGTTTTCATCCTCGTTTTTCCTCTGGTCAGGTTGAACCCTCTGACTGTCCTGGGGTGGATTCTGTGGTGGATAGGTTGCAGCAGATTTGGAACCATGTGGTGGACAATTTGACATTGTCCCAAGAGAAGGCTCAGCGCTTTGCTAACCGCCGTTGCTGTGTGGGTCCCCGACTTCGCGTGGGGGATTTGGTGTCGTTGTCTTCTCGTTATGTCCCGATGAAGGTTTCCTCTCCTAAGTTCAAGCCTCGTTTCATCGGTCCTTATAAGATTTTGGAAATCCTCAACCCTGTGTCATTTCGTTTGGACCTCCCAACATTGTTTGCCATTCATAATGTGTTCCATAGGTCATTGTTGCGGAGATATGTAGTGCCTGTGGTCCCTTCTGTTGATCCTCCTGCTCCTGTCTTGTTCGAGGGGGAGTTGGAGTATGTGGTGGAGAAGATCTTGGATTCTCGTATTTCGAGACGGAAGCTTCAGTACTTAGTTAAATGGAAGGGCTATGGTCAGGAGGATAATTCCTGGGTTGTCGCCTCCGATGTCCATGCGGCCGATTTGGTTCGTGCCTTTCATTCGGCTCGTCCTGATCGGCCTGGGAGCTCTGGTGAGGGTTCGGTGACCCCTCCTCAAGGGGGGGGTATTGTTGTGAATTCCGTTCTCGGGCTCCCTCCTGTGGTCATGAGTGGTACTGTGTGAGTTTGTTCTTGGGCTCCCTCTGGTGGCCTTTAGCGATATGGCTGGGCTCAGCTGCTTCATTTCCTTCTATGCTGGGCCTATTTAACTCACCTGGACCTTCATTTGTCGCCTGCTGTCGGTGTATTCAGTCCTGTTTCTGAGAGCTCCTGAATATTCCTTGTGACCAGTCTCCTGCTGGAGAAGTTAAGTTTGTTTGTTCTTTTTGCTCATTATTTCCTTGAAAACGTTTCTCTGTATATAATGAGTTCAGTCCAGCTTGCTTATATGTGATTTTTCGCTTGCTGGTTAGTTCTGGGGTGCAGAGTGCGCCCCTCACATCGTGAGTCGGTGTGGGGGTTCTTGTATTCTCTGCGTGGTTTATTTTTGATAGTTTTTGTACTGACCGCACAGACTCCTATCTATTTTCAGTCTATCTAGTGTTAGCGGGCCTCATTTGCTGAAGCTGTTTCATTTCTACATTTGTCTTTTCCCCTTAACTCACCGTTATTATTTGTGGGGGGCTGACTATAGCTTTGGGGTTATTTCTCTGAGGCAAGTGAGGTCTTTGCTTTCTCTCTAGGGGTAGTCAGTTTCTCAGGCTGTGAACGAGGCGTCTAGGATTTTAGGAACGCTCCACAGCTGCCTTTAGTGTTTGTGGATAGGATCAGGATTGCGGTCAGTATAGCTTCCACATCCCCAGAACTTGTCCTATATTCTGGTCATATGTGTCAGGTCAGTTTTGAGATCCTACCACCGGATCACAACAGTACAGCAGGCCCGAAAGTGTTAATGCAGCAGAAGAGGGAGAAGAGAAATCCTGAAGTCATTTTTTTTTTCCTCTGCACTGTGTTTAGTTTCTCTCCTCCCCTTAATCTCTGGGTGGTTCTGAACTCAGCTGCAGATATGGACATTCAGAGCCTGTCTTCTAGTGTGGATCATCTCACGGCAAGGGTACAGGGCATTCAGGATTATGTAGTCCGCAGTCCTATGTCAGAGCCTAAAATACCAATTCCTGAGCTGTTTTCCGGAGATAGATCTAGGTTTTTGAACTTTAAGAATAATTGTAAGTTATTCCTTTCTCTGAGACCTTGATCCTCTGGTGATTCTGTTCAGCAAGTTAAAATTGTTATTTCTTTGTTACGCGGTTACCCTCAAGATTGGGCATTCTCTCTGGCGCCAGGAGATCCTGCATTGCTAAATGTGGATGCGTTTTTTCTGGCGCTTGGAGTGCTTTATGAGGAACCTAATCTGGTAGACCAAGCAGAGAAGGTTTTGCTGGCTCTCTCTCAGGGTCAAGATGAAGCAGAGGTTTACTGTCAGAAGTTTAGGAAGTGGTCTGTGCTCACTCAATGGAATGAGTGCGCCCTGGCGGCGATTTTCAGAAAGGGTCTTTCTGAAGCCCTTAAAGATGTTATGGTGGGGTTCCCCACGCCTGTGGGTCTGAATGAGTCTATGTCTTTGGCCATTCAGATAGATCGGCGTCTGCGGGAGCGCAAACCTGTGCACCATCTGGCGGTATTTTCTGAGCAGAAACCTGAGCCTATGCAATGCGACAGGATTCTGACCAGAGTTGAACGGCAAAACCACAGACGTCAGAATGGGTTGTGCTTTTACTGTGGTGATTCTACTCATGTTATCTCAGAGTGTTCTAAGCGCACAAAAAGGTTCGCCAAGTCTGTCACCATTGGTACTGTACAACCTAAATTCATTTTGTCTGTTACTTTGATTTGCTCTCTGTCATCCTACTCAGTTATGGCTTTTGTGGATTCAGGTGCCGCCCTGAATTTGATGGATTTGTCATTTGCCAGGCGCTGTGGTTTTATCTTGGAGCCTTTACAGTTCCCTATTCCACTAAAGGGAATTGATGCTATGCCATTGGCCAAGAATAAACCTCAGTACTGGACCCAAGTGACCATGTGCATGGCTCCTGCACATCAGGAGGTGATTCGCTTTCTTGTGCTACATAATTTGCATGATGTTGTCGTGTTGGGTCTGCCATGGCTGCAGGCTCATAATCCAGTCCTGGATTGGAAAGCAATGTCTGTGTCAAGTTGGGGTTGCCAGGGAATTCATGGCGATGCTCCTTTGGTGTCAATTGCTTCTTCTACTCCTTCTGAAGTCCCTGAATTTTTGTCGGACTACCAGGATGTATTTGATGAGCCCAAATCTAGTGCTCTACCTCCTCATAGAGATTGTGATTGTGCTATAAATCTGATTCCTGGTAGTAAGTTCCCTAAGGGACGACTTTTTAATTTATCTGTACCAGAACATGCTGCTATGCGGAGTTATATAAAGGAGTCCTTGGGGAAGGGGCATATTCGCCCGTCCTCGTCCCCTTTAGGTGAGGGGTTCTTTTTTGTGGCCAAGAAGGATGGTTCTCTGAGACCCTGTATAGATTATCACCTTCTAAATAACATCACGGTCAAATTTCAGTACCCCTTGCCACTGTTGTCCGATCTGTTTGCCCGGATTAGGGGGGCCAGTTGGTTCACCAAGATAGATCTTTGAGGAGCGTATAATCTTGTGCGCATAAAGCAGGGCGATGAATGGAAAACAGCATTTAATACGCCCGAAGGCCATTTTGAGTACTTGGTGATGCCTTTTGGGCTTTCTAATGCCCCCTCTGTGTTTCAGTCCTTCATGCATGACATCTTCCGAGAGTATCTGGATAGATTTATGATTGTGTACCTGGATGATATTTTGGTCTTTTCTGATGATTGGGAGTCTCATGTGAAGCAGGTCAGGATGGTATTTCAGGTCCTGCGTGCCAATGCCTTGTTTGTGAAGGGCTCTAAATGTCTCTTCGGAGTCCAGAAGGTTTCCTTTTTGGGCTTTATTTTTTCTCCTTCTACTATTGAGATGGATCCAGTCAAGGTCCAGGCTATTTATGACTGGACTCAACCTACATCTGTGAAGAGTCTCCAGAAGTTCTTGGGTTTTGCTAATTTTTACCGTCGCTTCATCACTAATTTTTCTAGTGTGGTTAAGCCTTTGACGGATTTGACCAAGAAGGGTTCTGATGTGACGAATTGGTCTCCTGCGGCCGTGGAGGCCTTTCAGGAGCTGAAACGCCGATTTTCTTCGGCTCCTGTCTTGCGCCAGCCCGATGTCTCTCTTCCCTTTCAGGTCGAGGTTGATGCTTCTGAGATTGGAGCAGGGGCTGTCTTATCGCAGAGAAGCTCTGATGGCTCTGTGATGAGACCATGTGTTTTCTTTTCAAGAAAGTTTTCGCCTGCTGAGCGGAATTATGATGTTGGTAATCGTGAGTTGTTGGCAATGAAGTGGTCATTTGAGGAGTGGCGACATTGGCTTGAGGGAGCCAAGCATCGTGTGGTGGTCTTGACGGATCACAAGAATTTGACTTATCTCGAGTCTGCCAAATGGTTGAATCCGAGACAGGCTCGATGGTCGCTGTTTTTCTCTCGTTTTAATTTCGTGGTTTCATATCTTCCGGGTTCGAAAAACGTGAAGGCTGATGCCCTTTCTAGGAGTTTTGTACCTGACTCGCCGGAAGTTTCTGAACCGACTGGTGTCCTCAAAGAGGGGGTGATTTTGTCTGCCATCTCTCCTGATCTGTGACGGGTGTTGCAGGAGTTTCAGGCCAATAGACCTGACCGTTGTCCACCGGAGAGACTGTTTGTCCCGGACAGATGGACCAGTAGAGTTATTTCCGAGGTTCATTCTTCGGTGTTGGCAGGTCATCCTGGGATTTTTGGTACCAGGGATTTGGTGGCGAGGTCCTTTTGGTGGCCTTCCTTGTCGCGGGATGTGCGTTCCTTTGTGCAGTCCTGTGGGATTTGTGCTCGGGCCAAGCCTTGCTGTTCTCGTGCCAGTGGATTGCTTTTGCCTTTGCCTGTCCCGAAGAGGCCTTGGACGCATATTTCCATGGATTTTATTTCGGATCTTCCTGTCTCTCAGAGGATGTCTGTCATCTGGGTGGTTTGTGATCGTTTTTCTAAAATGGTCCATTTGGTACCTTTGCCTAAGCTGCCTTCCTCCTCCGATTTTGGTGCCACTGTTTTTTCAGAATGTGGTTCGTTTACATGGTATTCCGGAGAACATTGTGTCTGACAGAGGATCCCAGTTTGTGTCCAGATTTTGGCGGTCCTTTTGTGCTAAGATGGGCATTGAATTGTCTTTTTTGTCGGCCTTCCATCCTCAGACGAATGGCCAAACCGAACGAACTAATCAGACCTTGGAAACTTATTTGAGATGTTTTGTTTCTGCTGATCAGGATGATTGTGTGACTTTTTTGCCATTGGCTGAGTTCGCCCTCTATAATCGGGCTAGTTCTGCTACTTTGGTTTCACCTTTCTTTTGCAATTCTGGTTTTCATCCTCGTTTTTCCTCTGGTCAGGTTGAACCCTCTGACTGTCCTGGGGTGGATTCTGTGGTGGATAGGTTGCAGCAGATTTGGAACCATGTGGTGGACAATTTGACATTGTCCCAAGAGAAGGCTCAGCGCTTTGCTAACCGCCGTTGCTGTGTGGGTCCCCGACTTCGCGTGGGGGATTTGGTGTCGTTGTCTTCTCGTTATGTCCCGATGAAGGTTTCCTCTCCTAAGTTCAAGCCTCGTTTCATCGGTCCTTATAAGATTTTGGAAATCCTCAACCCTGTGTCATTTCGTTTGGACCTCCCAACATTGTTTGCCATTCATAATGTGTTCCATAGGTCATTGTTGCGGAGATATGTAGTGCCTGTGGTCCCTTCTGTTGATCCTCCTGCTCCTGTCTTGTTCGAGGGGGAGTTGGAGTATGTGGTGGAGAAGATCTTGGATTCTCGTATTTCGAGACGGAAGCTTCAGTACTTAGTTAAATGGAAGGGCTATG
This sequence comes from Ranitomeya variabilis, assembly GCF_051348905.1. NCBI lineage: Eukaryota > Metazoa > Chordata > Amphibia > Anura > Dendrobatidae > Ranitomeya > Ranitomeya variabilis. Next base: position 774,811,954 of record NC_135233.1, on the reverse strand, counting down.
GTCAGGAGGATAATTCCTGGGTTGTCGCCTCCGATGTCCATGCGGCCGATTTGGTTCGTGCCTTTCATTCGGCTCGTCCTGATCGGCCTGGGAGCTCTGGTGAGGGTTCGGTGACCCCTCCTCAAGGGGGGGGTATTGTTGTGAATTCCGTTCTCGGGCTCCCTCCTGTGGTCATGAGTGGTACTGTGTGAGTTTGTTCTTGGGCTCCCTCTGGTGGCCTTTAGCGATATGGCTGGGCTCAGCTGCTTCATTTCCTTCTATGCTGGGCCTATTTAACTCACCTGGACCTTCATTTGTCGCCTGCTGTCGGTGTATTCAGTCCTGTTTCTGAGAGCTCCTGAATATTCCTTGTGACCAGTCTCCTGCTGGAGAAGTTAAGTTTGTTTGTTCTTTTTGCTCATTATTTCCTTGAAAACGTTTCTCTGTATATAATGAGTTCAGTCCAGCTTGCTTATATGTGATTTTTCGCTTGCTGGTTAGTTCTGGGGTGCAGAGTGCGCCCCTCACATCGTGAGTCGGTGTGGGGGTTCTTGTATTCTCTGCGTGGTTTATTTTTGATAGTTTTTGTACTGACCGCACAGACTCCTATCTATTTTCAGTCTATCTAGTGTTAGCGGGCCTCATTTGCTGAAGCTGTTTCATTTCTACATTTGTCTTTTCCCCTTAACTCACCGTTATTATTTGTGGGGGGCTGACTATAGCTTTGGGGTTATTTCTCTGAGGCAAGTGAGGTCTTTGCTTTCTCTCTAGGGGTAGTCAGTTTCTCAGGCTGTGAACGAGGCGTCTAGGATTTTAGGAACGCTCCACAGCTGCCTTTAGTGTTTGTGGATAGGATCAGGATTGCGGTCAGTATAGCTTCCACATCCCCAGAACTTGTCCTATATTCTGGTCATATGTGTCAGGTCAGTTTTGAGATCCTACCACCGGATCACAACAGTACAGCAGGCCCGAAAGTGTTAATGCAGCAGAAGAGGGAGAAGAGAAATCCTGAAGTCATTTTTTTTTTCCTCTGCACTGTGTTTAGTTTCTCTCCTCCCCTTAATCTCTGGGTGGTTCTGAACTCAGCTGCAGATATGGACATTCAGAGCCTGTCTTCTAGTGTGGATCATCTCACGGCAAGGGTACAGGGCATTCAGGATTATGTAGTCCGCAGTCCTATGTCAGAGCCTAAAATACCAATTCCTGAGCTGTTTTCCGGAGATAGATCTAGGTTTTTGAACTTTAAGAATAATTGTAAGTTATTCCTTTCTCTGAGACCTTGATCCTCTGGTGATTCTGTTCAGCAAGTTAAAATTGTTATTTCTTTGTTACGCGGTTACCCTCAAGATTGGGCATTCTCTCTGGCGCCAGGAGATCCTGCATTGCTAAATGTGGATGCGTTTTTTCTGGCGCTTGGAGTGCTTTATGAGGAACCTAATCTGGTAGACCAAGCAGAGAAGGTTTTGCTGGCTCTCTCTCAGGGTCAAGATGAAGCAGAGGTTTACTGTCAGAAGTTTAGGAAGTGGTCTGTGCTCACTCAATGGAATGAGTGCGCCCTGGCGGCGATTTTCAGAAAGGGTCTTTCTGAAGCCCTTAAAGATGTTATGGTGGGGTTCCCCACGCCTGTGGGTCTGAATGAGTCTATGTCTTTGGCCATTCAGATAGATCGGCGTCTGCGGGAGCGCAAACCTGTGCACCATCTGGCGGTATTTTCTGAGCAGAAACCTGAGCCTATGCAATGCGACAGGATTCTGACCAGAGTTGAACGGCAAAACCACAGACGTCAGAATGGGTTGTGCTTTTACTGTGGTGATTCTACTCATGTTATCTCAGAGTGTTCTAAGCGCACAAAAAGGTTCGCCAAGTCTGTCACCATTGGTACTGTACAACCTAAATTCATTTTGTCTGTTACTTTGATTTGCTCTCTGTCATCCTACTCAGTTATGGCTTTTGTGGATTCAGGTGCCGCCCTGAATTTGATGGATTTGTCATTTGCCAGGCGCTGTGGTTTTATCTTGGAGCCTTTACAGTTCCCTATTCCACTAAAGGGAATTGATGCTATGCCATTGGCCAAGAATAAACCTCAGTACTGGACCCAAGTGACCATGTGCATGGCTCCTGCACATCAGGAGGTGATTCGCTTTCTTGTGCTACATAATTTGCATGATGTTGTCGTGTTGGGTCTGCCATGGCTGCAGGCTCATAATCCAGTCCTGGATTGGAAAGCAATGTCTGTGTCAAGTTGGGGTTGCCAGGGAATTCATGGCGATGCTCCTTTGGTGTCAATTGCTTCTTCTACTCCTTCTGAAGTCCCTGAATTTTTGTCGGACTACCAGGATGTATTTGATGAGCCCAAATCTAGTGCTCTACCTCCTCATAGAGATTGTGATTGTGCTATAAATCTGATTCCTGGTAGTAAGTTCCCTAAGGGACGACTTTTTAATTTATCTGTACCAGAACATGCTGCTATGCGGAGTTATATAAAGGAGTCCTTGGGGAAGGGGCATATTCGCCCGTCCTCGTCCCCTTTAGGTGAGGGGTTCTTTTTTGTGGCCAAGAAGGATGGTTCTCTGAGACCCTGTATAGATTATCACCTTCTAAATAACATCACGGTCAAATTTCAGTACCCCTTGCCACTGTTGTCCGATCTGTTTGCCCGGATTAGGGGGGCCAGTTGGTTCACCAAGATAGATCTTTGAGGAGCGTATAATCTTGTGCGCATAAAGCAGGGCGATGAATGGAAAACAGCATTTAATACGCCCGAAGGCCATTTTGAGTACTTGGTGATGCCTTTTGGGCTTTCTAATGCCCCCTCTGTGTTTCAGTCCTTCATGCATGACATCTTCCGAGAGTATCTGGATAGATTTATGATTGTGTACCTGGATGATATTTTGGTCTTTTCTGATGATTGGGAGTCTCATGTGAAGCAGGTCAGGATGGTATTTCAGGTCCTGCGTGCCAATGCCTTGTTTGTGAAGGGCTCTAAATGTCTCTTCGGAGTCCAGAAGGTTTCCTTTTTGGGCTTTATTTTTTCTCCTTCTACTATTGAGATGGATCCAGTCAAGGTCCAGGCTATTTATGACTGGACTCAACCTACATCTGTGAAGAGTCTCCAGAAGTTCTTGGGTTTTGCTAATTTTTACCGTCGCTTCATCACTAATTTTTCTAGTGTGGTTAAGCCTTTGACGGATTTGACCAAGAAGGGTTCTGATGTGACGAATTGGTCTCCTGCGGCCGTGGAGGCCTTTCAGGAGCTGAAACGCCGATTTTCTTCGGCTCCTGTCTTGCGCCAGCCCGATGTCTCTCTTCCCTTTCAGGTCGAGGTTGATGCTTCTGAGATTGGAGCAGGGGCTGTCTTATCGCAGAGAAGCTCTGATGGCTCTGTGATGAGACCATGTGTTTTCTTTTCAAGAAAGTTTTCGCCTGCTGAGCGGAATTATGATGTTGGTAATCGTGAGTTGTTGGCAATGAAGTGGTCATTTGAGGAGTGGCGACATTGGCTTGAGGGAGCCAAGCATCGTGTGGTGGTCTTGACGGATCACAAGAATTTGACTTATCTCGAGTCTGCCAAATGGTTGAATCCGAGACAGGCTCGATGGTCGCTGTTTTTCTCTCGTTTTAATTTCGTGGTTTCATATCTTCCGGGTTCGAAAAACGTGAAGGCTGATGCCCTTTCTAGGAGTTTTGTACCTGACTCGCCGGAAGTTTCTGAACCGACTGGTGTCCTCAAAGAGGGGGTGATTTTGTCTGCCATCTCTCCTGATCTGTGACGGGTGTTGCAGGAGTTTCAGGCCAATAGACCTGACCGTTGTCCACCGGAGAGACTGTTTGTCCCGGACAGATGGACCAGTAGAGTTATTTCCGAGGTTCATTCTTCGGTGTTGGCAGGTCATCCTGGGATTTTTGGTACCAGGGATTTGGTGGCGAGGTCCTTTTGGTGGCCTTCCTTGTCGCGGGATGTGCGTTCCTTTGTGCAGTCCTGTGGGATTTGTGCTCGGGCCAAGCCTTGCTGTTCTCGTGCCAGTGGATTGCTTTTGCCTTTGCCTGTCCCGAAGAGGCCTTGGACGCATATTTCCATGGATTTTATTTCGGATCTTCCTGTCTCTCAGAGGATGTCTGTCATCTGGGTGGTTTGTGATCGTTTTTCTAAAATGGTCCATTTGGTACCTTTGCCTAAGCTGCCTTCCTCCTCCGATTTTGGTGCCACTGTTTTTTCAGAATGTGGTTCGTTTACATGGTATTCCGGAGAACATTGTGTCTGACAGAGGATCCCAGTTTGTGTCCAGATTTTGGCGGTCCTTTTGTGCTAAGATGGGCATTGAATTGTCTTTTTTGTCGGCCTTCCATCCTCAGACGAATGGCCAAACCGAACGAACTAATCAGACCTTGGAAACTTATTTGAGATGTTTTGTTTCTGCTGATCAGGATGATTGTGTGACTTTTTTGCCATTGGCTGAGTTCGCCCTCTATAATCGGGCTAGTTCTGCTACTTTGGTTTCACCTTTCTTTTGCAATTCTGGTTTTCATCCTCGTTTTTCCTCTGGTCAGGTTGAACCCTCTGACTGTCCTGGGGTGGATTCTGTGGTGGATAGGTTGCAGCAGATTTGGAACCATGTGGTGGACAATTTGACATTGTCCCAAGAGAAGGCTCAGCGCTTTGCTAACCGCCGTTGCTGTGTGGGTCCCCGACTTCGCGTGGGGGATTTGGTGTCGTTGTCTTCTCGTTATGTCCCGATGAAGGTTTCCTCTCCTAAGTTCAAGCCTCGTTTCATCGGTCCTTATAAGATTTTGGAAATCCTCAACCCTGTGTCATTTCGTTTGGACCTCCCAACATTGTTTGCCATTCATAATGTGTTCCATAGGTCATTGTTGCGGAGATATGTAGTGCCTGTGGTCCCTTCTGTTGATCCTCCTGCTCCTGTCTTGTTCGAGGGGGAGTTGGAGTATGTGGTGGAGAAGATCTTGGATTCTCGTATTTCGAGACGGAAGCTTCAGTACTTAGTTAAATGGAAGGGCTATGGTCAGGAGGATAATTCCTGGGTTGTCGCCTCCGATGTCCATGCGGCCGATTTGGTTCGTGCCTTTCATTCGGCTCGTCCTGATCGGCCTGGGAGCTCTGGTGAGGGTTCGGTGACCCCTCCTCAAGGGGGGGGTATTGTTGTGAATTCCGTTCTCGGGCTCCCTCCTGTGGTCATGAGTGGTACTGTGTGAGTTTGTTCTTGGGCTCCCTCTGGTGGCCTTTAGCGATATGGCTGGGCTCAGCTGCTTCATTTCCTTCTATGCTGGGCCTATTTAACTCACCTGGACCTTCATTTGTCGCCTGCTGTCGGTGTATTCAGTCCTGTTTCTGAGAGCTCCTGAATATTCCTTGTGACCAGTCTCCTGCTGGAGAAGTTAAGTTTGTTTGTTCTTTTTGCTCATTATTTCCTTGAAAACGTTTCTCTGTATATAATGAGTTCAGTCCAGCTTGCTTATATGTGATTTTTCGCTTGCTGGTTAGTTCTGGGGTGCAGAGTGCGCCCCTCACATCGTGAGTCGGTGTGGGGGTTCTTGTATTCTCTGCGTGGTTTATTTTTGATAGTTTTTGTACTGACCGCACAGACTCCTATCTATTTTCAGTCTATCTAGTGTTAGCGGGCCTCATTTGCTGAACCTGTTTCATTTCTACGTTTGTCTTTTCCCCTTAACTCACCGTTATTATTTGTGGGGGGCTGACTATAACTTTGGGGTTATTTCTCTGAGGCAAGTGAGGTCTTTGCTTTCTCTCTAGGGGTAGTCAGTTTCTCAGGCTGTGAACGAGGGGTCTAGGATTTTAGGAACGCTCCACAGCTGCCTTTAGTGTTTGTGGATAGGATCAGGATTGCGGTCAGTATAGCTTCCACATCCCCAGAACTTGTCCTATATTCTGGTCATATGTGTCAGGTCAGTTTTGAGATCCTACCACCGGATCATAACAGATTAGGGGACAATGCATGCCTGGCTTATAATCGAGTCAATACGTTTTCCCAGTTTTTCGAGGCAAAATTAGGTGCCTCGGCTTATACTTGGGTCGACTTATACACGAGTATATACGGTATTTATACACGTTTGGTTTTGGTATCTGCATAATTGCACTGACTTGTAGAATCATATTACCAGGTAAGTTTTCCTGTATAGTGAATAAGGTAAATAAAAAAACATACAATTGTGGAATTGCACTTCTTTTTTGCAAATTCACAGCACTGCAATAAAATTAATAAAAATAAAATAAATGGTGTAATTCAAAAGTACAATTCGTACAAGCATTCATTTGGCTATATTGATGGAAATTTAAAAAAGTAATTTCTCTTGAAGAAGAAGAGGAAAAAAAGAAAACAAAAAAAAAATGGAAAATGAACTCAGGATGAAGGGGTTAAGGAAATAGGATCCTGGCCACATGTAAACCCCAGGCTTGCAACTGTACACTCCTGGACTAGGGTAGAGCAGAGATAATAAGGGCCTGGTAAGGATCTCGGCATTGTCTAAGGGCTGTCCCACACGTCCAGATAATTCCGGTACCGGAATAAATCGGTACCGGAGTTATCCGTGTCCGTGTGCCTGGGAACTCACGGAGGCCATACCTGCGGCACACGTGTGCCGCCCGTATGGCGAGTGGGTACCACACGGAGCGTGTGGTACCCACTCTGCATGGTGCTGAAGCTGCGATTCATATCATCCCTGCAGCAACGTTTGCTGCAGGGAAAATATGAAGAATAGTGTTTAAAATAAAGATCCATGTGTCCGCCGCCCCCCCACCCCCTGTGCGCCCCCCCCGCTGGTCAGAAAATACTCACCCGGATCCCCCGTCGGCAGTCGCTCCTTCCTGGTCTGGCCGCGGCTTACTGTATGCGGTCACGTGGGGCCGCTCATTTACACTCATGAATAGGCGGCTCCGCCCCTATTGGAGGTGGAGCCACATATTCATGAGTGTAATCGGCCGCATACAGTAGGAGGCGCGGCCAGACCAGGAAGGAGCGACAGCCGACGGGGGACCCGGATAAGTATTTTCTGACCAGCGGGGGGGGCGCACAGGGGGTGGGGGGGCGGCGGACACATGGACCTTTAGTTTAAACACTATCATTCATATTTTCTCTGTAGCAAACGGTGCTACAGGGAACATATGAATGGCGGCTTCAGCACCATGTGGGGGGGACAGCGCTTACTGTAGCGCTGTCTCCGGCACGCCACACGGACCCCAGACGGAGAATGTCCGTGTGAGGTGCGTGTTTTACACGGACCCATTGACTCTATTGGGTCCGTGTAATCCGTGCGCTCCCACGAACACTGACATGTCTCCGTGTTTGGCACACGGAGACACGGTCCGCACACGGTCCGCACAAAATCAATGACATCTGAACAGATGCATTGATTTTTATGGGTCTACGTGTGTCAGTGTCTCCGGTACGGGAGGAAACTGTCACCTCACGTACCGGAGCCACTGACGTGTGAAACCGGCCTAATGAAAATGTGTGGCAGAAAAAAATCTGTGTGCAATTGCATACAGAGGAACATAGAATAAAAATATATGTCTACTTAGATTTGGTAAGTCTGCAGATATAGTAAATTTAAAGTAAGATATTAGTGGCATGCAGTAATATGAAGTTTATAAAAAACTTATCTGAAAGCCAGTCATCTGACAATTATCTAGCGCACTCGCTTGAAATATGTGTCTACATGCTGCCAAGAAACAGACAGCAGGTAGACATATGTTTAGCTCTAAAATGGTTAGAGAAAAGGTTCAACATATGAAAACAAAGAGAAACTTGTTGATAACTCATGAAAGAATAAAGTTACCTTAAAACCAAGCACACCTTTGTTTTTCTTGTGAAATTCTCAATAAGTTTGATGTGTCACATTACCCTCTTCCCATTGGAAAAAATAAAGTTGGATCCAAAATGGCCAACTTCAAAGTGGTTGCCATGGTCACCACCTATCTTGAAAAGTTTTCCCCCTCCCATATACTAATGTGCCACGAACAGGAAGTTAATATCACCAACCATTCCCATTTTATTTAGATGTATCCATATACGTGGCCCACCCTGTATAAAAACAATAACACAGCAGGTATAAAAAATGACATATGCCGAAGGAAGCTGTAAGGCTACGTTCACATTTGCGGTGTGCGCCGCAGCGTCGTCGCCGCACCAAAACGCATGCGGCGTGCGGCCCTATCTTTAACATTGGGGCCGCATGGCGCCGCATGTACATGCGTTGTCATGCGTTTTGGTGCGTTGTACGCCGCATGCGGCGTTAGGGCGCACCTGTCAGGGCGCGGCAAACGCAACATGTTGCATTTTTTGGGCGGCGCAGACTTTGGAAAAAACGCATGCGTCGTGTTTGCGTCGTGTTTGCGTCGTCGATGCGGCTTTTTTCCCATTGACTTGTATTGACAACGCAGACGACGCAAGTACTTGCGTCGTGGTGCGTTGTACGACGCATGCGTTTTTCAATAAAAAATGCAAAACATTGTCTAGACTTTTGTCTAGACAAAAAAAACCACTATATATAGAGAGAAAAAAAGGGGTTTGGCATTGTCTTTCACAAGGCTATCTACAGAGAAGACTGACTGAAGGGAATCTGCTTTCCAAACCTGTAAGTATATATTTCTCTTTGCATATTTTTTATTCTGTGTTTTATTTTTTGATTTCGATTTAATTTGTGCAATGTTTGGTCTGTGCTATTGTACGGTTATGGCACTGTGGGTTGTTAGTGAAAAATTGTGTTTTTTAATCTTGTTTTGATGTACTTCTGGCGTTATATGCTGGCGTTTATTGTCACCGGCCTTGCTTGGTTTTGGATTGGTTTTATGGATTTGGGGTTGTTCTGGTGTCATGCGGTTGTTCAATGTCTTTAAATTTGGCAGATTTTTATGTTAAATTTCTGGTGCATGTCTTTTTCTGGTTTCTATTGTTGGGGGTATCCGTATGGCATTTTCTTGGCTCATGTCTTGCTGTGTTTTATGCTGTTGGCATTTTTTTTTCTTTCCTTGAGTGTCTTTTCTTGCTGGTGGGGGGGCTACATTTATGATGTTTCATTTGTATTGTATTGTTCTGTGCTGCTATGCCATTCTATTTTCAATTGTATTTTCCCTTTTTTTTTTTTTTTTTTTAACTGATGGTTTTATGTCGTTTTCCCTATGGCTTCCGTATGTATCTCCTTTCTTGAATGTTTCCATTGACAAGTGTGTAGTATGGCTTTTTTTTTTTTTTTTTTTTTTTTTTTTTAGTTGGGGGCCTTTTTTTTTAAATTTATTGTGTTTTCTTTTCATTTGGACTATGTTTTATCTTTTGGGTTGCTGTATATTGTAACAGCGGTTGTCCCGTACTGTTTATTGCTTATTATCTAGAATGTTATTTAGCGCCTTTTTCTGATGTATTTTGGTGGATGTCACCAGATGGTGTTGTTTTGGATTATGTCTTGTTGTAATTGTAAATTATGGCGTTCATTAGTTTGCTTATTTCATTGTGCCTTTTTTTTTTCCTGTAGAAATTTTTACATAGGTGTCTATTTTTTCTGAATTTTATTTGGGTCTATTCTTGTATTGTTTCTTCGATTGTGTTCTCTTGCAATGTATGGCGTTGTGGTGTCGCTTTTTGAGTTTGCATTGTCCTATCAGTCAACAGTCAATTGTGGTTGTTTTAATGTTTTGGGCCTATTTTATTGTATGTGGCATTGGATGTGATTTTTTGCTCATTTTTTTCATTGCAGAACAAACTTGCAAGAATGCCAAGTTCTTCGGAGCATAGCCAATCGGCGCGGGGGAGTGCGGTGAGTAATTATGTCTAGTTGCTTACAATTCGCTGCCATTTGTAGCATTGACAATAATTTTTGTATACAATTTTTCCAGGCTTCTTCAAGTGAGGGGGAAGACGGTCAGCGGGAGCAGAGAGATCGGGGCCAAGATGTGGCGTCAGGCCGGCGAGTGAGTATTTTTTTTCTTTATTTTTTTTTTTTCAGTAGCATCCTGCTGTGAGGAACATTACATTTGAGGAGCATCCTGCTTTCACTAGGGATGTTTACTAAGCTTAGGCCCCCGTCACACATAGCGAGATCGCTAGCGAGATCGCTGCTGAGTCACTAGTTTTGTGACGCAACAGCGACCTCAGTAGCGATCTCGCTATGTGTGACACGTACCAGCGATCAGGCCCCTGCTGTGAGATCGCTGGTCGTGTTGGAATGGCCTGGGCCGTTTTTTGGTCGTTGAGGTCCCGCTGACATCGCTGAATCGGTGTGTGTGACACCGATCCAGCGATGTCTTCACTGGTAACCAGGGTAAACATCGGGTTACTAAGCGCAGGGCCGCGCTTAGTAACCCGATGTTTACCCTGGTTACCCGGGTGCTGCAGGGGGACTTCGGCATCGTTGAAGACAGTTTCAACGATGCTGAATTCGGTCCCCTGATCGTTGGTCGCTGGAGAGAGCGGTCTGTGTGACAGCTCCCCAGCGACCACACAGCGACTTACCAACGATCACGGCCAGGTCGTATCGCTATTCGTGATCGTTGGTAAATCGCTATGTGAGACGGGGCCTTTATACATTATAGATTTTCAGGGCAGCAAGTATTGGGGGAAGGTAAAATAAAGTTGAACTCCCTGCACACAAACATTCCAAAACACAGGTGTAGAAAACATCAATATACATACATCAAATGGCAAAGGATAGGGCAAAGGTACCTATCATTCCAGGTACTGGTGGTTGTTATTATTTGCATATTTTTAACCTATTTGTTTTCTAATTTTTCTAGGTTTCACAACGGGACTGTCACGCTCGCGCCCTGACTGGAAGGCGTGAGCACGCGGGGGTATGTGTGGCCCCACTGTGCCACAGACCAAACCTCCCTGGAAGGGGCGTAACTAAGTAGCTTCCTAGGTGTTCGCTGGAGCCTCTGATGGTGAGGTCAGACTTGTGCAATAGGAAGCTACCAGGTACCACTCCAGGGTGGAGTCTGGTTGTGGCTGCTGATCCCACCGGGGAACGGAACATAGACAAGCAAGCGGGCACGGATGGCACATAGGCAGGCAGACGGGTACAACAGGAACACAGGCAGGCGGGCACGGCTGGCTCTCTGGTAGGCAGGCGGGCACGGCTGGCTCTCTGGCAGGACTGGTGGACAAGACAGGTACACTGGAAGAACCGGTAGGGACCGGTCTGCAGGCAGGTATGTAGAACGGGTAAGAACCTGTTCAGACACGAGGACCTAGGAATAAGTAGATAAAGACCGCAAGAGCGGATGCAGAGCGAAAGCACAGGAGCTAGAGCCAAGAACAGAAATGCAGGAGGCGGAGCCAAGTGCAGACAGGCAGGAGGCGGAGCCAAGAGCTGGAGGCGGAGCCAAGTGCAGACAGGCAGGAGGCGGAGCCAAGAGCTGGCGGCGGAGCCAAGTGCAGACAGGCAGGAGGCGGAGCCAAGAGCTGGCGGCGGAGCCAAGTGCAGACAGGCAGGAGGCGGAGCCAAGAGCTGAGGCGCTGGAGGCGGAGCCAAGAGCGGAGGCGCTGGAGGCGGAGCCAAGAGCGGAGGCGCTGGAGGCGGAGCCAAGAGCGGAGGCGCTGGAGGCGGAGCCAAGAGCGGAGGCGCTGGAGGCGGAGCCAAGAGCGGAGGCGCTGGAGGCGGAGCCAAGAGCGGAGGCGCTGGAGGCGGAGCCAAGAAGAACCGCAAAGAGCGGAGCCAGGTAGAACCGCAAAGAGCGGAGCCAGGTAGAACCGCAAGGAGCGGAGCCAGGTAGAATCGCAAGGAGCGGAGCCAGGTAGAACCGCTAGGAGCGGAGCCAGGTAGAACCGCAAGGAGCGGAGCCAGGTAGAACCGCAAGGAGCGGAGCCAGGTAGAACCGCAAGGAGCGGAGCTAGGTAGAACCGCAAGGAGTGGAGAGGTGCTGCGGGAGGGGTCTCTGCAGCAAAGCTGAGCAGAGCCACAAAGAATGTGGAGAGAAGCTGCAGCAAGGGATAACTGCAACAGCAGAAGATAAGCAGAGTACAAAGGAGCAGAAACGCAGAAGTGAGGAGCAGTGGTAAAGTAACAAAGGTTCAGAGCAGGCAGAGCTGCAAGAGTGCAGAGTGAAAGCAGACTGAGAATACAAGGAAAGACAACAGGGAAGGAAGCCAAAGACTAGGAGACCGAGGTAAGACTAAGTGCAGACAAGGCAATGGAACAAGACACAAGGACAAAGACACTGGGACCAGGATATTCTGCCTCCTGGTGGGCGGACAACAAGACCAAGGAAATAACACAGAGAATCCTCCAGAGAGGGAGTAACTCAGAGCAAGGCCAGGCAAACTCAGAAGCAAGACACTAACTGAGCTAACACATTGCACAGGCCCAGAACACTGGGTGAAGCTGCACTATATACTGGAGGCCTCTTGGTAATTGGTCAGGAACAGATTGGACAGATGCACCTGATTGCTATAAGAACCAGAGAGTTCAGGCGCCGCCCCTCTATACACAGAACCATGAAGCATGCAGAGAGCAGAGACACAGAACATGGAGCTGGCAAGAAACAGAAACCACATCATGACCTGGAGCAGTGGGTAAGATAGTGTGAGAGATGCGAGGCCATGACGTGATGCCAGCAGAGTTGTTACAGGGACCAAGGAGACAGTGGAATAGATGTGGACCTCCTGATCTCCAGCATCCAGGAGCGTGGCCCGTTGTGGGACAGCCGTGACCCTCGGCACATGGACCAGGTGGTGTCGAGGCGTTTGTGGGCAGAGGTGGCAAAGTCGCTGTGGGATGGCTTTGACAGTGCCTCAGCGAAGGCCAAAGGCAACTTTAGTGAGTATTGCAGATACGCTGCTATGACCCATCTTGCCAGGATAAACACAACCGTGTGTGATGCGATCAACGCCTAAACTTTGCATCGCTCACGGTTGTTTTATCCTTTTAAAATGCTAAATATGTAACCATTTTTTTGTCTTTACATTCACAGTGAAAAAGTTGAGGACCAGATGGCGATCCATGAAGGACCGTTTCAATAAGGGGATCCGTGCTGCGGAGGAGCAAGCTCGGAGTGGTGCTGCTGCGTCCAAGTCGGTGCCCTACAAATATAACAGGGCACTCCAGTTCCTAAGACCGGTCCTTACCCGCCGACAGTAAGTATTTTGGCCACATAACATATTGCACAGCCACATTGTACATTGCCCTGTCCATGACAGGTTACGTTCTGAGTCAGGGTAGTTCTGATCGCATGAATAATGATGACGTCTGGATCACATGATCCTAACGTCATGGCCGTTCCTGCGATCAGATCAGCAAAGTTTTTTTTGTTTGTTTTTTTTTTAATGTTTTTCTTGACTTTAAATTTTTTACTAATTTTGCGGCATAGGCAGCATCAAGAAAGATTTTTTAAAAAAAATGTTTTAAAACGATGACAGAGGTATGCATTGACTTTTGCAGCGGGAATGACCAGTCATTTTCTACCGTAGGTATGTCCATGATTGTTATCGTCAGCCCTAATGGTCAGCTGGCGGTAACAATCAGCAATTTATTATAGGCAACACAGACTGAGAGACAGGGGATTGTAATGTATTGATGTGTCATGTAATGTTAATTTTTTAACAGGAGTTGGCGTATGTGATAGGTTATTAATTGAAGACTAATTTTTTCCTTATCTTTTCACAGGACACACAGCAGCACCCTCGAGCGAGCTCCCCCCTGTGAAGCGGAACTTCATGGATCGCCATCTGACCCGTCACAGCCCTCCCACAGCGACAGCAGGCTTGCACCACCATCATCTGGAGAACCGGCTGCCGGTACATCAGGTTTTCCCCTGCCCGAGGCCTCTGGCGCACCTTCGTTCGGGAATTCCCGACAGCGCCAGCGGGCCTCGGACAGGTCAGTCATGCCCGAATTTTTGCACTTGGGCACGGTGTTCCAGAACGGTTTCAAGGCGTTGAGCGATAAAATGTCCAGTATGGAACGGCGCCTTGAAATCCTGGAAGCCGAGCTCTCAAATCCGGCAAAGCATTTTTTAAGTACAATTGCTAAAGGCATGGTGGAAAACCTTACGCCGGAACTCCAGATTTCGGTGATGCAGGACTGCAACAATTCCTACGTGAGGGCTCTGCAGCAGTCTCGGCGCATGCAGTCAGCGACACTGCCAGTAGTACCGTCTCTGGCTAGCATGACTCCGACTACTGCTGCAGAGCCACTCCAGCCACCCCACCCTGGTCCAAGTGCCGAGCGACGCCACCACAGTCACCATAGCAGTGTGCCGCTGCTCCTGCCAGGCCCTCATCCTCCTGCAGCCATCATTCTGGGGGAGCCGATACTGGAAAAAAAAGGAAAAGGAAGAGCAAGAAAAAAAAAAGCAAAAGGTCACGCACTGAGGCTCTGGCTGCTCAAGGTCAAACAAGTACACGTCGGGGCTCTAGCCGCAGCAGGAGCAGCCAGAGCCAACCAAGAACTTTGCAAAGGCTCGTGTTGCCTCCTCCCTGCCCTGCAGAGGTGGCGGTTTCCTCCCCATTATACCCTGTGGAGGGTTTAGACCTGCCATCCAGCCTCCTGGACTATAGGTCAACATCCTCCTCCTCGTCGTCGTCTTCATCAGCCTCATTTTCCTCTCCCCATTCCCAAAAAGAAACATACCATTCCCCCTTTGTGGCACAGGTTGATACCCCCTAAGTTTATTTCCCCTTTTTTTTTTCTGTTTCCCCCAAATAAAAAATTTTGGTTTGAATACAACAATATTTGTTCTTATTTTCATGTATACTTCTCAGCAAGTCACACCGTGCGCCGTCTACACATATTATGTGTTTAAAACAACTCATATATGCAATGTCAGACACTATTTTTAACTTTTTTATTTTGCCTTTTTTGGTGTGTCTCTCATTGCTGTATGAGGTGTTTACAAACAATAAAGTGTATGAGGTGTTTTCAATCACTAGGGTATGTGTCCACGCTCAGGATTGCATGAGGATTTGGTCACGATTTTTCATCAGTATTTTGTAACCCAAAACCAGGAGTGGGTGATAAATACAGAAGTGGAGCAGATGTTTCTATTCTACTTTGCCTCTAATTGTTCCACTCCTGGTTTTGTATTACAAATACTGAAGAAAAATCGTGACAAAATCATGATGCAATCCTGAACGTGGACACATACCGTAAAGGTACCTTCACACTTAACAATGCTGCAGCGAAACATACAATGATGCAGATCACTGCAGCATCGCTATTTGGTCGCTGGAGAGCTGTCTGTGTGACAGCTCTCCAGCGACCAACGATGCCGAGGTCCCCGGGTAACCAGGGTAAACATCAGGTTGTTAAGCGCAGGCCGCCGCGCTTCCGATGATTACCCTGGTTACCAGTGTTTTGTAAATCAAACAACAGTACATACACTCAGAATTGCGTCCCCCGGCGTCCGCTTCCCTGCCCTGACTGAGTGACGGCCCTAACAGCAGAGCGGTCACATCACCGCTGTGCTGTGCATTCACTTTCCAGCCGGCGCTCAGTCCGTGCAGGAAGCAGACGCCGGGGGACGCGAAGATGAGTATATGTACTGTTTTTTTTGTAAACTTTCACACTGGGAAACAGGGTAAATATCAGTTTACTATGCGCCGCCCTACGCTTAGTAACCCGATATTTACCCTGATTACCATTGTAAAACATCGCTGGTATCGTTGATTTTGCTGTCAAACACAATGATACACGGCGATCTGACAAACAAATAAATATGTTATATGGTATGGTATAAATTTTGTCTTTGAAGCAGGGTAGAAAACTTAAGAAAATTTTTTTATTAAAACACAACATTTTAAAAACAAAGGGTTACAAGTTTTTTAGATAAGGCACATTACATTGGTGAACTATTTTAAGCATAGTCACACCAGAATACAGTCCAACAGTTTACTACACCATTGTATCTTGCCATGACAGACGGCCAACATCTGACACAAAATAGGCCGCAAAACGATCCCTCATCTGCGCAATTTCCACACTTGTCCTCAGAGGATGATCATGGAAATCGGGCAATGGGTTGGCTATGGTTTCATCGAGATCAACGTTCAGTCTCTCTTTGGCCAGAATAAAATTGTGGAGAACCACACACGCCTTCACCACCTCATCCACTGTCTCAGTTTTCAGATTAATGGCGGATCCTAATATCCGCCATTTGGAGACAAGGATGCCAAAGGCGCACTCCACAGTCCTTCTGGCCCTGGACAGTCTGTAATTGAACACCCTTTTCGTATGGTCCAAGCCCCGACTGGAGTAGGGTTTCAATAGGTTGGCAGACATTTGGAATGCCTCATCCCCAACCACAACAAATGGCATCGCAGGGCCTTCGGTGTGGGGAAGAGGTCGTGGCTGGGGGAAATTGAAATTGTTGCCATATAATTTTTGGCCCATATCCGACTCTTTGAATGTGCGCGAGTCATTTGAACGGCCAAACGCACCAATGTCGACTGCGAGAAAACGGCAGTCCGCACCGGCAATTGCCATCAGCACAGTGGAAAAATATTTTTTATAGTTGTAGAAAAGGGATCCACTTTTCCCTGGCTTGGTAATCCGAATGTGCTTGCCATCCACCGCGCCAATACAGTTTGGAAACGAACACACTTGGTCAAATTTCTGGGCGTTGGCCAACCAGATATCGCTTGTAGGGACGGGTAAAAATTCTTCCCGGAGATTATCCCACAAAGCGCGGCAGGTCTCAGCAAGAATTCCGGAGAGAGTGGAGACTCCAATCCGGAACTGAAATTGAAGGGATCTCAAGGTCTCTCCGGTAGCCAGGAAACTGCCAAGAAGAAAAAGAAATTACATTAAAGTACATTGCAAT
The DNA here is from genome assembly GCF_051348905.1 of Ranitomeya variabilis. Lineage (NCBI taxonomy): Eukaryota > Metazoa > Chordata > Amphibia > Anura > Dendrobatidae > Ranitomeya > Ranitomeya variabilis. The sequence goes on along the minus strand of NC_135233.1, from coordinate 774,795,192 downwards.
TTATAAAAGTACATTGACCATACCACCCCCAAAAAAAATTAAGAAAAAAAAAAAAAAAAAGGGAAGATGTGAACGTAGCCGAACATATCTCAGTCATTCAAACAGCTACGTACCGTAGAGTCACCAGAAGCCGCTCCTCTGCAGAAATAGCTCTCCGGAGCTGCGTGTCCTGCCTGCTAATGGCTCCTTCCACCCGACGCAGAAGATAGCGGAAGCTGTCCTGAGACATCCTGGTGTACTCGAAATATTTCTCCAGGTTCTCATTCAGTTCGCCAAACAAGCTATGGTATGCTCCACGGCTCTCCCGGACTTCCAAGATAGGGTGTATCCAAAATCGGCGATGAATCCATCTCCGTTTTTCTCTTTGATGAGCACAGGCGACAGCATAGGCATGAGCCAAGGCAAATTCCATCTCCATATCCATGACGATACTGTCCATGGGACGCTCCATCATGAATACCAGCAAAATGGGAGGAATTCATGTCTGCCATGGTATATATACACAATTACATAAACACCAACCCTCTTCTAGCCATTGGTGGTCCTTATCTATTGTGTAGACACTTTTTTTTGTGGGTGGGATGAAGAATGACTCACTGCACAAAAAAACGCATGCGGCGCAAAACGCTGCGTTTTTTGTTGAAAACGCAACTGCGTTTACAAAAAACGCTGCGTTTTGCGCCGCATGCGTTGAAAGCATGCGGCGCAAAACGCAGCGTTGTGCATGCGTTTTGCTGCGTTTTTGTTTGCGTTGTGCGTTGCGGCGACGACGCTGCGGCGCACAACGCAAATGTGAACGTAGCCTAAGGTATAAATGTGTACTGTCTGTTACTGGCCATGTAGTTGCATAAACAGTAAAATGAAAAATGAATTATGGCATAATAGCCATAATGTGGTTGCAGGTGTAACTCAGACACTCCAGTGCGGACTGTAGATTTAGATGTGAGCACACATTATAGTATAAGGGTACCGTCACACAGTACCATTTTAATCGCTACGACGGCACGATTCGTGACGTCGCTGCGATCGTATGATTATCGCTCCAGCGTCGTAGACTGCGGTCACACTTTGCAATCATGGCGCTGGAGCGATGCCGAAGTCCCCGGGTAACCAGGGTAAACATCGGGTAACTAAGCGCAGGGCCGCGCTTAGTAACCCGATGTTTACCCTGGTTACCAGCGTAAAGGTAAAAAAAACGAACAGTACATACTTACATTCTGTCCCCCGGCGTCTCTGCTTCTCTCCACTAGCGCTGCGCCATAGCCGGAAAGCAGAGCGGTGACGTCACCGCGTCACCGCTGTGCTCGCTTTACGGCTGGCCGGCGCTCACACTGCAGAGAAGCTGAGACGCCGGAGGACAGACACCGGAATGTAAGTATGTACTGTTTGTTTTTTTTACATTTACGCTGGTAACCACGGTAAACATCGGGTTACTAAGCGCGGCCCTGCGCTTAGTTACCCGATGTTTACCCTGGTTACAAGCGAACACATCGCTGGATCGCTGTCACACACAACGATCCAGCGATGACAGCGGGTGATCAAGCGACGAAAGAAAGTTCCAAACGATCTGCTACGACGTACGATTCTCAGCAGGATCCCTGATCGCTGCTGCGTGTCAGACACTGCGATATCGTAACGATATCGCTAGAACGTCACGAATCGTACCGTCGTAGCGATCAAAATGGTACTGTGTGACGGTACCCTAATTCAGCCTTCTGATGTTCCCACCCAAAAGACAATGGGGGTGAATTAATTAAGTAGATCTGAGATACAAGCTTATGGCATAGGGACAGAATGAGGAATGACCCAGGTGCCAGCTAATGGGATTGTTATATACAAATACGACTGCTTGTATAGAACAGTAAATAGGCTAACACAAGCAGTATAAGAGAGGCTCTGTCAAGCTAACTGAAGTCCTTCTGAGGACTAGTGGCAAACCATGAAGAGTTCGGGAATCCTATGTTACTAGGACCTCAAAATAAGAAACTTATAGTGGCATATGAGGGCATAGCGCAATTTACTTAGTTAAGTTAAATAGGACACTGATTAATAATATTGGACCAATTACTTAATATTGCCATCTCTATATATGATTGGAGGTATTATTATTGTCCACAATACGATCCAGGTTGGGTTGCAGTGGACAGACTGGGTAGAGCATGGTGGCCTTGTATTATAGAGTTAATTATTATAAATAAAGGTTATTTTTTATCATATTAATCCACGTCAGTCAGTGATATTAACAAAGTTTTTTAGCCACATTTTGGGTATCATGTCAACAATTTTGTCGGGGTCAGTTTGGGGATTTTGTGTGAAATTATGTCCAATTTGCCTTTTTTCTCTGTTTTTTTGTGTTCAAATACACACAAAGGAAATTGTCCATTTTGTGATTCTTTATTTATTCCCTGTTCAGTTGTTTATGTTGTTTAATTTCCCTTCCAATTTATTAGGTTTCCTTAAATTATATATACATATGTACTTATATTTTTACTGTGTGCTATGTACTGTTCTTTATCTGTACTTATGCCATGTAAACGCATGTTTAGTTATTTTGTTTCATTTGAGTACTGTGTATAACAATGCTGCATCATGGCACTAATTGTGCCATATTTCCTATATTATTTATACTATACCATTGATCAATATGTTCATGTCATCTAGTGGTCATTTGATATTGTGGACTTTCACCACCCTTCACCAATATGAATAGATAGCACACATGTGCGCCCAGTGTCTCGGTTCTTGTCTGTCTCCTGTATCTATATGTGTTGCCCTGACTCCTCTGGCAGTTTTTATCATAGCAGGATCTTATCTATCCACATAAGTTCAGGCTTTAGGCCATGTGCACACGTTCAGTATTTTTCGTGTTTTTTTCTCGTTTTTTCGCTATAAAAACGTGATAAAAATGCGAAAAAAACGCTTACATATGCCTCCTATTATTTACAGTGTATTCCGCATTTCTTGTGCAAATGTTGCATTTTTTTCCGCGAAAAAAATCGCATCGCAGAAAAAAAAGCAACATGTTCATTAAATTTGCGGAATTGCAGAGATTCCACACACCTAGGAATGCATTGATCTGCTTACTTTCCGCATGTGGCTGTGCACACCATGCGGGAAGTAAGCAGATCATGTGTGGTTGGTACCCAGGGTGGAGGAGAGGAGACTCTCCTCCACGGACTGGGCACCATATAATTGGTAAAAAAAAAGAATTAAAATAAAAAATAGTGATATACTCACCTTCGATGGCCCCCGGAGTCTTCCCGCCTCTCAGCGGTGCATGCTGTCACTTCCGTTCCTATAGATGGTGTGGTGAAGGACCTGCCATGACGTCGCGGTCTTGTGATTGGTTGCGAGACCGGTCATGTGACCGCTCACGTGACCGCGACGTCATCGAAGGTCCTGCACACACACACCATCTATAGGAACGGACGCCGCTGAGGACATCGGCTGTCTGCAGGTGAGTATAACCATTTTTTTTATTTTTTTAAATTATTTTTAAACATTCTATCTTTTACTATTGATGCTGCATAGGCTGCATCTATAGTAAAAAGTTGGTCACACTTGTCAAACACTATGTTTGACAAGTGTGACCAACCTGTCAGTCAGTTTTCCAAGCGATGCTACAGATCGCTTGGAAAACTTTAGCATTCTGCAAGCTAATTTCGCTTGCAAAATGCTACAAAAAACGGGAAAAAAACGCAAAAAAAAATGCGGATTTCTTGCAGAAAATTTCCGGTTTTCTTCAGGAAATTTCTGCAAGAAATCCTGACGTGTGCACATACCCTTAGCCTAGGAGAGAATTAACATTGGATACAGTACCTTGCAAACGTATTCGGCCCCCTGGAACTTTTCAACCTTTTCCCACATATCATGCTTCAAACATAAAGATACCAAATGTAAATTTTTGGTGAAGAATCAACAACAAGTGGAACACGATTGTGAAGTTGAATGAAATTTATTGGTTATTTAACATTTTTGTGGAAACTCAAAAACTGAAAAGTGGGGCGTGCAATATTATTCGGCCCCTTTACTTTCAGTGCAGCAAACTCACTCCAGAAGTTCATTGTGGATCTCTGAATGATCCAATGTTGACCTAAATGCCTAATGATGATAAATATAATCCACCTGTGTGTCTCCGTATAATGCACCTGTTCTGTGATAGTCTCAGGGTTCTGAGAGCATCATGAAGACCAAGGAACACAACAGGCAGGTCCGTGATACTGTTATGGAGAAGTTTAACCCCTTAGTGACGGGGCCAAATTTTTTTAAATCTGAGCAGTGTCACTTTATGTGGTAATAACTCTGGAACGCTTTGACAAATTCTAGTGATTTTGAGGGTATGTCTCCACGTTCAGGATGGCCGGCGGTATCGCCGCAGCGGCGAAGCCGCTCGGTGCTAAGCCCCGCCCCCTTTCTGGGACGCGATCATGCCGGATGTGTTAACTCTTCACATCCGGGATGATCGCTCTCTCCCATAGGGCCCTGTGATATGCCTTGCGGGGGACGCCCGCAAGGTGTACGGGCATGCTGCGATCTGAAAAGACGCGCAGCATGTCCGTAGTCGCAGGGCCGCCGCGTGCGGGTTTCCACGCATAGTGGAGACGGGATTTCATAAAATCCCCTCCACTGTGCTGGAACATCTGGACGCTGCTTGTTTGACGCTGCAGCGCTGCGCAGCGTCTAACAAGCAGCGTTTCCTGAACGTGGAAACATACCCTGAGATTGTTTTTTCGTGACACATTATACTTTATGATAATGGCAAATTTAGGTTGTTATGTTTTGTGTTTATTTTTCGAAAAATATCAGAAATTTGACAAAAATGTAAAAAAATTAGCAATTTTCAAAATTTGAATGATTATCCTTTTAATTCACATAGTCATACCATAGAAAACCATTAATAAATAACATTTCCCACATGTCTGCTTTACATCAGCACCATTTGTAATATGTTATTTTATTAGCATTTTAGGAGGTTTAAAAATGTAGCAGTAATTTTTCATAGAAATTTACAAAATTATTTTTTTAGGGACCTCTCCAGGTTTGAAGTGACTTTTGGGGTCCTGTGTATTGGAAAACCACCAAAAGTGATACCATTTTAAAAACAGCACCCCTCCACATATTGAAAACTGCAGTCAGGTAGTTTATTAACCCTTCAGGTGCTTTTCAGGAAATAATACAAAGTGGTATGATAGGAAAGAAAAAGTTGATTTTTACCACCTAAATGTCACTAACTTCTGAACAGGCCAATGGTACCGGCAGACTCTAAAGGTACCTTCACACTGAACAACTTAACAACGATATCGCTAGTGATCCGTGACGTTGCAGCGTCCTGGATAGCGATATCGTTGTGTTTGACACGCAGCAGCGATCTGGATCCTGCTGTGATGTCGTTGGTCGGAGCTAGGAGGCCAGCACCTTATTTCGTCGCTGGATCTCCCGCAGACATCGCTGGATCGGTGTGTGTGACACCGATCCAGCGATGTCTTCACTGGTAACCAGGGTAAACATCGGGTTACTAAGCGCAGGGCCGCGCTTAGTAACCCGATATTTACCTTGGTTACCAGCGTAAAAGTAAAAAAAACCAAACACTACATACTTACATTCCGCTGTCTGTCCCCCGGCACTGTGCTTCTCTGCACTGTGTAAGTGCCAGCCGGAAAGCAGGGCACAGCGGTGACGTTACCGCTCTGCTTTCCGGCCGCTGTGCTTACACAGTGCAGAGAAGCAGAACGCCGGGGGACAGACAGCGGAATGTAAGTATGTAGTGTTTGTTTTTTTTTACTTTTACGCTGGTAACCAGGGTAAACATCGGGTTACTAAGCGCGGCCCTGCGCTTAGTAACCCGATGTTTACCCTGGTTACCCGGGGACCTCGGCATCGTTGGTCGCTGGAGAGCTGTCTGTGTGACAGCTCTCCAGCGACCAAACAGTGACGCTGCAGCGATCGGGATCGTTGTCTGTATCGCTGCAGCGTCGCTAAATGTGACGGTACCTTTAGGCCGCTATTTGCTCATGAATTGCCATGGCAAACATCAGGACCACACAATCATGATCTCAGGGTGCTGATAGGGATAAAGAGAGAGAAGCCACACTCTTTTAAACATTTATATGATATAGTCATATTTGACAGCAGCATCTAAGGGGTTAAACAGATAAGGATGGTGACAACGCTGATCGTGGCTGATGCAGCAAGTTGTCAGCTATAGTGTACAGTTGACAGCTGCTGGATTGTCACCTGTATGGGGATGCCATTCTCTTATATCTCGGGTCAGTTAAAAGACGTATTGACGGCCATTAAGGGGTTAAAGCCTGATTTGGATATAAAATGATTTCCAAAACTTTAAACATCCCAAGGAGCACTGTGCAAGCGATCATATTGAAATGGAAGGAGCATCATACCACTGCAAATCAACCAAGACCCGGCCGTCCCTCTAAACTTTCATCTCAAACAAGGAGAAGACTGATCAGAGATGCAGTCAAGAGGCTCATTATCACTCTGGATGAACTGCAGAGATCTACAGCTGAGGTGGGACAGTCTGTCCATGGGACAACAATCAGTCGCGCACTGCACAAATCTGGTCTTTATGGAAGAGTGGCAAGAAGAAAGCCATTTCTCAAAGATATCCATAAAAAGTATCCTTTAAAGTTTGCAACAAGCCACCTGGGAGACACACCAAACATGTGGATAAAGGAGCTCTGGTCAGATTAAACCAAAATTGAACTTTTTGGCAACAATGTCAAATGATATGTTTGGCATAAAGGCAACACAGCTCATCACCCTGAACACACCATCCCCACTGTCAAACATGGTGGTGGCAGCATCATGGTTTATGCCTGCTTTTCTTTAGTAGGGTAGGGTCGGCCTTTACATCTAAATGGGAGGAAACTCTAACCAAATGTTCTAAAACTCTTCTGGAACTACTTGTGGGGGTGGATAAGAGAACTCTTGAGACTTTAGAGAAGGAGATTGAGACCATACGTCACAAAATCCAAGGTACACTCCCAAGTGACGAGTGTAGGAAATTTGACTTGTCTCTGGAAGAGGAGCTCTCTAAGTGGGAGCTCGAGATACAAAATAATAAAACTAAAAAATATTTACGCGATTTGGAGGATTATCAACTTAAGCGAGTGTATCGCTGGCGTCAAAAACTTCCTAGAAAACAGGCTAGATCCCAATCGTTTTCCAGTGTTTCTACCACTTCTGAGGGAACATGTGGAGAGCATTTTTTACACAGAGGACACTCGTCAGCAAGGGACGGCCCCCCAACAGACCTTCATGCCCAGCGCATTTCTACACCAGCCACCACAAAAAGAAAGCACCATTACAATTTCCGAGACAAGAAAATGAGGAAGTTCTAAAGGTAATTAATTTATCCCATTTTCAATTGAGTTCGTCACAGGTTGAGGTGCTTTCGAAAGGACTTTCCTTTTCACTGGTTGAGGGGTCTGATTATTTTACCTTAATTAAGGATTTGGAGCTTTTTGCGTGGAAGCTCATCTTTAAAAAGTATTTTGCCCCTAAATCTGATCCAACTCTCACCCAGACTGAATTGCAAGTTTTGAGTGACCTAGAGTCCTTGGAGGCTGAAAATTTCCAGTCTGACTCTCCTGCTTTTCCCACACATTTACATTTACGGTCTAAGACTTTTCCCCCCTTGTCCGCCTGTCCTCAAGTGGAAATCTTTGTGAGATTGATCAGGGAGGACTTTCACAAATTAAACCCTTGTGTCCTCCATGATAATCTCACACCTCGACAGAGGATTGCTCTGAGGGAACTCGGAGCTATGAAGGATGTTGTTATCAAAAGGGCGGACAAAGGGGGCAATGTGGTGCTGTGGCCTATTGACCTGTATGAGGCCGAGGCCTTTAAACAACTGCTTAGACCTGACCATTATAAAAAATTTGATGCCCTACCATTGGCTATGTTCCAACGAGAATTGAGTCATCTGTTGGACGAGGGCGTGGAGTCTCAAGCCATCACTACGAAAATGAGGTTGGCTCTTCTGCCAGAATTCCCTATCATTCCCACTTTCTATCTGTTACCCAAAGTTCACAAAGACCCCCTCTGCCCACCGGGCAGACCTATTGTCTCGGGCATGGGGGTCTTTGTGAACCAGCCTGTCAGTTCATTGACTTCTATCTTAAACAATGTGTTGAGACCCTCCCGTCTTTTGTCAAGGACACTACCGAGGTCCTGAAAAGACTGGACGGCCTCACACCGGATGATGACATGTGGTTCATTACCTGTGATGTGGAGTCCCTATATATGTCGATAGGGCATGGCCACGGGATGTGGGCTGTTAAATTTTTTCTTGACATGACGAACCTCGAACCAAATCTGATTTACTTTATTTTGGAACTTTTACAGTTCATTCTTACTCATAATTTCTTTGTGTTCAAGGACCGCCCCTTCCTACAGCTCCAGGGCACAGCTATGGAGGCGTCTTGTGCGCCCTCGTATGCTAATTTGTTCCTGGGGCTGTGGGAGACGGATACGGTCCTTGATACACCAGGTCACAGCTCCGTCATGTCGTGGCTCCGCTATATCGACGATATATTGTTCATCTGGCAGGGCTCCACGTCGCAGCTGGACTCTTTTTTGAACCAATTAAATGTCAATACACTCAACATCAGGCTTACATGGAAGTATAGCCAAAAGTCCATTGACTTTTTGGATCTATTGATCACCAATTCTAGTGAGGGTACTGTGGGTACGACTATTTTCCGCAAGGAAACGACCACTAATGCATTGCTGCATTTTACATCGTCCCACCCCCCTAAACTCAAGAGTTCAATACCCACGGGACAGTTCTTGAGAGCCCGTCGCATCTGTTCGGACGATGCCAATTTTATCAATCAGGCCAAGGACCTATCTTCCCGGTTTAGGAACAGAGGTTACAAATGGAAAGACATCTACAGAGGCTTCTCCCGTGCCCTCAATTCCGATAGAGCAACCGTACTGACAAAACCATCTAGAAGAATCAATAACAAAAATGTAGATTTGACACCTCGTTTTATTACTAAATTCGATTCTAATTGGTCAGAAATTAATAGTATTTTCAAAAAACACTGGTCAGTCTTTTTAACTGATAGGGATCTGGCCAACCAACTTACTCCTTATCCTCTCATTACGTGGCGTAAATCCCGTACTCTGGGTGATCTTTTATGTAGTAGCCATTACGTACCCCCTAAGAGTAATCCCTTTGGTTTAACCAGCTGTGGTCCTCCTTGGGGTTGTTTTCCTTGCGGGAAATGTTTGGCCTGTGGGACTATTAAAAGAACAAAAAACTTTACCAATTCTGCAGGAGACAAAAATTATAAGATCGTTCATCACATCACCTGCAACACTGAAGCAGTAGTGTATTGTGGCCGTTGCCCGTGTGATCGTTTGTATGTTGGTATGACAACCAGGCCCTTAATGATTCGAGTACAGGAACATTTGAGGGACATAAGGGGTTCAGCCAACTGTTCCGAACCACAGCTGTTAAAATCCATCCCGAAACATTTTTTCGAGAGACATAACAGCAATCCCAAGGGGTTTTCTGTATGCGGGATTGATCGCATTTATATGGGGATCCGGGGTGGTAACGTGAAACAGAAACTGCTTCAAAAAGAAGCACGTTGGATAGTAACCCTGGATACGCTTTCACCTAAGGGTTTAAATGAGGCCCTCAGTTTCAAGTCTTTTCTCTAGATACTTTTTTCTAGATACTGTTCTTCTTTTTATTTAACTTTATTGTGGTCCGGGTATATTTTATGTTTTCCTGTAGCAGTAGTATACGTGCTTACTGTCATGTCTCTTTTTCATTAGATGCTGTTTTCATTCATTGTTCCTTCATTCATATATATGCGGAGGGGAGGCCACATCGGAGACGTTGTCTGGATCAACAGAAGATATATGGATTGACCTAAGCTGGACATATTCATGACACAAACGTCTATTAACCATCTGTCTGGTGTTTTATGGTTAAATAGTTTTAGTAACCTTTTTTACAGTTTATTTGCCTGTATGTGGTTCGTCTTTATTAGACATACAGCTTTGTTCCATATAATTATATTGTATACTTTGATAATCAGTATTTTTACTGTCTACCAGCTTGTATGTCGTTCTACCATATTATCTTATTAGCCACACAGCTTTGTGCTATACAAATATGTTGTAATCACCAGCTTTTGTAAATGAATATTATCGCACTCTGCTTAATCCCTTTTGGAAAATCCAGGGTTAATCTCGTTGGTTAAACTATCCCATACCTTGTGGTCTATTAGTGCGCCGCTCCTCCCGGCATATCCTGCCCTCAGGAATATGATAGTACTGCCAACTACTTTACCTTATGCGGGCTATCCTGTGAGGAATACGGCGCGAGGCATGAGATCTTTGCATATGCCTTCTATGTTTACCTTTTCTTTGTGTCCGGCGCAGACGCGCCCCACGCATGCGCTGTGTTGCCTCGGCGGCGTTGCTGGCCGGAAGCGTTGCTGTGGTGATGGGGCGGATGACGCACGTCCTCCTGCCCATACTCCACGGTGCGTCCCGGCCCGCCTCGCGGCTGACGCGTACACATCATGCTGGGTCAGCGTGCCGATTCGTCGGCACTCCCCTCACTTCCCCTTATATATCCCGGCCCTCTTTTTATTGGCCACGCCTCCTGACGAAGCCAAGGCAGTGAAACGCGCGTCGAGGCTCTCTGCTCCCTGTCTGCACGCCGGCACCCTGCTGCTGGGATGTTTCAAGGTATTTAGTACCTAGTATTTATTAAGTGCACTTCTAATTTATACCTTATCTGGCGTACCTTGTGTTACATGGTGCAGTCCTGCGACCCATTAACCTGGGTGTGCAGTGCTGGCACCATATAGCTCGCCTTTCCATATGTTATCCTCTATGAGGTGTCACATTGATCATTTGCGGGTGTCACTACCTGTCGTTTTGACATCCATGCTTCAGGTGTTGTAGGCTGTGCAGCAGTGATATTTTTGTGCAGTCTTTCAGCGCATCCCACTATGTGTGATTACATCTGATGCACTGTTCTTTTTAGCTGTTTTTTTGCTTTATTACTGTTGTCCTGTTCGTATTGGTACTATTTATATTTAGTATTTTCAATAAAATTTATATTTTCACTTACCCCCGTCTGGTTCAGATTCCATATATGGTTATAATTTATGGTTCATTTGTCTAGTCATATTTAATATCCAGTGTCGCACTCAGTGGTTGCTAGGCTTCCCCTTTTTTTTGGTTTATAAGCATCATGGTTTATGCCTGCTTTTCTTTAGTAGGGTCAGGGAAGATGGTTAAAATTGATGGGAAGATGGATGGAGCCAAATACAGGATTATTCTTGAAGAAAACCTGTTGGAGTCTGCAAAAGACCTTAGACTGGGACAGAGATTTGTCTTCCAACAAGACAATGATCCCAAACATAAAGCAAAATCTACAATGGAATGGTATGTATACAGTTTTTTCTTCAATTCTACAAATAAATGTATCCAGGTGCTAGCGATCTCGCTATGTGAGACGGGGCCTTTAGAACGGCCAAGTCAAAGTCCAGACATCAATCCAATCCAGAATCTGTTAAAAGAGCTGAAAACTGCTGTTCACAAACGATCTCCATCAAACCTCACTGAGCTCGAGCTGTTTGCCAAGAAAGAATGGGCAAGAATTTCAGTCTCTCTATGTACAAAACTGATAGAGACATACCCCAAGCGACTTGCAGCTGTAATCGCAGCAAAAGGAGGTGCAACAAAGTATTAAGTTAAAAGGGCTGAATAATATTGCACGCCCCACTTTTCAGTTTTTGAATTTCCACAATAATTTAAAATGACCACTAAACTTCGTTCAACTTCACAATTGTGTTCCACTTGTTGTTGATTCTTCACCAAAAATTTACATTTGGTATCTTTATGTTTGCAGCATGATATGTGGGAAAAGATTGAAAAGTTCCAGGGAGCCGAATACTTTCGAAAGGGCACTGTACATTCACAGCAACAAGAATCACCTTGTCGCGGCTGCTAGATATACATGAATTGGCCAATTTAAGTGCTAAGCATTCTCAATTTTTCATATTTTCTAGAGCAGCATTGCAATTCATATTTCATATATTTCATATTTGCATGCTATAGGACTAAAGAGGGCTCTTTTATGTGTTGTTAATACATGGAGATGACCACTCTTAGTAAGCACCAGTATACACCTGCTTTCTGTTTGGAAGTGAAAGGAAGTCTTTTGTAATTTGATCAAGCTAGGGTCACCGTATCAATTGATAATGTAAATGGGGTCAAGTATCAAAGGGAACCAACCAAGCAGAAAAAACCCTTAATATTAATTTAATAGATATCTCTTAAAAGTGTATATACATATACACAGACAAAACCCTTCAAAAAGGGCGATAATGTGGGTTTGATTAGTAATATTAGCCTAGAATATACATAGACAGGCTAGCAGACCCTAATTGTCTACGTTCACATTTGCGGTCTGCGCCGCAGCGTCGGGCGCCGCAGCGTCGCCGCATGCGTCATGCGCCCCTATATTTAACATGGGGGCGCATGGACATGCGTCGCACTTGCGTTTTGCGCCGCATGCGTCACTGCGGCGTCCGGGCGCAGAGGACGCAGCAAGTTGCATTTTTGCTGCGTCCAAAATCAATGAAAATAAGGACGCATGCGGTGCAAAACGCAGCGTTGTGCATGCGTTTTGCTGCGTTTTTGTTTGCGTTGTGCGTTGCGGCGCCGACGCTGCGGCGCACAACGCAAATGTGAATGTAGCCATAGGCCCTTTAGAGCTGTTCACCTGCCTGACTGCAGAGGTTTGTAGCCTAAAAATGGCTTCCCCGCTCATCGTCCGCAGTCGCTAAAAACCCTATTACCCCCTATATTAAGAACACACATATATACAATATAAA